>NC_139142.1:33578910-34778910 GCF_964270905.1 Leucopleurus acutus
GATCCTGACCAAGCTGCAGACAGAAGCAGAGGGAAAAAAGACAGCAACAACGGGTTTTCCAGATTTAAGTGCCCACCCAGCTCCAGTTCCCAGCTGCCTTTCCCATGCTCTTTTTACCAATAAAGAGGAGCAATCGTTATCTACTGCTTTGATTTATCTGTACTACTTTTCTTCTCCATTAGTATATGGTATACAGTTACCTACCTGGAAATGGCTTATATTAAGACTTCACCTTTCCACCCTCTCTAAAAAGAAAAAAATTCTAAAATCTTTACATAGCAATAGACTGTGAGCAAAGAAGACAGTAGCATGAGATGCAGCTATACAATTATACCTTTCTGGTTTTACTTTTCACTCTGCCACCTACTTAGTACAAATTATATGTATTTATAGGCTTTAGCTTTAAAAAGAATCCCGAAGCACTTACAAATAAAACATAGTATGATCCTTTAGTTAAAAAAAAAAAAAAAACTACAAGGAAAACCAAACTCAAATCAAAGTACCAATGCTTCGTTCCTAGACAGTAAATAATCATACCCAATTTCTATGTGTGACTGATCAGAATTTAAAGTAATGAATCTTACAGTCAATTAAAAAATGAGGGAAAAAATACAATTCATTTGTCCTACAAAGATAACTCTAGCATTTGTTAAGAAGCTTCATAACTTCAACCATTAATCCTGTCTTTTAAATCTTTCATGTTTATGTTTGGAAAATATTTCTGAAATTGCAATTCACTTAAATATCTATTGAGTGAATTTATATTTATAAAAATATAAAAAATAAATAAATATTAAAAATTTATATTTATAAAATTCTATTATGGACCTGTCATCATGCATGTTTCTAGAGGGTCCTAACCATAGTTAGGGAAAAGTTTCTTAAAACAGAAGATGTCTTTTAAGCAAGTAAAATATTGTCATATGACAAAGATAAGCAAAATTCAGGATAAAAACACATAGAATATTATGCTCCCTAATTATATTATCCAAATAGCCCCTGGACTTGAAGGATTTTGTTTGTTTATTCATTTTTGCTTTTGTTTTTTGCCTGATTGTCCCACTAGAAACATTGGCAGAATTGATGAAATAGTGTTAAGAATCAAATCACTATAACTGGCTACCATTTGAAAAGAAAGAATCATTTTGTAATCTCCTCCAGAGAATTAAAATCCAGTTCAAACTCTTAAGGACATTTCATAAGCAGGGCATATAAGTGCCTAAACTGGGAAAAATCCAGGGCTCGGCATATAAATGCAAGCAAGCAAAACAGGCAATTTCAAAGAAAGACTTCATACCCTCAAGGCTAAGGTGATGGCATAACACAGGAAATTTCAAATGGAAGTTCTCTTGACAATTGTGGCCTTAGAGTGGGGTTTCCCACCAATCCATTGACCAGCAAAATGAAAAAGTCACTGTAGGTTTTTCTTTTAAGTATCTCATTTCCATATCAAAATGCAAGGTCAGAAACCGTTAAATCATGCAATATTTTACAAAAATCTTTCTTTTAGAAAATGTGTCGGGAATTTCTATTTTATTCTGCATTATGTCTATCACAGACATCATAGAGTAGTATAATTACAGAACTTCAGAGTTGAAACCTGGGATATTGTTATTGGGGTTTTTTTAGAGCATGAGTCACCCATTCTCCTTACTTGGCCTGCAGTAAAATTTTCTCTGCTCCAAACTCTTTTTTTTTTTTTTTTTGCTCCAAACTCTTGACATTTTGGTTTACTTGGCCTCACTGTGCATCACGTACACGAACTTGTATTCAGTAACAATTTCACCCAGTCAAAGGCTTTCATTTTTCAAAGGCCCAGGGAACTTAAGTGATTTGCCTAAAGTCAAGCAGCCAGTTGTAGATAGATCAGGAATTAATAACCATACATAATTCTGTTACCTTTATAAAATAAGACACTGAGTCCAATAGAGTACACTGATAATCCTTATTTTACAGGAAAGACACTTTGCCTGGCAGCCAAATATTTTACATTTTAAGTGCCTGCTAATTCAGAAATCTAATAGTTTTCACTTAAACAAAACTAAAACATATCTCTGCAAACCCATAACTACTGAAAAATGGGTGCTCAAGTTATTATATAGTGCAAACTACATTTTACAAACCACATTATAATAGTCTAAGTGTACGGTAATCAACTATCATCACATATAATTAAAGATAAACTCATTGTGTCAAAACAGAAGATCAAAGCTCTTTTAATCCTGCAGGGGCCATCATTTTCAATGGCCTGTTCCTTGATCATGCCTTTAATTCATACAATTCAGTGAACAACAGGACCTCTCTTCCTGCTGCAGTAGAAATCAGCCTCAAAAAACTCTGTTTTTTAAAAAATTGACAAATATATGAAATATTCCCAAGTCATGTCTATGAAAAGATTAGTGTATCACCAGTTTTCTATTAAATCTGATCCTGGAAAAAATAGATAAGATGTTTTTCATTCTCTAAATCAGATTTTGATCTGAGCATACATTTTTCAGTTACAGGAAGAGTTTTTGGCTTCACACTGTGGCAAGAAAGTAGAGCATATGAATTACCTGGTATTTTCTGTTTGTTGGTTGTTGTTGGGTTTTCTTGGTTTGTTTGTTTGCTTTGTATTGTTGTGCTTTTAATACCTTCCAAGGCAACGAAACACTACCTGCTACCTGAGCAATTCAATACGAAAGAACCAAGGATAATATCACTTGGCATTAGACAAAAAACTCCCACTTCAGTCATTTCACTCCTCTAAACTTTGGCTGAACCACACTGACTGTTATTTCTCTGAGGAAGCGGCTGCCAAGTTATGCACAGGCACATACACACAGACGAACCACAATATGGAGAAGGTCAGCCGTTACTCCTAAGAATATCTTCACTAAAGTATGTGCTGAGTAATGAGGAGTTATTCAGTAAGTTCAGATAAATGTAGAGTTAGAAGAGGCCTTCAGAGATAAATAATCAACTGAGACAATAATTGCCCCAGATGATAGTTATGAAAGTCAATACTAAGAAAACCAGTATATTAAATGTTAATTATCAAAAGAAGAGAAAACCATGTTCTAAGACTTCCTGAAAGCCTACCAATTTAAAAATCCTAAAAAATCCTACGTAATAAATTCAAGCTTACTATGGACATTTACAAATAATTGATGGGTTTTGGGGAAATCAGCCTCTAAAAGGCTACAATGCATCTTCTCAGATGCTGATTTTAAAATGGAAAACTTTTAACTTGTGCCTGCCTTGACACTTTGGATGAGTCACTTTCTTATAACTTTGCTTAGTTGATAATGAAAGGATAATTAAGGATAATAAATACCTTTTCTTGACAACCTTGGATACTTCCAATCTTGAGAAACATATTTTTATGTCTAAGAGTTTTCATTCTAATTTCACTGCCCACTGAAATACCAGAACAGGGACTTCCCTGGTGCTGCAATCTACCTGCCAATGCAGGGGACACGGATTTGAGCCCTGGTCCGGGAAGATCCCACATGCCGCGGAGCAACTAAGCCTGTGCGCCACAACTACTGAGCCTGCGCTCTAGAGCGCGCAAGCCACAACCATTGAAGCCCGACACTTAGAGCCCGTGCTCCGCAATAAGAGAAGCCACCGCAATGAGAAGCCCGCGCACCACAACAAAGAGCAGCCCCCGCATGCCGCAAAGAGAGAAAGCCAGCACGCAGCAACAAAGACCCAATGTAGCCAAAAAAAAAAAAAAAAAAACAGAACAGATTCAAATGCTATTTTGGAACTGTGTATATGGAAGAGGTCAAACATTATTGCAAAGGGTTTCCTCAGAGGAATGATGAAAAGAAATACATCAATTAGTACAGGATTCACAGTGTTCTGAGCATGCCCCATATTATATTACACTTTGTAGTAGCCAATTTCCTTCAAGACTCAATAAAACATAATGCCTCTATTGTTACCTTGGCATTCTTTGACATCCTTAATTACTGAGAGTTAATTAATCTGTTATATCCTTCTCTTATGTTTTAAAGCATCCTTTTAACCTATAGAATATGAACGAACTTTTGGTTTGTGAATATTTGCATCATTTATTATAGGCAAAGTATTATATGTGATTGGAAGTATGAAGAACAAATATGAACAGGATGAATCATCACTGTCTCAGAGGAACTTACAATCTAGCTTAGAAAAGAAGACTCACGCATGAGCACACAGTACGTGTGCACACATACACAGAGAATTAAACTACAAAGAAGAAAAAACCAAGGTATAGTGGAAACGGTTACACAAACCCAAAAGAAACATTCCACAAAACTGAGGGCCTATACCCTTTAAAAAATGTCAGTGTCATGAAAGACAAAGAAAATTTAAAAGACTGCTCTAGTGAGGAAAACTAAAGACACACACACACACACACACACACACACACACACACACAAATTCCTATCCTCCAATCCTCGGATCGGGGGAAAAACAGCTTATAAAGGTCATACTGGGACAATATGCAAAATCTGAATATGCACCATATACTAGATAATAATCCAGTATTGCATTTGTGGCTATGTAAGAGAGCGTCTTTGTTCTTAACAGACACATGCTAAAGTATTTATGTTGAATGGTCACAACCTCTGCAATTTACTACCAAATGGTTCTGAACAAAAGTATAATGATATGTATGTATATATGTTTTTAAGAGAGAAAGAGGAAACGTGGCACAATGTTAACAGTGGATAAAACTATGTGAATGGCGTATGGGAATTCATTATACCATACTTGTAACTTCTCTGTATGCTTGAAATATTTTTTAATAACATTTTTAACTCAGTGAACATTTAAGCTACAAAAGACCCTAGAAATTATCTAACCCAATCCTAGACCTAACTTTACAAATGAAGAAACAGACATGACAATTAGAGATTACCAGCAGTGGTCCCCGAACTTTTTGGTGTATGCTCCATCAGTAACACATTTTGGGCATGTACTCCCACCCCCACTATATGTATTTTAATTATTTTATGTCTTCTGTTTGGATAATAATTTATCATGAACATGATAAAACATACACACACTAAAAATTAACCAGGATGAGATTTAAAATAATTGTAAAGTTCTAATATTTTCTTCCTGTAGCACAGTGGAATGTCCAGGGCATCCTCCCCCCCGCCCCTACCTTGGTGATAAATGGCACAGACCACCCTAAGCACAAAAGAGGCATATATAACATGTATGAATAGAATGTCAAGAAAGGTTTGAATTATGTGGCATCTGAAGCACTGTAGGGCTTAGAGGGGTAAATACTAAAGAGGAGAGAAAAGCAGAGGGTCCAGCTGAACAAACATAGACAAAAGGCAAAGGCGAATAGAAATCATAAAAACTTTGGCAATTCATACAGAGGCACAGTAACGCAAAGGGATAAAAGACAGGAAGATACATAAGATTCAGGAAGATACATAAGTCATTAGTAAATTACTCATCAGGACTTAGCTATAACTTCCGAGAACCAAAGTAAATCTTTAATAAAAAACCTAGCTCTGCTTAAATTTTTTAATTGCCTAAATTATATAACTATAGAACTAAGTTCTTCTCCGTCCATCAAGGTGATTTTCCATCAAGACATACCTAACAATTGTCAGCACAGGCCAGTTATTTTGCCGTTGTTATTTCAATGTTATTTCAGCCAAAATGTCAGCTCCAAAATATTAAAAAATCAAATAGTTGATATGATATGCTTATTACTATAAATGAGAACTTAAAAAAAAAACCTGAAGATGAGTAGTTCTGTAGGCTTATCTTAAACAAATCATTGCAGAGCTTTAAAATCAAGTTTAAGTATCTCTTAAACATTGTTATATATAGAAAGTAAAAATCATGCATCCCTAGTGTCTGCTCCTTGGTAATTTGGTGATAGCTTGCAGTGAGAAAACACTAATAAATTTGTATATATTTTGTGCACTGTTACATGTTAGTGCTGAGCTGTCCAAGCGTTGTCACTGAACCTAACCAAAAACTCATTTTCTTTCACTCAGACCAATGTTGATATAAGTTGGCCGACATAAAATTCCTCCCCCTTTTTTTTAAAACTAAAGAGACCAATGAGATCTGATCTCACTTTCATAATGTAAAAATTAAGCACAAATATATGAAATAAAAACAGAAACCTAACACTCTGCTGGATTTAGACTCTATTTTAACCACTATATTTCTTGGTTCTCATTCCTCACTTGTGATAAAATGCAATAAATTCCCTCCCCAAATTATTTTGTTGGGACTTCCCTGGTGGCGCAGTGGTTAAGAATCCACCTGCCAATGCAGGGGACATAGGTTCGAGCCCTGGTCCAGGAAGATCCCACATGCCGCGGAGCAACTAAGCCTGTGCACCACAACTACTGAGCCTGTGCTCTAGAGCCCGTGAGCCACTACTGCTGAAGCCCGAGCGCCTAGAACCCGTGCTCCACAGCAAGAGAAGCCACCGCAGTGAGAAGCCCGTGCACCACAACTAAGAGTAGCCCCCACTCACCCCAACTACAGAAAGCCCGCGTGCAGCAATGAAGACCCAACGCAGCCAAAAATAAATAAATTCTTTAAAAAAAATTATTTTGTAAATTAGTTGCTTAAGCAATACCATGTAATAGTTCTACATGGTTTCTCTGGATCCACTCCCTATCTTAGTAATAAGTTAAAGAGAACACACTGAAAAGAAGAATCAAAATATAAGACTTGGGTTTCCCTGGTGGCGCAGTGGTTGAGAGTCCGCCTGCTGATGCAGGGGACACGGGTTCGTGCCCCGGTCCAGGAAGATCCCACATGCTGCGGAGCGGCTGGGCCCGTGAGCCATGGCCGCTGAGCCTGCCTGTCCGGAGCCTGTGCTCCGCAACAGGAGAGGCCACAACAGTGAGAGGCCCGCGTACTGCAAAAAAAAAAAAAATATATATATATATATATATATATATATATAAAAGACTTCATCAAGAAAGTGAAAGAAGAAAAATATTGATATTTAGATAAAGATTGAGATGGTCCACCAGATTTAAAACTAAAGCTTGCTGTTCCTTTTTTTATTGTTATCTTTGTAGCTATACAGATCCTCTATGCAGAATGAAAGATGGGTGCTGGATGGTCAGGGTATAATAATTCCCTTTATAAGATGGTCTTCTTTGATAACATTCTAGCAACTCTGTAAAACTAAACATGGTAGGTAACATGTGGGTCTCTTCAATAATGTATATGTTGTTATATTTATGTTTATAAATATATATATTTGTTAAATGATGTTGCTTTTGCTGCTAAATTGCACCTTTAACACCTCTTTACAATATTTTTTCTTTTTTTTAAATTGAGATATAATTTTATTGATCTGTAAAATAGCTACACATTTTCAAAGAGTACAATTTGATAGACTTTGAATCATGTATGCAAAACCATTACTGCAATTAAGATAGCGAAAATATTAATAACCCTCAAAAGTTTCCTTGTGCCTCTTTGTAATTCTTCCTCTTCCTCTGCCCCTCATCCCTAGGTAACCAGTGATCTGCTGTCAATGCAGAACAGTTTTCATTTTCTAGAATTTTAAACAAGTGAAATAATACAGTATATACTTTTTTGCAGGGGGAGTGAAGGTCTGCCTTCTTTCACTCAGCATAATTATTTTGAGAGCTATGCATGTTGTTGCAATATGCCAGTAATTAATTTCTTTTTATTGCTGACTAGTAATCTCTTGCATAGATATACTACAGTTTTTTTATCCATTCACTTGTTGATGGACATGTGGGTGATTTCCAGTTTTGGGCATTACAAATAAGGCTGCTATGATGTTCATGTACAAGTTGTCTTTGTATGGAAATATGCTTTTAATTCTCCTGGGTAAAAAGCTAAGTAGAATGGGTGGATTGAATGATAGGTGTATGTTTAACATTTAAGAAACTGCTAGAGAATAGAGTGGCAGTTAGAATGGGCACCATCAGAAAATCTACAAACAACAAATGCTGGAGAGGGTGTGGAGAAAAGGGAACCCTCTTGCACTGCTGGTGGGAATGTAAATTGATACAGCCACTATGGAGAACAGTATGGAGGGTCCTTAAAAAACTAAAAATAGAATTACCATATGATCCAGCAATCCCACTACTGGGCATATACCCAGAGAAAACCATAATTCAAAAAGACACATGCACCCCAATGTTCATTGCAGCACTATTTACAATAGCCAGGTCATGGAAACAACCTAAATGCCCATTGACAGACGAATGGATAAAGAAGATGTGGTACATATATACAATGGAATACTACTCAGCCATAAAAGGAACGAAATTGGGTCATTTGTAGAGACATGGATGGATCTACAGACTATCATACAGAGTGAAGTAAGTCAGAAAGAGAAAAACAAATATCGTATATTAACGCATATATGTGGAACCTAGAAAAACGGTACAGACGAACTGGTTTGCAGGGCAGAAATAGAGACACAGATGTAGAGAACAAACGTACGGACACCGGGGGGGAAGTGGCGGGGATGGTGGCGGCGGGATGAATTGGGAGATTGGGATTGACATGTATACACTAATATGTATAAAAGAGATAACTAATAAGAACCTGCTATATAAAAAAATAAATTAAATTAAATTTTTTTAAAAAATGAAGTCAAGCAGTGTTAGTCCTCGAACTTTATCTCCTTTTTCAAAGTTGTTCTTTAAAATGTTTTTTTGGTCCAAGATGCTGCAGTGATAAAAACGAAATAATAGAATTACTATTTACAACCACATGAACCCCAGACCAATTTCTTTACTTAAAAGACAAAACCATCAATTCTAAAAACCAAGCAATAAATCTTTATAAAGAAGATAAAGTACAGTCTCCTACAGCCTTCAGTAGGATTTATTTTATAGTCTTTAGTATATATTAAGCACTGTTCAGGTACCATCATTCAGCTCTTCTATTTGATAATTTATGCAATTTAAGCAAATAGTCACAATTTTTAACTGATAACCTGTAGTAACAGAATATATATATTTTATATCCATTATTTGCTCATAAGTGTATTAGAATCCAGTCAAAAGAAATAGCAGGCCATATTTCTATCACACTGATATCCACTTGAAAAGGAAAGAACACAACATACAACAACAACAAGAAAATCTTCAATAAATCAACTATATATAACAGAGCAGGAGCTTGGTTGAAAAGTACTGTGGAAAAAACAGGGCCAGATGGGATTGTTAGGAAGGCTCCATAAAGGAAATTATGTCAGGTCTTGAGAGAAATATTGGTGAGATTAGTATAAATGAGATCAGTTGATAGGAAAAGGCATAAAGTTATTTAAGAAAGATTATCCTACAGCACCAGGTAGCATAGGTTAAAAGGGAGAATGACGAATGTTAGGGAGCTCAGTGAGAAGACTATTGCTATAATCCAGGCATGTGGTGCTGGGGACCCAGACCAGAGTGGTGGCTGTTGAAATAAAGGCCTTGAGATAAACAAAGAATCTGAAACTTAAAGTACTTAGTTATTTTAAATGTCCAAATCTGTTAGAAATTGAAGTCTAATACTATATTTTAACTGTATTTAAATATCTTAGAACCATATACAAGTCAAAAATGCATTTTTAACAATTTACTTTTGTGGAGCAAAATAACTCTCCACACTCATCTTGGACAGTAGAGAGGCCTCAGGGCTGCAAATTTGTTTACAGTGAACTCTGAGGGGCTGCCATTGCCAAGTCTGCCCACGTTGTAGCTTCGTGTTTATAAAACAGCAAGTCAGTAAAGTACATTTTTCTTTTTTTCTGCTTCAGCAAAATAAGTAGACTAGCTTTTAGCATATGGAAACATTTTCATATAGCAAGTTCCGGGGCAGGGGGGTTGGATAATTTGCAAATGCCATCAAATGAAATGTGTACTCTCAAATGAGGCTGATTAGGCAAGGTTTCATGTGGCAAAAGTTGTATTCAATAAGCCTTCTCCTTTTAGCAAGAAGGGAATGTTCAAATTTGTATAAAATGCAGCAGAGTGATCAAGGAAGATACAGACTAAGCAAAAACCATGAAATTTAAGGACATCATTGGTGATTTTCAGAAAAGCACTTTTATTTGAGTGTTGAGAACTGAAATTCAAACAAATTTGTTTAATTTTTATTTTAAATTCCTTTTAGAAATATTCAAGTGGTGACAACAGGAACAAGGCAGAGTAGGGAAGTGGTTGGAAAGGGCAGTGAGTCGACTGAAGACTACACTCATATCTCTTCCTGACACTTGTGTCTCTGCCCCTCCTCACTCTCTCCCTCCTCCCACTTCTTTATCTTTTACCTTTAATCATAGCTGGAGGTAGTGCTTTAGGTAGGGAAGGAGTATACATGAAGAAGTATGGGATGAGAAAAGAAGAAAACTAAAAGATGTAATAGTCAGAGCTAATTATCACTGGATTGGCATTTATGAGGAGGCATTGAGAGGTGCAGGGAAACTAGAGGAAGGAATACAGAGGCAGGATGTATGAATCAAGGTGATATGGGCAGTAACCAGGTAAATTCACAACTGACATGCTTTATCTTCTCCAGGAAACATAGCCAAAAGTCATTAGCTATACAGATAAAAGGCCAGAACCAAGAGCTTTAACGTTTTCTACTTCCTTAATTTCTCTAATTCAAATATTCCAGTGCTAAAGAATCTTGGCTGAAACACCTACACGAGCAAATAACAAGGGAAAAAACGTTTTTGTATAAACATCAGTAATTTAGCCACAGGGAAACCAAAAATGTGCAAATAATAACCTAAATCACAGACTTGATATTATAAATAATCCTAAAATACAAAGCTAAAAAGAATTTGAGATGGTTGTAATGAAAATTTTAACATTCTTCTTGGATTCTAACCATGACCAAATGCCCTACCTATGGCTTTGGGGGGAAGTAACAAAGAGGAACAGAAAGGTAGAGAAAGAGGGAAATAAAAAGGTAAGAGCATACAAGGGAATATTGATAGAAACTAATCATGTGAATAGAATTCTATCTTAGCAAAAGCACAGAACTAAAAGCTACCAAAAGAACTGGAGCTTTACTTCCCACTGGCTCTCAGGCCTCATTCTCCAGGACTGGTGCAAAATTATACTGAGTATTAGGGAACACAATTAGCCCTGACTATATTTTCAGGCCATATGTGTTCTTATACTTTGATTAATATTATTATCTAACTTTAACTTTTCTAGGTGAATGAGAAGATGCTGACATAAAATTTCAATTATTACCCTTTCTTTGTGAATCAAATCCATGAAACTTTCAAGACAGAGAAGATAAAAGTAAATTCCTTGTTCTACTTTACGCCAAAGGGGCTGGCTAGGCCCATAGCTGAAGCAGACTAGGGATCAGAGACCTTGAACTGCTTGCTACTTAATACCTGTTCTCTCCAGGCAACTGAAACTTTTGCTTTGATAGTTCAAGACTAAAAGCCAGTTTTCATTATTGGCCAGAGGGAATGTATTTTAAATTAATCACTTCATACAGCAATGCTTCTTTTCAGGAAAATGATGAAATGTAGTTCCAGACTGTCCTGAAGTCCCAGTTCATCCTCATTTATTGCTCTGGGAGTTAAAATTCATTCAGTGGCATTGCAAAGAGGATTTTTTACAGGTGAGTCAAGTTTTCTAATTCTCAATCAACCAACAATCTACTTACAGACTCAGTATACTAGAGACTCAAGAGATGAAAGAATTTTGCTCTCTGATAATTGGAATTCTAATTGGGAAGGGAAATTAACTCAGACTCAAGACAAAGAACTACACTGTTTGGTATTGAGCATTAATTAACAGAAATTCAAAGATTAAAAACTAGAGTGGGCCAGAAAAGTCCAAAGTGACTTTATGGAAAAGATGGAAAGAACATATTTAGATTTGAGAGAGAATCAATAAAATTTGGGAGAAAACCAGTAATAAAGGCAACAAAAAAGTAAAATTGAACATAGTATTAGGGATGGGGTTGGGGTTGATGTAAGGTATAAATAACCAGTTTAACTAAAGTAGGTGTTTGTTAAGAAACATGGTTAAATAAATAGGGTGAGGCTCATACATGGAATGCTTTGAATACCAAGAAGACCAATACAAACTTAAAGTTAGTCCAATGAGAGTCACAACTGGTTACTGATCAGAGAAGCAACAGCATGAATTTCTTTAGAAAGGCTGGTTTAACAGCAACATGGAGATAAAGACTGGAAGCCAACAAAGAAGTAGGTGGAGTCATTTAGGTGTGAAGTGATAAGAACCTCAACTAGAATAATAGCAACCATTTATGAAACATCAGCAGTATTTGTTGAATGTCTGCATGTTTATCATGTGCATTTGAATAACACAGATATGGTATTACTGGCTCACAGAAACAGTCAGATAATGAATGTTCATTGCTTTAAGTCACTAAATTTGTTATAACAATAGATAACTACTCTAGAAGTGAAGCCAGCAAAAGTGACACCAAGTAAGGTTAGAAAGGCAGGAGGGAAATCAGAAAATAGACTGCCATTGAAAACCAAGGGGTGCGGGGAGTTTCAAGTAGCAGATAGGTAGATAGGGTCAGAAGTAAAAGAAGAATACAGGATGCTGAAAGGTTAAACAAAATGTTACTAAACTTGGTATTACGCAACTAATTAAAATGAGAAAATATACAAGAAAATGCTTAGAATAAAAGGTGATCAAATTGTTACTTTCTGGGCTTCCCTGGTGGCGCAGTGGTTGAGAATCCGCCTGCCAATGCAGGGAACACGGGTTCAAGCCCTGGTCCAGGAAGATCCCACATGCCGCAGAGCAGCTAAGCCCGTGTGCACAACTACTGAGCCTGAGCTCTAGAGCCCGCGAGCCACAACTACTGAGCCCACGTGCCGTAACTACTGAGCCCACGTGCCATAACTACTGAAGCCTGCATGCCTAGAGCCCGTGCTCTGCAACAAGAGAAGCCATTGCAATGAGAAGCCCGCACACCACAACGAAGAGTATCCCCTGCTCGCCACAATTAGAGAAAGCCCACATACAGCAATGAAGACCCAACATAGCCAAAAATAAATAAATAAAATAAATTTAAAAACTGTTACTTTCTTTCTTATGAAGAGAATGATAGGGAAGTAGTGCAGGCAGCTGACAGACACCACAAACTTAATTTATATTCCTAAGTCTATGGGTCAACTAGTAATTGATTAAATGCCTAGTGAAAGGTACGCCTCATATACAGTAGTATTTTTTGAAATACACTTCCATTTTGATCTAACATCCTAACTTTAGTCCTATACTTTCCCCTAACAAAATATGAAGCTTTGAATTTACTCAAACCTCCATCACATCACCTACCATTTGGTGCTATAAAGTATTATTCATGTATTTTTTTGGCTGCGCCACACAGCTTAGTTCCCCGACCAGGGATTGAACCCAAGCCCTTGGCAGTAAAAGCTTGGAGTCCTAACCACTGGACCACCAGGGAATTCCCTATAAATTATTATTTACATGTTTGCCATCCCTTCTACATGTAAATCCCTCCAAGGTAGGGACTGGTAGCTTATTGATCAGTGAAGCCCCAGTACCTAGAACAATACCTAATCCATAGCAGATGTTCAGTTGCTAATTGAAAATTACTGGACGTAGTAGAAAGACAACATCTTTACAAACATATTCATAATCATTTCTAAGGAATTAAGATTTTTCTATTTGTGTCTCTGTTGGACAGTATCTCTTCACTATAATTGCCTACCTAGCACTGTCCCATTCTCCCACCTTAGAAAACTAGTTAAGGTCTTTCTATCATGTATGTTCTGTTCTGCATCTATATATTTTTCAGATTTCATCTCTAATATTAAAAAGACATTTAAGTGTCCTCTTACCATCCAAGTTAGTAATACGCCATGACCTAAACTGAGTATTTTGCTCAGAAAATGCATCCCCAGAAAATAAAATAATCATTAAAAACATAAAGATGAGTGGGGACTTCCCTGGTGGTGCAGTGGTTAAGAATCTGCCTGCCAATGCAGAGGACATGGGTTCAATCCCTGGTCCGGGAAGATCCCACATGCCGCGGAGCAACTAAGCCCATGTGCCACAACTACTGAGCCTGCATGCCACAACTACTGAAGCCCTAGCGCCTAGAGCCCGTGCTCCACAACGAGAAGCCACCACAATGAGAAGTCTGCGCACCGCAATGCAGAGTAGCCCCCACTCACAACTAGAGAAAGCCCGCATGCAGCCAAAAATTTAAAAATATAATATTAATAATAGCAATGAAAACACATTTATTAAAAAAAAAAGATGAGTGAAGAACAAGTTAGTATCAATTGTTAGACACCGTTCATATAAGTGGTTCCTGTGTCAGTTTTTGCATGAGTCCCTTGAGTTTCAATTTCTACATAATTCTGAAGAATTTACAAATTCTTCATTTCTGTAAGTTCAACTGCATTTCAGACTCAATCCTAACTCAGCTCTAACTGAAACCTCCATCTCAATTATACTGAACAATCCTAAATCCATATTCTTTCCTGTCCTTTCTTCCCAGGTCATTCCAAATGTTGGTGTAGAATGTCAAAATATTTATTTAGGTATATCAAAATCTAAAATTCCATATTCCCTTGCTTTCAAATTGATAATTGCCTGAATGAAGTAATTAAGAGGCTATTTTTAGAAGAAACTTAAATTGAAGCAGAAGAAATAAGAAAATGAGGTGAACTTATTAAAAAATTAATATTTAAAATAAACACTAGATGCTTACTATTTAAGTCAATTTAAGGAGCAAACCAACTAAATTTTTAATTTTTAAAATGGTCCTGATAACACAAAATTAATCTATAACTTTGCCCCTTAAAATAGAAATAGGCTACTACCAATCTTAAGGAGTCTTAATCAGGACAAATTCTTACATTGAAATTGTTTGTGGGCAATCATGCAGAACAGCTGCCACCCAGGATGACTAAAATAACACAAATTAGATGTAATTGAGTTAAAGGACCACACCAGGTTTGTAATTCAATTTGTCCTTTGTGGTTTGGGTTTGGGGATTTTTTCCCCCTCCAGCAAACCACAATTTGAAAACTTCATCAAATGGGAAGTACAAAGGAATAGGAATATATAATGCAAATATTCAGCATGAACAATTTACATAAAATCTACTTTAACAGTTTAGACAAAGTTTTTTGTAAAAGTCTGAATGCAACAAGCACTTACTTCGGCTTTCTTAGAGGGTCCTATTCACTAAAACTTCTTACTGCCAATTTCTCACTCTATCATAATTTATCCTAGATATGAAATGAGTTTTGTTTTGATCTAGTTTCCTAACTTTGCACACTATTTACCTAGAACTACACAGTAAATCCCAGGTTAGATTTAAGGCCACTTACAGAGTTCAGTCAAAATCCTTAGGGTTATTAATAAGAGTCAAGGGTAGAGCCAGAATTTTTACCACAGTGGACATTTCAGCAGCCTCAGATATGGCTGATTATACACTGCTGATAGATGTGGCTAATTACATTGTCATCACTTATGTTGATAATTTTGATTTCTGTGGATCTAGCCAGCATAGACCTGTCCCTAGAAGAATGTTTGATAAAATGTTTTGAAACTAACGAATCCCAAACCCTGGTTTGGGATCTACTCATTCAAGGCAATCTGATCACTGAGGGATTTTTAAGGAAAAGAGTTAGGCTTAGAAATCTAGTGTTGCCTCTCACCATGCCCTTGGATGTCATGGATTTGAAGTAAAATTTGAGGTGAAGAATTTTCCAAATGAGTAGGTTGCACAATCATCTCTCAATTCATGCCATGATAATAGTTTCACATAAAACCAAAGGGTCTGATGTAATTAACAGGCTTCGTTTCAGAAAATCCTATTTAACAAGATTTCTCTGGTAATTATGGTTTAAGCAGAACACAGCAATAGAAGTGTGTATCAACTTGATAACCAACCAGAAAGCAAACTTCCCTTTTTTTGAGATTGATTACCTATGAAGTATTTGGACTCTTGCATGTATTAAAAAGCCATTTTGCCCTGAGAAGAAAACATATGAAAATTTTACTGGGACAAACTCTTGCTTTTTACTCTGGCAGATACAGACATGAAAGGCACCTGGCCCAGTAATTCCTCCTTGCATAACACTCCAGAACACCACAAGCCTAACCCCTCTAAAGCTTAGGTTCTTCCCAGCTTTCCTGAGACTCTAAAACCACACCCAACAAGCATAAGCTTCTTAGGTTGTTCAGCCAGTAGAGTTATCAATCATGTCAAATGAAGAGGGAAAACGATTTTTTTAAATTGTATTTTATTTTAACAAAGTTGGTATCAGCAATACACACTTTTTCTAAATTAAGAGAGTTAGCTATTCAGTCTTCTGCCTGCTATCTGACACCACCTGAGGCATACTATAAATCTTCCCGAAAGACAAGGCAAAGAAGTACTACTGGCTAATTATAGGGGTTTCATGTATAAACCAGATGCTGGATATAAAATGGTTAAGACTATTGCCAGCTAGAACATGCAGAAGGCACTCAAACTATCTTGGGAGCCTAATCTTTACTTTTATGCCAAAAAAAAAAAGTGGTTCCAGTCTTAAACGTGGAAGAATGCGCTAATGTGCAATGCTATCTTTTATCTTAAATCCACTCACAGTGAAAGTCATTTCCACAAATTTAAAAGGTTTGCCTGCACTGAATTAAATAAATCTCAAATTATATAGCCATTATCATTTTACAGATGGAGAAACGTTAAGATTATATTGTAGGGGGTGGAGGAGGGATAAATTAGGAGTTTGAGATAAGCAGATACAAACTACTGTATACAAAATAGATAAACAACAAGGTCCTATTGTATAGCACCAGGAACTATACTCAATATCCTGTAGTAAACCATAATGGAAAAGAACATGAAAAGGAATATATATATGTATAATAATCACTTTACTATACACCAGAAACTAACATAACATTGTAAATCAATTATACTTCAATATAAAATTAAAAAATTAGAAAATTTTAAAAAAGATTATATTGAAGTTAGAGAATAAATATCCAACTTTTTCCACCAAGGCAGAATGACCACAGCTATACAACATATAGCACACAACAGTAACACAGATCTAAAAATGTCCAAGAGATAGCCTGGGATACATCAAGTACTGTGCATTCTTCAAGACTCACCTCAAATCCTATCTACTACAGTTCATTTTCCTCTCTCCATTATCCAAGTTTTCTATAATGCTATTAAATTGCTTTTATTTTAATAGTAATTTATTTTCAAGTACAAAACTACAATTCAATTTAAGTTTGCAGGCAAAGAAAGGAAAAACAACAGAAATACAAAGCATGTCAATGTATCCTAACTGCCCTTCTCAGTTACTTGACTGATTTGAATTCTAAAGTTCAAGAGGAATCAAAAACAGTAACTTTTTTTTTTTTACCTGCAAATCCATATTCCAAGACCAACACTACTAAGTCTACAAACAGAAAGAAAACATGTTCTACTGACATAAGTATAGCAAACTTAAATTTGGAACTAACCAGACATCAGCCATCTTTTTAAATTCATATGAAACTACTGAATAAGGAAACAGACCCTTCCTTCCATTATTAGTTCAAAATGTCTTGCCTCAACTGAGATGGGTCTGAAACATTCCAGAGTAGTTTACCTACTGAGTTATAAACATGACCATTCCATTTCAGCATAGGTTACATGTAGAACAAGTTTCATATGTGTTTATAAATACTTTGATTGTGAAATATATACTTTAAAAATTGTAATCTTAATTTTTTACATCACAACAGAATAGTCTCCAGATGCAGAAACGACACAGCAAAACACTGTTGGACTTCATGCGATCAAGTGTCAGTTTTGTTCACCAGTCGGACATTAAGCTTTGAACGACTTCTCACACCCCCTGGGGTGACATCAATTTGGAAAGAAGTACAATGAGAAAAAAAATACATTTCTTTAAACTCTGTCCTCAAATAAATATCTCCTTTTGTCTACAACTGTTTTTTCTTTAAAGAGGAAGTTTACTGGTGTCTGCATCAACCAAAAGAACAACAGGTATTTTTCAAGGAGGTTAAAAGTTTTTTAGAGGTTTTTATAACAAAAAACCAATCTCAAGAAAGTGAAAAGTGGAATTTAGATAGAGAACCTAACACAATAACTCCACAGAAAGGATTAGAATTCAAGGAAAGTGGCAAATTTTACATATGACTTTCTATTCCAAGGTTATGTAAATGAGAGAACTCATGGAGAATATTTCAAAAAATATAAAAATACAAATATAACCAAAAAAATAAAACTTAACTAAAAGGTGGGTCACTAACTTTTGTAAAAGGCAGCAAAATGACTCAGAACATTAGCATTGGAAAGAACTGTATACATCAAGATCAGCTCCTGTGGGACCTCCCTGGTGGTGCAGCGGTTAAGAATCCGCCTGCCAATGCAGGGGACACAGGTTCGAGCCCTGGTCCTGGAAGATCCCACATGCCACAGAGCAACTAAGCCTGTGCACCACAACTACTGAGCCTGTGTGCTGCAACTACTGAAGCCCGCGTGCCTAGAGCCCGTGCTCCGCAATAAGAGAAGCCACCGCAATTAGAAGCCTGTGCACTACAACAAACAGTAGCCCTTGCTCACCGCAGCTAGAGAAAGCCTGCACGCAGCAACAAAGACCCAATGCAGCAAAAAAAAAAAAAAAAAAAAAATCAGCTCCTACAATGTTACATATTAATTTTCAGCATTGTTCTATCTAACACAGAAAATTTTCCTTGGCCTAGGAGAAATGATAAAAACTTTAGGTGACCTATTTTGGGTACTTCTCTCACTTTTAAGAACTCTCTCAAATAATGGAATAACCTACCCTAGTGCTGCTGTTAATATATGCAGAATCTTTACCAAGGAGCACAAAATAACCGGCAGTGGTTATCTTTATTATTTCACAAAACATCCCTGGGTAAGTTAAGAGTGAGAAATAATCTACTAAATGTTACACATGGGGAATTTTAAGAGCAAGGAGTGACCTGCAATCACAAAGTGAGTCAGTGGTGGGCTGGGACTGATTCCCCCATTCCTGACTCCTAACTTTGTTCCTGATATACGGTGGTACCTCTAAACCTTTAAACACTCAAAAGCATATAATAAGTACAAACATCTGACAAATACTTTCTCAGAATCTCCCAGTCACTTTGACTTGACTTAGTCCTACATTTCTTAGCTTTATACAGGAAAAAAAAATCAGATATTAATAGTCCAATCTAATTAAGCCTAGAGCTTGGTGGTAATAATAAAGGACAGTTATCAAGTCTTTTGAGTGGTTTACTTTGAAGGTTAAATGATCATTATAAATATTCTTCAAGGAAGAGTGACAAACAGCTCAAGTTTCATCTATTTCAATATTATTAAATTACTTATATTTACTTATATTACTTTATATTATATTTATATTTAAATTACTTATATTTACAACCTAAATCAAAGTTTCATTTTATCAGAATATATTCTCTGAAATAAAACTATTACTTAAAAGAATCCTAGAGCTCTAAAAGGCCTAAAAATATCATCAAACCTCCTCAATTTACAGATTTCAAATTTGCTTCTTGGATTAATTTGGGAATTTAAATTAAGTGCTAAACAGAAGCAATTGAGGAGGGAGGACTTAAGCATATGGAAAAGGGAAAACCAGATGTACACATACCACAAAGAGCCTTGGGTACATTTAATTTTCAGCAATAGTTGGGGAGGTGGGGGAGGGGAAAGGGAGGGGAGAGGGTGTTAATGTCAGTGATATCCTTTGAACTGGGTCCAACAGTGTTTCTAAGACAGTCTAAGTTTTAAGTAAAACATTCCTTCCCCCAGCCAGCAATTGCAAGCTTCTTCCTTATTTAATGGGCATCAGAAATTATACTTGCTTGCTATAATTTTTTTCTCTTTTACCTTCTAATTGTCCATATGAGATTACAAGAGAAGAGGAAAATTCAAGCTAGTCCTAAACATGATACTGTGTGGTAGAAGCTGAAAAAGTGTGGTAAGTCATCATCTGTATGTGCTGATATAAAAAGATCTCCAAGATAAATTGTAGAATCTAGAAAGGAAGTTTGACCAATGAGAGGCAATATGTATGATACTATTTTTGTGGGGAAAGCACACACAAACACCCAAACACAAAGCACTATATGTCTTTCATAAGCCTATTTATCTCCCCATACATCTGTCTGTAAGTCAATGCACATAAAAAGGTTTGCTTTGGGACTTCCCTAGTGGTCCAGTGGTTAAGAATCTGCCTTCCAATGCAGGGGACACAGGTTCAATCCCTGGTCGGGGAACTAAGATCCCACATGCCACGGGGCAACTAAGCCCGTGCACCCTAGAGCCCGTGTACCACAACTAGAGAGCCCGTGCACTGGAGCCCGCGCACTGCAACTAGAGAGCCTGAGCACCACAACTACTGAGCCTGCGGGCCACAGCTAGACAGCCCGCACACTGCAACTACTGAGCCCATGCTCTGGAGCCCATGCATCATAACTAGAGAGAAGCACGCACACCGCAACAAAGAGTGCATGCACTGCAATGAAAGATCCCACATGCCGCAACGAAGATCTCATGTGCCGCAACTAAGACCTGATGCAGCCAAATACATAAATAAATATTAAAAAAAAAAAAAAAGGTTTGCTTTGAAGGACAGATACCAAACTGAAAATAGTCATCATTTTCTTGTGTTGGTGGGGAGGTGACCGGGATTGGGGATTGGGGCAGTCAAGAAAGAGTATTCTGTGTATATGGAGCAAGGAACAGTATGATCAAAAGTACAAGGAGATGGCGAGCTCAGGAAACTATGAGGAAGCTGGTGGGACAAGAGTAAATGTATATGTGTGTTTGGCAACAGAGATGGGGGGAGGAGGAAATGTGGCAGAAAATGAGGCGAGAATAAGTAGATTGGGGCCAGACTATGAAGCCCTTACATGACAAGCTAAGGAGTTTAGACTTTATCCCTTGAAGGTAATGGAGGCCGATCAAAGGTTTTTTGAATGATATGATTAGATCTGTCTTTAAAGAAAAAGATTTGACAGCAATGTGGAGGATGGACTGGAAAATGGAAAGCCTGAAAGTAGATAAGCAGCTCTCCTAAGAATTGAAATGAAAGATGAAAAGGGCCTAAACAAGGGCAATGGCTATGAGAATGAAGCGAGGAAACGAACATATTCAAAAGCGATTTTGGAGATAGAAGAGACAGGACTTGTGGATAGATTGGTGGGGAGCCTAACAAAACATAAGGACTCAAGATGGATGTGATGTTTCCAGCTGAGAGGATGGGGAGCCACTAAAGAAGAGAGAGAATACAGGAAGGGAGGGGGTATTTAGAGAGTGTGTGGAAAAATAAGATTGGGATTTGTTGAACTACATGCTAGGCTATCAACTCTTCGCAAGCTCCAAAAGGATAAGGCTCATTTGCTAATTGTCTCTGAGCTGTACCTAGTGCAACACCATGTGCATTTAATTCAAGTTTGTGAGGATGGTGCTAATGCTAACCTATCCCAGGATAATTGAGACTTGACAATATTTAAGATAGCTCTTCAAAGTGCCTGTGTGGAAAGGAAATATGAGACAAGGTGGTTTGTTTTACTTTCCTGTCAAATTTCTTCTTTAGTCATTTCCAAAATAAATTTCCAATAATGATAGGGTTTTTAACAAGAAGTCTATTACTAAGAGCAGCCTGAGGCAGACCATAATACCGCTCAGACTTTACATTCCGCACATTCCAATAATCAAGTCACCTCACCTTTAATTCTCTTTCTTGTTCAGGAACCTGTAGTACCACTTAAGATTCTAAAACCTGCCTCACCCAATAGTCAAACATAATCAGAGCCATTTAAACAATTTGAAAAAAAACAAAATAACTGATGTTTTATTTGGAAAACCTTAAGGGGGGGATATAGAAAAAAAACACCATTTGTTCTGGTTAATGTTGTGCAATGTTTTCTGGGGTTTGCCTGGTAGGCATGTTGAAATCATAACTAAATAAATCAATTCCGGCAACACAAAGAAATAATATCCCCTTCCCCCTTGGATGCCTGAAGGAAAAATGGCATCTTCTCCATAATGTGCACACACTTTGGAGCTGTTTTGTTTTTAATCCTCTGCCAAGTCAAGTTTTAGTTTTATTTTAATCTCAGTAACCACAGTAAATTACAAATCTTTGACAAGTAAATGCTTTCTTCCTCACCAAAATCCCACTCACTTTCCTTTCTAACTTCTGGAACTTAAGAGTTCAATAAATGCCTGCACTGCTGATCTTTTTTCATGAGGAAGAAAATAAATACACTATAAATTAAGTGTATTTCCTGACATTTACAAGTTAGTCTACATGTGAAATAGGTTAAGATAAAATTGTATCTTTCCTGCCCATCTTTAAAAAAAATATATATATATATATATATATTCACACGTACTGTAGGGGAAAGAACAGCATAGAAAGTCAGCAGATCTGGGCTGAAGTCTCATACATTTCAGCAGGCTGTGTAATGTTAGTAAAGCAACTTAAATTTGGTTTCTTTGTATCTAAAATTAGGGAAATAGATGAAATGGTTTTTAAAGGCCCCTCCCTTTCACCTTAAAATTCTGATTCTTAAGATCATGGCTATTACTTGATTTTTCTTTTTTTAATACATGAAAAGCAGTCACTCAAGAAAAAAAGAAAAATTCCTAAGAAACAAACTAATTTTTGTGGTAAAATGGAATAAACCTCAGAAATTACCTAATCTGTACAGCTTTGAAACTATATTCCAAGAGTTATAATTTTTTTTATTTATTGAAAAGGTTCTACTGTTTAAAGAAAAAGATTGGAAACTACTAATCTAATCCAACTCTATAATTACAAATGAAGAAACTGCGATCAAGATTGGAGGAAGAAATACAACACATCCATAAAAATACTGTGAGCTGTTAAACATCATAAGAGGAAAAGGGTCATGATAAATTTTTTTTAATGAGGATATTAAATTCTGTATTTGAAAAACTGTATATAAGTATAAATCCATTTTTCAGGGTAATAAATTCATTGTATCATTTTCACTAAAACATTCTCACTATCAATATTCAAATAATACAAAATATACAATGAAAAATGCAACAAATGATCCAAAATCTCACCATTGAGATATATTCAGTATTAAGATTTAGTGAATATCACTCCAGACAGTTACTCACATATACAGATAGATAGATGGATTAACAAAAATAAATTTATTATTTCTAGGATAAAAGTATACTCACTTTTAAAAATAAAAATATATCAATTTTAATTTTACTTGAAAGTAACAGAAGCTAAAACAAAACGGAAGAAATTTGAAACCTTAGATAATTGCTTCTTCACTCAAAAAACATTAATTGTAAAAAATCCATGGTTTAAGAAAAATGATAAAAAACCATAGAGGAGATTAATATTACTTTAAAACTATATTAAATTTTAGACTATATTGACTGAATTGTTGCTACGAAAGATAAGGAGATTAATAATTTCCATTTCCCTTCCACCTACCTCCCAACTGTTCTTTTTTAATTATTAATTTATTTTGGCTGTGTCAGGTCTTAGTTGCAGCAGGCAGGATCTTTCGTTGCAGAGCGAGGGCTCTTCATTGCAGTGCACGGGCTTCTCTCTAGCAGTGGTGCATGGGCTCTAGAGCACGTGGGCTCAGTAGTTATGGCACAGGCTCTCTAGTTGTGGTGCACAGGCTCCAGAGCACACGGGCTCAGTAGTTGCAGCGTGCGGGCTTAGTTGCCCCGCAGCATGTGGGATCTTAGTTCCCCCACCAGGGTTTGACCAGTGTCTCCTACATTGGAAGATGGATTCTTTTTTTTTGTTTTTGTGTTGTTTTTTTTTTTTTGTGGTACGCGGGCCTCTCACTGTTGTGGCCTCTCCCGTTGCGGAGCACAGGCTCCGGACACGCAGGCTTAGCGGCCATGGCTCACGGGCCCAGCTGCTCCTCGGTATGTGGGATCCTCCCGGACCGGGGCACGAACCCGCATCCCCTGCATCGGCAGGTGGACTCTCAACCACAGCGCCACCAGGGAAGCCCGGAAGATGGATTCTTAACCACTGGACCACCAGGGAAGTCCCCCAATTTTTGTTTTACTTTGCCACGATGTATAATGTTCACATTCATATTCTGTTCTGTTACCACAGTTTTTTTTGTTCTTTTTAAAATTAATTAATTAATTAATTTATGGCTACGTTGGGTCCTCATTTCTGTGCGAGGGCTTTCTCTAGTTGTGGCAAGCGGGAGCCACTCTTCATCGCGGTGCACGGGCCTCTCACTATCACGGCCTCTCTTGTTGTGGTGCACAGGCTCCAGACGCGCAGGCTCAGTAACTGTGGCTCACGGGCCCAGTTGCTCCACAGCATGTGGGATCTTCCCAGACCAGGGCTCGAACCCGTGTCCCCTGCATTGGCAGGCAGATTCTCAACCACTGCGCCACCAGGGAAGCCCTACCACAGTTTTTAGAGTTTCTAAATCTGAGATTTATACATAAATGAATTTAATATTCAAAACCAGTTTTTATTTTGACTCACCTCTTGGTTGGCTAAATTTTAACAAGTAGGTTTTCCAGAAAGATCCCACAGGTGCTGTATTCTCAGGGTTCTTTCACATTTGAGGATTATATATATGCCTGTTGCCTTTATTCTTCAACAACTTGGCTAGATACAATGTTCTTAGTCATACTTTCTTGTATCTGAACTTCGTTGACACAGCTTCTCTAGTATTGCACTTTGTTGTGGAGAAGTCTGAGACCAGTCTAATTTTCTCCCTTGCTGGTGACTTTTGCTTTTGTGTGAATGACTGAAGAAGTCTTTCTTCAGGAACAACCAGGATATGAGTTGATACTGATTCTTCTTTACCAGTTTCAGTATCCAATGTGTATTTTTGATCTGCAGATTCAGTTGTTCATTTCAGTGAAGTTTTGCTGTATCAATTCTCTAAATACTTTTTTAGTTCCATTTGTTGAGTCCTCTTACTCACAGGACGCCAGTAATCTTTTCCTTGACTCACCTTTGTGTCATATCTTTCATTGTTAACCAATTTGCTTTAATCTTTCACCCCTGTTTTTACTGTGATTGTTTCAAGTTTTTGCTCCAAACCATTAAATTTTCAGCCATCTCTATTCTATTCCTTACTGGTTCTCACTTATTAGTTTTGTAATGGTGCTGTTCTACTCCTTAATTTGTTTCCGTAGCTCTACAATCTCACTTTTCATCAATATGAGTGCATTTTTTAAAGTGTATTTATTATTTATATTATGTATATTGTGTTTGATTTACGTGTGTGTGTATACGTGTAAGATAAAACCCAAAAGGCTACAGACAAAATTTTAATAGCTTTCTGTTGTAGTCAGTGATTTTTATTTCGTTTTTGCCTACCTTAATTTCCTAAATTTTTTCACAATGAACATATCTGTTACTCGTACACTGATATTGAGAGACACACACATATATACAGCTTATATAGCTATAACTTAGATAGCTATAAGTATTTTCCCCCATTATTTATTTATTTATAACATCTTTATTTGAGTTTAATTGCTTTACAATGGTGTGTTAGTTTCTGCTTTATAACAAAGTGAATCAGCTATACATATACATATATCCCCATATCTCCTCCTTCTTGCATCTCCCTCACACCCTCCCTATCCCACCCCTCTAGGTGGTCACAAAGCACCCAGCTGATCTCCCTCTGCTATACGGCTGCTTCCCACTAGCTATCTATTTTACATTTGGTAGTATATATATGTCCATGCCACTCTCTCACTTCGTCCCAGCTTACCCTTCCCCCCTCCCCATGTCCTCAAGTCCATTCTCTATGTCTGCGTCTTTATTTCTGTCCTACCCCTAGGTTCTTCATAACCATTTTTTTTTTTTTTAGATTCCACATACATGTGTTAGCATAAGGTATTTGTTTTTCTATTCCTGACTTACTTCACTCTGTATGACAGACTCTAGGTCCATCCATCTCACTACAAATAACTCAATTTCGTTTCTTCTTATGGCTGAGTAATATTCCATTGTATATATGCGCCACATCTTCTTTATATATTCATCTGTCCATGGACACAGGTTGCTTCCATGTTCTGGTTATTGTAAACAGAGCTGCAATGAACATCGTGAATTATGGTTTTCTCAGGGTATACGCCCAGTAGTGGGATTGCTGGGTCGTATGGTAGTTCTATTTTTAGTTTTTTAAGGAACTTCCATACTGTTCTCCATAGTGGCTGTATCAATTTATATTCCCACAGTGCAAGAGGGTTCCCTTTTCTCCACACCCTCTCCAGCATTTATTGTTTGTAGATTTTTTGATGATGGCCATTCTGACCAGTGTGAGGTGATACCTCATTGTAGTTCTGATTTGAATTTCTCTAATGATTAGTGATGTTGAGCATCCTTTCATGTGCTTGTTGGTGATCTGTATATCTTCTTTGGAGAAATATCTATTTAGGTCTTCTGCCCATTTTTGAATTGGGTTGTTTGTTTTTTTGATATTGAGCTATAAGTTTTAAGAGAACTGAAGTACCCAGGTAAGGACTAACAATCTTTATGCCAATGATTCAAAATGTATAACTTTCCAAGAATAATGCTCTTCCTCAAGCTGAGTAGTGGTAGTCTTTGAAAAATAGTAAACTAAGCTGTGCCAGTATTCTGATCACCAGCACACAGTCTGTCTCAAACAGAGATACACAGCACATGTGAGTGAAAACCTCTCCTTTTTTCCTGACTGATCTTGTTCCTCTGTTTCAGAGGTTAAGCACGTATAGACCTCAGATGATTTCTCCCTCAAAACTGTATCTAGACAAGGAAATTCCTTTCAGAGTCTGATAAATTGTTGATTAATATGTCCAGGCTCCATCCAGTGTTCTTGAAAATATATTTCTCTTAAATGTATTTCCTCTTAGATATATTGTGGATATACTGATATACCTATACTCTGATGCTTTCAAATTCCTAAAATCTGGGTTCAGCGTCCTGGAACAAAAGCCTAACTAAAGGCTCTTATGAAACGTTGAGCTGAAGAAAACAAGAACTTTCACTGATAACTAAGAAAACAAATGTGATTTATGCAAATTAATCATAAAAGACTTGAATGTTTTTTAGGAAGAAATGAAATGATGTCATGAAAAGATCAAGTGAAATGGAATCAAACCATTCCTGAATTTGAGTCTCAGCTCCTACGAAGCTATGTGACTTTTTGTTTGTTTGTTTTTTAATATTTTCTTGGCTGTGCCGTGTCACATGTGGGATCTTATTTCCCTGAACAGGGATCAAACCCATGTCCCTTGCATTGGAAGCATGGAGTTGTAACTACTGGACCACCAGGGAAGTCCTGAAGCTGTGTGACTTTGAATAAACCACTTAACTTCTCTGAACTTGATTCTTCATCTGCTGAGATGAATAGTATATTTAAATACTTCATATAGAATATTAATTTTATATTTGTATATTTCAAAAAAGTTTATAAAGTGATTTTACAAAGAAAGTCTTATTCTTGGAAGGAATAGGCAAATTATAATTGATAAAGAAAAGTTTCAGATGTTAAAAATATATATATATATATATACGAGAAAGAAGATATAGCATGATAACTTTTGACTGTTTTACAAATGAATCATTAATCATCTAATAACACTTACAGATACATAAGCATACTTATTCCTGGGCTATCTTTATTTTTCAATGCTAACATAAATTTCAAAAGTTAAGTATTGCTCAAAGGAACCCAAAAGAATCAAACAGAAACCTTCTGAAAGTCTAAAAATCATAATCTAAATTTCAGGATTAATAACATTGATTCCTCTGATAAGACTTATTTTACACATATAAACCTCAATAAAATACAGAATAAAAAATGAAGAATCTAGAAATCAAATAGAAGAAATATCACTTATAATAGGTTAATAAAGTTATGTAAAAAACTGACTACAATAAAAGATGTAGCAGGTAACCCTTAAAGGTTCCCTGAAATGTATAATAGAAAAATTCATGATAAATCTAGAGAAAGAGCAGAAAAGGCAAGGTAAGGGTGAAAAGAAAATTTTTAAGGAAATTTCTAAAGGTACCTTAAGAGTCTAGGAAGTTTCTCTTTAGCGTCTGGAATATTCTAACAAAACTAAACTTAATAGCTGTGTCCACATAACACTTTTGGATGCCTAGTTTTATAATTTAGTGATGCAAGTTTAAAAAAAGATGGACAATTTGAAGGAGGATACACTAGTAAAATTTGTTTTTACTCCAACAAGAGTTGGAGGATCTTCAAAAAGTACTGAGACCTTGTTCACCTGGCTCCAGCTCCATTTCGTCAAACTTACATTCAACCTTCCAACACTATTCCAGAAGCCTATCCCAAATAAGAATAGGGATGAAAATAAACAGGATTTTTTTTTCACTTAGCTTTTATCTGAATTTTCTGTTTACTGTATTCAGCCTTGATTCCATACCAAGTTTATTTGACAAGCACTGGTGGTAAAACTAGACACCAAATTTTCCTTCATGAAAACCAACGTGGGTGGCTTCTCTGTATTTTTCATCTTTTTACAAGAGGGTACCTCTTGGTGGTGGCATAAGACCTCATATAGCTGTGTGAGACATTCTGCTACCCAGCCTGACTAGGCATTTAACAGTTAATTTCACCTCTGTGTTCTACTGGATTAATTGTTATCAGAAGATTTGACCAATCTGAAGACAGGAAAGAAAAGAAATACATAAAATCATCATTATCAAATAAAAATAAAGCTTCATGTACAGAGCTCTGTGCTAAGCATTATGCAAAATAAATAGACATGATCCCTGCCTTCCAGAAGCCTCCATGTTAGAGCAGATGATGTCGACACAGTCAGATAAACAGACTTTCACAATGTAGAACAGAGACGTGATGGCTGCCAGTAGGGCAGAAATAAATCAACAACAGCTAAATATTTACCAAAAGTGAGAGATTTATTATGTGTAATGTATTTTGTATAATACATAGAATAATCTCTGGAATTGGTGAAGGCTGAGTAAAGATACAATTCTTTTGTGTCCTGATCCTACTCCATCTCTGACTCCTTGTGTAACCTTAGGTTTTGATCTTAATGACTATTTATTGCCCTATAAAATAAAATAATACCATTTAAATTTCTTCCTGGTTGCATACACTGTAAGTGCACAGACTCATGAAAACAGAATATAGAAAATTCTATTATGATTTCTAATGAAGTGAATCAGGATAAAAATTCAATTTTTAGATATCTTATCAAAAATATTCTCACATAAATACATTTCATGATACCAAGTTAACATTTGGGGCCATGAGCTTTTGAAATGGTTGAGATCAACCATCTGACTAGAGACAGGGAATCTGAGTGTTATAAATGGTACTGTTATTCCCCATCAAATATTACCTGTCCCATTTCTCTTAAACTTGTTCTGGTCATCTTTCTCTCTTTGTTCCTTCCTTTCTCCAATTGCTTTTTACCTCTTCTGTCTTCCTCTAACTGTAGGCTCTACAAATATAAGATAGATATAAGAAGCTCCCCAAACAGTGAGAGGGACCAGGGACCTGTTTCTCTTTTCAGAAAAGGAAGGAGCCTGTTTTTAAAAATAGTTTAAATGCATCATAAAAAGAAAGACTCTGAATTAAGAGATCTTAGAGACTATGTGGGCCCCAGTCACAGTGAACATCTTTCTGTCCCTCCAGTGTGCCATGTCCTTTTACATCCAGGTGTTTGACACTGCTGGGATCATCCTTTCACTCACTCTCCGCAGCTTAGCCAAGCCAATACCTATTGACCTTTCCCCAGAGGTAAACCTTGAGTTTTGCTTCCATACTTTTCCTTATATATGTTCACAGCCTCTTGGATTTCTCCTCCCATGGTAGCACTTATCACATCCTATTTTATCCACCTGCTAATTTATCTCTATCCTCCACAAGGTTGAAAAGTCCATGTGGGCAGGAACTAGGACTTTTCTTTATCATCTAGCTCTAGCCCAACACCTGTCAAATGGCAGGCGTTTAATGAAGGTTTATTGAAGAGATGAATGACTAAGCCAATCACCTGACCAAAACAATTAAAATATGCTCTAGACCTCTAGAGCAGCACTGCCCAATAGAGCTCTCTTCAACAGTGGAAATGTTCACTATCTATGCTGTCCAGAATAATAGCCACAAATCATATGTGGCTGCTAAGCACTTGGAATGTTACTAGTGTGACTGAATTTTTAATTTTATTTAATTTTCATTCATTTTAATAGCCACATGTGGCTAGTGGTTAATATATTGGACAGTGTAGCTCTAGAATCACAATGGGAATATAAAATATTATGCACGATTTGCTTTGCTTATATTGTTTAATATACTGAACATTAAAGCATAGTTCGCTCAAACAATTAAAATTTCCAAGGTGAAATTTCTCTTAAAAGAGTGCGCGTGTTTTGCAGGCACAAATTTTATCTTGTTCATCATCATCTTATATATAGTAGGTATTTAAAAACACTGTTTAGTTGAAATGGGTGGAGATACCAACTGCTAAAACTTAAAGACTTTGATGTTTCTTTTATTTTCTTTCCAGTTTAAGAATAGCAAGTAATTCTAAAAATCAGACAACCACAGTACAACAAGAAAAAGAAAGATGTTATGTTATCCGGACTGAGTGTCCTCCACAAGCAGCTACCTAAAGTCTTTACTTTCAGAAAAGGAACTAAGGAAAGAAGGTCCCTTAATATGTCCCATATCTCCACCTCTGTTCCATCTTTGCTCATGTTATTTTCTTTGCCAAAAGCCGCTTATCCCAATCCCATCTTCATCTGTCCAAATTCTATAGGTACTATATTGTCTAGTTCATGTGCCCCTCCTTCATGAAGCATTCACCTTGACAAAAAAGGATGGGATCTGGGAGTCCTCTTAGATGGTTCAATTCTGCTTTGTTCTATAGATGTTTGTCAAGCTCATTAAACACAATGAATGTTGGCCACATAGAATTTAATGTCTCACTTTTCTGAACTACCACCAATATCTGTATGTAATATTTCAATTTTTATCATGACAAATTCAGAAAATTAAAAGTCTTCTTGGATGAGTCAAACATCTTTTATACATCAAGCTATTTCTTGATTTGGTGTATTTTCAAACCTAGAGAAATATCTTTCATATGAAACAGAAGAAATCATAAACAAGAGGACTCAGACACTGTGTCATGCAAAACCGTGCCACTGAGTGACAGAAGAGATATGCTTGGCGAAATCCCAAGCTACGTTCCTAGAACAAGTCCCTGAAGAAATTCTGTTTCCTTATAACACTTGGAAGAGCCATTAAGTCCTAAGTGTATATTATTACTTTTTTGTGATCCACCCATAAGCAGTAACAGTACCATCATCATCTATATTTCTGGATCCAAGATATGTGCATCAGCTTGAATTAGCTGACTTTAATAAAATTCTTCACATTTCTGAGCATAAACTTTCATGGAACTTTCTTCTGTCCTTTTAAGTAAAAAAACAAAAACAAAAAACCCACATAACTCTTACTAAAGAAAGGCAAGAGGTAAGATTATCCTCAATTGTGTCCTCAGTGAAACTCAACGACTTATCTAACTATTTCTCACTGCAACTATTCCACATCTTTTCTCCTCTCTCCTTTCTCCTCATTCCTGGCAAATGGATTTTCCCTCTTTAATGAGATATCTGAGGTCACATGGTATGTCTTCCCTCAGCATCTGTCCTCTCTACGAGGGAGCTCCCCTACCTTCATCCATCTTTTGTCCTTACTCCTCTGATTTCTAAATATTCCCTCCCAATGCCAATACCTCAACGCATACTCTTGATCTCTTTCTTTCCAGACTCCTCCAAGATCTGTCAGTCTGTAATGAACCCTCTCCTCCCCAGTACCTTCTCTCTCCTTCTCCAAAGGCTCCCTTACCTCTGCCTACAAATATGTTCCTTTTCCCGTTAAAAAGAAAAAAAAAGTCTTTTCATCCTAGTGCTCCTATCTCTCTACTCTCATTCATGTCCTGAAAGAGTACTTCACAACAGTTAACTCCATTCTTTATAATGTACTTATTCTTTAACTTCCTGGATTCTTCCACCCATATCATTGTACTAAAACTATCTTCTCAAGGCCATCTGTGACCTCAAAACCACTAAACCTAGTGGTCTTGTCTTAATCCTCATCTACTTCCTCCTCCGTGGAGCAGGTGATACTACTGACTAAATTCTAAAATTCTTTCACCTCTTGGTTTCTAAGTCACACACTGATCTAGAGAACAAACATGAGATCCAGCCTCTACACCTACGAAATGCCTACCAGCCTTCCCTCACTCATAAGTTACAGGAAAAGAAGCAAGAGACTCACACTGAGTCTGTCCCAAGTGGGGAATTAAGCACATAGCATCTCACCTATCAGGTGAGCTCAGGCATGGTATATGGCACTCAGAATGTAAGCCTCTGATTCTTACACCTTCTGTTGATTATTGGTCATAACAACTCCTCCTGTGATGTTTAAATAAAAAGAACAATGGAATTAAGTTGCGTTAGAGGCTACTGTAACTGATTTCCCAGAACTTCTGGAGGTTCTTCTTTGGCAGAAAGGCCATTCACTGCACAGTGAAAAGTCTTTGGGGGAGTACGGTAGGGACCACAGGGACAGTCAAGCTGCAGTGACTGCAGTAAAACAGGGTCACACAGCCTAAGAGGGACCTTTTAATAGCACAGTGTCCTGATCTCTTCCTCCCCTCTTTGACCACTCTTGCTAACTTCTTTTCTTCTATTCAAACCCCCAAAGGTAAGTATTTCTTAAGGCTTCATCTTTCCTCTTCTCTTCTCTTCCTGTTTCTTTCTCTCTCTTACCATTCTTATGTGCCCCTACCCATTCATTTCAATCATTTAACTAATCTTCTTTTTTTTTGCCTCAAACACTGTCTTAACGAATCTTAATTCCCCAAACCAACTCCTCTGCCTAATATTCCTCTTTCTGTTAATGGCAACACCAATGCCCTAGTTACCCAGATGCAAATTGTCCTTGAGTTCTCTCTTTTCCTTTACTTTCCACACACAATCACAGCTCCATTCTGCTGATTCTACCTACCAAATGTTTCTCCTTTCTTTTCCTTTTCCACTGCCACACCTTATGCCAGGCCCTGATTATTTTTCACATAGGCCTCTGCAATGACCTCTTAATTTCAATTCTCAGTTCTAGTTTCTCCCTACTCCACTGTATCCTTCCAGTTAATTATACTAAAGCACAGCCACTAGCTCCTGTCCTGTCACTGCTAAAAAGTTTTCATAGACTCCTCACTGCCTAAAGTCCAAAATTCTTCAGTTCACTTTTTTTTTTTTTTTTTTTTTTTGGCGGTACGCGGGCCTCTCACTGTTGTGGCCTCTCCCGTTGCGGAGCACAGGCTCCAGACGCGCACGCTCAGCGGCCATGGCTCACGGGCCCAGCCGCTCCGTGGCATGTGGAATCTTCCCGGCCCGGGGCACGAACCCGTGTCCCCTGCATCAGCAGGAGGACTCTCAACCACTGCGCCACCAGGGAAGCCCTGGACAACTTTTGTTAAACTTCCAGTTATCATTTTCTCTATAAATGAAGTCAGGGAGAACTTTCTACCTTTGGTTTGGGCAATATTTGGTTACCTATCGAGAGAACTGTTGAATCTTTTGTAATGCTACTGGTATTAAAGTATCAACAAAAATTAAAGTAGCAACAAAAATTAAAGTCCTTCTGGAATTAAAACACTGGAAAGAGTGACTAATATTTTATTCATTCTGGCCTTCATTTATCCTAATGAAGAACTTTTTTTAAATACCTATATATTAGTTTTACCATTCTAATAGCGTTTGGAAATACCTATTGCTTTTACCAACATTTGTAAATCACATGGGGTTAGTTGCTCAAAAGAACATGAGGTGCAGAAATGTTTCCAAAGGCTACAAAATGGTTCCATCATTTTAATAAGACAAGGGAAAAAATGTGGTTTATTTTGCAAATAAGCACTAAGCTATAGAAGGCGCCCTTTTGAGAATGAGGTACCTTCAGGGTTAACTATAAACAACTTTGCAGCTACATGAGATCACCTCATAAAACAACAGAGTGGTATAAAATCAATTATGATTTACATTAGTTAAAAAGAATGCTACTATGGTTAAAATATAATTTAACATTCTAAATTCAGATAGGCTTGAACTCTCACCTATTGATAAAGAGGCTCGCTCTTCTGTGACTCCTGCGATCATATGATCAAGAGGAAACAGCTTCCAACTTTCCAATTTCAAAACTTTTGACCATTCTGTCTAAACCTTTTAAACCAAGAGGACAATAAGCTTTAGGGGGAAAAAAAAGGATGCTACATTAAAGGCTAAAGTTAGTTAATAAGTAATTTTTCAATTTCTATTCTTCTAAAGATGTTCATTAAAATTTCATTTAACGATAATAGCACACTACCATAGAAGAAAGAAAAAGAACAAAAGCCCTCTGATAACACACTGATATTGTTATTACAAACCTCACCCAACTCCAGACCAAATGAGTAATAGTATATTTCAATGGATACCAAACCACAGGCTACTAACTACATATACTATAGGCAAATTTGCTACCAGAACAAAAATATTATAACACTGCATGTTAAACATCACTTATCTCTAGACCCCAATTCCTGTTACAAGAGATACGTACTTTTTCTACTCTGTCCCAGAAGGCATCCAGAGTTCATTGCCTATTTGTAGGCAATAGGGAGACAACACTGCTATGACCAAAGAAGTAAAATGTCCCCTAACCTGAACTCAACCTTGCGTGATTCTAGAACCAACCAAGCCTCATGAGAGTCTGTTTTTCAAAAGGGTCATATCTACAGTGTTCCTGTAAACTACAACAAATTACTCTGAGCCTATGTATAGCTGGGCTCTAGTATGCAGTGGGAATACTAACCTATATGTCCAATTTAGCACTTAATCTAAATACATCTCCAAAAGACAGAGCTTTTCCTTAACAGAAAGAACTATTCACCTAATTTTGTCACAGTGGCCATACTTATTTACGATCAGTATTCATTCCTTTTTTTTTTTTTTTTTTAAGTTTTTGGCTGCCCTGCGTCATGTGGGATCTTAGTTCCCTGACCAGGGATCAAACCCACACCTCCTGCATTGGAAGCGCAGAGTCTTAACCACCGGACCACCAGGGAAGTCCCAATATTCATTTCTGAAAAATATCATGTTTCCTGTAGTCGTAAATGTTTGCTGCGCTATGTAAAGTTCTCTAAAATAGGAGAGTAAAGAGTGTTTCTTAAACATCTTATTGAAGACATTGTTCTCCAGGCAGTAGGTTTTTCCATTTTTATATATACACTAGTACACTAGGTAACTTAAGTGTTAAACATCAGTGACTGCCTGATACATACACAAATGAAGATAAAGTTTTTTGTTTAAGACCAAATATTTGCCTTTCTACAAAAAGTCTTAAGCCTGAATGTTCTTAAGTTGAATTAAGTCTTGTTTCCCAAGTAATTTGCTTCAAACAAAACATCCTCGTTCCAAAAAAGATCTGTATATTAATAATTCTAAAAGTCACAATACTAATGTGACTCTTTCATAATTCTGAATATGGAAACAGCAAGTATTTTTGGAAAATAAAGGAAAAACAAAGAAGAAAACGTAGATAAAGACAAATAATTAAGGGAACACCAACCATGGGCCAGACAATAAAATGAGAGTTAAGGATACAGGCAAATAAAACACAGTCCTTGCCCTCATGAAGCTTACAATCGATTTAACGACATTATTTTTCTCACATCAAAAGAGCTATCCATATTACCATCAATCCACGAATGAAAGATAAACATGCCTTACAGGAAACTCTCTCTTAATTCCTGAGATAATGTGTTCCCTTAAACAAGAGGCTTTTTGTCTTTGGGTGATTTTATGCTGTATATTCAGTCATGGGGATATATAATACATATGTTACTACTACTGATGATGATGATGATGATGGAGAACACAGCAATAGCTAATACTTGTTAAGCATTTGTTAAATCCCAGATACTACACTAAGCACTACATTTATAATTTAGTATAATCTTCACCATACCCTATTTGATAGGTACTATTATTATGCACGATTGTACAAGAATTAAAAGATTACTGATCAAAAAATTATTAGATCAAAATAAAAGACTTAAATATATCAAATTAAGAAATCTAATTTTACTTCTTGATTCATCTATCTGGGACCACAGGTAAGAGTTTAATAAGAAATATATAACTGTAAGTTACAACTACCTGCTCTTCAGCAAAGTATACACAAAGGTTAGGAGAAGAGAGGTGATAGGGAAGAGAGAAGAAATAGGGGGTTTCCCTGGTGGTGCAGTGGATAAGAATGTGCCTGCCAATGCAGGGGACACAGGTTCGATTCCTGGTCTGGGAAGATCCCACATGCCGCGGAGCAACTAAGCCTGTGCGCCACAACTACTGAGCCTGCGCTCTAGAGCCTGTGAGCCACAACTACTGAAGCCCACATGCCTAGAGCCCGTGCTCCACAACGAGAAGCCACCGCAATGAGGAGCCCAAGCACCGCAATGAAGAATAGCCCCTGCTCACCGCAACTAGAGAAAGCCCATGCCTAGCAACAAAGACCCAATGCAGCCAAAAATAAATAAAATTAATTAATTTTAAAAAAGGAGAGAGAAGAAATATACACATCTCCTACCCTCTTAAAGCTCTATCAAAAAAAATTCAAATTGTATTATCAAACAGCTTATACCAGAGACTTTTATCTGATCTAAAGGAACTTCTTTTACCTGTGATAAACTTTAAGATTTAGGAATTAATTTCTTCAGTTATTTATTCCACTGAGAAGATCTAACAACTCTTTTCCCACTTTTATTCCCTTTCTATTTCATTTTCTAAAAATAACCATTCATTTGACTAAAAGACTATATTGGAAAGAAGCATTTTCAAATTCCCTGAAAGGTATCCCTCAACTGAAATCAAGATACCCTACTGAGAGTTGAGAGTTCCAAAACTCCACAGTTAAACACATACCTTCAAATCCCAAATTCACTCAGACTCTGAAAACTGCTATCCCTAAAGGAACAAAACAGTCCCTCCTTCTCCAAGATGCAATTTGGGAAGATACTTCTCTTTTCATGACCCTGAACTGGATTGATTCTAGCAGACTCCTTTGGGTAGAGTCCTAATTATAATAATCCTTAACTTTTTAAGGGTCATAGAACTCTTTTTTTTTTTTTTTTTTTTTGCGGTACACGGGCCTCTCACAGTTGTGGCCTCTCCCGTTGAGGAGCACAGGCTCCAGACAAGCAGGCTCAGCGGCCATGGCTCACGGGCCCAGCCGCTCCGCGGCATGTGGGATGTTCCCGGACCGGGGTACGAACCCGTGTCCCCTGCATCGGCAGGGGGACTCTCAACCACGGCGCCACCAGGGAAGCCCATAGAACTCTTTAAGTATCTTTTGAAGGCTATGGAGTTTCTTCCCAGAGTAATGTTCCTAAGTACTTACACAAAAAATGTTATACAATTTCAGGAGTCCTGAAGACTTAATGAAGCCCAGGTATGGGCCTCAATTTAAAACTCTTGGTCTATGTTTCCTCATCAACTACATACTTTTTTCTAGCATAGGAGCTTGGGATCATATGTGAAAACAATAGAGTGAACCTTTTGGGGAAAAAAATCAATTAAAAGGAAAATGTTAAATGTCCCAGGTGGAAGGGGTACTTAGCAATTTGGGGTATCACTAGCCGGGTTGTACGCCAAAAGGTTTCACGAAATCGTAAAAGTGAAACTATCTAGAAGTTACCATGGTCTTACTGTGCACAAACTACATTATTCTCTCAGACTCTCACTGACATTTTCTTGCTTTATATATTTTAATACCATTTAACGAATGGAAAATTTTGACCTTCTAGTACACTCGCATTTTCTTTACTGTTCCTGATCCTTATCTGGAAGACAGTTTAGCTTATGTTGTTTTTTATTGTTGATTTTATGATTTAACTCTAAAGAGGTGGAGAGAGAAGAGAGGTCTTGCTCTTCCCTTGGCTAGAATGAGTATACCTAAATAAGTATTTTAATATAGCAATACATTCAAGCTAGGTATGAGTCTTTCTCTTTGGTAAAAGGGCTCCCTGATCTACCTAAAAATCACAATGACTCTGATGTACATTTTTGCATCTCCATGAACTATTCCCAATCTTGTAGACTTCAAAGAGATGCTATCAAATATCTAAAAATCTGCAAGGTCCATAAGGTCCAAAGGCCCCAATCAGTTTTGGTCACTATACTATGCCCAGTACTTAGCAAGCCTGACACACAGTAGTTGCTCAAAAAATACACCTATAGTGCACTGGAGAAACTCCTGAAGCAGCTACGACTTCTACCACTAAGTATGTGAGCTCAGCAAGTTACTAAACATCTCTGAGACAGTTTTTTTATCTAAAAAAAAAGAGAATAACAATCCTTATAGAATTATTCCTAGGATTAAGTAAGATCAAGTATATAAAGCATAGTATGGTAGTGACAAAAGTACCATAATTATCCTTTAATGGAGACCTACACTTTGAGGCCTATTAGAATGAATATAGCTGAATTTTTAAATATGACTACATTATAAATGGATGTGATTCAAAGTAATTTTATGACCACATTTTTATTAAATAAATAAATAATAAAGGGTCCCAAAAAAACTAGGAAAAGAAATATTAAATACAGAGATGGGGTGGGGGGGAGACAATCTCAAAAATAAGGCAATGTTTTGAAAGAAAATAACTTCCTTATATGTTTGTGGCTTAAAACACAACTAACATTTTCCAAGTGACAAACCTGGCACAAACATAGTAACTGGGAGATTTATTTTTGCTAAAATTATTATCCAGCTTTGTCAAAAAAAAAAAATCCTTTCTCCTTAAAGGCACATACTCTACGATGAAATTTGCCTTGGTGGTGAAAAAATTTTTAAAGCCCATTAAAATGTGCTTTTCTTTTTCCTTCTAGTGCCAGTTTCTTTAAAAACTAGGTCTAAAGCGCCATCTACTGTGTCTGTTAGGATCACATCACTTTTGCTCATGTTATCAGAGTGCAGCAGAAATGCAAAATGTAGTAAATGTAAAATCTGTTACTTTAAAATCCTATTCCAAGGAAATTAAAGAGGGTGTGCTTTTTTCCCCCATTATATATTTATATACAATATACTTAGTGTAAATGCCTACCTGCCTACACACACACACATACACACACACACTCATATCTGAGCAATCATTTTTCCTGCTTTCTTTTCACTTTCTTCTTTAGTAGGCCTGAACTCATTATAAGAAGAAATCACAGTAGGGACCAAATGCTTACTTCTGTAATTAGAAGAACAGGTAATAATAGTAGCAAAGTTTGACTGAGGGCTTACTGTGTGCCAAATAGTGTTTTAAGTGCTTTTCACTCAATATCTCATGTAATCTTCACAATAATCCTTTGAGGTGTCATTAGTTTTATCTCTATTTTACAGATAAGAAAATTGAGGCACAGAGAAGTTATTAAAACTTTGCCCAAGGTAACACAACTAGTAAGTGACCAAACTATGATTTGAATCCAGATATTCTAGGTCCAGAACCCATCTCTTAACCATGATATCAAGCTTTCTATTACTATTGGTAGGTTCAAATAATGATTAATCAGACTGCAGTCATCAGAACTCCATAGGACAAACTCTATATCATGCTTTATTTCAATACATTCTAACATCATTCTACCTTTAAGCTTTTTTTGTATACATCTATTTTTTAGGAGATGTTATTTTTATGCAAAGAAGAACTTGTTAAAATACCTGGGCTCCATTCCAGATTCTGATTCAATATGTCTGAGCTGAAATTCGAAAGCTTTGTCAAATTTGACACAGCCAGTCTGGGGCCCAGCACTTAGGACTGTGGAGCTTTAAGACATATTTTCTTCTTGGGCTATCCATCTGCTTTTAGATTAGAAGTTCTCCTGACTTTTACTTTATGAGTTTAAACAAAGAGAACTATGAAGGCAAAACTCTGTCATAACTTTAAATATGTGGGCAGATTTTGTGTTTTACTGACTTTCAAGATAGGGAAGCATAAGACTGATAAGTGGAAATTCTTAATTTTAATAATCTTAGAAGAGAGCTTCCCTGGTGGCACAGTGGTTAAGAATCTGCCTGCCAATGCAGGGGACATGGGTTTGAGCCCTGGTCCAGGAAGATCCCACATGCCGTGTAGCAACTAAGCCCATGAGCCACAACTACTGAGCCTGTGCACCACAACTACTGAGCCCACGCGCCTAGAGCCCGTGCTCTGCAACAAGAGAAGCCACCGCAATGAGAAGCCCGCGCACCGCAACCAAGAGTAGCACCCGCTCATTGCAACAAGAGAAAGCCCGCGCACAGCAATGAAGACCCAACACAGCCAAAAATAATAAATAAATAAAATAAATAAATTAAAAAGAATAGTAATCTTCGAAGAGTAAGGAAGAAATGAAGTAAGCCTCCCTAGCTGCTTTTAGTACACAAACTCTTTTCTGACCTTCCAATAACTTATTCTCTGTGCCAGTGCTTTTCAAAATTTACCAAACAACTTATTCTCTGTACCAGTGCTTTTCATAAGTTACTCCACGGATTCTCATCAAGGGGGAAAAGAGAAGACAAAAATTCAACAACATTCCCATCCTGCCCTCGTTTAATCCAAATACAGTTTCCATAGATAAAGTCTGAAAACCACTGACTTACTCCACTGACACGAGTGCAACTGACTGCTGTTTGTTTCAAATGGATATACTGGCTTGGCAGAAAAAAGAAATCTTGAGGTAAGGGGCTGTGTCTTTATTCTTCTGAAGTAAATGGATGGATGGATGGATGGATGGATGGATGGATGGATGGATATAGATGGCCAGCCCACAGCTCCTGTACTGTAACAGTGACTATCTTATTTATTAACCCACAGGGTCTTTTTCATTACACAGATGGAGGTTTTAGTGAGAAAATATCAATTCATTAAATGAATCTCCAGTTACTATACAACCTCCTGATTCCTCCCTAAGAGTACACTTGGGGGACATAGAGCTCTACCAATTTTAAAGAGAAAAGGTCACTTATAAACATGTATATCTATATACATGTATCTATATAAGTGTATCTATAATATAGTGAAACAAGTATTTTAACAAGACTCTACCACTTACCTATCTAAATGAGTAACATTTGTGAAATAAATCAACCAAGAACTTATTCTAAAGGAAAGCCTGCCATTTGCAACATGGATGAAACTGGAGGACATTAGGCTAAGTGAAATAAGCCAGACAGAGAAAGATAAATACTGTATGATCTCATTCATATGTGGAATATAAAAAAGTCAGACTCACAGAGAGTAGAATAGTGGTTAGTCAGGGCTAGGTGGGGAAAATGGAGAGATGCTCATCAAAGGGTATAACCTTCAGTTATAAGATGAATGAGTTCTGGGGATCTAATGTACAGCATGATGACTATAATTAATGATATGGTATTATATACTTGAAATTTGCTAGGAAAGTAAATCTTAGGTGTTCTCGACACAAAAATATAATAACTATGTGAGACGATGAGTGTGTTAATTAACTTGATTGTGGTAATCATTTCACAATGTATATATATATATCAAATCATCACATTGTACACCTTAAATATATACAATTTTATTTGTTCAATTATACTCAATAAAGCTGGGGGCGGGGACAAGCAGGGCATCTAAAGATAAAAAAAACATTGTAATACTACTATTACACAAATATTTTTGCAATTTCTCATTGGTAATTTTCTCCAGAAATTTTTTTTTAAATTAATTAATTTATTTTTGGCTGTGTTGGGTCTTCGTTGCTGTGCGCGGGCTTTCTCTAGTTGCAGTGAGTGGGGGCTACTCTTCGTTGCGGTGCGCGGGCTTCTCATTGCGGTGGTCTCTCTTGCTGCGGAGCAGGGGCTCTAGGCATGCAGGCTTCAGTAGTTGCGGGTCGCCGGCTCTAGAGCGCAGGCTCAGTAGTTGTGGCGCACAGGTTTAGCTGCTCCACGGCATGTGGGATCTTCCCGGACCAGAGCTCAAACCCGTGTCCCCTGCATTGGCAGGCGGATTCTTAACCACTGCACCACCAGGGAAGTCCTCCAGAAAAATTTGAAGCAATTAAAAAAATATTAGTTTCACTACTATAATTTATATTTTAAATTTATCTACTTTGATCATTCATCTTATTCACTTGCTTCTAAATGACCATTAGCTATATCAAAAATCGAAAATAGGGGCTTCCCTGGTGGCGTAGTGGTTAAGAATCCGCCTGCCAACGCAGGGGACATGGCTTCAAGCCCTGGTCTGGGAAGAGTCCACATGCCTCGGAGCAACTAAGCCCGTGTGCCACAACTACTGAGCCTGTGCTCTAGAACCTGCGAGCCACACTACTGAGCCCGCATGCTACAACTACTGAGGCCCGTGTGCTACAAATACTGAGGCCCACGCACCTAAAGCCCGTGCTCCACAACAAGAGAAGCCACCACAATGAGAAGCCCACACGCAGCAACAAAGACCCAATGCAGCCAAAAATAAATTAATTTTTTAAAAAAATCGAAAATAACCTAAAAAATGAAGACCTTCCACCACAGAAAATAGTCAAAAGGATGTACTAGGAGCTATTCCCCAAAAGAGGAGCATGCATAAAATGAGTATACAATCTTCCATGACCATTCTGAGGGGAAACAGCACTTATTTGGATATACTACTGCTGGCATTAGCAAAGAAAGAAACTCAGATACCGCATCTTTAAATCACTACACTTTATAATTACAACTATTACCATAGTAGTTTTCATTTTCTATATATCAAAATGTTCTTTGTCCTAAATCTTCTTTCATGAGAGGAATCAAAGCCAACTCCTTTATAGGGACCCCACAGTCTTCCTCTTGGAAGACTTGGCAGGCTTCATAACTTCAATGTATTGACATTACTCCTGCTACATAAACCTTCACTTCAAGTTTGGTGTGTTTGCTACCACATTGCCCAATTCTTCCACTCTTCCAAATACTGTGAAGAGCTTCCCAGAAATCCCTGTTTGGATCAGCAAAAACAATTTGGTGTCATCAGCAGATTTCACCATTTCCTTTTGGAGTCATTAAAACATTAAACAAGCATGATCTTGGTATCAACCCTTGGAGCTACTACTATTAACCTCTCTCCAGCTGAAGTCAAGCCATTCTCGGCTATGTTGTGATTCCCATCATAGGCCCAGGATGTGTTTATATGCTAAAAGCTTAAACTCTTTTGGATTTTTTTTTTAACTGAAAGTTGCAAAGTGCATTACGAAAGTAAAGGGGAAAAAGTTCCCAAAGTAAAGGCCAAAGAAACGAGCAAAGAGAAACAGCTCCTACTTGAGTAGTCTTACCCAAGCACTCAAACCACTTCATATTCAACTCATTCTAAAACTTCAACCAAAGTTTGACCTTTGCCCTCCAACTATTTACTTCTTTTATAATCATATGATAAACCTTATTAAGCACATTTGAAAATTCTATATGAATTTTAACTAGCAGGTCCAACTTATTAGCTTTTTCCCCTCTTTATTACATTTGAAGGGAAAAAAGCAAATAGTCCTTACTCAGAAAGTGAAAAAGCAAACAACTTCCTCCTCAGTCAGGTCTGTACTCTGACCAAGAGAAATCACTCTTTCTTTTATTCAAGTGCAAATTTGTTTGAAGCTTCAATTCTGCTTTCCCAGCCTGCTCTCTGCAGCTGCATAAAAGATGAGACATGGGAATGAAAGAAAACTAGATTGGAGCCAAAAAGCAATACTGTCCATATGCAAACTCACTCAAAGAGCTGCAAGGCTTCGGTACATCCCTTCTCACTTTTTCCATTCTAGCAGAACCCTAGCCAAAAAGAGGAGGTACTGTACTATACCTGTCCAATCCTGTTGAAAACAACTTCTCATGCGTAATCAGGGGAAAGATAAGGTTACTCGCGTCCCTGCCCCGCCCCGCTCCCAGTCCTGACACAGCCCCTGAGGTGTTCTCAGGATCAACCTTTAGCTCTAAACTAGATGGAATGAAGCAGGATCAGGGAATGACTGGAAAGATCCTCACAGGTCATCCTCATCTTAAGATGCCTGTGGCGCAAGAGAGTGGCAAAGGCACAGAAGCAATAAACAGAATCTGCTTCACCTGTCTTACCCCGTGCAAAATCAAGGCAAAATCTTCCCCTCCCAAAAGGCTAAATCTGCTGTAGACTTTCAGAAAGTCTGGCAGCACATTAGCCTACAGGCAAGGGTGTCAGGTAACCATAATCCCAGCAAACTACTCAGGCCAACAGTGAAGCACGCAACTGAAAAAGTTCACCATCAATGTCAAACTCTGCTGGATCAGAAGGGTATTCTCAAGGGTTTTTACTCAGATGTCATCATAACTCCATGTTATTTTTAATACTGTTCTTTGGATTTTGCCCCACAGAGAATTTCCAAGTCACAAGAGGATCATGAACAATGTCCAGATGTATAAAATGCAAAAATACTTCCCTCCCACTTGTGGATTCCAAGATAAACACCACAAGAAGCACGTGTGACTAAACTCAGAGCCCATTCCAAATTAAATAATGCATCATGTGCACAGTGTAGGGCTTAAAAAACAAAACTGCACAAATATTCTACACGGTTCATAAGCCAGACTTGGGCAAGCACATGACCACATTGTAAAAAGGAAACATGAATTGGAGAGTAGGGGTAAAGGGTGAGAAAAGTCTCAGTCATGACCTTTCCCAGAAAATTGGTGCTACTTTCAGTGAACACTTGTATAATATGGAACATAGATGAAAGAAGAAATAGTATTCTTCCTTGTTTTTTTTCTGCTGATGGCTCTCAATTCTAAAACAACCCATCAAATAGGAAAACCCTACAAATATTTCAAAATCCCTAGCTAAGCCATGCACAAACATCATTAAATATACACACACACAGAGGTAATGAATACTTAAATGTCTGGCTGGCCAGTCCAGACAGAATCCTTTTGACCTATAAACTGGTTTCTACAGGGAGTACATGGAACCTTAGGGAGCACAGAAACAGGGCATTCAGGTCATGTTAAAAAACTTCTACATTATTTTTATTATATTTCAAAAAATTAAGTAAAGTAAAAAAACAGATGGATGGGTGAATAGATACTAAACAGAAAAAGTTTGGCTGAGTTCAGTTTTTCTCCAATTTATCCTAAGTAAATGCTTCTAATAAATTAAGACTGGGAAATGCTTACTGAAATATCTTGATTTTTTAAAATTATATAGCATTTAATAGATACAGAAGAATATATATGCTATGTAGGTTATGAAGTGTAATGATAAAATAGATACCTATGAACCCATCACCCAATTTATGAATTCGAATATTCCCAATCCCAATGAAGTTATACATGGGCTCCTCCTGGATCCCATCTTTCTGCCTCCCTCCCAATGATCATCAATATCCTGAACTGTGCATTTATTTTATTCTTGCCTTTAAAAAAATATTTTTTTTCCACAGCTGATGTATTTGCTAATCCCCCTTTCTGTATGCTTCCACATTGGGGAGAAAAAAAAAAAAGAGTGAAGTCCTTACCTCAATGTTTTGTTTTTGTTTTAAGTATCTACCTGTTTGCCTATCTTCCCCCAAATGTAAGTACCTCAGGATCAGGAATTATGTCTCTAACTTCCCAGTGCCTAACAAAGTGATAGGCACAGAATAAATGTTAAATAATTATTTTTCAACTAATCTTTAAAATTAGAGCCCAAATGCCTTAAATGTTTCACAGTCAGAGCTGATCAACAACAATAAATATTGCTCCTTTAATCATTGCCTTTCTTCTATGACAGATATCCTATCCCCTGGAACCCAGGACCAAGTTTATCAATTATCTCCCTAGACTCCAAATCAATGTAACAGTCACTATATCACCTCATCACACACTAGATAAAATCTTAGGTGGTACTAAAATTGTCAAATGAGACTATTCCTCTAGAGTCACAGAGTGCTGACTCCTTGGTCTGGGAGAGCACATTATCAGGCACGAAAGTTTAACATAATAGTATTTGAGCTACACTTAACCAGAAATGCCAATGGGACATGGAAGTGTCAACTGTTTTCTACTCAAAGACAGTGTCATCTACAAAGCAAACAAATGGATGGAGAATTCCTGCTATTTGACAGCAAAGAGTTTCACAACCACCTTAAACATTACATACTGAACACAAGTGTTTTGGGGGCTGTGTTCTTAAGGATAAACCTACTCCTTCAATTGTGTCACCATTATGCAGTATGTTTGATTACAAATTTGTCCACCAGCCCAGAAGAGCAAAAGTGACAGTAATGCCATTCTGTATTCAAAACTATATCGTGCGACCTCCCCCCAAAGTGTTAGTGTTAGTGTTAGAAAACTTCTCTGACTCATCTCTTCTTTCTGAACATGGCACAGATTAAGAAGATACAAAATATCTTTCTGAGGGTAGAGAGAAATCAGGAGAGAATGTGCCAGAAGAACTTAAGCCAGTCATAAGACATCAATGTAAAGGATATTTCTAAAGAGACAACTGTACTGTTATTCCAAAAGATTTAACAGTTACACTTTAGAAAGCAAAGTTTGGGGAACTGTTCACACAAACAAGTGTCACCTATAGTCTGAAATTCATGCTCATATTGTAAAATATTAAAATTAAAAAAAATTAAAAAGCACTGCAGCACATGCCAAGCTACTTCACAAAACCCAAACCTTTTCACATAATACAGATGAGAAGTCTTGGTCAAAAATCCATAATAACCTGCTGTATAAAAAATAAATAAATTCAAAAAAATGAATCCATAATGGTTTTAATAGGCCATTCCAGGAAAAAAATTCGGGACATTGAACATCATTCTCAGAAGGCTCTTAGTATTCTATTTCAAACAGTGCAAAAAAGAAAAAAAAATCACTCATCTGTGCCCATCAGTTGCCACATATGACCATTTTTTAATTTATCTCAGTCAACTTTAAAAATATCTTCACTGGGCTCCCCTGATGGCACAGTGGTTAAGAATCCACCTGCCAATGCAGGGGACAAGGGTTCAAGCCCTGGCCCAGGAAGATCCCACATGCTGCAGAGCAACTAAGCCCTTGCACCACAACTACTGAGCCTGTGCTCTAGAGCTTGCAAGCCACAACTACTGAGCCCGCGTGCCATAAATACTGAAGCCCACATGCCTAGGGCCCATGCTCCGCAACAATAGAAGCCACCGCAATGAGAAGCCCACGCACCGCAACAAAGAGTAGCCCCCACTTGCCACAACTAGAGAAGGCCATGCACAGCAACGAAGAACTAAAGAAGCCAATAATAAATAAATTTATTAAATATATATATATATCTTCACTATTACCACTGCACTTTGATATCAAGCTGAAGGTGTGGTAAGGGGACCAAGAATGTTCTCAAATGGACCACTGGGAAAGACTGGCCAAAAAGATGGGCAAGTGATCACAACCATCTCAGTGTGTCACTCCACGTTCATCAGAGCAGTCCACTTGCCCAATTACTAACAGAAAAACACAACAGAGACCCTCCATTTTCTCCACCATCTAAATTAGAAGTTTTGTAGCCAAAGGGCAACTCTCACTCTATCTAAAGTCAAAGAAAGACAGCAGCTTGTAGCGCTATGATGTTGATCAATTGTGAGGACATTTCTCTCATAGTGATTTGACTAAAGTAGAACTACTGCCATCCCTGCCAGAACCAGTTGGCCCTTTATTGTTTTTTGTTTTGTTTTTAGCTATATCTCTAAAAACATACATTGGCTGAACCACAAAAGAGGGAAACAACTATTCTCTTCTCACTATCCCAACTCCTAGCATTTCTCTACTAGTTTGTAACTAGGATAAGACAAAGACAGCAGGAAGAGGGTATGTTATATGCTAGAAGACATTATGTTTCACTCTTAGTAGTTTAGCTCTTTTTTGACTTCCTATAATTGTGATCCACACTGATTTAGGGAACAGCCTTGGGTATCAATATAAGACAATTGTCAACACCTTGTTCATCCCCTTCATGGCAACCTACCTGATATGACAAGTAAACACACTGCAATAAATCTAAACCACCTTCTATGGTGGTAAATCTAAACCACCTTGCTTCAAAGAAGCAAGAAAGTGAAAAGACATAATGGGAGAAAATATTTGAAAATCAAGTCTGATATGGGATTTATATCCAGAATATATAATGAACTTTTACAATTCAATAACAAAAAGACAAACAGTCCAATTTAAAACATGCAAAGGATTTCAATAGACATTTCTCCAAAGAAGATACACAAATGGTTAATGAGCACATGAAAAGATTCTCAGTATCTTTAGCAGTTAGGGAAATGCAAATCAAAACCACAGTGAGAGGGCTTCCCTGGCGGCACAGTGGTTAAGAATCCACCTGCCAATGCAGGAGACACGGGTTCGAGCCCTGGTTCGGGAAGATCCCACATGCCATGGATCAACTAAGCCCATGCGCCACAACTACTGAGCCTGCACTCTAGAGCCCGCAAGTCACAACTACTAAGCTCATGTGCCTAGAGTCCATGCTCCACAAAAAGGGAAGCCACCGCAATGAGAAGCCCGCACACCGCAACAAAGAGTAACCCCTGCTCACCACAACTAGAGAAAAGCCCGTGCGCAGCAACGAAGACCCAATGCAACCAAAATTAATTAATTAATTAAGAAAAACAAAACAGTGAGATACCACTTCGCACCCACTACTAGGATGGTGGTAATTAAAATTAAAGAAAAAAAAGACAAGGGTTGGCAAAGACATAGAGAAATTGGAAACTTCATTCACTGCTAATGAGATTGCAAAATGGTAAAGCCACTTTGAAAAAACAGTTTGGCAGCTCCTTAAAATGATAAACGTACAGTTACCATATGACCCAGCAATTCTACTCCTAGGTATATAACCAAGAGAAAGGAAAACACATGTCTACACAAAAACTTGTATGTGAATGCTCATAACTGCATTATTCATAATATCCAAAAAGTGGAAACAAATCAAATGTCCAGCAACTGATGAATGGATAAACAAAATGAGGTCTATTCATACCATGGCATATTATCTGGCAATGAAAAGGAATGAAGTGCTGATAACATGCTACAACACAGATAAACTTTGAAAATATCATGATAAGTGAAAGAAGCCAGTCACAAAGACCATATCTTATATGACTCCATCTTTATGAAATTTCCAGCATAAGCAAATCCATAGAGACAGAAAACGGTACGTAATTGCCACGGGCTGGGGGAGGGGGAAATGGAGAGTGACTGTTACTAGGTATGGGGTTTCTTTGGGGGGTGATGAAAATGTTTTGGAGTTAGTGATGACAGCTGTACAAATCTGTGAATATGCTTTGAAAACAACATACTGAATTATCTACCTTAAAAGGGTAAACTGTATGATATGTGAATTATATCTCAATAATGCTGTTTAAAAAGCATTTGTTATCTGAAGGCTTCCTGTAACGTGTTATAAAATAGCAAGCATTTTGAGGTCTATAATGATACATCTATTTTGTGATATGTATTCTTGAGTTAAAGCTCTGGCATTCAATGAATAGACGTTGATCTACTGACACTGACTTCTGGGGGCAGTAGAATTCACCCGCAGTGGAGTCTGTCTTCCTGTCTTTTACTCTATACTCAACTCCGACTTAGTTCCAATATACATCTTTGTAACATGAAGTCCACAGCAGGTCCTAGGGCCTGAAGTAGTTAATAATAGGTGCCATCAGTCCCTATTATGTTAGAAATAAAAAATTAGAAAACTACAGCTGGGCTATTTATCCAAGGTCAAGCAACAGAATCCAACATTAAAGTTTAAGAGTTGTATTTACAGAATTGGCATCACAAATCCATCTCTATCTTAATGACTGGTGTATCATTTGGTTATCTTTGAAAGTGTACTACATCTTATACTTCAAAGTAATTGTCTACACACTCTCTCATGTATGTGAAAAGTGTTAAAGGCAGGTCTTTCTGGTGTATCCAAAAATTAACTCTTTCAGAAAGGTGTCCTATTAGGAAGCTATCTTTTACCAAGTACACTATAAGTAATAAGATTTATTCATTCTTTCAACCAAAATTTATTGAGCACTCACACCTGCCAAACACTGGGATTACATAAATGAATTAAATTAGACACAGACTCTACCATAAAAGAATTCACTGTTACGGAGAAACACAGGATGCCTTGTAAACAGGCAATGGCAGCAGCGTGCTATAGTTGATGAGGAAGTATGGTGCTGTCAGGAAAGTGTTCAAAATCAAAAGCCTGAATTCTACAAAGAGCCAGGAAGGCTGTAGACTCTAATCAGGAGATGGCTTGCTGAGGTCCCTATCTGAACCTATCATTCACTCAACACATTTAGACCCCGACCCCAGCATACCCGTTAATAAGAGCCAAATAATGAACTGCATCCTCTGGATTCCCGAATTACTAGTTCTCGAGGAGCTAATTTTCAAATATTTTAATAAGAATACTTTTTTGAATTCTAGAAAAGGTTTTCTCTGGTAGGGGATTGAAATAGAGGATATGAAACAAACAAAACTAAAATTTAAAAGTATTCTTTTCCATATTATTTAACATACTCTACAAAGAAAGGGTCAAGATTTTAAGTTCAGATATTTTAAGCTCCCTTTACCTGTAAAATCTCAGAGGTAGGGAGAACGTATTGTTTACCATGGGATCCTCAGCTGACTCTCATTAAATACATATCAAATAAATGAATAAACAAGGAAATATTGATAAACCAGCAACAAATGGCATAGGAGCCACTTTCCTGAGGTAATTACTGATGGTATTTGACAACCTCCTTCACAATATACCTGTTTACGTTCTCCTTTTCTCTCTTCTTGCCCTCCTACTTCTTTTCTCTCTTTTTATCATTATCTCTTCCTTTCTTCCTTTCTCTTTTATTTTAAACCTGTGTCTTAGGACTGGCACCAGCTGTACTCACTGGCCATTGCTTTGCTAGATTGACCCTAGTAGTAGTAAGGGAGTACTTGTATTTTCTAGTCATAAAGCACCACCTAGTGGTCTAAGTTCCCTTTATCCAGAAAGTACCACATAATAAAAGTGAAAAACCTGAAAGTTAACTAAGAAATATCAATGAATTCCAGTTCTTCTGTTGTGCCAGTTTGGTCTTCTGGCAGCACCAGATACACTGAACCCATGTCTTTATATCTACAATTAAGTTGTCAGAAGTTACTGATGTTGATACTATACAAACATTCATAGTCATGAGTATATTTACTTTGTTTCTTACCCTAAAGCAGACAAATTGTTACTTCAATTCTGGTAGAATCAGCAAAGATATGATTCCTTTAAGATCTTTTATTTAAATTACACTTTAAACACTATAAAATCAAATCTGATTATATATTCCTCTGCAAAAACGTTTCCTAAACTTACCCGATTATAATCCAACAAGATATTAAGTGGCATTTGTCCTACTGTCCCTGAATCAGTGACAAGGGCCCACAGCTGAGAGCAAGAAGCAGTAAATGCCCAAATCAGGGAAAGCACTGAAAATTATGTCCAGATCTCTCCCCCAAGGTTTGCTAAGGAGTAGCAAAACCAGCTGGTGCATTCAACCAACCCTCCCAAAGACAGAACTAAGGCAAGGCAAGGGAGAGCCTGGAAGTCTGGCCTTGTGGGAGTGGCATCATCAACGACATGGGCACCTCAAGAGAACTAGTCATAGAGACTGGGAGGCGAAGACTTCTGCAAGGAGAGACTGGCAGCTTGATTCCAAGTGGGCTGCTGCTTGCAGAACCTGTAAGCACTTGAACTAGAGAGATATGTAGCTAACTGTCTGGAGATTCTTTTTTTTGGCTGCGTTGGGTCTTCGCTGCTGCGCGCGGGCTTTCTCTCTAGTTGCAGCGAGCGCGGGCTACTCTTCGTTGCGGTGCGCGGGCTTCTCATTGCGGTGGCTTCTTCTTGTTGCGAAGCACGGGCTCTAGGCGATCAAGCTTCAGTAGTTGTGGTGCATGGGCTCAGTAGTTGTGGCTCGTGGGCCCTAGAGCGCAGGCTCAGTAGTTGTGGCACATGGGCTTAGTTGCTCCGCGGCATGTGGGATCCTCCCAGACCAGGGCTCGAACCCGTGGTCCCCTGCATTGACAGGCAGATTCTTAACCACTGTGCCACCAGGGAAGTCCCTGTCTGGAGATTCTTGAAAGAAGAGCACTAGCTAGAGTAGTCCATGCCCAAAGCCCAAACCCCAAAAAAGGACTGTAGAGAATACAGCTTGCCTGGTAAGAAAAGGACTGGGGCCCTTGGGGGGCACATAAGAGAGCTTTATCGGTTCCAATGCCCCCAAGTTTAGAAGCACGAAGTAAAAGAAGGATGGGTAAAGGGAATGCCCAGGAGTACACCTACCTTGTGAAGAATACACCACTAACACGGATCAGTGCAGGAAGCCACGGTTACCCTTCTCTGTGGGGGTCCTCACTGAGAGAATGAATGAAGTTGGACATCTATAATCATCTATACTAAGATCACAACCCTGGTAGAGACCACCAGTATCTGGCAGAACTAGAAGATTTAGAACACTGCCCTCCACTAACCACTCTGAAAACCTCTAATTCCCTTATTCATTTTTTCTGCTGCCAAAGAGGACCTGGATCTTGAAAACACAGTATCCCTGAGTTAGACCACAAGGAGTCTGAGTCACAGCTCTAGCCTGCACTGGGAGAATATATTTTCCAAAGTTATACATACATATATACATGCATACTCCTACACACACACACACACACACACACACACACACACACACATACGAAAGTTGTGGTGTGTGCTCTTTCTTGAAGTCACCTAGACTAGAAATTTGGGGAAACAATACTTGCTTATATCCTAATAAATTGGACTTGCTCAATAAATTGGTTACAGTAAGAACTAGCAGGGCACTGGCTAAAAACAGATTCCCAGCCCTCCTCTGAGGATTCTGATTTTCCAGGTCTGGGGTAAACTTTAGGGGTTTTTTTGTTTTGTTTTGCTTTAACTTTCTATGTGATTCTTATGATCACACATATTTGAGAAACACTGTCCTAGGAGGAAGTGATTAAATTTCTGAGTATGGCACCCCTGCTCTACGTGATGGAGCTCATGTGTTTCCCAAGCCCTTCCTCTTACTCTATGCCACAAACAAATAAAAATGTTTGCCATTTCCACAAATAGTACTACATCTCCATGTCTGTCTTCTTAATCCATACTTTTCTTGGGATGACCTTCTCTCTTTATACATTTGGTAAACATCATTTGCAGCACTTCTAACCCTCTATTTTATTACATTTACTTGTTTATAAGTTAAATTTCTTTCTTTGGGACCAAGAATTATCAGAGGGCAGGAATAATGTCCTAACCTGTCCGGTATTCTCAGGACCTCGCACAGAGCCTGACATATGGCAGGCTCTATCAGTGCTCTATCAGTGTTTGTTCAGTGAATTAACTTATGTTCCCAAACCATATATTATAGGATGACCATTTATTATAGGAACTTAACTACCATAAAATCTTACATGATATTAAAACTTTAAAGTGATAATCTTCATTTAGATTATCTTTTTCTCCTCTTGCAGTTTTTCTTTATGTACTCACTCCATTTATCTGTACAGTATATATATTAACTGACCAAGTGAGAAATTAGATAAGACATAAATATCATTCCATATTTATATGTGAGAAATATTGATGTGACACAAAACTGCTACATTTTATATTATGGCCAAAGTGTACCAAGAAAAATGCAAAGTCTAGGCCAAATAGGTTTATAATTAATTAAGAAGTATTCTTTGAACAGTGCAAATTGAATTTGTTTGTAATCAAACTACAAAATAACTTTAGAGTGAAGAATTCTACGCACAAAAAAGTTCATTATTATATAGGGAAAACATTACTTTATTGGCATGAGTCAATGGGGTATAAGCCACCTTGGGAGGATAAAATAAATTATAATTTATTAATTATAATTTAATAATTATAATTATTATAATTTATAATAAAAAAATTTTAGTTGCTTTCTATACCTAAATTAACAACTGAAAGTTTTTTCCGTTGCACTATTCCACACTCATTTTAAAAACAAGATGTTCTTGGACTTCCCTGACAGTCCAGTGGTTAGGGCTCCTTGCTTCCAGTGTAAGGGGTGTGGGTTCAATCCCTGGTCGGGGAACTAAGATCCCACATGCTGCATGGTGCAGCCAAAAAAAATAATAATAATAAAAAATAAAAACAAGACATTTTTATCAATATACAGTGCCATACATATAAAAATAAAAACAGATACATGCTTATAAATATATATACATATATTTTAAATTCTTTAAACTAACAACAATTGTTTCCCCCTGCCCATCCCCTGAAAAAGAAAAAAGAAAAAAACTTTCTTTTCTAGAGTGTGGAAGGATTTTTCAGCTAACCCAACAGTCAGCCCCAAGCTGTTGGTTTGACAGTTCAATTACAGATGCTGAAGGAGCTAAATACTAGATTTCTAAACCTACATTCCAACTATGGGTGGTCTCAGAGCAGAGTACTAAGCTTTCCAAACCTTCACAGAATACAGTAATTACCCACTTACTTGTGTGTACGCCATACTACAGTGTAAGCTCCTTTAAGTTGGGAACAGTTTATTCTCTAACTCTCTGAAAGAGCTATGAAACTCCTTCAGAATAGCCAAACACATCATATGTCAGTTCAATCTTCTTCTTAGCGACATCTTCCCTGGATCTTACATCCTTCTACCCCAACTGTACTTACTGGTTATCTCTAGACCTGCTACTCAGCTGTCATCCTGCTTTATTTCATCATCATTCTAGGAATTTCCTTTATGTCTCTCTAGTGTTATATCCCATTTTCCTGGGTTTCATGTCATCTTTTTTCTTTCATGTCTTACCTCTCTTTTTGATCCTTCAATAGCTTTCTGAGAAAGGATGTATAGGAGATAAATTTTTTGAGACCCTGCATGTTGGAAAATATTGTTATTTTATCCTCATAACTGACTGACTATTTGGCTGGACATAGAAATCTATGTTTATAATCATTTTCCCTCAGAACCTTAAAGGCATTGCTCCATTGTCTACTTGCTTCTTGTGTTACTTCTGAAAAGTCTGACATTCTGCTAACTTCTGTTCCTTACTTTTTTTTTTTTTTTTTTTTTTTGGTACGCGGGCCTCTCCCTGTTGTGGCTTCTCCCGCTGCGGAGCACAGGCTCCGGACGCGCAGGCTCAGCGGCCATGGCTCACGGGCCCAGCCGCTCCATGGCATGTGGGATCTTCCTGGACCGGGGCACGAACCCGTGTCCCCTGCATCGGCAGGCGGACTCTCAACCACTGCGCCACCAGGGAAGCCCTGTTCCTTTCTTTGTGACTTGTTTTTCCTCTCTGGTGCTCTAAAATGTCTCGGTAATATGTCTCTTCCCCGCCCCCCTCACCTCCAGCCATTCATAGTGCTGAGCACTTTCCGTTTAGAAACTCTTGTCCTTCAGTTCTGGAAATTTTTCTTGTCTTGTTTCACTGATAATTTCTTCCTTTCGTTTTCTTTGGTCTGTGTCTCTGAAAGTCCCATTAGAAAGGAATTAGACCTCATAAATGGATTCTCTATTATTTTTAATATTTCTCTAATATTTTTGCATCTCTCTTTTATTTTCTGGGATATTTCCTCAGTCTTCCAATCTATTACTTTTAGAAGTTCTGCTATTATATTCTATGAGCTCTTTGCCCCTGAATATCCCCTTTGCAACTTCTTATTCTTGTTTCATGTAGCAATATATTCTCTGATCTCACACAGAAAATTATGTCAGGTACCATACTAAGTGATTTATATTCACCATATTTAATCATCACGAGCAACCTATGGGTGTGTGTCTTTTTCCCCATGTGGGTGCCTAACAGACATCTCAAACTCAACATACAGAACTGAACTCCTGATCTTCCCCCTAAAATTTGCTCTACCCAAGTCTTCCTCTTGTCAGTTAATAACAATTCCATCCATCCAGTTCTTCAGGCCAAAAGCCTAGGCTACTCTTTTTGTTTCACACAACATATCTAAGCCATCAGAAAATCCTGTTGGCTGAACCTCCAAAATGTACACAGAATTCAATCATTCTTCACCATCTTCATTTCTACAACTAAGTCACCATCATCTCTCACCTAGGTTACTACAAAAGCTTCCTAACAATTCTCTCTGCTTTTTTCCTTAACCCCCTATAGTCTGCTCTCAAGGCAGCAACCAGAGTGAGCATTTTAAAACCTCATTTAAAACGTCACTCAAATGTCACGTTCTCAATGATGTCAACCCTGACTGCCCTAATTCTGCACCTGCTCTCTTCCCTAGTCCATTTCTCTAAGACCCTGCTCTGCTTTTTCTTTTCTTACAGCAATTACTATTTTTAACACACAATTTCTCTCTCTTGCTTCTCCCCCCACTGCAGAAAGGCTGCAGAAAGGCTGCAGAAAGGAAGAGACCTTCATTGTTTTGTTTACTGATGCATCCCCAACACATAGAAGAGTAAGTAATAATAAATGTGTTGAATGAATGAATGACTTTTATATGTAAGAGAAGTAAGGCCCACAAAGATTAACTTGTCTAAGGACACACAGCCAAAACATGAAAAACCTGGTTAGAATTCATGTTGGCCTGGTGCCAAAGTCCACATGTTTAAGTTAGACTGCCCCTTGTCCATGTCTACGATTAAAATGAGGTGAATCCTCTATAGACTTCCAAGCTTTGCACGTTTTTTTCTTATATTTCCAGCAAAGGAAAAAATATAACCCTTTGTATAAATTCTGAAGGAGAGTGCTTTTGCAAATGTGTGAAGCTGTAGAAGTGATGGCATTTAACTCAATAAAAGCCAGCAGATTAAACCACACTGGAAATTTCTTTCAGCCCTTCAACTACCTCGGGGGGAACAAGGTTGCCAGAGGAACATCTAAGTAGGAATCTCTGACCCCCTGGTAAGACATGTACTGCTTCCTCCCACTTTTACTTAGCAAGGCATGCCTTTGATGTACATACTATATGACTTTATCCAGGATTTTCCAACCTTTCTTCCAAAGATTTACTTTAAACACATGCTATTATGTATTTTAACTGGACTATTGAAAAGTTTTTGGCTGCTTCCTCTATTCCTATTCAAACATCTAAATTGCATATTCTCCTTAAATAAGAGCTAGGGAGGGAAAAAGCCTCAGGCTCCAATATTACTTTTTTGTATTGGCAGGCTTAGAAAGGAAGGATAGAGACTTACACATGTCGTAACTTTATAGACGATACTAACAAAGAGAATCAATACCGTGGTACAAGTATGTCATTTGATAAATATCCTCTGTGTTATGTAAGAAAGACACACTTCACCCCCTCAAGTTAAGAGGAAAGCTGGGAAGGAGGCCTTTTATTCATCTCTGGCAGTAGGTCTGGGAGGCAGGACTAAAGTTGCAGGAAAACAGAACTGTTATGCTTACTTTCACATTCACTACTTACCTGATGTCATTTCCCTCCTAGCAAGTATGATAGAATCCAATAAAGCTACAGGAATCAGTTCTGGAAAAGAACAGTAAGCTATTGCCAAAGCAGGGAAGAAAGTAAGCAGTAAGGTGTCTATTTCCAAAGAATTCATTCAGGCACTTTCATTTTTCCAAAATACCACAATTTTTTCATTCACTATTAAACTCAAGTCCATCCAGTAAACTTTACTCGGTTAGTACAGCAAACAGTTGCTGTTTTTTGCCTGACTGTCATTTAATCCTCCTTTATTCTGGTAAATATACTCCATTTCTTTTGAAAAACTACCCCTCCAGATTCTCAGACCAGATGTTTTGGGAGGAGCCTGCATCCCCACCAGTAGGAGTCAGGCGTGCCATCCAGGTCCAGCAGGAGCAACAAACCCTCCCGCCACTGTGGGCACATGATGGGGCTAGTCCGGTCAGAATGAACCCCAAGGACTTGTACAGGAGCTACGAGGAAGTGAAGACATAAATCTAAAGCTGTTTGCCAAAAGAAGACCCTGAGAATGAGGGTAACACTGAAGAAAGTAGAACAGAAAGATCAAGAGAAAGAAGACTGGCTCCTGATGAAATCATTTGAGCCCTTCAGATTAAATCTCACTTGAAGCTAGACAATGTGTGTGTGTGTGTGTGTGTGTGTGTGTGTGTGTATGCATGTAAATATGCACATATATATATTCTAATATAAGGCATTTACCAATAATATAAGGCACTCAACAAACATTTACGATTGCTATAAGGAGTGCTGAAAATCATACTTGATTTCTGGAAAAACTGGAAGCTCAGAAATGAGGCAAAGATCAATTTTCAGGGTTACAACCATATAAGTAACTATTTTATTCACTCAAGCTGCCAGCAAAGTCCAGGAATATAGTAGAGGCAGAGTGGATACAATATTTCTAGAATTATTTCTACTATCTTATTGTGCAGACATTCAACCTTAGATTAATTAACCAAGTGAACAGTGAAATGTGTTATCATTAAAAACAGCATCCTCTTTGCCACTGAGCAGTCTTATTGATCATTCCAAAGCCTTTTCTTTTCTCACTTGCTTCTTACTTCCGTCCACTTCAACTTCATTTCCTCTCTCTACTTAGACCTTCCCAGCACTAAGTTAAAAGTTCTAGCAGTCTTACTATATCAAAATTAAAGCATCATTCATTAACTTGATAAAATAATACATACCTTAGTCCTAAAGCCAGCATCTTATTTAATAAAGAAACACTAGGGATGTACCCACTGCAATCAAATGCAAGGCAAGGATACCCACTATCACCACTAATATTCAACATTGACAGAAAGTATCAGCCAGTGAAATAGGCTATACTTATGAGAGGGAACTAGCCCTACCAAATACTAGAATATAAAACAAAACCTCTGTAATTAAAACATGCAGATTGCTTTGAACTCTGATCCTGCCGAGGTTTCTCTCGTGGGGTTCTAGTTCTCTTGACCTGAGTCTTTACATTTTTTTAAGTTAAAAAAAAAAAGCAGGGCTTCCCTGGTGGCACAGTGGATGAGAGTCTGCCTGCCAATGCAGGGGACACGGGTTCGTGCCCCGGTCCGGGAAGATCCCACATGCCGCGGAGCGGCTGGGCCCGTGAGCCATGGCCGCTAAGCCTGCGCGTCCGGAGCCTGTGTTCCGCAACGGGAGAGGCCATAGCAGTGAGAGGCCCGCGTATCGCAAAAAAAAGCAGTAGCAGCACACAAATAGACAGAACACGAAATGCAGTCCAAAATCAGACCCACATACATATAGAAACTTATAAAACTAGATCCATACAACAAATCATTCACACAAATCCCAAAGGATCAGAGATCAAAATGTAAAAAATGAAACTATAGTCAATTCTTGGTATTCATGGCAATTATGTTCTACAAAGTCTCTGCAAACACTGAATTCGCAAATACTGAATCATTGCTCCTAGGTGAAACACAGCATTAGGTTCCTACAAGCCTCTGGTCACACATATTTTCAACAACTGATCAATTCATAACTTGTTTTATGTGTGTTTTTTGTTCAAAGACACCTTATTTAATACATGTTGTTGATTCATTAACACTGAACACACTGCCACAGCACTATAACTCATGCCTAAATGAAACTTAGCTAATACACATATTTTCTCCCTAAGGTACATCACAGTCTTCTTGTGCTTAACTGAAGTGCTGAGGACACAGCACTTCAGCACTATGCTTTGGGGCCATTTTAAACAGTAAAATCACCAACAAAAAGCACAAAAATATGAAAAGGACGCCGTTTACAATACGAGAGCTGAAAGAAGGTAGAGCATCACCTTGACTGACCTCAGCTGGGACCATGATGACTGGGTAACTCAAATTTTTTGCCACTCTGCATATATCTGCAAATGAGTATTAATTTGGGGTTACAAATAAATGTTAGTGAAGAGGCAATTTTACAAATACAGAATCCACAAACAATGAAGATCACCTGTATGTACATACTTCAAGAAAACAGTGGCTTCCTCTTTAACCTCAGTATAGGGAAAGGCTTTGTAACTATAACTCAAATTCTAGATATACTTAAAAGAAAATATGTTTATATATGACTACATAAGAACAAAAAACTTATGCATGGCAAAAAAATGTACAAAAGTCAAAAGAAAACAAAGTATTTGTAAAGTACATCACAGATAGAAAGCTAATAATCACTAATAAATTTTTAAACCCTTAAAAATTAAGAGAAAGAAGTCCAAACACCCCAAAGAAATATGTGCAAAAAATCAATAATTTACACAAAAAGATATAAAAATGACCTTTAAGCCTAAGAAAAGATGTTCAGCTTTTCTCATAATAAGAAAAATGCACTGAGATACCAATTCTTAGCTATCAGATAAGCAAAGTTAACAAGTATAACATACTATGCTGCTATTCTTATATATATTGCTGGTGGAAATGCAAATTAGTACAACTCTTATGGAAAATTAGGCAATTACTAACAAAATTACATACGAGTTTACCTTTTGACCGAACAATTCCACTTCTGGGAATTGACCATGAAGGTATACTTCCAACAGTACTAACATCCATAAGCACAAGGTTATTCACTGCAGCACTGTTTATCATTGTCAAGTACTAGGAAGTAACCTAAATATCCACATATAGAAGAGTGGCTGAATAAACTAACAAACTATGGCATATCCACACAATGGACTTCAATGTAACTGTAAAAAAGAATGAGAAAGATGTCTGTGAACTGATACAGAGTTATTTGCAGGTTATAATACTAAGCAGAAAAAGCAAAGTATAAAAGAATAACTATATAGTGTACAAATCCATTTATATAACATATTCAGAATAGGCAAATTCATAGAGACAGATAACAAATTAGTAGTTGCTAAGGGCTGGGAGGACAGGAGAGTGGAAAATGACTACTAATGGGTATGGTGTTGCTTTTGGGGGTAATAAAAATGTTCTAGACTTAGTGGTGACGGTTGCAAAAGGGCAAAAATTATCATACGTGAGTGACATCTCAATAAAAGTTTTTAAAGAGTATCTATAGTATGCTGCCTTATGTAGAAGAAATAGGGGTAATAACATCTGCCTGCATTTGCTTTTATGCAAAGAGAAACACAGGAGGGATAAACCGGAAACTTAACGAGATTTTTTATCTACTGGAGGTAGGTGGAACGGGATGGAATGATGAGCAAGTGGAAATGGGATAGAAGAAATGGGGGCGTGACTTTTCCTTTTGTATACTTCTAACTTCTGTATACTTCTAACTTTTAGAACTATGTTAAAAATAAATGCAGCGGGAATTCTGTAGCGGTCCAGTGGTTAGGACTCGGCACTTTCACGGCCATGGACCCGGCTTCGATCCCTGGTCAGGGAACTAAGATCTTGCAAGACGCCTGGTGCAAGCAGAAATTTTTTTTTTAATTTTTAAAACATAAATGCAGAAATAAAATCAAGCAGCACTTGATTAATAAAAGCAAGCAGCATAAAATCAAGCAGGCTTCCCTGGTGGCGCAATGGTTAAGAATCCGCCTGCCAATGGAGGGGACAGGGGTTCGTGCCCCGGTCCGCGAAGGTCCCACATGCCGCGGAGCGGCTAGGCCCGTGAGCCATGGCCGCTGAGGCTGCGCGTCCGGAGCCTGTGCTCCGCAACGGGAGGCCACAACAGTGAGAGGCCCGCGTACCGCAAAATAAAAAATAAAAAAAAAATCAAGCAGGGTGGGGGGAAAACCCTAAAATGGTAAATTAACAGAACTATTTTTCAAATGTATAACATAATCACACTGGGGTGGGAGTGGGAGTGGGTAAAGAATGAACCAAAGTAGCTTTTAAACACAATATTAGAGTTACAGTCCCTGCTTAAAGATAATTTTAAGTACAAATTGTAAATTCTAAATAGTAGGGAGTTTTCCCCCAGGGGTTTAGGTTAGCATTTCTGAAACACTTTGTGTATTCTGTGATTGAGTAAATAAGTAAATATACTATGGAAAATGGGAGTCAGGTTTCCCACCATTGGAGAAGGGATTTACAAATGCAGAAAGGTAGAAAAATATCATGAACCTGTGATGCTGGAGTAGAACTGGCAGTATCAGTATGAAGTCAGGATTTTACACAGATAGAAGTAGATAAAGATGTAAACATAAATGTAGAAACAGATGCATATGTGCACGTACACACATGCTGGTGCACGTGCGCGCACACACACACACACGCGCGTGCATTTTTCCTCTAGTTACGTCTGCTAAAAGGACCTAGAATCAATGAGCACACCAATTACCCAGATTTTGGTTTTTAAATACTACTTTTTTTTTTTTTTTTGGCCGCGTCAGGTCTTAGTTGCGGCATGCGGGATCTTTCGTTGAGGCGCGCAGGCTTCTCTCAGGTTGTGGCATGAGGGTTTTCTCTCTCTAGTTGTGGTGCATGGGCTCCAGAGCGCGTGGGCTCTGTAGTTTCTGGCATGCGAGCTCTCTCGTTGAGGCGCACGAGCTCAATAGCTGTGGCGCGCGGGCTTAGTCGTCCCGCAGCATGTGGGATCTTAGTTCCCCAACCAGGGATCGAACCTGCGTCCCCTGAATTTTAAGGTGGATGGATTCGTTACCACTGGACCACCAGGTAAGTCCCTCTAAATACTATTTTCTATTAAAAGGAGCAAGAATTGATTCTAAGCCTGGGAAAGTATGGGTTAGCCAAAAAGTTCGTTCAGGTTTTTCCATAAGATGTTCCAGAAGAACCCAAACAAACTTTTTGGCCAACCCAATACAAGATGAGCATTGGAACATCATTTTATGTTAGAAGGAAACTACTCAAAGAATAATGAGGATTTGTCAGAAGGACGTACAAGTGAGCTAGATGAGTTTTCCACTGGCCAAATCTGGGACAATTTCAGAATCGAATAACAGTAATGGTTTACAGATCACTGAACAAAAAAAAAAAGTTCATGAGTTCACGCTTATAAAAATAAATAAATAGATAAATAAACAGAAAAAAAGGAAACCTCTTCCTTACAGTGGAAAGCCCCTTAATAAATGTAGATAAAATGATAGTATTAGAAAATCACTATTTGACAACCATCATAGTAATAACTGATTCAGGCAAGAAGCATCAATGGATGCTAAAATAATGAAAGCTTGAGGAGTAACAGAATATTTATAACTTCAGAGTCATCTCCTCATAAGACACTTTAATTCCAAAGGGGAAAATCGTAAATTTACAGTAGAAAACCTGGCAGATACTTCCTAAACAAAGTGATTAAAGTTAACACCAACAGTAATAGGACAAATCAATATCATGCACATTCTGCTATGATACACTGAAAAGAATACGCATCACTTCTCTGGTATTCTTGTCAAAAAGACTATTTCTTACATCTCTTCATGTGAAAACTCAGACTAAAGGACATTCTACTATTTAGGTGCATATTTAGTAAAGAGACATGCATACTTTTAGGTAAAGAGGCATCGCGCACATATAGGTAAAGGAACAAAACACACAAGCAATCATACTTAAACTCTCATTAAAAACTTATCTATCGATGATTATCGCTTAAATCAATCATTTATTTCTGGGGGGGGGTCACAAAATGATGATCTTTTATTTCTATCATTTCTTCCATATTTATTAGCTGGAATTCTTCTGTAAAGGGCTACTTGATTTCCCTGAAGTATAGCTAATACAGAAGATAGGGTAAATGCTGAATTCTTTCCTTTAAATTGCCAATTTTCAGACTAAGGAATTAGTGCCCTAGTTTCTCCAATGGTTCCCAGTGAGATGTTAGGTATTTCTCCTTTTATCATTGTGATATATATTATTTTATGTATTAAATGTGTTTCAATCAATTGTGTAGGGTGTTTTGTTTCATTTTTGAGACTCAAATTTTCTCATCTTTGGCCAATAGAAGCCACTCATGCATTTGAAGTTGAGTTTTAGACACAAAGAATTTGAAGAGCTTATGAGACATCCATTGGTTCTGAAACAGGAGACAAAAAAAAGAAAAATACTATAGAAGTATAATTCTTATTCCTAAGGCATCCTAACCACCATACAGAAGTGCCTGAGAGGATTTTTTAGTACAAATTAAGATTTTAAAATTAATATATTCACTAAACATTTACTTCATTTGTCTGGGATTTTTGTCTTTTCTTCTATTTACAATATGATGATTAATGTGTCCCAGTCTATTAGACAAGGTTCCTACCCTCAATGAGCTTAGTAGGAAAGATACCATAACTGTTTATCTTACATGCCAGGTGACAAATACAGGTCAGGACAAACATATCGCAGAATAAAATTAGTGTTACAGAAATAGAAATAAGGGATTATATCCAGCTCGAGTAATCTTAAAAGAATTATTTAAGTCAGAACCAAAAGTAGATTTTGATATGCCAGGGAACTGGAGGAAAGGCATGGGGTGTGTGGTGGGCAGAGCCAGCGCAGGGAAGGGCATATTAGGAGTGATGAAGAGGAAGGAAAATGCAAGGCAATTTGAGGGCAAGGTGAAGGGAGTAGACTATTTATAAGAATAGCACTATCTAAAAGAACTTTCTACAAAGTGGACATGTTCTATATCTGTGCTGTCCAGTACAGTAGTCACCAGTCACATGCAGCCGCTGAGACTAAAGAACTGAATTTTTAGTTTTATTTAAGTTTATTTAACTTAAAACAAATAGCCACCTATGGCTAGTGCTTACCATACTAGACAACACACTATTAGAATAAAAACTCAGAACGGGTACTTTTTTTCTGTTGAATAAACAAATGAATGAACAAATGAATGCATGATTGAATGCACACTCAAATGAATATTCCAAAGGGTATAGTATCTTAGGAAAATGTGGGACACAAAGTTGGAAAAGTATGTTAGAGCCAGATTATAGATGGCTTTGAACACAAACTAAAGAGTTTGAACTTTATTTGAAAGGTAATTTAAAAACCTCACTGACATTTTCTTAATAAGAGAAGCATAATAATTGTTTCAGGGCAAGTAACCTGGCAGTAGTGAGCAGGCAGTACTGACAGGACAAAATCTGGAAGAAAAGAGAGGTGGGTAGCCTAGGTTAGAGATTCTCAAACTTTTTGATTTCAAGATCCTGTATTACTTTTCTAGGCTATCATAACAAAGTACCGCAAATGGGGTGGCTTAACACAACAGAAAGATATTCTCACAATTCTGGAGGCTAGAAGTCTGAAATCAAGGTATCGGCAGAGTCACACTCCTTTGAAGGTTCTAAAGAAGAACGTTTGCCTCTTTCGAGCTTTGGTGGCTCCTGGCAATCCTAGGTGTTCCCTGGCTTGTAGCTGCATCACTCCAATCTCTGCCTCTGTCTTCACGCGGCATTCTTCTGTATAGATCTCCTCTGTGTCTCTGTATTCAAATCTTCTTCTTCCTTCTCTTATAAAGACACCAGTAATTGGATTTAGGGCCCACCCTAATCCACCATATCCTCATTTTAACTTGAATACAACTGCTGAGATCCTGTCTCCAAATAAAGGACCAGGGATTACAACTTGAACATATCTTTTTGGGGACCACTCAACCCACTACAGACTCTGTTACACGCTTAAAAATTAATGCGGTTCCCAAGGAGCTTTTTTATATGTTGATATTTACCATGTTAGATATTGATATCTACCATATTAGAAATTAAAACTAAGTGCTTAAGTGCCTATCTACTCATTTATTTTAAGACAATAATAATAAACTCATTGCATTTTAACTTAACACATTTTTTATGAACAATAAATGTATTTTCCAAAAAAATTTGTGAAAAGTGGCACTGTTTTATATGTCTGTAAATCAAAGATGGCTAGATTCTCACATCTACTTCTGCAATCTGTTACAATGCATAGTTTTGGTTAATGTATCTGAAGATAATCTGGCCTCAGATATGTAGTTGGAAAAAGAAGTGTTTCAATAGCTTTTACAGATAACTATAGATATTCTTCCTTGATAGTACACCAAAGCTCAACAAGTGGTCATTTTTTAAAGGCAAATCAAAACCACAATGAGATATCACTTCACATCTGTAAGAACGGCTATCATCAAAAAGAACACAAATAACAAATGTTGTAAAGATGTTAAAAAAAATAGCAAATGTTGGTGAGGATGTAGAGAAAAGGTTAGTTGCTACTTGAACTACTGTCAGTGAACTTTTGGGGCTCTGTTGCATTGGTCATGTGGAATATATTGGTTATCTTTCCAATGTCAACACATTTCAAACACCATCAATCTCATCAGAAAAGTCTTCAAGTATTGGGAAGTTTTTTCCACATTTTCATTTTTGCTTGGAAGCTTAAATTTTACCACTAGCGATAATAAAATTCTGTTTGTTCATTTTTGGGAAAACTTCTGCCAGATATCAAAGTCTTGAATAACCACAGTTTGTCTATCAGTCTTTTTTTTTTAATGGTGTTCCATGAAAAAAAATAGTTTAGCTCTCAAACAAATGCAAAAGTGCTCCTCCTTGAGACAACCATTGTACTTCAGAATGCACACATGCATTGTCAAATAGAGTAATAATACAACATGTACTCAAGCAGTAAGATTTAATGAAATTAATAATTTTCACTGATTCATTAAGGACATTCTTAAGCAAAACTAGATTTCTTTCACAAGTGTGTAGCAGTGAAGAATGCAATGATTACTAATATAGTTTGGCAGTACTGTCTTAATTTGAGTAAAGCACTACAAATTTACCCTTCATTGTTTTTTCACCATCAGTGACAATGAAAAAAGCAAATAACATCTTAGTACAACTATGAAAATATTGATAGTTATGATTTTGAATACTCCTGAGAGATTCCCAGGGACACCCACCCTACCCTGGGGAGTCCCAGATCAAATTTTGAGGACCACTGCCCTAGGTAATTGGTTCTCAACTTTGAGGTGTGTCAGAATCACCTGTGACCTCAAATTAATGAATCAAATGTATTTGTACATTGACAAAGCACCATTAGATGAATCTTAGGTGCACCTGTGGGACTCGAGGGACATTGTTCCAGCTAATGATTAAGAACTCTCCAGACAATAGGGGCTTCTTAGACAATGGGTGAATTTCCAGGATGTCCGGCCCCCTTGCGAGAAGGAGGGAGATAAACAAAATGTAAAAAAGGTGTCTGTCAAAGACCAATTAGGCAGCTGGGGACAAGTTCCCTCTCTGGTCCGAGCCTAAGCCGGGACCAATCAGCAGGAAAACACAACCAAATCTATAATTTACATACGGGGAAGTGGGAACCTATAAAACTGACATATTCGCGCCCAAAAGGGGTTCCTTCTTCGATCTCCTACGTGAGGACCAAGGAACCCCGGTGCACCGGCCTTCAATAAACCTCTTGCGTTTTGCATCAGCTTCCGACTCTTGTTGTTTCCTGGGCGAGTCGAAACTCCTAGGAGACCGCGCAGGTCTAACATTTGGGGGCTCGTCCGGGATTCCACTCGCCCCGGACCACAAGAACATCGGGAGTTGGAGGTACCAGGTAAGCTCGAGCTTGATTGTCTGTTTGTCCCTTGTTCTTTGTGGGCCATTATCGGAGGAAAGCCGTAAGAATCGGCTCATTATGGAATCTGTATCGGACCTCTGGCTAGGCAGACGTGCTAATAGCCGGCGTCCATGAGCCCTAGGGGACGCCCTGGTGGCTCATCTGGAAGGAGAGGCAAACTCTGTCTCCCCTTCACTCGGTTTCGGCAGTTCCCTTGGTGATAACTGCCATCTGAAGAGGTTTCGGTTTTGAAGCGAGCTCGCGGTGGCCCATGCGTATATGTGTTTCGTGGAGTTTTTAACTGTTTCTGTATTGTGGTCTATTCTTCTTCTCTGACGGACGACAATGGGACAAACTATGACGACTCTTCTTTCCCTTACCCTAAGCCATTGGACCGAAGTTCGGGCCAGAGCCCATAATTTTTCGGTAGAGGTAAAGAAAGGAAAGTGGCAGACTTTGTGTGCCTCTGAATGGCCAACATTTCAGATAGGATGGCCCCCCGAAGGATCCTTTTTATTAGACAAGATTAAGCTGCTGAAGTCTAAGATATTTAATATAGATCCCCACGGACATCCAGACCAAGTACCATATGTCTTGGTCTGGAAAGATTTAATTCTCTCCCCACCTCCGTGGGTCCTGCCCTTTGTTTCCTCAACAGGTATGTCCGCGCACACATCAGCAGCGTCGGAGATATTAGCCTTAAAGAAAAACCCCAACACGGAGAAGCTACCTGACGCCCCGGATCCACCGAAGGCGATTTATCCTGACCCGCAGTCAGATTTGCTTCTTTTGGATTCCCCACCCCCTTATCCTCCGGCCCCAAATCCCCTACCACCTAGAGGACCCCCAGCTCCACTGCCCTCGGCACCAAGGGAACCATCCATGATGGAAGAAGAAAGGGGTCCCTCAGCGGGCACTAGGAGCCGGAGGGCTATCTCCCCGGACTCCACTGCCCTACCTCTTAGAGAATATGGCCCCCCCGACGGCCAAGGGAATAGACCTCTCCAATATTGGCCCTTTTCCTCTGCAGATCTTTATAATTGGAAAATGCATAACCCAACTTTTTCCGAAAATCCACAGGCCCTTAACCGCTTTAATAGAATCTCTTGTTTTCTCCCACCAGCCCACATGGGATGATTGTCAGCAGCTGCTTCAGACTCTCCTAACGACTGAGGAGAGGCAACGGGTTCTTTTAGAAGCCAGAAAAAAAATGTATTAGGTGCCAATGGGCAACCTACCCAGCTGCCTAACGAGATTGATGCTGGTTTCCCACTCGTCAGGCCAAACTGGGATTTCAATGCCCCGGAAGGTAGGGAGCGCCTGAAAATGTATGGCCAGGCTCTGGTGGCGGGTCTCCATGGAGCGGCCAGACGGCCCACTAATTTGGCTAAGGTAAGGGAAGTCACTCAGGGGCCCCAGGAATCTCCAACTGTGTTCCTGGAACGTTGAATGGAAGCCTTTAGACGCTTTACCCCTTATGATCCAACTTCGGAGGAACATAGGGCTACTATAGCAATGGCTTTCATAGATCAAGCGGCCCCTGATATTAAGAAGAAATTACAGAGGCTAGATGGCTTGCAGGGATTTTCGCTTCAGGAGTTAGTAAAAGAGGCAGATAAAGTATATAACAAAAGAGAAACAGAGGAAGAGAAGGAAAAAAGAAAGCAGAAAGAGCAGGAAGCCCGTGAAATAAGACGGGATAAGAGACAGGAGAGGAATTTAAGTAAGATACTGGCCACTGTGGTTGGAGGAAGAAATATAGGGGATAGGAATAGGCAGAAAGGGCGAACGGCAGACAGAAGGCGGCCATTAGACAAGGACCAATGTGCCTACTGTAAAGAAAAAGGACATTGGGCGAGAGAATGCCCTAAGAAAAAGAGTGGAGGAAGGCCAACCAGAAACAAGATCTTAACATTGGAAGAAGAAGACTAGGAAAGTCAGGGCTCGAACCCTCTCCCCGAGCCCCGGGTAACTCTTAAAGTGGAGGGGGAACCTGTTCAATTTTTGGTGGATACCGGAGCCCAGCACTCCGTCCTTCTCCACTCAAAAGGTCCTATCTCAGCTAAAAGGTCATGGGTACAAGGAGCCACTGGGAATAAACAATATTCATGGACCACACGAAGGACAGTAGATCTTGGGATTGGACGAGTAACCCATTCATTTTTGATTATTCCGGAATGCCCCTATCCTTTGCTGGGAAGAGATTTACTCTCCAAAGTAGGGGCTCAAATCCACTTTCAGCCAGAAGGTCCCACCATAACTGATAATAAAGGAAGGTTACTTCAAATATTGACTATGAAATTAAAAGATGAATATAAATTATACGAGCAGCCTTCATCCTCACGAGTTAATGTTACAGATTGGGTAACTCGGATCCCTCCAGCCTGGGCAGAAACTGCCGGTATGGGGATGGCCAAAAATCGGCCCCCGGTGCTAGTGGAACTCAAGGCAACTGCCACCCCAATAACGGTCCGTCAATACCCCATGAGTAGAGAAGCCAAAGACGGTATCCGTCCCCATATACAGAGGCTACTAGACTTGGGCATCTTAATAAGATGTCAATCAGCATGGAACACTCCTCTCCTGCCGGTAAAGAAACCAGGAACAAATGATTATCGGCCGGTGCAGGATCTACGAGAGGTAAACAAACGGGTGGCAGACCTCCACCCCACAGTTCCAAACCCTTACAACCTCCTGAGCACTCTTCCACCTCAATATACGTGGTATACTGTTTTGGACCTTAAAGATGCTTTTTTCTGTTTAAGACTCTCTCCCCTGAGCCAACCCTACTTTGCCTTTGAATGGAAAGATCCAACATCGGGAATGTCTGGTCAGCTGACATGGACACGGCTACCTCAGGGATTTAAGAACTCCCCGACCATCTTTGATGAAGCCCTCCATCAGGATTTGACATTATATAGAGAATCAAATCCCCAGGTAACATTACTCCAATACGTTGATGATATTTTATTAGCTGCTGAGACCCAAGAAGATTGTATCAAGGGTACTGAAAAACTGTTAACGGAACTTGGAACCCTGGGATATAGAGCCTCAGCCAAGAAAGCACAAATATGCCAACAACAGGTCAGTTACCTGGGGTATCTATTAAAAGGGGGACAAAGATGGCTCACGGAGAGCAGAAAGGATACGGTGGCCCAAATTCCGGCTCCCAAAAGCGCCAGGCAGGTTAGAGAATTTTTGGGGACGGCCAGATTCTGTAGACTATGGATTCCAGGGTTTGCTGAGCTGGCGGCCCCATTGTACCCCCTAAACAAAAACAGCACTCCTTTCGTTTGGGGCGATAAGGAACAACGGGCTTTTGACCAAATCAAACGAGCTTTACTTTCAGCTCCAGCCCTAGGACTGCCAGATGTAACCAAACCTTTTCATTTATATGTGGCCGAAAATAAGGGCATTGCAAAAGGAGTATTGACTCAGAAATTGGGTCCCTGGAATCGCCCAGTTGCTTATTTGTCAAAAAAATTGGACCCTGTGGCATCAGGATGGCCCACCTGTTTAAAGATAATCGCTGCAGGACAAAATCTAACGATAACAGCTCCTCATGCCCTGGAAAATGTAGTCCGTCAACCACCGGATAGGTGGCTAACTAATGCCAGGATGACCCATTACCAAACCCTGTTGCTAAACTCAGATCGCATCAAGTTTGCTCCAGCCACAGGACTCAATCCAGCCACCTTGCTACCTGATCCTGACTTGGAAGGCTCCACCATCATACATGATTGTCAGGAAGTACTGGCCGCAGCACACGGCAGTAGGCCAGATCTGATGGACCTGCCCCTCCCTGATGCTGATTTCACCTGGTTCACGGATGGGAGCAGTTTCCTGGAGGAAGGTAAGCGTCGAACTGGGGCAGCCGTGGTAGACGGAAAACAAGTCATATGGGCAGCGGCGCTACCACAAGGGACCTCAGCCCAACGAGCTGAATTAATTGCCCTGACGAGGGCATTAGAGATGGCAGAGAATAAAAAAGTAAACATCTACACAGACAGTAGATATGCGTTTGCTACCGCTCATATCCACGGTGCCATTTACCAACAGAGAGGGCTACTAACTTCAGGTGGCAAAGAAATTAAAAACAAAGACAAAATCGTGGCTTTGTTGACTGCACTCATGCTTCCTACTAAAGTCAGTATCATCCACTGCCCTGGACATCAAAAAGGAAATACCCCAATAATTAGGGGAAATAATATGGCTGACCAAGTGGCCCGAGAAATAGCATCGGGAGAAGTCATTCTAGGACTGTCAGATAAAGTTCCTGAAAAACCAGGCCGCGATGAAGAAATCATCCCGGCCACAACAAAAGGAACTTTGTCCCCTCAGCAAGCAGAATCCATGTTACAACAGATGCACAGATGGACACATTTGGGGACTAAAAAGATGGTAGCCTTGTTACAAAAACCGAGTACGAAACCCCTGGAATGAAAAAATTAGCTGGACAAATTGTGCAGGAATGTGTCCCATGTCAACAGGTAAATACTCACAAAGGGAAACTTGAAACTGGAAAGAGACTCAGGGGGGACCGCCCAGGAACTTACTGGAAGGTGGACTTTACTGAAGTGTGTCCTGGAAGGTACGGTAATAAATACCTTTTAGTTTTTGTAGACACTTTTTCAGGATGGATAGAGGCTTTCCCAACAAAGAAAGAAACAGCTGCTGTAGTAGCCAAGAAGATTTTAGAAGAAATTTTTCCTCGATTTGGAGCACCAAAGGTAATAGGGTCTGATAATGGTCCAGCCTTCGTCGCCCAGGTAAGTCAGGATGTGGCCAGATATTTGGGGACTGATTGGAAATTACATTGTGCCTATAGACCCCAAAGTTCAGGTCAGGTAGAAAGAATGAATAGGACTCTAAAAGAGACCCTAACTAAATTGTCCTTGGAGACTGGCGGTACCGATTGGACGGTGCTCCTTCCTTTGGCCCTATTCCGGGTTAGAAATACACCTTCCCGATACCATCTTACTCCTTTTGAAATATTATATGGTGCCCCGCCTCCCCTCCTCACTTTAGGAAAAAAAAATAAAACCTGATTGTCAAAATAACACTGACTTATATGCTAGGCTACTGGGACTCCAATTGGTCCAGAAAGAAATATGGTCCCAACTCGCCGAGGCCTACCAACCGGGAACTCCGGGAGAAACTCATCCTTTCCAAGTCGGAGACTCCGTATACGTCCGTCGGCATCGAACCCAGACGTTGGAACCTCGATGGAAAAGACCATACACCGTCCTCCTCACCACCCCAACGGCCATAAAAGTGGACGGCATCGCTGCCTGGATCCATGCTTCACATGTGAATGCTGCACCAACGACGACATCATCAGGATGGCGGGCCCAAAGGACTGACAACCCGCTCAAACTCAAGCTTCTACGAACCTAAGACTTATAATTTTGGTTTTACTACCTTTACTGACTGTAAGTGATTTTAGCCCTCACCTCCCCCAATGTTTAACTTGGCAGGTAATTTCTCAGACTGGAGATGTAACCTGGTCCATTAGTCATACTGCACCCCCCTGGACCTGGTGGCCAGATCTTTTTCCTGATGTTTGTAAATTGGCAATAGGAGCACCTTATTGGGATACAGAAGATTCTCATGATATGAACACTGCCCCTTCCAAAGTTTCGGAAACTGATTGGTTTGGGCCGGGTTGCAAAAATGCAGGCAAAAGAATGATGCTTGGTATCCTCACTTTCTACGTATGCCCCGGGTTCCACCGCCCTCGATCTCTGAATTATAAATGTGGTGGAACTGAAAACTTTTATTGCAAAAGCTGGGGATGTGAAACTACCGGGGATACTAATTGGAAACCCACCTCAACTTGGGATTTTATTACTGTAACGGCTAATTATTCTCATAATGAGGATACCGGACACCGGAGTAAATGTTCAGGATGGTGTCATCCCCTTAAAATTTCCTTTAGTAATCCCGGAAAAAGAGATAAAAAATGGATAAATGGTCATTCTTGGGGCGTTAGATTTTACATGAGGGGATATGATTTAGGAATATTAATGACCCTTAAGCTAAAGATTGAGACTCCTGCTCTTATATCAATAGGCCCAAATCCCATACTTGGCCCCCCTTTGCTTCCCCCGGCCCCTTCAGCTACGTCAACAAAGAATGAGACTAATGAAACCTCTGGATCCAAAGAACCCACAGTTAAGCCTGGGACTCCTCAGGATAGGATGCTTTCTTTGGTGCAGGCAGCCTTTACGGTTCTCAATGCTACAAACCCAGAGGCTACAAAATCATGTTGGCTTTGCTATGCTGCCCCTCCCCCTTATTATGATGCTATAGGATATAGCTCCAACTATACTAATTCTACCTCCTCAGACCAATGTCGATGGAAGCAAGAAGGGACCAGTAAATTAACCCTGTCCTCGGTTTTTGGAAATGGTACTTGTATAGGAACACCTCCCCAGTCCCATAGACACCTTTGTCATGATTTTAGCCTCCCTTCAGGCTCAGGATATCTTGTACCTCCTCAAGATGGATGGTGGGCATGTAACACGGGGCTCACCCCTTGTGTCTCTTTAGAGGTTCTTAATACCTCAGCTGACTTTTGTGTGTTAGTGCAATTAGTCCCTAGACTTATCTACCATTCAGACTCATCCTTTTTAGATAAATATGTAGAAAAAAACAAAAGAAAACCTGTAACCCTCACATTGGCTGTCCTTCTAGGACTAGGAATATCTGCCGGGATAGGAACAGGAACCACAGCCCTCATACAACAACCCCAGTATTATGCAAGTTTAAGACAGGCTGTAGACATCGACCTTCGAGCATTAGAAAGTTCCATAACTCAACTAAAGGAATCACTCACCTCACTTTCAGAAATGGTGTTGCAGAATAGAAGAGGCCTAGATTTGCTGTTTCTTAAAGAAGGGGGATTATGCGCCACTCTAAAAGAAAAATGTTGCTTTTATATTGATCATTCAGGAACCATTACCAAAACCATGGATAAACTAAGGGAACGCTTAGATAAAAGGCAAAGGGAGAGAGAAAACGAAAAAGGATGGTTTCAATCATGGTTTGATAAGTCCCCCTGGTTTACCACCTTAATCTCTACTCTGTTGGGACCTCTTATTGTTTTATTGTTGATTTTAACTTTTGGACCATGTGTTCTAAATCGCTTGATAGCATTTATTAGAGAACGTATCAGTACTGTACAAGTTCTAATGTTAAGACAACAGTACCAAAGTTTACGAACAGAAGGTTGAGATTCCATGATTGGAATCAATAGTCACAAGAAAAAGGGGGAAATGTGGGACTGGAGGGACATTGTTCCAGCTAATGATTAAGAACTCTCCAGACAATAGGGGCTTCTTAGACAATGGGTGAATTTCCAGGATGTCCGGCCCCCTTGCGAGAAGGAGGGAGATAAACAAAATGTAAAAAAGGTGTCTGTCAAAGACCAATCAGGCAGCTGGGGACAAGTTCCCTCTCTGGTCCGAGCCTAAGCCGGGACCAATCAGCAGGAAAACACAACCAAATCTATAATTTACATACGGGGAAGTGGGAACCTATAAAACTGACATATTCGCGCCCAAAAGGGGTTCCTTCTTCGATCTCCTACGTGAGGACCAAGGAACCCCGGTGCACCGGCCTTCAATAAACCTCTTGCGTTTTGCATCGGCTTCTGACTCTTGTTGTTTCCTGGGCGAGTCGAAACTCCTAGGAGACCGCGCAGGTCTAACACACCAAAGGTTGATAACTACTGGCCTAGATGATACAGTGATAGATAAAACTAGGCTTTATAGAAGTGGGAATGAACAGGACCGCCTAGAGGGGTGGGATAGGGAGGGTGGGAGGGAGGGAGACGCAGGAGGGAAGAGAAATGGGAACGTGTATATGTATAACTGATTCACTTTGTTATAAAGCAGAAACTAACACACCACATTGTAAAGCAATTATACTCCAATAAAGATGTTAAAAAAAAATCGTAAAAAGGAATGCTTCCAATAGAACCAATAAATCATTTCTTTAAAAAATACTTATAAAATAGAAGTCTTTAGCTGGTAATATTAAAAAAAAAAGATGAACAAACAAACAAAAAAAAAAACGAAAAGACTTTACAGATTGATAAAATGTGAGAATATGAAGAAAATCAACATATCAAAGGTTCTGAGTCTTGATTACTGAAAAAAACTGGTGATACCATTAAGAGAATGAGAGAAGTCAGGAGAAGCTTATCAAGGAACTAAAGAAATAGGAAGGAAGATGAATTACCTTTTTCATGCTCTTCCGGATTAGAATTAATCCCCTCTTCCTCTACATTTGTATCTCTATCTTTAAATTTTTCTTCATTTAAAAATGTTACTTTATCTCTCATTGTGTTACAGTGTACTGTTTACATGTCAGTCTCCCACTCAGTAGAAATCAAACTCCTTGAGGACCCGAATGAGCTTGGGTGCACCAGTCCTGGGCTCTAACTATATGATCTTGGGAGTGTTACTTACTCCCTCTAGCCTCAATTTTATCATGTCTAAAATGCGGATAAAGTGGTCTACCTTTTAGAGTAACTCTAAGGATCAGAGAGAAATTTTCATAGTAACTAACATAATGCCTAACACAGTAAAAACTCAGCCAAAAACAATAGTAAAATCAATTGGCATAGTGGTATTACCATTAAAAGTACTCCTTTTAGAGCTAGCAACTTTCTGATTACATACAGACCTTTGCTAGTTCTCACTGTAAAGCATACCAGATACCATTCATCCTCAATTAATTACATAAATGATCAACTAATTTGTGAATTGAATTATCCAATTTATCCTGCCACAGGCTCATTAAGGCCTCTAGAAAAATGGACAAAGAAGAAGTATAATTTTATAATCTGTTTTGCTTTTTTGGAATGCTGCATCTCATTCTGCACAAAAAGTGGAAGAAAAAAAATTCTAACATAAAATTCCTAAATTGCTAGTGGATTTAATTTACTCATGCTATCTTTAACCCTCATATATACCAATAATTTACAATTTACAGCAGGGGGACAAAATTATTTTCTCTATTCATGTAACTGAAACATACACCTGGTCTAAAAAGCAGCAGTTTGCAAGAAGAACTCCCCAGAGGTTAATGGGTTAATGGTTCTGGAATAGAAATGCAGTACAAAACTCTAACTAGTTGAAATAGGAATGGGACTGAGGACAGAATGGGAAGGGGTAATCCCAGGGGAGGTAAGATGCAACTCTCCAAGCTGGTTTTCAGCCAGCACAGCTAAGCGCACATCTCCTGACTCGCCAAAAATAACATTAGGGTCTTTGTGACCACAAGTAGTAAGGACTTCAGTTTTAGGTTTCATCTAAAAATAACTATGAAAACAACCCAAAAAACCCATACATCAGTCAAAGTGTGATGAGAATTTTTTAAACTCTGTATCATGATTCAATAAATGCTGTTTCTGTTACAATCAGAAATGATGCCTCCCCCAACCCCATTATTTCTACATGGCATGCTTGGAGGAGGCCGTAGCTCCTTTGAGAAAAAATTCTACAATGTCATAGTAGGATGCTTTCATTGGTAAGTAAACAAAAACTCAAAGTGGCTTAAAATAACACTTCTCCAGCTTTTGTGTGTATTCTGATTCAGTAGGACTAGGGTAGGGCCTGAAATTCTTCATTTCCAACAAGCTCACAGGTGATGCTGATGATGCCAGTCCATGGACCACAGTTTCCATACCAGGGATTTAAACCATAAAGAAATATATTCCAGATTAACATATCTGGAAACCCAGAGATAAGACTGTTCAATAATGTCATCAAGAACCCATAGCTTGGGACTTCCCAGGTGGCACAGTGGTTAAGACTCTGCACTCCCAATGCAGGGGGCCTGGGTTCAATCCCTGGTCGGGGAACTAGATCCCACATGCATGCCGCAACTGAGAGCTCACATGCCACAACTAAGGAGCCCACGAGCTGCAACTAAGGAGCCCGCCTGCTGCAACTAAGACCCAACACAACCAAGTAAATATTAAAAAAAAAAAAAAAAGAACCCATAGCTTATCTATCTCCAAAATGTCAGCTTCATCTTAAGGTTGGCTCCACCTTCTTGGGTACTGTATGGATGATAACAGTAATCAGGGCTACATGTTTCCTTGGTCATGTTCCACAGAAGATACAGAGTGGCTTCCCATGGATCTCTCTTAAGAGCAAGGAAGAACAGCCCCAAAGCTTAAAAAAATTTCCTTGCATCCTATTTGCAAGGATTAGGTCATGTGCTCATCCCTGAACCACCAAGCGGCAAAGTAACCTTTGGACCAACCAGGCCCACCCCTGAACTGAGGTGAAATCAGCTTTCCTAATGCTTATTGGTTACACGGAAGTAGAGGAATCCTGAAAAAATCATGGGTCCGTTAGGAAGGAAGAAAGAGGAACAGATGCTTAGTAGGCTATAAACAACATCCAATATAAATAAATACTTTCCTCCCTCATCCCATCAATGTTATCATTTGGTTCTGAATCCAGTGCATCAACTTTTCCAGCTGTTAGAAATCTCATTAGACCGGGACATCGTCAAAATCTTTACTATCTTTTGTAGGATGGCTTTCAAAGCTCTTTCATCTATTAGAATTCATATTACAGTATAACTATAAAAATAATTTCAAAATACTTATCAATCTAAAATGACAAAGAAGTTTATTACTACAGAATGCATAAGATTATAGCATAATAAGAATAATAATGGCAATAGGATATATAGTAGCCTAGCAGTAACGTAGAAAATAAATTCATAATGTGGGATATATAAATAAATAAATGAATGGATAGATAAATGTGAGCTTTGGTCTCAAATCTATCAATCTTTCCATGGAAGCAAGGCTTCCTCCTAGGGTGAATTATATGGTATGTAAATTATAACTCAATAAAACTGTTTAAAAAAAAAACACTTCCCTTTAATAACACAGACCAACAATTTGTGGAGAAAACTGTCTAAAAAAGACTTAGCCACAAGATTTGTCACAAATGCCAAACAACTACTATTTAGTTTAAACAAAAATCAGGGTCACAAAAACTGCGCCAGAGGTCTCTGAAAGCAATACCAAAAATGTGGGCTGTGTGATCTGACTGTCAATGTTGCTCTACCTCGCAGAACTTCTAGACTCAGGAAATTTAATAATCTCTAGAAAAAACACTCTCTGCTAGTAAACAGAAAGCAAAGGCTAGAGTCAACTATATGGGCTCAAAGCTTGCACAACAGTTGCTCCTAAGAAAAACTTGGCAAACATCTCAGTCATAATATACTAACAGATGAGACTTCTTTTTAAAACTACTAATACTAAAGGAATGTGATCATTTTACAGGTTGGGCTCACTATTTTATAAAGGATTCTATCTTGTATTCGGCACTAACGTTATAAAGGGAGAACTATTAATTCAAAATCAGACCTATGATGTACAATATAAATTATTATACAAAGCTATCTCCAGATGTGGGTCAATGCTATTCAACTTGAATTCTAATTGGTACCTAATTCAAGTCACTACATAATTCTGGCACTACACAAATCCAGTGAAAGATAAAAATTTTAAGGGTATTATTTTTCACAATAGCCAAGGTATAGAAACAACCTAAGTGTCAACCAATGAATGAATATTATTCAGTCATAAGAAAGAGGGAAATTCTGTCATATGCAATAACGTGGATTAACCTGGAGGACCTTATGCTAAGTGAAAAAGGCAGATACAAAAAAACAAATACTGTATGACCTCACTTATATGCGGAATCTTTAAAAAAAAAAAAAGTCAAACTCAGAGAAACAGAGAGTAGAATGGTGATTAACAGGGGCTGGGGTGGGGGAAATGAGCAAATGTTGGTCAAAGAGTACAAGCCTTTGATGAGTAAGTTCTGGGCATCTAACTACCTACAAAATGAAAAAGAAATGTCTCTCTGGCCTCCAAGGGCCTCCTTAATCTAGTTATTATTTCCCATTTAACCTAATTTCCTACCCTCAGTAAAAACTGCTGCTCTGAGTAAGCTGATTAACTTAACGGAAGTTTAAAAGAAAATTTACACTTCTTTTGCTTTTATGTATTTGCTCATTCCATTTGTAATACTTGAATTGCTTCCCTAATCCTAACTGTCCAAATTTTACCTGTCTAGCCCAAGTTCCATCTCTCCCTTTAAGTCAGCCCTAACAAGCCCTCCAGGTGATTTCTATGCACACTCAATATTGACAACCATTAAGATCTCGGAATTATGACTGGCTATTAAAAAACTGAAAACCTCTCTACAGCACTTTAAGTGAATAGGTATTTACTTGTCTCATATAAGAAAACGTCTGAAAGCAGACAGTCCAGGGCTGACATCCAATGACGTCAACATCCTTAGTGTATTGGCTTATCACATCATGAGCACAGATGATTGCTGCTCCTTCAAGACAGGAAGAAGGGACAAGCAACAAAGGACCATGCCAGAAATATCACTTCCCTTTTATCTGGAAAGTAAAAGCTTCCTTAGAAGCTTCCCATTCCCTACTAATAAGTCTTCACTTAAATGTAGTGGCAAACTGTATTTTCCGAAGGTGGCCACACCATCATATTTATCCCAGCCCACGTGTTCTTTCTACAATGTGATGGGTACTTCTCCAACTGAGAGGTCATATTCTCTCCCTTCGAATCTGAAAGGGGGACTTGTGATAGTTTTGACCAACAGAGTACAGCAGAAGTGATAATATGTGACTTCTGAGGCACCATCATAAAAAGAATACAGCTTCCATCTGGGGGCTCTCTCTCAGGAAACTCTTAGAACCCAGAAACCACGATGAGACCACGTGTGAATATTCCAGCTGGGCTTGCAGCAAACACAAGCATTAACTTCCAAACAACAGGAAGGAGTCTTTTCACATCAATACAATCCCAGTCCCCAGTCTTGAGTCTTCTAGCTGCAGCCTCAGAAATTGTGGAACAGAGACAAGTGGTCACCACTGGTTTTATATGAATTCTTGACCCACAGGAGAAATAATAAATGATATTTGTTGTTTTAAGTCACTACATTTTGGAATAATTTATTAAGCAGCAATAGAGAACTAAAACAGATACGATTGGCCAGAACTGGGTCACATGACCATCTTCAGCTGCAAAGAACCTGGGAAATCAGGGAACATGATTGCCATGAACTTAGCTAAGGTGGACACACTGCCACCAAAACATAATCAGGGTCCATTAACAATGGGAGGATGAAAGTGAGTACTGGGTAGGCAACTAACAGTACATGCCACAACCACTTGGTTAGTATTCATTATCTACTACCTCATACCAACACTGACATTTTCTTAAATATGTGTCTTACATCCACTTAGTAGAATATATAAGAGTCTTGAAGGCAAAGACTATTTCATTACAAAATGCCTTAATCGGTAGTTACCTTAAAACTATTAGCTATTTAACTTCTGAAGGGAAATATTTAGGTTATACTTTAGAAAGAACTTCTAGGTCCTAGAAACTGTGAGGTTCTGAAACAAACGCACAGAAAAGGTTTTATAATTTTTTTCTTCAGTTTTTTTTTTTCAGAATAATTTCTCTGGGAAAATGATGGTGTGACTGAACAATGGAATAAGCTTTGACAATGCCCTGCAATATACAGACAAATATCAACTGACCCCAGAGTTAGACTGAGTCATCACAATGGTGTTTGGAAATCCTGTACAAAGCTGACCAATACAGGCACTAGCTCAGACTTTTATAGAGATAAACACTGATGCAGGCTAATTAACAACTGCAGGGTACTTTGTGAACATAAAGTGCTAAATATTTATTTTTAAATAATCACACTGATTTAGCAATAAATGATGAACTTACTCTTAGTGGAACAGTAACACTACTGTAGTTCCTAGAAATGACACTAGCCCCCAAGTACTCCTGACCGCTCATGATTTTCAGCGAGTCTCTATTTCTTTAAACAATGAGAAGAGTAATATAGAAATCAGATGTTATTCCAATTTAACTTAAAAATAAATCTTAACACTAGTCAGAAAACATTCCAAAACGTTTATTTTAGCTAAACAGAAATGTCACCTAAATTTAAACAACTCTGATTCATCATTCTAATAACTAAAGCTGAAAACAGCCACTTCAGTTGGTTATGAAAATATCAACTAATACTCACATAGTGCTTCAGAATTTACAAAGTCCTTTCATAGATAGATAGATCTTCCTATAAAATTATTACATATGAGTGCTTTGTTAACTGTAAAAATCTCTATAAGTTAGTAATTGAGCAATATGTGTTTACTATTATTCATCTACTACAGTATTAGTAATAATATTACTATTATTAGTAATAATAAAATTAAAGCTTATGAGGCAAGAACTTTTATGCCCTTTCTACAGATAAGGATATTGAGGCTGAGGAAGGAGAATTGACTGGTCCATAATCACACAGTTGAAATACATTGGGTACTTAAACTCATATCTTCTGACTTGAAATGCTGGGGTACTTTCTACTGCATCTTGCTATTTCTATAAAATGTTTACTTCTTCAAAGCATGATTCCCAAAGATGGGAAGAGAAAAGTGAAAGGAGAGGTCTATTGTTGAACAGAGAACTGTCAGTTCTAAGGCTGTAGAGCAGGCCAATCTCAAGTCATTGGACAACCCAGTAAACTAAGCTAAAGATCACAGAGAAAAACAAAAGAGAGATTCATTACAATATAGTCTAAGAAATGAAACCAACTGCAGTAACTTTAAACTAGGGGCATTAAAAAAAAAACTTTTCACATTATAACATTTTCAGTATTGCCTTAAAATACTGCACTTTGGTTATCGTAACTATAAGCATCACTTTATTCCAGTTCAAGTCAAAACTGTCCCTCCCTCAAATATATACACTAACGATCCTTTGAGTCATGATGCTTATAAAAACTACCTTAAGTTGTAAGTTCCTAGGAACTTTTAATTAAATTCATGAACACTCAATTTTACGGGACACATCTGGAAATGCCATGAAACTGAAATGTCTCCTGTCCGGTCACAGCACATATTAAGTCTTCATTAAACCTCAAAGCAAAATCTTAGGAGGCTGTCTGTACTTCAGATGTTCCCTAAGAGAGGTACAAAGTACAAGTGTTTAGGAATTATTTTCCTAAGAGAGCATACTTACCACAGGATTTAAGCTATGACTGGCCAATTCCAGCTGGAAAATATAGAAACCCAACAAGTCTTTAGCACATTCACTAGCAGATAAAAGGCACTAAATTATACTCAACATACATGTACAATTTATATGCAGTGGAAAAGCAATCAAAGCTGCAAGTATTCAAATATTTCTTTTACTTGAAATACCAATACGACTAACAGAGAAGCACTTCTACCATTACACTTCCAAACAACAGTCAAAGCATTAAGCAAAGTGTGAGACTTCCCATTGAAAAAGGCTTGGAAGAAAGAATTCTGAGTATTGAACAGCTTTTAGTATTACAATAAGAAGTAAGGGAGCAAAATAATTTTGACAACTGCATTAGGAAGCAAAGTTCCACTGGAAATAAAAACATGTGCATTGGAATCAGACATATCTGAGTCCTACCCTTTCCACTTACCTAGCCGTGTGGTTCTGGGAAAGTTATTTAACCCTTACAAACCTCAATTTCTTCAACTATAAAACAGGAATAATATAACCTACCTCATAAAGTTATTTAACATATTAAATGAAAAATGTTTGAAATGTACTCACTACAATACCTGGAACAAAGTAAGTACTCGATAAGGTGCAGCTGTTTATAATTTACAGCCTTTCAAGTATTTCAAGATGATTTAAATAAACTAGACCAATTTCAACAACTACATACTTTTGCCAGTAAAACAATACAAACGCTGAGATACTAAATAAGGTCCTTGATCTTAAAAGGGACTTCAAAACCCAAACATTTATGATCAACTTTTAGAAGAAGTTTAGGTTTTCAAACCGTTAATGGTAAGAACGAGAACAGTTGTTCTCCTTCTACCCACATATATTTATTTTTCTCTCCTATAACAATCAAAATAGTATTAGGGATTAAAAAGCTATCATTTGGTTTAATGTTTTATTTTTAATAAGACACTTCCCAGCAGAGACTGAATCAACATTAAGAGAATCAAAACAAATAAGAGGGCTTTCCTGGTGGTGCAGTGATTAAGAATCTGCCTGCCAATGCGGGGGACACGGGTTCAAGCCCTGGGCCAGGAAGCTCCCACATGCCGCGGAGCAACTAAGCCCGTGCACCACAACTACTGAGCCTGCACTCTAGAGGCCACGAGCCACAACTACTGAGCCCACGTGCCACAGCTACTGAAACCCGCAGTACTGAGCCTGTGTTCCGCAACGAGATAAGCCACCACAATGAGAAGCCCACGCACCACAACGAAGAGTAGCCCCTGCTTGTGGCAACTAGAGAAAGCCCATGCACAGCAATGAAGACCCAACGTAGCCAAATAAATAATCTTTTTAAAAAAATCAATTATACTTAAAAAAACAAAAGAAATACCTAACTTTTAATATCCTCTATTTTAAATTATTTTAGTTGTATTGGAAGACAGTTAAAACCTTTAAACTACAGCTGTTATGTGTTTACATAGACTCAAATGTTTGGAAAATTTCCTTAAGTCTTATAAAGCCAATTAAATGCCTACTTTAATTCTTATACTCAATAAAGGAGAACATTCTAACTGCAGTAATTAAAATTGTTTTCTTTTAAGACTAAAACTTTGCCTAGGACTTCTAGCTCTACTAAAATTATAAATTATCTGAGAAATAAATTTACTGGCTAAACAAACTGATGAAAAACAGAAATGATAAAACTAGAAGCTTCCAAAAAGAAATCAAGATTTAGGATGTTAAAGAATTAAGCTCGGAATAAAAAATTTTTTTAATACAAGGTTTTTTTTTTAACATCTTTATTGTAGTATAATTGCTTCACAATGTTGTGTTAGTTTCTCCTGTATAACAAAGTGAATCAGCTATATGTATACATATATCCTCATATCCCCTCCCTCTTATGTCTCCCTCCCACCCTCCATATCCCACCCCTCTAGATGGTCACAAAGCACCAAGCTGATCTCCCTGTGCTATGCGGCTGCTTCCCACTAGCTATCTATTTTACATTTGGTAGTGTATATATGTCCATGCCACTCTCTCACTTCGCCCCCACTTACCCTTCCCCCTCCCTGTGTCCTCAAGTCCATTCTCTATGTCTGCGTCTTTATTCCTGTCCTGCCCCTAGCTTCTTCAGAACCATTTTTTTTTAGATTCCATATATATGTGTTAGCATACGGTATTTGTTTTTCTGTTTCTGACTTACTTCACTCTGTATGACAGACAAAAATATGGAACATTTCACGAATTTGTGTGTCATCCTTGCACAGGGGCCATGCTAATCTTCTCTGTATCGTTCCAATTTTAGTATATGTGCTGCCGAACCGAGCACTAATACAAAGTTTTTAAAAGTGTAAAATTAAAACACTAACAACATATCAACATTTATGTACTTGGAAGTTAAGTGGAATTAACTCAATGAACACATTCAAGATAGACAAAGGACATACAATAATATGAACCAAAGAAATAATTTTTGTCTTTAAAAACACAAGAGAGTATCCTTTGAGCAACCTCTCATATAGCCAAGATTGTATTTCCAATTGTTTATTTGAATTTAATCAAACAGTGAGCTGTTAGTACTCCATTAAACTCAAGATCCCATTTCTCTACAATGCTCTCCTTTGATAAGTTAAAAATCATAAAATAGAATATCATCCAATATTATTAAACTTCTAAATAAGGCATTAGAGTAATAGTATATACAGAGCACTAATGTTAAATTCCCACCTTGACGATCACAGCTCTTTGTATAAAATCTTGATTGATGATGTCTCACAGAAGTTCATATATCATATTAAATTAAAGGTATGGAGCTTTCAAATTATGAACAAATCAATTTTAAAGGAGAAGGAAAGGGATGGGGGAGAGATCAAAGTTTAGTTTCCAAGTATCTTTTCACTTTTTATAAAGAATGTTAGAATGTTTTCCCTTTAGGTATTGTAAGAGCTCAAGTAGGCACTTAATTAAATATGCATTTCATAACTTGCATGACTAGAAAAAGTGATACAATCATTCTACAAATATATACTGGACACTTAATCTAAGACACTATTCAATATGGATACTATTCTACATAAGCAGCTCTAAAGGATACATAAAAATAGCTCTGTTTTCAGGGAGCTTCCTAATATAACTAAGGAGCTCAGACATGAACATACAAAAATTTAAGTAACACTGCAAAGCAATAAATGATTAAAGTTCCAATTAAGAAGTTAAGACCATATGTATTACAAAAGAAGATAGAATTGATTGAGGCTAAAACCTGTGTGTAGAATCAATTGGTATCTAAAAATCAAGTGACACAAAAATCTCAGAAAAGAGAGAAAACTTGAGAGCTCAGACATGAAAGAAGAGTAAAGTTTAGAAAGGGAGAGATGAAAGCGAAGGGCATCCACAGCTAGAATAAACAGAGGGTGACAGGGATAGACCAGCAGCCAGCACCAAAGAGAAAGGTAGCAGGCGTAGGTTGGACGCATATGAAAGCGAACTTTGAATATCCTATCAGGAACTTAGACTGAATCATTCAACAAATACTGATTGGTGTAACTATTCTGTGCCACGTACCATCCTAGATGCAAAGGATACAAGTGTGAACAGAACAGCTAAGTTCTCTGCCCTCATAGTGATGATACTCTAGTAGATTTATTCCATAAAAAAGATGGTGCCATGCAATGCTTCTAATCAGAGGATGAGATCAGAGATATACTTTAGGAAAATTATGTAGGTACCTAGACAGAAAAAGAGATAGGCGGACCAATTAACACACTGTAATAATAATCCAAGAGAGAAGTAGCAAGTGATAGTATTCAGTTATGCAAACACGTCTTGAGCAGTCTTGGATAAAACACCTCATTTCTCTGCATCTCTGTTCTGACTTGAGAATTGAAGTTTGCCACTCAACCACAACCTTAAGATTCTCAACTGGAAAATTCTACAAACACATCAAGGCACCATGTAATATGTGCAAAGTAACACTAAAATCTAAGAGCTGCAACTTGCTTTCATCTCTAACTTCTTCCTACCAACTCAACTTTCGAATTATGCTTATACTTTATCAGTTTAACGACTATCTGTCTCCAAAAGAACACTCTCTTTCTGAATGAGAATGGACAGTAAGGGTCAAGGTTAGACGTGATAGAATTTAGCTGGAGCCTATGAAGATCTATGCTACCTCCCTTTATTTCTCTCTGTGTAATCTGTAGTCCCAAGTAAAGGACAGAGAAGGGGGTACCAAGGTATTTACAAATCTGTTAGAAACAGAAAAACAACAGTAGACAAGGTACTTATTTCATTCTCCATTACACCACAGAAAGCTATCTGTCTCCTACAATTAACTTATTTATACATGCCTTAAGGGCAAAGATTATGTTTTATTCATCATTATGATCTCATAGTGCCTAGCACAGAGTTTTGTACACATTGTTGGGAGTGTGATTAAGAAGAGTGACTGACCACCCACTGGAGTAAAAGTTCTGAGCCCCACGTTAGGCTTCAGAACCTGTGGGTCCGGCAATGGGAGGAGAAATTCCTAGAGAATCAGACTTTGAAGGCTAGTGGGATTTGATTTCAGGACTTCGACAGGACTGGGGTAAACAGAGACTCCACTCCTGGAGGGCACACACAAAGTATTGTACGCATCAGGACTCAGGGGAAGGAGCAGTGACCCCATAGCGACTGAACCAGACCTAACTGCTAGTGTTGGGGGTTCTCCTGCAGAGGCGGGGGGTGGCTGTGTCTCACTGTGAGGACAAGGACACTGGCAGCAGAAGTTCTGGGAAGTACTCCTTGGCGTGAGCCCTCCCAGAATCTGACATTAGCCCCACAAAACAGCCCAGGGAAGGCTCCAGTGTTGGGTCACCTCAGACCAAACAACCAACAGGGAGGGGACCGAGCCCCACCCATCAGCAGGCAAGTAGAATAAAGTTTTACTGAACTCTTCCCACCAGAGCAACAGCCAACTCTACCCACCACCAGTCTCTCCCATCAGGAAACCTGCACAAGCCTCTTAGATAACCTCATCTACCAGAGGGCAGACAGCAGAAGAAGAACTACAATCCTGCAGTCTGTCAAACAAAAACCACATTCATAGAAAGGTACACAAAATGAAAAGGCAGAGGGCTATGTACCAGAAGAAGGAACAAGAAAAAAAAACCCAGAAAAACAACTAAATGAAGTGGAGATAGGCAACCTTCCAGAAAAAGAATTAAGAATAAGGATAGTGAAGATGATCCAGGACCTCAGAAAAACAATGGAGGCAAAGATCGAGAAGATGAAAGAAATGTTTAACAAAGACCTAGAAGAACTAAAGAACAAACAAACAGAGATGAACAATACAATAATTGAAATGAAAACTACACTAGAAGGAATCAATAGCAGAATAACTGAGGCAGAAGAAGGGATAAGTGACCTGGAAGACAGAATGGTGGAATTCACTGCTGCAGAACAGAATAAAGAAAAAAGAATGAAAAGAAATGAAGACAGCCTAAGAGACCTCTGGGACAACATTAAACTCAACAACATTCTCATTATAGGGGTCGCAGAAGGAGAAGAGAGAGAGAGAGAATCCGAGAAAATCTTTGAAGAGATTACAGTCGAAAACTTCCCAAACATGGGGAAGGAAATAGCCACCCAAGTCCAGGAAGTGCAACGAGTCCTATATAGAATAAACCCAAGGAGAAACACGCCGAGACACATAGTAATCAAATTGGCAAAAATTAAAGACAAAGAAAAATTATTGAAAGCAGCAAGGGAAAAACGACAAATAACATAAAAGGGAACTCCCATAAGGTTAACAATTGATTTCTCAGCAGAAACTCTACAAGCTAGAAGGGAGTGGCATGATATACTTAAAGTGATGAAAGAGAAGAACATACAACCAAGATTACTCTACCTGGCAAGGATGTCATTCAGATTCGATGGAGAAATCAAAAGCTTTACAGACAAGCTAAAACTAAGAGAATTTAGCAGCACGAAACCAGCTCTACAGCAAATGCTAAAGGACCTTCTCTAAGTGGGAAACACAAGAGAAGAAAAGAACCAACAAAAACAAACACAAACGATTAAGAAAATGGTAATAGGAACATACATATCGATAATTACCTTAAACGTGAATGGATTAAATGCTCCAATCAAAAGACACAGGCTTGCTGAATAGATACAAAAACAAGACCCATATATATGCTGTCTAGAAGAGACCCACTTCAGACCTAGTGACACACACAGACTGAAAGTGAGGGGATAGAAAGAGATATTCCATGCAAATCATGGAAACCATGGAAATCAAAAGAAAGCTGGAGTAGCAATACTCATAACAGATAAAATAGAATTTAAAATAAAGAATGTTACAAGAGAAAAGGAAGGACACTGCATAATGATCAACGGATCAATCAAAGAAAAAGATAGAACAATTATAAATATATAGGCACCCAACATAGGATCACCTCAATATATAAGGCAACTGCTAACAGCTATAAAAGAGGAAATCGACAGTGACACAATAATAGTGGGGGGGCTTCCCTGGTGGCACAGTGGTTGAGAGTCCACCTGCCGATGCAGGGGACATGGTTTCGTGCCCCCGTCCGGGAGATCACACATGCCGCGGAGCGGTTAGGCCTGTGAACCATGGCCGCTGAGCCTGCGCGTCCGGAGCCTGTGCTCCGCAACGGGAGAGGCCACAACAGTGAGAGGCCCGTGTACGGCAAAAAAATAAAAAAATAAAAATATAATAATAGTGGGGGACTTTAACACCTCACTTACACAAATGGACAGATCATCCAAACAGAAAATTAATAAGGAAACACAAGCTTTAAATGACACAATAGACCAGATAGATTTAATTGATATTTATAGGACATTCCATCCAAAAACAGCAGATTACACTTTGTTCTCAAGTGTGCATGGAACATATTCCAGGACAGATCACATCGTGGGTCACAAATCAAGCCTCAGTAAATTTAAGAAAATTGAAATCATATCAAGCATCTTTTCTGACCACAACGCTATGAGATTAGAAATCAATTACAGGGAATAAAACGTAAAAAACACAAACACATGGAGGCTAAACAATACGTTACTATATAACCAAGCAATCACTGAAGAAATCAAAGAGGAAATCAAAAAATACGTAGAGAAAAATGACAGAAAACACGATGATCCAAAACCTATGGGATGCAGCAAAAGCATTTCTAAGAGGGAAGTTAATAGCTATACAAGCCTACTACAAGAAACAAGAAATATCTCAAATAAACAATCTAACGTTACACCTAAAGGAACTAGAGAAAGAAGAAAAAGCAAAACCCAAAGTTAGCAGAAGGAAAGAAATCATAAAGATCAGAGCAGAAATACAAGAAATAGAAACAAAGAAAACAATAGCAAAGATCAATAAAACTAAAAGCTGCTTCTTTGAGAAGATAAGCAAAATTGATAAACCATTAGCCAGACACATCAAGAAAAAGAGGGAGAGGACTCAAATCAATAAAATTAAAAATGAGAAAGGAGAAGTTACAACAGACACCGCAGAAATACAAAGCATCCTAAGAGACTACTACAAGCAACTCTATGCCAATAAAATGGACAACCTGGAGAAATGGACAAATTCTTAGAAAGGTATAACCTCCCAACATTGAACAAGGAAGAAACAGAAAATATGAACAGACACATCAAAAGTAATGAAATTGAAACTGTGATTAAAAATCTTCCAATAAACAAAAGTCCAGACCAGATGGCTTCACAGGTGAATTCTATCAAACATTTACAGAAGAGCTAACACCCATCCTTCTCAAACTCTTCCAAAAAATTGCAGAGGAAGGAACACTCCCAAATGCATTCTATGAGGCCACCAGCACCCTGATACCAAAACCAGACAAAGATACTACAAAAACAGAAAATTACAGACCAATATCACTGATGAATATAGATGCAAAAATCCTCAACAAAATGCTAGCAAACAGAATCCAACAACACATTAATAGGATCATACACCATAATCAAGTGAGATTTATCACAGGGATGCAAGGATTCTTCAATATACACAAATCAATCAATGTGATACACCACATTAACAAATTGAAGAATAAAAACCGTATGATCATCTCAACAGATGCAGAAAAATCTTTTGACAAAATTCAACACCCATTTATGATAAAAACTCTCCAGAAAGTGGGCATAGAAGGAACCTACCTCAACATAATAAAGGCCATATACGACAAACCCACAGCAAACATCATCCTCAATGGTGAAAAACTGAAAGCATTTCCTCTCAGATCAGGAACAAGACAAGGATGTCCACTTACACCACTCTTATTTAACATATTTGGAAGTGCTAGCCACGGCAATCAGAGAAGAAACAGAAATAAAAGGAATACCAATGGGAAGGAGGAAGTAAAACTGTCACTGTTTGCAGATGACATGATACTATACATAGAGAATTCTAAAGATGCCACCAGAAAACTACTAGAGCTAATGAATGAATTTGGTAAAGTTGCAGGATACAAAATTAATGCACAGAAATCTCTTGCATTCCTACACACTAATGATGAAAGATCAGAAAGAGAAATTAAGGAAACACTCCCATTTACCATTGCAACAAAAAGAATAAAATACCTAGGAATAAACCTACCTAGTGAGACAAAAGACCTGTATGCAGAAAACTATAAGACACTGATGAAAGAAATTAAAGATGATACCAACAGATGGAGAGAGATACCATGTTCTTGGATTGGAAAAAATAATATTGTGAAAATGACTAGACTACCCAAAGCAATCTACAGATTCAATGCAATCCCTATCAAATTACCAATGGCATTTTTTACGGAACTAGAACAAAAGAATCTTAAAATTTGTATGGAGACACAAAAGACCCCAAATAGCCAAAGCAGTCTTGCGGGATAGAAACGGAGCTGGAGGAATCGGACTCCCTGATTTCACACTGTACTACAAAGCTACAGTAATCAAGACAATATGGTACTGGCATAAAAACAGAAACATAGATCAATGGAACAAGATAGAAAGCCTGGAGGTAAACCCACACACCTATGGTCAACTTATCTATGACAATGGAGGCAAGGATATACAATGGAGCAAAGACAGTCTCTTCAATAAGTGGTGCTGGGAAAACTGGACAGCTACATATAAAAGAATGAAATTAGAACACCCCCTAACACCATACACAAAAATAAACTCAAAATGGATTAGAGACCTAAATGTAAGACTGGACACTATAAAACTCTTAGAGGAAAACATAGGAAGAACACTCTTTGACATAAATAACAGCAAGATCTTTTTTGATCCACCTCCTAGAGTAATGGAAATAAAATAAACAAATGGGGGCTTCCCTGGTGGCGCAGTGGTTGAGAGTCCGCCTGCCAATGCAGGGGACAAGGGTTTGTGCCCCGGTCCAGGAAGATCCCACATGCCGCGGAGCAGCTGGGCCCGTGAGCCATGGCCGCTGAGCCTGCACGTCCGGAACCTGTGCTGCGCAACAGGAGAGGCCACAACAGTGAGAGGCCCACGTACCTCCCCGCCAAAATAAATAAATAATAAAAAATAAAAAAATGGGACCTAATGAAACTTCAAAGCTTTTGCACAGCAAAGGAAACCATAAACAAGATGAAAAGACAACCCTAAAAATGGGATAAAATATTTGCAAACGAATCAACAGACAAAGGATTAATCTCCAAAATATATAAACAGCTCATGCAGCTCAATATTAAAGAAACAAACAACCCAATCCAAAAATGGGCAGAAGACCTAAATAGGCATTTCTCCAAAAAAGACATACAGATGGCCAAGAGACACATGAAAATCTGCTCAACATCACTAATTATTAGAGAAATGCCAATCAAAACTACAATGAGGTATCACCTCACACCAGTTAGAATGGGCATCATTGGAAAATCTACAAGCAACAAATGCTGGAGAGGGTGTGGAGAAAAAGGAACCCTCTTGCACTGCTGATAGGAATGTAAATTGATACAGGCAGTATGGAGAACAGTATGGAGGTGCCTTAAAAAACTAAAAATAGAACTACCATATGACCCAGCAATCCCACTACCAGGCATATACCCAGAGAAAACCATAATTCAAAAGGACACATGCACCCCAATGTTCTTTGAAGCACTATTTACAATAGCCAGGTCATGGAAGCAACCTAAATGCCCATTGACAGACGAATGGATAAAGAAGATGTGGTACATATATACAATGGAATATTACTCAGCCATAAAAAGGAACGAAACTGGGTCATTTTTAGAGACGTGGATGGATCTAGAGACTGTCATACAGAGTGAAGTAAGTCAGAAAGAGAAAAACAAATCTCGTATTTAATGCATATATGTGGAACCTGGAAAAATGGTACAGATGAACCAGTCTGCAGGACAGAAATTGAGACACAGATGTAGAGAACAAATGTATAGTCACCAAGGGGGGAAAGTGGAGGAGGGTGGGTGGGGTGGTGGGATGAACTGGGAGATTGCGATTGACATGTATACACTGATGTGTATAAAATTGATGACTAATAAGGACCTGCTGTATAAAAAAATAAATTAAATTAAAAAAAAACAACCTTAAATTACATGCTTACACTGAATTCATCTCACAAATATAATGCTGAGCAAAAGAAACCAGACACACAAAAAGTATTTACTAAATGATTCCATTTATTAAATTTCAAAGATACATAGAACTCACCTCTGGTGTTGTAAGAAGTCAGGATATCGGTTACCCTTGATTAGAAGGGGGACATGAGGGCTTCTGGGGTAATGGTCTGTTTCTTGATCTAGTGCTGACTATACAAATGTGCTCACTTTGTGAACACTTATTGACTTATACATTTATAATTTGTGTACTTTTCTGTATTAGTATTATGTTTCAATAAAGTCTGTGTTAAAAAGATTAAAAAAAAAGAAGAGTGACTGAGATCCAAAGAATAAGTGAGTGAACCAGGTATAGGAGGCTTAGGCAGTAACAGCAACCATCAACAAAACAGCCAGAAGGGGATACAGCCCTAAGACATGATTTTTCCTTCTGAGGAGCTTGCAGCCTTCTGAGGAAAAACAAAAACAAAAAAAAAAAAACAGGAGGAGAGAGAGAAAATATACCAAGCACCTGGAATGAGGTAACTACTAAAGTTAATGATTAATGGCTACCTCTTACTGAATGTGTCAAACATTGTACAAAGAACATTACAGACATTGTCTCATTTAATCCTCACACCCCTATGAGTCAGATATTATTATCCCCATTTTTCAAATGGGAAACTAAGAGTTGGAACTAGGATAAATAACTTACTCAAGGTCATAAAACTAACACACAATGAAGCTATGATTCTAACCCACACCTAACTCCAAAGCCAGTATTCTTAAACAACCAGAACCAGGGTAGATAGCATTGAAGATGATGGGAATTAATCTTATGATGGTACTTAATATATATTGAAAATGGAGCCAGATAGATTTGCTGAAAGATGAAGAGCAGCATTTAAATTGAAGAGGTATTAGGTAATATCTACAGGACCAGACAACTAAATGGAAGAGATCCAGTGCATCAAATAGAAGTCCTCTTCCAGCCCCTGTTTTCCTTCTCCAAATGCAACCAATGGAGTTTCTTAATGAGCTTCCAGAGCCAATTTATGAACATAAAAACACACTCTCTTTTTTTAACTTATTATTTTGAAATAATTTTAGATTCACCAAATAGTTGCAAAAAGAGTACAGGGAATTCCTATATGCTCTTCACCCAGCTTCTCCTAATGTTAACATCTTATATAATCATAGTACAATGATCAAAATCAATAAATTAAGGTTGATGCAATACTAATAACTAAATTTTGCCAGTTTTGAGCAATTAGGTTAAGCTCCCATAAACATTCTTGCACCTATCTATTGATGCCCCTGTGTGTCAGGGGTCTCTAACACCACTTTCTGGCTCAGTGATTCACTGAAAGGACTCACAGGACTCAGAAAAGCTCTTACACTCAGTTATGGTTTAGTACAGCAAAAGGATACAGATTGATATAAGCAAAGAGGAAAAGGAAGATGAGCAAAGCCCAGGAGAAACCAGGTAGGTACCAATTTCCAAGTGTCATCCCACAGTGGAGTTGCATGGATGTGTTTAATTGTCCCAGCAATGATGTGTGACAACACATGTAAAGCAAAGTCCACCAGGAAAGCTCACCCAAGTTCTGGCGTCCAGAGTTTTTACTGGGAGTCAGTCACATACCATGCAGCGCCTGCATGACTGACCTTAGCTACTGAGATTCTAGTCCCCAGAGCCAAATCGGTGTTCTCCATAAATCACAGTTTGTATAAACTACCTGATTCAACTGGTATTGTGCGGACCAAGGCATCAGGCATATAAAAACACTCTTATTAAGCAGAATATTCCAAAGGCTCTGAGTTCATTTCCCAGGAGCTGGCAGTCCTGAAGATAAGACTTCCTTGGGAATATGCTGGGTTTGAGCAACCCACCCCAGCTGAGTTAATCCTTTCCTAAACAACCTGTGAATACATTCCTGGGTTACCTCATTCCTTTTAACAACATCACAGTATTCCATTGTATGGATGTTCCACCATTAATTTAGCCAATCACCCACTCATTAATCTTAAGTTGTTTCTAGTTTTTTGCTCTAGTCAACAATAAAAACAGGGACTTGGGACTTCCCTGGTGGCACAGTGGTTAAGAATCCACCTGCCAATGCAGGGGACACGGGTTCGAGCCCTGGTCCAGGAAGGTCCCACATGCCACGGAGCAACTAAGCCCGTGAGCCACAACTACTGAGCCTGTGCTCTAGAGCCCACAAGCCACAACTACTGAGCCCACATACCACAACTACTGAAACCCGTGCGCCTAGAGCCCATGCTCCCCAACAAGAGAAGCCACCGCAATGAGAAGCCTGCACACCGCAAGGAAGAGTAGTCCCCGCTCGCCGCAACTAGAGAAAGCCCGCGCACAGCAACGAAGACCCAACACAATCAAAAATAAATAAATTTATTTTTTAAAAAAACCAATAAAAACAAAGTTTTATAAATTATAAAGAGCTACACAAAAGAAAGATATAATTTTTCTAGAATTATTCTAACTAATGAAATAAAATGAAGGTTTAGTCTAGTCTATGAGTTTCAGCCACCTGAATGAATATAGGGTATCTTTAAGGATAATCTGACTTCAAATGTGAGTTAGCAAACACAAGGCACTTATGAAAAACAAAAAAAAAAGTAAAAGACGTTTCTTACCTCACAGAATTCCCACAGTGTTTGCTTTCAGTAATTAATATGAAAGTAATCAAAGTAAACCCAAAATTATATGATTTCTGAAAAATCATACAGTAACATTACACAACAATAAAATGTAACTCGAGAGTTTTGATGGCTTAGTTACATATATCTAGAGTGTAGGGTTTCTATTTCACAATTAGAGAAACTTCATTAGGTTTTCACAGAAGTGCAAATCCTGAATTTTTACATTTATGACAAGAATAAATGTCAAAATTGGGTTCATACATACCTTTTTCTTCGATCTCACAAGTCATAAACATTCTATTCCAATTTTGTAATTAACAAAACTTTAATTATTTTAAACGCATTGGCCTAGCTTCCTATTTTTTAAAATTTTCAATATTTATTAGTATCTAAGATAAGTCATAATCCTATAAGTTAAACCCACTTTGCATGATGGGACAGCTAAAAGTAAAAGAAAAGAAATTCTGGCCCATATGAAATTTACCATTAAACTGAGAAAAAAAATATTTTTATGCTTTTGTCAAATAATAATAAAAAGTTTAACCTTGTAATATTTGCCTCACTCAAAACAAAAACAAAGTTTCCACTTGCCAAAGATTTTAAACCCTTATGTCCTTAAAATATAATACAATACATTTTAATTAATTTTTCTAAACAGCTTTAAATATTTTATGAGCATTAATATTTCAAAAGAAATCACATTATGCAATAAATTAGAGCAATGCATTTTCTCAAAAAACATACAATCAAGAACACAGATAGAAACAAGAGAAAATCAAGAACATAGATGGCAACAAGAGAAAACCCTGTCAAAACTACACCTCAGTAAAATAATTTGGATTTTAACAACTTTCATTGAAATAAAGACTTTTCCTTCTTAGAATGTTTAAATAGTATATTCAAATTTTTCTTGATATACCAGTTTTCTAAATATTGGTAACTGGTACTAGTTCCCTTACAGCAGAAAACATTTGCACAATATCAAGAAATGAAGGTAAAAGACGATAGAGGGGAAAGAGACAGGAAACTTCAGTGCTACTCATATACCAACAACTGAAGTTACCTTGTTGAAAATTCTCTGAAACAGTAAAAATTTAGATCTTGGCATTTTGTGCATTTTTTTGGTATTTGTACGGGCCTGTTCAAGATACACTGGAAGCATTTTCAAAGAAGCACCACCATCATTCTGTAGATCTCAGAAAAAAAGAGAATCCTACTGTAGGAAAAAATCTCAGAACTGGCACCCAAAAGGTCTTACATTCTATCCATTCATCTGCCCTCTCCTATGCTAAAAATAGGAGAACAAGTAAGGTCACCTCTCGGCCTCATTGTCATCTATAAAATGAAGAGGCTAATCTAAATGATCTTTAAGGTCTTTTTTGGCAAGAAAATCTCATTATTTTAACCTAATACATAATTAACAATATGTATAATAACTGTTTTGTATGATATTTAGAAATCAATGATAACAAGCAACATAAATAACCATAACCACAATTCATTTTATACAGGTAATATTTAAATTCTTCTCTTATGTTATTTTCATTAATTATAAATAGTTTTAGAGTCTACTGTTTTTTCTAATACTAGCATGGACACACTTTAAAAAGACAAAGGTCTTCTATAATGGAAAAGAATCTGAAAAAGAATATATACATATATGTATATGTATAACTGAATCACTTTGCTGTACACTTGAAACAAACAAAACATTGTCAATTAGCTATACTTCAATTTAAAAAAAAAAAAGACAAAGGTTTTTCATCATACATCTCAATAGCAGAGTGTCCCTTAAACTTCCCCCACAATATTCAGGAAAAAACTTCTACAAGACTAGTACAAATGTGTTTCTCAAACTGTAGTCGGTGAACATATTCAAAGTTTTGTAAATTGTCTCTGACAATTTTTAAATTTTATATTTCCATTTCAATGATAGCCTCAAAATATTAGCATAGGTATTTTATAATTAAAAACTGCCAACAGATATTAATGTGTATTTTCAATCAAGTGATGCCAAGTGGTACAACTTTAATTGTCAGAGATGAATAAGAAAAAAGTAATAGCAGAATTCAAACGTAAATTCATTCACGCCCAGGTAAGGGCCAAATGACGTTACCCTTCCCAAACAGAAGAAGGTTTTGTAGTAGTTCAAAGTTGAGTCATCACATGAACTACAGTAAATACACACACACACACACACACACACACACACACGCACGCACACATATAATTCAAAAGAAGCTATGCTATGTTATTTATATTGCAAGTAATAATTTAATTTAGCAAATGATCATCTGTAACATTAGAATAATTACTTTGAATAGTATTGTTTATTCAATACAACCCACTTTTATGGTTTCATAAGTATGATTTAATATGAAGAGTTATTAGCTAGTTTTATAATTCTATATATGTCTGTGATATTCTAATAAATCTGAAGTCAGAAATGGGGGTTAAGAGCATATCACTTGCATTTAAAAGGGGCCAATGTCTTAAACTAGTTTGAGAAAACACTGCTTTATGAGCAGACTGCTCTCGTTCCCTTCCTCCAAATTCCTTAATCTAATGGTAGCGCCAGCCCTGGGTCCAAGGCTAGGGAGAAAAGAGAAGGGTCCAGATCAGGGGATGGCAAATTGTGGCCCATGGCCCTCCATCTGGTTTTGTAAACAAGATTTTATGGAACTATAACCACACCTATTAGTTTACAAATTGTTTATGGCTACTTTTATCTACCATGGCTGAGTTGAGTAGTTACCACAGAGACATTAGGGCCCACAAAGCCTAAAATATTACTATCTGGCTCTTCACAGAAGTTTACTGACCTTTGGCACAGTGAGCTAACAGGGCAAAATGAGTATGGGCTCACTGGCATCTGAAAGTCCTGGGGCAAACAAGTGGGAAACAAAGTATTACTGTTTCTAGAAGGAAATAAGACAATAAGATTCTCTGATGTATAAAAGGAAGGTGTTAAATATTAGATATAAGGGTTCCTTACAGCTTTTTTTATTTGTTAAGCTGTATATGAGGCTCTGTGCTAAGTATATTTAATTCAAAAGAACAACCAATTACTACTATAAGGGAAATACCTTTTTTTTAAAGTACTATCCTCTTTTCCAAGGATCTACTGAAAAATGGGCACTATCCCACTGTTTTAAAGTTGGGCATTACTGGACTTCCCAAGTAGCACAGTGCTTAAGAATCCGCCTGCCAATGCAGGGGACATGGGTTTGATCCCTGGTCCAGGAAGGTCCCACATGCTGCGGAGCAACTAACCCTGGGTGCCACAACTACTGAGCTCAAGCGCCACAACTACTGAAGCCCACGTGCTTAGAGCCCATGCTCTGCAACAAGAGAAGCCACCACAGTGAGAAGCCCACGCACTGCAACAAAGAGTAGCCCCCGTTTGTCGCAACTAGAGAAAGCCCATATGCAGCAACGTAGACCCAACACAGCCAAAAATTAAATAAATAAATAAATTTATTTTTAAAATAAATAAATAAAAATAAAGTTGGGCATTATTACTCTCACTTTACACATTAGGAAACTGAAAAACAGAAAAGTAATTAAGTTATAGTTATACAGGTAGTAAATGGAGGAGTCTGAATTCTAACCCAGATCTGTTTGGGTTGTTTCTGGTGTTTGGTGATTATGAATTATACTACCAAAAACATTTTCAGATTTTTGTATGATATATATCATTTATTAGGGTAAAAAAAATACCTAGGAGAAAGACTGCTTGGTCATATAGTTAAAGTAGATGTTTAACTTTACAAGAAACTGTCAAAATGTTTTCCAAGGTGGCAATACCATTTAGCATTTCCGTCAGCATGTAGGAGAATTCGAGCTACTCCGTATCCATGTATCCTTGTCAGCATTTGGTATTGTCAGGGTTTTTGCTTTTGTTTTTTGAACCATTCTAATAGGTGTATAGTAGTATTTCATTGTGATTTTACTTTGCATTTCCCTAATGACTAATAATTTTGAGCAATTATTTGCCACCTGTATATCTTCTTTGCTGAAGTGTTTATCCAAATCTTTTGCCCATTTTTTTGCCCATTTTAAAAATTAGATTGTTACTGAGTTTTCATAGCCCTTTAAGTTACCAGTCCTTTAACATATGAGTTGCACAAATATTATCTCCCAGTCTGTGGCTTTTTTTTTCATCTTCTTAAGTATCTTCAAAGAATAGAAATGTTAATTTTTTATGTTTTTTTTTAAATAAATTTATTTATTTTTGGCTGCATTGGGCCTTCATTGCTGTGTGTGGGCTTTCTCTAGTTGTGGCGAGCAGGGGCTACTCTTCATTGCGGCGCACGGACTTCTCATTGTGGTGGCTTCTCTTGTTACAGAGCAAGGCTCTAGATGCGTGGGATTCAGTAGTTGTGGCACGTGGGCTCAGTAGTTATGGTTCACAGGCTCTGGAGCGCAGGCTCAGTAGTTGTGGTGCACGGGCTTAGTTGCTCCGCGGTATGTGGGATCTTCCCGGACCAGGGCTCAAACCCGTGTCCCCTGCATCGGCAGGCAGATTCTTAACCACTGCGCCACCAGGGAAGTCCCTGGTGCATTTTTTTTTTTTTTTTTTTTTTTTTTTTGCCATACGCGGGCCTCTCACTGTTGTGGCTTCTCCCATTGCAGAGCACAGGCTCCGGACGCGCAGGCTCAGCGGCCATGGCTCACGGGCTCAGCTGCTCCGCGGCATGTGGGATCTTCCTGGACCGGGGCACGAACCCATGTCCCCTGCATTGGCAGGTGGACTCTCAACCATTGCGCCACCAGGAAAGCCCCCTGGTGCATATTTTTAATGTCATTTAAGAAATCTTTGCCTGGCCCAAGGCCACAAATATTTTCTCCCATGTTTTTTTTCCAGAAGTTTTATAGTTTTAGGTTTTATGTTACAGTGTGTCAACCATTTTGAATTGGGTTTCTATAATAGTACAAGTCAAGATTTGTTTGTTTTTTTACATATGGATATCCAATGGTTCTAGCACAATCTGTTGACAAACTATCTCTTTTCCACTGAATTACCTTAGCATCTTTGTTCAAAATTAACTGTAAATCTATGGATTTATTTCTGCACTCTCTATTCTGTTCCATTGATCTGGTGTCAATCCTATCACCAATACAACACTGTCTTAATTACTGTGGCTTTCTAGTAGGTCTTAAAATCAGGGAGTGTGAGTCTTCTAACTATACTTTCCTTTTTATAAATTGTTCTAACCGTTCTCTATCTTCTGCTTTTCTACATAAATTTCACAGTCAGATTGTTGATTTCTACCCAAAAGCCTACTGGGATTTCGATTGGGATTGTGTATTGAATACATAGAGCAATTTGGAGAGGATTAACATCTTGACATTGGTGAGTCTGCACTCCATGAGCATGGTATGTTTTCATTTATTTAGGTCTACTTTGAGTTCTCTCATCAATGCTTTATAGTTTTCAGTATAAAAATCTGACATATATTTTGTTTCATTTATCACCAAGATTTCATGGTTTTGGTATTCTTATTAATGGTACAGGTTTTCAATTTCAGTTTCTAATTGTTCACCACTAGCATATAGAGAAACAATTAATTTCTATATATCAATTCTCATATCCTGTAATCTTGCTAAAATCATTTGTTAAATCTAGTAGCTTTTTGGGTAAAATTTTTGGGATTTTCTACCAAACATATCATATTGTCTATGAATAAAGATAGTCTTATTTCTTCTTTTCTAATTTAAATACAGGTATACTTAAATTCTTTTTCTTGCCATATCACACTGGCTAGAGTCTACAATACACTGTTGATTAGAAATGGCAAGAATGGGTCATCTTTGCCTTATTCCCAATCTTAGGAAGAAAGAATTCAATATATCACCATTAAGTATGATGTTAGCTGTAGTTTTTTAGTAGATGCCCTTTATCAGGTTGAGAAAGTTCCCTTCTACTACTGGTTTGCTCAGAGTTTTCATCATGAATAGCTAATGAATTTTGTCAACTATTTTTCCTTCCTACGTCTACTGAGATGATCCTTTTTTTTAATGTGTTGCTGTAGTAAATTTTGTATTTTAATGTTGCATTCAAAATCAATGAAGCATTCCTGAAATAAGCTGTACTTGGTCATGATGTAGTTATCCTTTTTATTTATTGCTGAATTTAATTTGTTAACATATTTTAAGGATTTGTGTATTTATGTTCATGAGGAACATCACTCTGTAGTTTTCTTATAAATTTTCTGGAAGGTTTGTATAGAATTGATACTATTTCTTCCTTAAATGTTTGATAGATTTTACCAGTAAAGACTTTGGACCTAGCATTTTCTTTGTGAGATTTTTAATTACAAATTCAACTCCTTTAACAGATATAGGACTATCCAGGTTATCTCTTTCTTCCTCAGTAAGCTTTGATAGTTTGTGTATTTCAAAGAATCTGTCCATTTCATCTAAGTTATCAAACCTACTGAAATGAAGTTGCTCATAACATTCCCTTATTATTCATTTAGTATTTGTAGGACCTTCAGTGATATCCCCTCTTTCATTCTTGATACTGCTAATTTGTTTTTCTCTTGGTCAGTCTGGTGACAGTTTTATCAATTTTATTAATCTTTTCAAAGAACTAGCTTTCTATTTCATTGATTCTTTTCTCTATTGTTTCCTATTTTTAATTTCATGGATTAATGCTTTTATCTTTATTTTTTCCTTCCTTCTGCTTATTTTGGGTTTAATTTGTTCTTGTATTTTTTACAGGCTAGATCACTGATTTGAAAACTTTCTTCTTTTCCAGTATAAGCATTTAATTAAATAAACTTCCCTCTAAGCACTGATTTAGCTGCAATCCACAAATTTTGATATGTTGTATTTTCATTTTTATTTACTTCAAAATATTTTCTAAGTTCTCTTGTGATTTATTCTCTGACTCATGGGTTATTTAGAAGTATTTTTGTTTAATTTCCAAATGTCTGTGGATTTTCCAGACATGTTTCTGTTATCAATTTCTAGTTTAGTTCTCTTGGGGTCAAAAAACACACTTTGTATGATTTCAATCTTTTAAATATGTTGAGATTTATTGTATGTCCTCAAATATGGTCTATATTGGTGAATATCTCATGTGTACCAGAAAGGAATATGTATTCTGCAGGCATTTGAATGGAATGTTTTGTAAACACCGATTAGATCAAGTTGACTGTTTATGTTATCCAAATCTTCTGACTTTCTGCCCATTAATTCTATCAATTACTGAGAAAGGATGTTGAAATCTCCACACACGCAGGCATGCTTGCATACAAACACACATATAATCATCTTCCATATCCATGGGTTCCATATCTGTGGATTCAACCAACCATGGATCAAAAGTTCTCACTTGGAGAATTTTTTTTCCTAATCTATGATACATTTTAGTTTTTTATTTTCTATTAATTTTTATTGGAGTATAGTTGCTTTACAATGCTGTGTTTCCTTGGAGAATTTTTGATGCAAAACCCTGGCCACAAAACCCATGGAGAAGGAGGACAACCATTTTATATAAGGGACTTGAACATCTGCAGATTTTGGTATCTGCAGGGGTCCTGGAAGCAAGCCTCTGCAGATACTGAGGGACAACTGTACATACCATACACAAATATATACACAATGTGACAATCGAAATTAAATACACATTATATTTTAAGCTTTTTCCCCACATTTTAAAAGCACTGAAAGTTCACTGTAGAGAAATATTTAAATTCAATGAAGTACTCAACCCACAGCCAAGTTGGTTTTACTCTTTACTCTCATTTGAATGAAGATATCTAGAGTGTATCAAAATGCCAGGCATCCTGGCCCTGTCCACCACCTCAGATCCACATCCAAAGAACAGGCTGCAATGCTTGGCTTTCTACCCAATCTTCAGAGGCCATCAGACATTCACTTACCACAGTTTTACTAAACTGAGATAAATCTCTTCTAATTCCTGGTTCTGTGATACTATCTAGATCTCTAAAGCCTTTTCCAAGTTTAAGAATCTTAAGAATTCTTTTTCTTCCTATAAGACACCAGTGTGAACTGAGTCCAGCTCCCATATGATAAGATTCTGCCATCTAAAGTTATATTTTATTACTATTATAAATAGTAAACAATATTAAAGATAGGATCAAAGTAAAGATAAAAGCAAATGATAAAATTTAAGTTCAGTATAAACATACATAAGATTAAATCAAGTCTAAGAAGAAAAGCAGTATCTAAACTCATACATTCAAAAACATTTACTGAGTGCCTACTATGTGTTAGGCACTATTCCTTGTACTGAGAATAAAGCCATGAACAAAGTAGACAGAATCCCTTTAACCGTACTATGGGGTGGTGAGGTCACACAAACAATAAACATAAATATATAATGCTAGAGGGTGAAAACTATGATGGAGGAACATAAAGCATAATAAGAGACATGGAGAGGCAGGGAGTGTGGTTAATACTTATATGGTCAGGGAAGCCCTCACTAATAACAGGAGACAATATGGATAATGGATATTCCAGGCTGAGGAACAGCAAACACTTCTTGGGGCAAGAATGTTTGTTGGCACGTTTAAGTACCAGGAAGCATAAGGTTTGCTAATTTGAAAGGTATAATGAACCAGAAAACAACACACCTCTTAAGGCATTTACTTCCATATGAAGCCACCTTTTCAAAGTATAGCATAAAAGCTTAAAAGTTTATGATTTTCCATTTAAGTGAGGTAATTAGGCTAGGAAAATTCTGAGATTTCCTAAAGGAAGTATTTTTCAAAAGCCTTCTAAAACCAATACTGATTTGTCAGAAAAACCAATACCATACTGTGTTACATAAGTACATGTTATATTCTGCATTTACCTCTGAACAGAAAAACAAAGGCAAAGACAGAAGGATATGAGGATACTAAGCACCTATTCTTCCAGAGGGCTCTATTAAAAACAAAGAAAAGCAGAGCCCCTTTCTCACTCAGGAAAATAAATAATCACCTCAGAAAAAACTGAAATACATTAGCCTACAATTACAATTTAAAAGCAAACAGGGACTTCCCTGGTGGCCCAGTGGATAAGACTCCGTGCTCCCAATGCAGGAGGCCCAGGTCAGGGCTAGATCCCACATGCGTGCCGCAACTAAGAGTTCGCATGCCACAACTAAGGAGCCTGCCTGCCACAACTAAGACCTGGCGCAACCAAATAAATAAATATTTTAGATAAATAAAAACAAACAAATATAACTTTTAAAAAGTGAATTTTCATATTTTACACAAGATTAAGTCAGACAACAATATGAATAAAATAAACATATATACTTAACTTTTCCATTCAATCAAGTAACTCTATAAAATATTTTAAAATTTCCTTATTCTCCTTGACCAGGGAAAATATGGATTTGAATTTGTCCTTTTAAGCAACTATAATAAAATTTAAAAGATAAGCATCATCCAAGATAAGCTTTACAGCACTCGATTCACCAGGAATTATACCATATAATCCAAAATATGAATTTAAAAGCCATTAAAACATGTAGAACTTTTTGAATGCCACATTTTCCCCCTCGATTCTTGCTTAGGTTTATCAATCTCAAAGGCTATGTGGTAGTTTCCACTAACAGTACATATTCTCTATGTTACAAAGATTCAAGGTTTTAATTTTCCCAACAAATCTAAAAATTATAAAATCATCACTAAATTTTATCTCAGTTTAAGGAATTTTCCTATCTTCTGTTGAGATGATGCATGGCTAAAATTGAAAAGCCTGACAATGCTAAATGTTGGTGAGACTTCAGAGCAAGCTGCACTCTCCCACACACTGCTAACGGGAATATAACTTAGTACTCATAGCTTACCCAGCACAAACCCTTGAAATACACCTCATCTTCAGATTTCCTGATCACAATTCCCACTACTGAAAGTCATGCCAAGAGTAATTTTTCAAGTTTTCCTTACTTACGCTTTCATTACTATCACTCCAAACACCCTAAAAAATCAACCTCTGGCTTTTGAAGCAAACCAAATCCTATTGTGTACAAAACAGCACTGAACACAATAACAATATCTAAACCTTAAATACTTATAAAACTGACAACTTCTGCCATAAAAAAAAAAAGCTGTATAGAAACAGACACAGGCAATTTCATGGAGTTTTAATACTTATTACTTATCTCAGTGTGATAAAAGTAATATAAAAACATGCACAAAGACTAAACAATGAGAGGGAAGAAAAGTACTGACTATAGGAACTTTGGAAAACAATATTTAAATCTTCTTAGGCTCAAATTGTGAAAAGGACGAAATAATCTCAAGAGATGAACAAATTTTAGAAGATGGCGGTATTTGCTATAGCAATTAGACTGTGCTACCATTAAAAAGTCATGTTTTAATTTCCTTTTAATTATATTATTTCATGTTATAAGTTAGTGAAAATATAAAAGAAAGGAAAAAAAGAAAGAAAGAGGAAAAAAAGAGAAAAAGAAAAACTTACTGGGATTGAAAATTCCTCAGCCAAATACTTCAAAGAGGCTGCTTCTCTTGCCAAGAACTTGTTCCTTTCTCTCATGTTGCCCTGAAGTTGTGTATCAAACTCCTTTCTTACCACAGAAGCAACAGAGTCGATAATCACAAGTTTAACTCCTTTTGAAATAATTTCTTCTTCCAAGGATTCAATCCTGTAAAAGCAGAATTTATAAAATAGTGGATAGGGCTTCCCTGGTGGCGCAGTGGTTGGGAGTCCGCCTGCCGATGCAGGGGACGCGGGTTCGTGCCCTGGTCCGGGAGGATCCCACGTCCCGCGGAGCGGCTGGGCCCGTGAGCCGTGGCCGCTGTGCCTGCGCGTCCGGAGCCTGTGCTCTGCTGCGGGAGGGGCCACGGCAGTGAGAGGCCCACGTACCACAAAAAAAAAAAAAAAAAAAAAAAAAATAGTGGATAAATTTAAGGTATAATTTTAAAAAATAGGGCATGGAAAGGTTAACTACCTTTAAAACAACAAATTATTCTTCCCTAAGTTGCAGTAATTATTGCAGATATTCAATAAACATACATTATTTTCAGCTCTTCTATATATATTGCACACTTTGGGAAATAGGCCAAAATGTTTTCATTTAGCTTCACTCCTTGGTTTCCTTTTCCTTTTAATCAAACATTTATCTAATCTACCTCAAATGTGAAACGTGTCGATATTTATTTCTCTTCTGACAATTTGTATCAGCTCAAATGTAGATTTTACTGCTTATCCACCTTTTTTTTAAATTAATTAATTAATTTATTTTGGCTGTGTTGGGTCTTCGTTTCTGTGCGAGGGCTTTCTCTAGTTGCGGCAAGCGGGGGCCACTCTTCATTGAGGTGCGTGGGCCTCTCACTGTCGCGGCCTCTCTTGTTGCGGAGCACAGGCTCCAGACACGCAGGCTCAGTAGTTGTGGCTCACGGGCCCAGTTGCTCTGCGGCATGTGGGATCTTCCCAGACCAGGGCTCGAACCCGTGTCCCCTGCATTGGCAGGCAGATTCTCAACCACTGCACCACCAGGGAAGGCCCCTTGGTTTTCTTATGATACTGCTAAATCTCCAGTTTAGAGCAAAACTGCTTGCCGTAGCCCAGCTCCAAAATGGTCCCTATTTACTCCCACCTCCTGGTATTCACATCCTTGTGGAGTCCCCTCCCACATTGTACCAGGGTTGTCCTGTGGACCAATAGCATATGACAAAATGACAGTACACCATTTCTGAGAGTAGGTTGTGAAGGACTACAGCATCCATCTTGGGCTCCTTCTTACTTGCCCACTCTCTCTCAGAGCACTGGCTCTGGCAGAGGCAAGATACCATTGTGGACCAAAAATGTCACCTGCCACATCAGTAAACAAAGGATGTTGAGGCCATCAAGCCATCAGCCACTGCAGCTGCCCTGACTGTGCACCTTAAGGCAATTCAGAATAGAGAAAAGCAAGATACTGGCCCTAGACAGTTAAGGTGCATATAAGGAATGATTTCAATAGCCCAGACTCTTCCATCTTCCCATACATACAAAAGTGCTAAATTCATTAACTCAAAATGTTTGTTTTTTCTTTAATTAACAGTAATTTTTTGATGTTTCAACTACCTTGTTTTTGTTGCAAAAACTCCTATATCCTGGCTTCTCCCTTACCTCTTTGGAGCAGTCCCTCAGAGCTATCTGAGAGGCTGCCTCCTAGGCTTAAGTCCTCAGTATGTCTGCTGAATAAAACATAATTCTCAACTTTTAGGTTGTGTGCTTTTTTTTTTTTTTCAGTCAACAACATGTTGTGAGCAGCCCTATGGAGAGACCCACACAGTGAGAACTAGAGGCCTCTCCAGGAAGGAAGGGAGGCCTTCCAGCAACTACATGAATGATCCTGGAATTCTCTAAGATTCTCCAGCCTCAGGTGACCCTTGAGATGACTACAACCCTGGCCAACAGCTTAACTGCAAGCTCTTGAGCAACCCTGAGCCTGAAATACTCAGCTAAGCCATTCCCAGATACCTAACCCTCAAAAACTATGTGAGATAACAGATGTTTACTGCTTTAAGCTGCTAAACTTTGGGGTAATTTGTTAATGGAACAGTAGATAACATACCACTTAATTAGTTAAATCTAAAACATTTTATTCATTTAAAATATTTTTCATTTTTAACGAAATACTTCAACCAATAGTAGTAAATGAAGAACACTGAAATAATTATTTCTCATAATCCTAATTTGTAGGGACTTTTTTTACTCAGGAGCTGAAAACATGAAAAACAAAAAATAAATCTTCAAAGTATTACTAAAATACCAAAATCTAAGAGAGCATACCTTTGTAGAACTTCATCACAGCTGAGTTCCCGATAAAGATGAACTTTACTGCTTGTCAAAAGTAATTTTTCTTCAGTGTTAAAATATCTGGGAAAACGAGATTCTGCTATCTCAACCAGTCTGTGGAGGAAAAAATAGCACAAGCAAAAACAGTCAATATTTTTTTTGCCATTTGCAGCAACATGAATGGAGGGCATTATGCTAAGTGACGTGAGTCAGGCAGAGAAAGATGAATACCGTATGATATCACCTATATGTGGAATCTAAAAAAATACAACAAACTAGTGAATATAACAAAAAAGAGGCAGACTCATAGATACAGAGAACAAACTAGTGGTTACCAGTGGGGAGGGGAGGGGAGGGGCAATATAGGGTTGGGAGTGTGGGAGGTTCAAACTACTGGGTTTAAGATAGGCTCGAGGATATATTGTACAACATGGGGAATGTAGCCAATATTTTGTAATAACTAAATGGAAAGTAACCTTTAAAAACTGTACCAAAAAATTAAAATAAATAAATAAATAACAAATAGTCAATATTTAAGGCCGCACAAATTTTACTTAGGAAACTCATAAGCCATAAGTAACACTGGAAAAAAAGCCTTATCAATAGAACAGGTATTAAAAAAAAAAAGAGTAGGTATAGTAAAATGGCTTCATATACAATTATGGAATGTAAGCCCTTGTTTGTAAGCACTAAAAGAGATTACCAGTCAGAGCACACGCCTAGCAAGGGCTCTTAATCTCATCTAATGCTGAGCAAGCAATATCTCTGAGGTTCAACATAAAAATATGTTTTTTTATAAATGAAAATTTGACTAGCACCATATGTTTAGTAAATAAGAAAAACGCTTTCATTTTAAGAAATGACATATATTTGAATATAGAATATTATCATTCTAATAATCAGATATCAGTAAATCTCCATGTCTCAGACCAGAAAAATATGTTTTCTCAATTAAAACTTAAATACATACAAAATAAGTGCTATCCAATAGTTCTTTGGTAAACAGGAAACTATTTTCTAAACAAATGGATGTGTCCAATATTTCCTTAGTAAACAAAAAATTATTTTCTAAACACTGAATTCCGACCTCAAAGCTAGATCTAATGCATGGGGTAGGCCGAGTATTAGAGAGCTACAAGTTGAAACAGATGCAACTATAATCGTTATTAGAAATTTCAAATATTTCAGGCTAAAAATACAAAATGTAAATCTTTGAGTGTAATTGTCTCCTATTTAAAATGATACCTTATCAGACCCATACTTAACCATCCAAGGGTGACTGGGAGGAAGGACTATATATACTAAAACCATCCTATATTTTATGTTCCATTTAACAACACAGAAGTATAAAAGAATAGTGTTTTCATTTCTAAACAGTTAATGAGCTCCAAGAAGAAGCTGAGAATGTTAAAGAGATAAAATAAGTTCCTCACATATGCCATACTCAGAAATGAAAGAGAAACTCTAAAACAGGAAAGAAAAAAAATAAAACTAGTTAATAACATTCCTTAAAAAGTATATTTTGGGGGCTTCCCTGGTGGCGCAGTGTTTGAGAGTCCGCCTGCCGATGCAGGGGACACGGGTTCGTGCTCCGGTCCGGGAAGATCCCACATGCCATGGAGCAGCTGGGCCAGTGAGCCATGGCCGCTGAGCCTGCGCATCCAGAGCCTGTGCCCCGCAACGGGAGAGGCCACAACAGTGAGAGGCCTGCGTACCACAAACAAACAAACAAAAAAGTATATTTTGAACAATGTGAAAAGATAAGGCATCATTGGTTTGAAAAAGAAGAGGAAAAATTACTTTAGGAGTAAGGAATAGTACCGAAAGTTGTGTAAAAAGTTGAGTACAGGACTTCCCTGGTGGCGTGAAGGTTAAGAATCTGCCTGCCAATGCAGGGGACACAGGTTCAAGCCCTGGCCTGGGAAGATCCCACATGCCCTAGCAACGAACAGTAGCTTCTGCTCGCCATAGCTAGAGAAAGCCTGCATGCAGCAGAGAAGGCCCAACACAGCCATAAATAAATAAATAAAATTTACAAAAAAAAAAAAAAAAAAGTTGAGTACAGAATGGATCAAATGACCATTCAGGAAAAGTACTTGAGAGAGGGAGGCACAGGGACTAGAAAAAAAGGAGGAAATGAGGTAAGTGATGAAAGCAAGAAGAAATGAGACGACACTGGCAAAGCAGAACGGGCAAATTTTGAGAGTCTGGGGAAAATGTGTAAATTTCTTGATTAGGGCAACTATTTGCTGAGTTTAGTGCTAGTCAGAGAAGTCAGATAAAAAGCTCTGACACTTGGAACCTGCTGATTTTTAATAGGATAGGGATGGTGACACCTGCCAGAAACATGGAAGTTTTTCAAAATTTGGATACCCAGTCGATTAGGAACCAGACTGAGAGTACCTAAGTCATTGGCAACAACAACTGAACAGCTGACAGACAATAATAATTTTCTGAATCTAACACTAGGCTGGATTTCAACCAGCAAGCAGCTTGACAGTCAAAGGCTCTGGAAACTATTTCTCTCTCTCATTCCATTAAAGGCACCTCAGAAGGAGGGTGGTCAATGTGTGGACCTGAACTAACCTTATCCACAGTTATCATGCTGAATACCTGTATCACATGGATATTTACACACGAATATGCTGTCATTTTCTATAAGTTTCTCCAAATGTTTTTCATTTTAGAAAAAGTATCTAAAAATATATAAATCAAAAACCAAATACAAATGTAGTATTCTATATGCCTCACATTAATCGTAGAATTTCTTATGACAATCTTCACCACAAAGATCTTTTTTGGTTACAGCCACCGAAAGAAGTTTTCCTCCCAGACATTAATTACATAAAATTTGAAAGCAGTGCCATCTAGTGGACATCTTTTTATTAAAAGTACTCTTTTCAAAAGATGCATTTAAGATTCATTCATTCAATATTTGAGGACCTAATATGCGAGGCACCATTCTTGGAGCTAAGGATACAGCTATGAACAACAACAAGAAAACAAAACAAAAAAATCCTTCCCTCATGGAACTTACATGCTACTGAGAAAGACAAACAAATAAATATATATTAACATGTCAGATAATATGTGCTTTAAAGAAAAGTGAATCAGGTTAAGGGAACAGATTGTGACAGACAGAAGTAAGAGCTATTTCATGGAGGGTAGTCTGGGAAAGCCTCTTTAACACGGTGACATTTGAGCAAAGGTTTAAGGGAGATGAGAAAGTGAACCATGTGGCTATCCAGTGAAACAGCATACAGGAAAAGAGAATTACAGCAAGTGCAAAAGTCCACATGTGGGAAGATGCCTGGGGTGTTGCAGGAGTAACAAGGAGGCTTGTAGTAGCTGGGACACAGGACCAAGAGGTGGGATAAAAGGAAATAAGGTGAGAGAGCTAGCCAGGGGCCAAGATCACATAAGATTTTTACGTTTGTGGGTTTTTTTTGGGGGGGGTTAGATTTCATTTAGTAAAATGCGAAACCTAGGATCAGGACTGACGTGATCCAACTTCTTTTCTTTTCTTAAAGAATCACTCTAGCTACCAAATGTAGAAGAGGCTATGGAGGGGCAAGGGTGACAGCAAGATCAGCTAGTGCCTGTCGTCCAGATAGAGATGATGACTTGACCTAGAGAACAGATCAGGTGATTAGAAGTAACTGCACTCCAGATACAGTTCCATAGAGGATCGAAGGGATTTCTTGACTAATCGGATGAGCAGCTGGAGAAATGGAATTACCATTCACTAAAGTGGAGAAGACTGGATTCAGATCAAGGTTTTTGTTATAAGTTCCTCCTGTTACTTCACAGCTCTTTTATAAAAGAAAAGCTTTACATTAGTGACCACGTGCCAACTTGAAACCAAACACATGCCTAATGTAAAAAAAAAAAAAAAAAACTTTTCCAAAATTCTAGTTGAAATCTAGCATCATAAATGTGCTGAAATATAAGTTTATGGTTTCTCAAAGCTTCATGTAATACTGTCCTGTTGATTAATTCAATATGTACTTGCTTCATACTGTGGTATTACAAAGTATAATAACGTGAATCTATTAGTTCCTTACAGATTCCAGAATATTCCAATGTTTTGTTTTAGTGATAATAAGTACTTATGACTAATTTTCATTTTCTATCATAAAAACTCTTCAGGATCTCCCTCACCACTAATTCACCTCGATTCACAAATGATAGGACAGCTGGAACTGAACTAAGAAAAACCTACTCAGACTCATGAAACCATCTCAAAAAACGGTAAAAGGGAATTTATCTCCCCTGTTGTTTGCCCCCTGGGTTAAATATCTGGATTTGTACCAACTAGCAAGTAGGTAAATGGCCCTAAGACCACACTGGTATTGCCTCCAGAATCAGCCAAAGTCATGCTGGGCACTACCACTTCATGCCTCTCCCTGATACACTGGTTCAGAACGAGGGATACTCTAGGTAGTTTGGTAGGAATTAAAGGGAACTGGCTGTAGGGTACTTGGCACCCTCAGAAATGACATTAACAACAAGTACAAAACTTCCTTCAGATCTAAGCTTGGCCATTGCTTCCACATGGTACCAACACAACATATACCTCTCCTCTGTATACTTAGTTATAATAGTTATAATTTTACAATTTTGTGATTACTTGATTTTCTTCCTCCCCTGTTGGACTACATCTTTCTTCCTAGTTTTCAAAGCTCTTCTGATTTCATGACATCTCAGGAATGTCTACTTCTGCCTCTTACAATTCCAATTCTATGTCCCACCTCCCCAAGTCTCCACCTTCCAGGGTCCTGGGTCCCATCTCCTGCTTCCCCAGATCCCTCCGTCTTCCTCACACACATTCCACTTGCAGTTCTAAGACTGCTTTATTTTCCTTTATCCATTTTATTTCTCCCAAAGTTTTATTTCAAAAATTTCTATTACTACTACCATCCATATTACCTTCCTTTTTTATTCTTAACCTCCAGTTCCATCTTTTTCTAATTATCCCCAATAGGGATAATATAGTATTCATTCAATTCATGTATACTGGAATTTTCACAGCTGCCAAAATTTCCAGACAGGTCACTAACCTATTTATCTCTATTCTCAAGGTATGTACAGCATATAGCATCTAAGACTATATGAGACCCTAAGCAAAGTCCAATAGGTAAAACAAATAAAAACAGACTTTTCCTGAATCAATCAGAAGAAGGAGATCCAGAACTCTGCCTGTTTAGCATTCCCGTCTCCCCAAGGCAGTCCCTGAGTACCTGAGGGTTTAGCACCAGAGTATACTATTATCTAATTATTAAGCAGTACAGAAATACAATTGCAGCCTGTGATGAACAAGCATGATTAACGTACTTCTCAAAAATATGTAAAAATGAGCTAGCTAGTGTATTGCTTTAAAGAAATATATAACTAAGCATTCCAAAGTGCTTTTAAGTATATCACCTCAAGGTTTTCTTTTTTCTTTTTTTTTCTTTCTTTCTTTCTTTAATTTTAGGCTGCGTTGGGTCTTCGTTGCTGCGTGCAGGCTTTCTCTAGTTGTGGCAAGCAGGGGCTACTCTTCGTTGTGGTGCACGGGCTTCTCATTGCGGTGGCTTCTCTTGTTGTGGAGCACGGGCTCTAGGCGTGCGGGCTTCAGTAGTTGTGGCACGTGGGCTCAGTAGTTGTGGCTGGTGGGCTCTAGAGTTCAGTCTCAGTAGTTGTGGTGCATGGGCTTAGTTGCTCCGCGGCATGTGGAATCCTCCCGGACTAGGACCCGTGTCTCCCGCATTGGCAGGCGGACTCTTAACCACTGCACCAGCAAGGAAATCCTTTTTTTTTTTAAAATACATTTTAAACTTCACTTATTTTTATTTATTCTTCCTCTGTTTTCTTCCTCCTTCTTGATAAAAAGATATCCAGCAACTTATTGACAGAAACTATTTTCCACTTTTTTCACTTACCCTAAATTCTCTATATGTTAATCCCTTAATCTTCCTTCATGTTAATCCTTCAATTCACTTTCACATTTGTGTTATTTTTTAACTGATTTTTAAAAATTCATTTATTTTATTTATTTATTTTTGGCTGCGTTGGGTCTTCATTGCAGTGCGGGGGCTTCTCACTGCGGTGGCTTCTCTTGTTGTGGAGCATGGGCTCTCGGAATGTGGGCTTCGGTGGTTGCAGCACGTAGGTTCAGTAGTTGTGGCACGCGGGCTTAGTTGCTCCACAGCCCATGGGATCTTCCCAGACCAAGGCTCAAACCCATGTCCCCTGCATTGGCAGGCGGATTCTTAACCACTGTGTCACCAGGGAAGCCCTCATTTGTGCTTTTCGGAGAGCTTGTTTGAAGGACAAAATGGAGACAATTATCCATACAGAGACATACAGAAAGCTAAAGCATATTCCTTTCTGGGTCTTATATTTTCCTGCTTTATCTCTTATCTGAGTCCAAAAACTATCCCAGTTGTGGGAGACACTATTAATTACCTACCAATATCCATTCCCACTTCTTCCTTGCTATGGGAACCCCAATTTTACTCAAGCAGTTATGTTAACCAGCCCCATCACACTTGTTACAAATATGTTTTGCCCTCACTTTTCCATCCTCCCATGCATGTAGGGGTGACCAAGTGAGAAGTCTGCAGAAGGATTCCAGAGCGTGAAAAGAAAATCAGCAGAAGGGAGGAGGCGGCTACTCTGAAAAGTATATTTTCCTGATGAAAGATATAATTGGCTCTTTCTATTCTCACTGACTTAAGCACAGAATGGATATTATGCCTAAAATGTACCAGCCCTAGGTCTCTATCATCACTGAGAGACAGAACCAGTGCCAGCAACGACCTACTCAGGTCTTCCTGTTATGGGGAAAAATATAAACCTCTAGTTGTTTAAGCCGCTATTCTTTGTGTATCCAGTTGCTTGCAGGAGAAAGCTTCCCTAACTGATTGACCAACCTTCCCCAGTAACTCCAAATAGGAATCAAACAATATTGTAACAGCACAAATGAAATGTGACCAAGCATCACAGAGCCAGCTCCATGCTCTGATCTGCCATGACAAACTCCAGAAGGCACTAGAAGAACACCAAGTCTGGCATCTATACAAAAGAGCATAGAGCATAGGGACCTTTGATTCCACCTGATCCTAGCACCAGATCATCACACTTTTCAAGCATTGTGGAGAATAGACTAGAAAAATAAAAACAATATAAATCACAACCCTTGTCTTCAAATGACCTTCATAAGAGTTCCTTGTGAATTATGCAACATGATTCCAACAAAAGGGACAAAAATTTTACCACTCAATTTTCCAGCCTGCCTCTAATGCAAGTATTAAGTAATATGTACATAGGCAGGAAAAGATAATGAAGGAAAATAATTAATACAGAGAATGCAAAAAGTAGCCAATTAGACTAAATGCAAAGACAAACAAAAATCTCCACAAATTAATACGGACAATGTAGACTAGTCACCTGCTACTGGATTTCACCTAATTCACTGATAGGTTTTTAACCTACTCAGAACTGTAATGCTGATAACAATGAAATAATGCAACAGTTTAAGAAGACATTGTAAACTCAGCTTTGAAAGTGGTGCAAAAAAAAGCAAGAATCCAATTACAGTGAACTAAACTGCTGTTATCAGAATAACCTTAATCCTTCAATTCTTTAAGCAAATGCCCCAGGACCTTTGTAAGAGCTATTTATACATTAGCTATTTATTACCTAATTGGCTATTTAATACTTTCTTGGCTTATGAGTTGAAAGCTAGTCATTGGCATTTTAAAGACCTGGACAAACTGAGTGAGCCAGTGTCTTTACCAGATTTAGCATCAAATATATTTGTCTGTATCAGCTTTAATATCAAATGTTTCAACGTTCAGATTTCCAGTGGTGTCACATGTTTATGCTTCTGCTGGGTTTTTTTTTTTACCATTTATTTGTTAAAGATCCAAATAAGTTTATCACATTACAATTGATCACTATGTCTTTTTCCCAGCTTTATTGAGATATAATTGACATATAACATTGTGTAAGTTTAAGGTGTACAATGTGATGTGAGCAATACATTTTTTTTGTTTTTGGTTTTGGTTTTTTTTTTGCGGTACACGGGCCTCTCACTGTTGTGGCCTCTCCCGTTTCAGAGCACAGGCTCCGGACGCGCAGGCTCGGCGGCCATGGCTCACGGGCCCAGCCGCTCCACGGCATGTGGGATCTTCCCGGACCGGGGCACGAACCCGTGTCCCCTGCATCAGCAGGCGGACTCTCAACCACTGCGCCACCAGGGAAGCCCAATACATTTTTTTAAGCTCTATTTTTTTTTTATTGAAGTATAACTGCTTTACAATGTTATGTTAGTTTCTGCTGTACAATGAAGTGAATCAGCTATATGTATACCTATATCCACTCTCTCGGACCTCCCTCCCACCCATCCCACACATCTAGGTCATCACAGAGCACCAAGCTGAGTTCCCTGTGCTATACAGCAGGTTCCTACTAGCTATCTAGTTTACACATGGTAGTGTATATATGTCTATCCTAATCTCCCAATTCATCCCACCCTCCCCTTCCCCCTGTGTCCACATGTCCATTCTCTATGTCTGCAACTCTCTTCCTGCCCTGCAAATAGGATCATCTGTACCATTTTTCTAAATTCCACATATATGCGTTAATATACGATATTTGTTTTTCTCTTTCTGACTTACTTCACTCTGTATGACAGACTCTAGGTCCATCCACATCTCTACAAATGACCCAATTTCATTCCTCTTTATGGCTGAGTAATACTCTTGGTGGGAATGTAAATTGATACAGCCACTATAGAGAACAGTATGGAGGTTCCCTAAAAAACTAAAAATAGAACTACCATATGACCCAGCACTCCTACTACTGGGCATATATCCTGAGAAAACTATAATTCAAAAAGATACATGCACCCCAATGTTCTTTGCAGCATTATTTACAATAGCCAGGAAGCAACCTAAATGTCCTCGATACATCTTTTAAGTCTCTTTTAATCCAAAGGTTTATCCTCCAACTCTTTTTTTTTAATCCTACAAATTGTTGTTTATTGTTTTCCACAGTTTGGATTTTCTGATTACATCCCTCAGATGTAGTTTCACGTGTTGCTCTCTTCTCTGTATATGTTGTAAACTGGTCGTTGGATCTGAAAACTTGATCACTTTCTGGTTTGATTATTCTTCCATCAGCAAGTACCACAATGACTGGTTGCCTTTTTTTGATACTAGCACACTTTTCTGTTTATGAACTGTTTTTATTCACAACACTTCTGACACCAAATGTGTGGGTTTTCTAGACTAAGCAATTTTCCAATTCCCTATGGACACCAACTGGGTGTCCTACAAGTCAATTCAATTCTAACACTAACTACTAGGAGTTAACTCAGACACCGCAGGTTAAAGGCTCAGATTCACAAGGCTGCCCCCACTTCAGTCTTCAGTCACAAGTCTCGGGCCTCTGGTACTTCAGACCAACCAGCTATAAATCGGGAGTACCATCCCCCCCAGCACCTCAATGTGTTCACCAACCCAGAAGCTCTCCAAACCCTATCAGTTAGAGGGTTTTGTGGAGATTCCATTACATGGGCATGATTCATTAAATGGGAATGCTGATTGATCCATTTCTAGTCCCTCTTCCCTCCTCAGAGGTTGGGGAGGTAGGGCTGAAAGTTCCACCCTATAATCACATGACCAGTTCCTCTGGCAACCAGCCCCCTTCAGATGCAATCTAGGGGCCCACCAAGAGTCATCTAATTAGCATAAACTCAGGTATGGTTGGAAAGGGGCTAATTACAAATAACAGATTATGCTCCTCTCAGCTCTATTACTCAGGAAATTCCAAAGGTTTTAGAAGTTCGTTTGTCAGTAACCAGGATGACAATATGTATTTATTATATCACAATATTCAGTTCCTAGATCACTAGATTATTAGGGTTTATAATTTGGTTATATTGTATCATTCCGTCGTCATTTATTATTGGAATACTTCTATAAAAAAGACATATTTGTTACTTAGTAATACAGTTCGTATTGAAAAGAGAATAAATGTTGATTTCCTTTTTTTTTTTTAACTCATTTTCAAAATAATAAGTTGCTTCTCCAGAATTCTCCAATGGTGATCAATTTGTTGCTTTTCGTTTTATTTATTTATTTATTTTTGGCTGCATTGGGTCTTCGATGCTGCGTATGGGCTTTCTCTAGTTGCGGAGAGCGGGGGCTACTCTTCATTGTGGTGCACAGGCTTCTAATTACGGTGGCTTCTCTTGTTGTGGAGCACAGGCTCTAGGCATGCAGGCGTCTGTAGTTGTGGCATGCGGGCTCAGTAGTTGTGGTTCATGGGCTCTAGAGCGCAGGCTCAGTAGGTGTGGTGCACAGGCTTAGTTGCTCCACGGTATGTGGGATCTTCCCAGATCAGGGCTCGAACCCATGACCCCTGCATTGACAGGTGGATTCTCAACCACTGTGCCACCAGGGAAGTCCTGCTTTTCATTTCTTAATATTACAGACTCATGAATTTAAACATATTCCATGTGTTTCAATCAACTTCTATTATTGTTCTACTGGTGCTCAATTTGTTTCATCTTTGGCCAGTGGGAGCTCTTCAGGTTGACTCCAGAGTCCTTCTGACACTCCCTTAGCTAGTCTTTGATAGCTTTCTTGCTATCAGATAAGATGTTTCAGACTCAACTTAAAAACCTCCTAATACTCTAGTTTCTCTTCAGATTGAATAAATCTTTTGCCTTTTACTAAAACAAACAAACAAAACTTTCTGCTCCATAGCTAGAATCAGCCATTCCCCCATGGAACCCTCGTTCCTTTTAGTAGGAAATGGTATCTGGATTCCACGATCTGAGAGCAATACCTGTCAATTCCTTCATTTATCAAACATTTTCTGAGCAGTTAGTATGAGTCAGTCGTAGGATTTGGCTTTCAAGATACAAAGATATAACACAAACTCAAAGAGCTGACAAACCAGTGGCATATACTTAGAAAGAATAGATAATCAAGAGATGTAGAACGAAGCAAATAAGCTCTAGGCAAAATAATCCATTTGAAATTTATCTGGTCAGGTAATACACTTTGATCTTTGTAGTACTCTTAGAGAGAAATAAGTAAGATTCACTGTGACATAACTAGAGAAAGACCCAAAGAACTAGATCTATACTATACCTTGGCTAAGAAAGCAAAATTGAGTCATTCTCTAGATATATAAAGCACTGCTACTTATCAATGTCAATCAGAGCAGGGGAAGAGGACATCAGACTTATCTTCAGGTATACAGAGTTATGCAAATGACTGAATGCCTTTCTCATAGAATGTTAAAATAAAGGTCCTTGCCAAACTAAGGAAATCTTTTCTTTCTAAGCATGCATATACTTACCATCGGTGTGTTTCTTGCATTTAATACCACACTATTTCAAAGATTAAAGTAAAATATTTCTCAAGCAAAAAATGTTTTGAAAATTGCAATTTTTCCATTCACTAATATTTTACTTCCAACTAGCAATTACTTACAAAGCAGCTTACCTTTTGTCTGTCTTATTAACTTTCCCTCTTCTCCATTTTCTACTTACATACCTCTCTCTGTTTCTTAAACTTGTTTCTTCCTGACTTTCTGCAAAACACAGCTTATTCAGGAACCCCACTCAAACCAATAAGAAAGGGATAGAAAAGGCAAAAAGAAATTGCTGCCTGTGTTAATTTTAAAAGGAAAATTCCTTTAAAACAGTATCTAACACTCTGTATTCTCAAAAATAAAAAATGTTAACTTGTTTGTAAATGTTACATGCTGTACATAAGTTACAAAAATAAAGCATTATAATGAAAAATAATAAAATCTCCCACCTTTCAGCACTAAATGCTGACTCCGTGTCAATGTACACAACGGCTCCTTCTAATCCTCCCATGTTGGTAGGTAATGTAGCCAAAATGCTCATCATTATACAAAACTGAGTTTTTCCACAACCTGGTGGACCTGTAATCTAAAATTTTAAAAAAAAAATTGTTATTTGTATAAACATTACAATCTAATCAAAGCAAAATCCTTTTAAGAACTTGCTACATATACAGTCCAACTAACCTGGGTTCCCAGAGAGAACATTCTAATACGCCTCTTGTATGTAATAAATTAACTTCCCCCCTATGCATCTGAATTGGTACTAGTTATGCACCATCCCTGGGAGAAGTGAGAAAATAGTCACCCAGACCATCCTCTGTGTTCTGTAGTTCAGATGAAAAACTGGTTGAGAAAGCCTTGAGGATTCATTTATAAATTCACAACTTGGAGTTCTATACCTTTTCCTCATTAAGACATTTATAGAAAGATCTTGAAAATATTTAAGAGGCTTTAATAATTGGTTTAGCATTTGTTATAAATTGGCCTTTCAAAACAATTTTGTACTAGTACTAGTACATTTGTACTAGTCCCACTAAAAGGTACTTTGATCTTTATTCTTAAAAGTATTTAGGAGTAAAAGGTATTGATATATACAATTTAATTTCAAATGAATCAGAAAAAAAGTGTATGTGTCTGTGTGTGTGTGTGTGTCTGTGCAGAAGAGAGATAAAGCAAATAAAACAAAATTCAATAATTACTGAATCTAGGTGATTCATACTTTGAAGCGTATATTTTAAAATTTTAGTTGGTGGAAAGCTATTTTGAGATTATAAAATTCAAAAACAAGAGGATATAGATGGAAAAGAATAGGACGTTAATCACAGGCATATTTGAGTCCAACAGGAAGCAGTTAACAAAAATTAATTTGAAAATATTAAAAATATCCCCTTTAACACGCTATTTGTCATACTGGCTGTGGCATCCAAATTTTAAGAACCAGAACACTATCCCTTTTGTGAGGATAACACTAATGAACAATTTTTCACAATAGGAAGAAGGGAAAAGAAGAGGAGGAAAGGAGAGAAGAAAATCTCAGGTAGAGATGAACAGAAGTCCAAGCTAAGACTGAGACACACGAGATCCGAAGAAACTGTCTCAGATATACTATGAAGCAGGAAGAAATAAGAAGGGATGACCCAGGAGTCTAAATCATGGAGGCCAATGGTTCTCAAACATGAGTGAACATTAGAATCACCTGGCAAGTTCACTGACCAGCATTTCTGGTTAACAATAGGTCTGAAATAGGGCCTGAAAATTTACGTTTCTAGTAAGTTGACACTGATGCTGCTCTACATTTGAGAACTACTGTTTTTGGAATTTAGAGTAAGGGTAAACTTCATTTATCAAAGCTTAACATTAAAAAAAACAAAGGCTCACAAGCTAGAAACCATGTGCTGATTTATAATCTCTAAAACAATGATATAGACTTTTAGGATAAATAATTGCTGCTAGCAATAACAGTGTGCCAGATCGTGAGTGATCAGTGAGAACTCCAAAGTTCTTTGATTACATACTCCAACAAACAAACCAAAAAAAAAAAAAATATATTAGTATGAACCTCCAATATATGCATATGTATTATATATATACTATTTTACTAATACATTCTATGCAGTATAAAACCACATGAAATAGGGATTAAAAAATAAAGATTACAAGCATTTAAAAATAGTTTCGTATCTTGTTTTAATTCTAAAATACAATACAAATCAATAGTTTCATAACATATATTAGTTGTATAGATCTTTTCACTCTCATAAAAACTTATTAGCACTTTTAGTGGAGCAAAGATAATAATGAAAATAAATGAAACTATGTATGCTGTTTTTTAAATATTGATTTAAATATTTTGTAATTCAGTAACTGAAATGTCAGTTCCTAAGTTTTGCTTATTTCAGTGCTTAATTGCAATGGCTCTACAGTTGAGAAGGTGATAATTGCAAAACTGCAAGGATTGAAATTAAAGAAATACATGATTTGTTGTACTTAGGAAATCATTATTTTTTAATACCTTTTCCAATTATCAAGTTTTTGTTGAACTCTGGCTAATAAATTTCCATCTTCCCTCATATCAACTAATTATTCTTTTTTTTTTTTAAACAGAGAACAGGAGTATTTATTTATTTATTTAGGGCTGTGTTGGGTCTTCGTTTCTGTGTGAGGGCTTTCTCTAGTTGTGGCAAGCGGGGGCCACTCTTCATCGCGGTGCACGGGCCTCTCACTATCGCGGCCTCTCTTGTTGCGGAGCACAGGCTCCAGACGTGCAGGCTCAGTAGTTGTGGCTCACGGGCCTAGTTGCTCCGCAGCATGTGGGATCTTCCCAGACCAGGGCTCAAACCCGTGTCCCCTGCATTAGCAGGCAGATTCTCAACCACTGCGCCACCAGGGAAGCCCCTCAACTAATTATTCTTGTAAACTAATCAAAATATATTGACTTTTAACATTTTTAATAATTGGTTTCACAATCAAAGGAAACTATTTGGAAGATTTCTTAACAGTATAGAAAATATTGTTAAAGTTTTTTAAAGTGTGCAGAGAGTAAAGTTTTCACAAGATACACATCTTTGATGACAAAAATCACATGATAAAAGAAACATTTCCAAGCAATGATTTGAGAAACACTCTGTATTTTGATCTCTGTCTTTTAAGAAGCAGTTACTTTCGCACTCATTGTAAAAATATCCTTTACTTTGAAGGGATGGAGTAAGAGTGTTCCATTGGTTGCTTGCTTGCTTGATTTTCAATCTGCTAGGTGGCAAATTATATAGCCACTTGTTATACAAAAAGTGTCAGCAAATTTGACATATCCTGTCCTTTCATTTTAAAAAAGTTTCACTCAAAAATAAAAGTTTCACCCATCTTTAAATTCAACAGTCTTTTACAATCTTTGCTGTGAGATAACCAAAGAAGCTCTTGTGATTCAAATGACTTTCATGGTCACTCTTTGTCTCATTACAGACTATACTACAAAGAGTCAATACTTTACCAGTCAGGTTCTTATAAAAATTGTACCATCCTGAAGCACTCTTCACACATCTGACATCAGCTTCTGTGTTGCTATAGACTGCCTAAGGATGATGTAACCGAAAAATTCAGAGTTTTACAGAGAACATTCGTATACCCACCATCTAGACTCTGCAACTGCCATTTTATTGTTACTATACTAAATAGCACAGTATACTACTACACTATACTATCCATCAATCCATCCTTCTATCCATTCATCAATCCATCTTAGATGTTTTTAAATGCATTTCAAAGTAAGTCAAAGACATAAATATACTTTCCCCTAACAGTTCAGTGCGTATATAATTAACCTGAGTTTAATGTGTATTATTTTTTTTCCTTTTAAGGTAAATTTTACACACAATGAAATGCCCAAATCTTGAGTGTATCATTTGATGAGTTCCAGCAAATGTATATACATATGCAATCTAAACCCCTGTCAAAATCAGAACATTAACATTACTACCAGGAAATTCCCTCATAAACATTGCTTTATATTCAAGAAGTCATTTATTTTTGAGAATATATCTTCCTTGACACATCTTTACTTTTGTGGCCCAAAAATAATTTAGTTCATGTATTTCATTACTGAAACAGAATCTAGCTTATTAATACGATAATCTGGGCCCTGTTAGAAACTTCTGTACTTTTATTATATACCATCTTTCCACAATGAATAACTTGTTTTAATTCTTGATGCTTATCATCAGCAATGATTTCCATCTGAAAGTATTTATTCACAAAAGAATCCACTTAAGTTGTTGCCATGTTGTTTGCTATGTCTTATTTCATCCACTTTACTGTAACAGGACAGGAAGAACAAGAGTGTCCCTGACAGTATTAACAATGTATTGCATTTGGCCTTTTGCTCTTAAGAAAATCCAAAAGAGGCTTTTAAATACCTATCATTAATTTTAGTGAAATTTTTCTAGATATTGAATACGTATCACGTGACTTTAAAAGTCACTGAAAAACCTGTGGAGGTTCGTCTTCCTGTGATGTGTTTCTTAACTATGGTGGCTTCCTACTATTATTTGCCAGTATTTCAAGGAACAAAATAACAGAGGAAGTTTCACTGTTAACAATAATGGATACAATTCCATATATCAAACTGTTTTCTTTATAATTTCAAATTTTTTGGATGTCTTCACAGATGAGATTAGACTGTCATTGATTTTTACTTCATTAATTGTAGGAGAGTCATCAGCTCTGACTTTTATGTACACGTGGTCCACTTCTGCTCACATTATTAGTATTGCCTTCAATACATAGTTTCTTTGCAGGAATCTTTTTATGCCATTTGTCTGCTTCGTGAGGTATGATTTAGTTAAATCAATAAATCCACCTAACTAGGTACATGCAGAACTATAATTCATCCCAATATGTTGAAAATAAAGATACAATCAAGGTGCCCCTGTCAACCTTCTGTATCCTTTCCTCATGGACTATACCTGACACATGACAGTCGAACATACAGACCAAGTAAGGATGCCAGTGTCAATCCACTTATTAAATATCAATAAAGGTTTATTTCATGTTTTAAACTGAAATACCAATAAAAGTTCTAATATCTTTTTCCCACAACCCAATGGACCATCTTACATACTGTCCTTTGGAGACTGGTAGTTTTGAAGAGCCCAAAACACTTTTCATGGACCTTTTATCATCATCAAGGACAACATGGATAAAATTAATCACCAGACATCAGAGCAAAGGAAACTTCTATCAATAATAGTTGAAAGGGGATCTTGAAAATGAGAAATGATGACTCTTCAGAGTGCTAACTAATGGAGGAACAAAGGACTTCCTTTCTATACATAGTACCTACATGCCCGGTTTTAGATATGTTCTAAGATTTAATGAGCTTAAACCCATGAAATGCTTTGTGATTTTTAGTGGAAAGGTGAAACAAGCCCTCAATTTAAAAACATTTTTTAAGATGTTATATATGAATATATTCAGTAAAGTATCAAATACCATGATACTGTAAGGTGTTATCTTATTATTCCATCTTCAAAGAAAACATGTAAAAAAAAATCTGAAGTTAAACAAGTGCAACTGGTATTTTACCTGCATCATTATTTTTTTTTAACATCTTTATTGGGGTATAATTGCTTTATAATGGTGTGTTAGTTTCTGCTTTATAACAAAGTGAATCAGTTATACATATACATATGTTCCCATATTTCCTCCCCTCTGCGTCTCCCTCCCTCCCACCCTCCCTATCCCACCCCTCCAGGCGGTCACAAAGCACCGAGCTGATCTCCCTGTGCTATGCGGCTGCTTCCCACTAGCTATCTACCTTACATTTGGTAGTGTATACATGTCCATGCCTCTCTCTCGCTTTGCATCATTATTTTTATGTACTGATTCAGTATAGTCTTGAGAAAAGTAGACTATCACATGAATAACATAAGATTTCTGGGTTCATTTGGCTTTTGTATGCTTGCTTTACTTTGCATTCGAATTTGGATATTAACATTTTCTTTAAACTATAATAACTAATTTCTAACTCTTTAGCAATCTCAGATCCTTTTCATATATTTTTCCTCTCTTTCTAACCTCAAAAAAATATGTTATATGCAATTTTTATGGGCTGGCTGGAGTTAAATTTCATTATTTTTTCAGGTTTACTTAGTGGGTTAAAACATTTCAACATTAATAATTTTTAGCTTCAGATAGTTTAGCTCTGACTTCTAGCAGCCAAACCACAAAATTTCAAATTGTGTTCAGTTCCCAGGTTCAGCTCCAATCGTGGTTAGAAAGAGAGAACATGCCAAACCAGAATAGTCTAAGTGATTTGCTTCTTGGAAACTCAGAGTGAATACAGCATTTACACACGGAAAACACCAGTAAAATACAATTAGCTTCATATAGTTAGAGTCTGAGTTTCAACAATCCTGCATGAGAAATGTAAAAGAACAGAAAGAAAACAACCGGTAGTGAAGATCACTAGAATATCAACAAGGAAGCAAATATTAGCAATTGCTTTAAAGGGGGAAGAGAATTATTACCAAGAAAAGAAAGTCTAATTATATTAAAGTGAAAATGAAGCCTAGTCATTTTAGTCTTAAAAAAGATTCACTGGTAGAGATGAATGTGAAACCTGGACCTATTGGGGCCTAACATCTTACCTAGTAACTCTTCCGCACATTCAAAATAGGGGCATGAGGATGGGGCAATCCACCAAGCCAATACTTTGCAGAGAAAATTTAAGGACTGCCTGGTTCTGATCTGAGAAAGGAGCATGTGGAAACGTCACAGCATCTTTCTTTTTTTTTTTTTTTTTTTGCGGTACGCGGGCCTGTCACTGTTGTGGCCTCTCCCATTGCAGAGCACAGGCTCCAGACGCGCAGGCTCAGCAGCCATGGTTCACGGGCCCAGCCGCTCCACGGCATGTGGGATCCTCCCGGACCGGGGCACAAACCCATGTCCCCTGCATTGGCAGGAGGACTTTCTACAACTGCGCCACCAGGGAAGCCCATAGCATCTTTTTAATGACCCCCTTCCCCCAGCATCTAACTACCCGTCTCCATGTGCTCTTCTATTATGTATAAATACGATTAGGTCTTCAGACCTACAGAATTCTTTTTAAGAGTCACTCTCTGAATCCTAAAACAAACAAACAAAGAAACAAAAAGCAAACAATATCAGAAAGGTTGGGTAGCTCTTTGCCTTGTGAAAGAAATCTTGATTTTAAATTACTTTATATCAACAGTGGAAGATTTCATATCTTAAATTTTCTCCACCACTCCCTCTTACTCAATACTGACAACTGCTGTTTTTAAAGTAAATGGGAAGGGAAGGAGAAAAAGAAGGGAGGAGAACAGAACAGAAAAAAGCAAGAGGACATGGAAATGACAAGTACCACAAGCTACACAGTAAAAAAAAAAAAAAACTGTCAAGAGATATAATAATTTATTTAACAATCATATAATATGTGCCATATAAAAGACTTTACGAAACCTTTATGGAGAAAGATGTTCATTTCTTAATCAGGAAATGAATGAAGAATTAGGAACAATGATTCAATCAACCACGTATGCTAAACTCCTGTACTAGGACAAAGGCCTGGTTGTCCTGCCTTTCAAAACACTGGGCAGCATAAACAAATCCCATCAGCAGATCAAGGAACGCTGATTAGAAATCTCTCCCTAGTTTTCCTACTGCTGTTGCTGCACGTGGAGCAGACCAGAATGTGACTGCAGCTTGAAGGAGATGAGACCCACCCTGGCCAACCTGCAGACCCATGAGCAAGAAAAATTACTGTTTGCTGATGTTGTAAGCAGACTTGAGCAGCCAAAATTGACTGATAAAGCATTTATGTTTCACTGTTGATACATTTCTATGTATGCCAAGGCCCTTGTGGACACTTGAATTTACAAGGCCTGACTTATTGTCTCCTGTGATCTTTAGACCACAGCCCACCCTGCCAACTAAAAAGAAGCAGAACTGAAATATTTACCTGTTCTGAGGAAAAGTTAGGAAGCCGAAACAGGACTCTGGCGTCCTGCCTCTGCCTTTTTGGGACAGTAGGATGGTCACTTCCAAAGCAAACTGCCCTACTCAAGGAGGACACCTGGTCTCCTTAAATCATGAACAAAGCATAGAAATGACTCAGGAAACACAAATAATGTAGACGCGTGCTACATTGTTTCTCATTATTTACAGCAAGGATCTGGGTATAATCATTACTCTTAAATGTTGTAAAGATTTGTCAGTGCTTCACAGGTTTACCCTTCCAGAGGTACTCTCCAAACAAGACATGCAGATGCTACATCTCTTTTTGCTGACATGAGTTTGGACCAGTCCTCTAGTCCTGTAATCTCTGGATTACAGTATGAAAATACCTTTTTTAATGATCCCTTTAAATACAAATTTAATTTTACCTAATCACATCAGCATCTTTGTCATGCACTCTCAGCAGGGATGGTAGTGACCCCAAAGGCAAAACTTGGTTTTAATTGGGGAAGGAGGGATTTTACTCTTTTCCCATATAAAGCACAGAACTACATACAGTACATAAACAGATATACAGTATATCTACGGTATTAAAATCTCGTGGGGGGCGGGGGTTTATTAGGGGAAAAAAATGTCTAAAAAGCTCCTTAGGGGGTGATAATGAAAAAAAAATTGAGAAACACTGATCTGATCTGTATTACCTCATGTGAGAAGGCTACCATTACATGGTCTGATCTCCACATAATGCAAACATTTAAAGTTTAAACTTCAAACATATCTTTACTACCAATACTGTTATAATAGATGCAGAATTATCTGCTTATATATTCCATAAGTGAGGAATCTGATGTTCTCTGGGAATGAGACAAAGCCCTGTAGCTCACTTCCATTAGTGATTCAGCAGAGTTGGTTTCTCTTTGATTTCTCCTCTGCTACTTTGCCTTTGGCAGGAGTAGCACTTCTCTAATTCCACTTTTAATCTTGGTGCTGTAACTGAACATACACAGATTCAGTGCAGTTCACATAAATCAAAACTGATGATAAATAAATTAGGGTGTTTTGAAGTCAGAGTCAGGAAAGAGCAGCTATAAAAGTGACAACAGAATGTTTCCAGATTTATTCTTACTCCCTCAAGTCATCTCCAGGCCTACTCTAAGTTTACTCAGCTAGATGCCTTACCTCTTACCTTCAACAGATCTAACTTCTATCTGATATCCAGGACTCCAGGTTTGAACTTTTCACCAGAAACAAAGATCGTGCAATGCAATTTGGTTAGACATCTCCACTGAGACCTGTATGAGTTACTGCTATGTAACAAATGACCACAAACCTAGCAGCTTTAAAACAACACCCGTTTATTATCTCACAGTTCTGTAGGTCAGTGAGCCACTTTGGAGGCATCTCCTCCAGCTCTAGTCAAGTTTTCAGATAATGGCAGCCTCAGCCAATATCTTAAATGTAATCTCATGAGAGACCAGAACCAAATACAGCCAGCTAAGCTGCTTCTGAATTCCTGACTCACAGAAACTGTGTGAGATAATAAGCAAGCATTTATTGATGTTTCTAGCCACAAAGTTTTGGAATGATTTGTTAAACAGCAGTATGTAACCACAATTATATAAATAAATATGTAGATATAGATATATAGAATCAGAGATATTCAACTTTAAAACTTGTAAGAAAAAAACTCCTAAAATAAAAGAATCACTGATGTTTATTAATAAAAAATCAATTAAGTAGAAAAATCATATTCCTTAAATGTACTATATTGATAATTTGAAAAAACAAATGGCATACAAATGAAAATAAATATTGTACCATGAAAGAGCAATAACATTAGAAGTTCCTAGTTTGGCTTATTCAAAGACCAAAGAGGAGAGTGTAGGAGAGACAGCAAGAACCAAAACATTATAGCAAACAAGTACTAAAGAACTGCTAAAAAATAAATAAATGAAAACAAATTCATTCATTCAATTAATACTTATTATGTATCTTCTACCTGTGCTAATACTGTGGATGTAATAATAAAAAGAATAAGACAATCCCTGCCCACTTGGAATTTATTCTCCAATGAGAAAGACATACATTAACTAATCACACAAACAGTAAACCTGTAACGGTGACAAGTGCTACATAGAAGAACCATAGTACATGGTTCAGTTCTCCAGGAATACACAATTCTAAATATGTTAATTTAAACATAATTAAATACGCTCAAAATATACAAAATAATAAAACTACAAGTAAATTTGTTAACAATATAATGGAGTATTTTAATAACCCTCTCTGAATTAGTATCAGGTCAGGTTGAGAAAAACAAAATCAGCAAAGATAAAGAAGAGTTGAACAACCCAAATTATAAGCTTAATTTAATGGCCGTAGGCAGAACACACAATCATTAGAGAATAATCATTCTTCTCATGCACACACGGGACACTTACAAAAGTTGATCACATACTAATCCTTAAAACAAGTTTCAGGGACTTCCCTGGTGGCACAGTGGTTAAGACTCCATGCTCCCAATGCAGGGGGCCTAGGTTTGATCCCTGGTCAGGGAACTAGATCCCACATTGCATGCCACAACTAAGAGTGCATATGCTGCAACTAAGGAACCGGTGAGCTGCAACTAAGGAGCCCGAGCCACAACTAAGGAGCCTGTCTGCCGCAACTAAGGAGCCTGCCTGCTGCAACTAAGACCTGGCACTACCAATAGCGCCAATAAATATTTATTTATTTATTTACCAAAATAAATAAATAAATATTTAAAAACAACAACAACAAGAAGTCTCAGAAAATTTCTGAGACTCAATATCACACAAAATTCTCTGACCAAAATGCAGTTAGGTTAACAATCTAATTAAAATGTGAAAGGTAGGGCTTCCCTGGTGGCGCAGTGGTTGAGAGTCCGCCTGCCGATGCAGGGGACGCGGGTTCGTGCCCTGGTCCAGGAAGATCCCACATGCTGCAGAGCTGCTGGGCCCGTAGGCCATGGCAGCTGAGCCTGCGCATCCGGAGCCTGTGCTCCGCAACGGGAGAGGCCACAACAGTGAGAGGCCAGCGTATCGCAAAAAACAAAAAACAAACAAAAAAATGTGAAAGGTAAATTTTTAATTAAATAATTTAGATATTCAAACATTCCCAAAAAACATAAGTTAAAGAAGTAATCATAATGGAAATTTTTAAATACTATTAGAACTAAATAAAAATGAAAATACTTTATCACAAAAAAGAATGCAGGAAGAAAAATTCGTAGCCTTACAAGCTCAGGGTAAAAAGAAGAAAAACTGAAAATTAATTAATTAAATGTGTAATTTAAAAAGTTGGGGGGTGGTGATAAGAATTCCAGAATAAACACAATTAGATAGAGGGAGATAATAAGAAAATAACAAAAGTCATTGAGGTAGAAGACAAAGAAAACCAACAAAGAACCAAAACAAAAAGCACAGTTCTTTGAAAAGACTATAAAATACTCAAACCTTTGACCAGATCTTTTTAAAAGGAAGGGAAAGAGAAGACAAAGCTAATAATATTAGGAATGAAAAGGGTGGGTAGAACCACATATAAAACCAGATTTAAAGACAAGGAGAATACAGTGAAAACTTTTATGACAATAAATTTTCAAACTTAAAGAAAATGGGCAAATTCCTAAAAATATCATTCACCAAAACTACTTAGAAAGAAATAAAAAACCTGAATAGCCCTTTAATCATTAAAAAATTTATTTAATTGTTTCAATTTTCCCACAAGGAAAGTACCAAGATCAGACAATTTTTCAGGCAAGTTCTACCAAATTTTCAAGAAACAATTCTCATCTTATGCAAACAATTACAGAATATAAAAAAAGAGAAGATATTCCACAATTCACTTTACCAATTAACTCAAAATAGATCACACAAAAATTAACTCAAAATAGATCACAGACTAAATGTAAAGCCTAAATATAAAACTCTAGAAGAAAACATAGCAAAAACTTGTGTCCTTGGCTAGACAAAAAATTCATAGAGGTGACACCAAAGTACAGTCTTTAAAATAAAAAAACTGATAGATTAGACTACAAAATTAAAAACTTCACAAGTTACCATTAAGAAAATGAGGAGAGACGCCACAGATAGGAAGAAAATAACTTCAAATTATATATCTGATAAAGGACTTGTATCCAGAATATAAAAGAACTCACAACTCAATAACAAGAAAACAAACAATTAAAAAATAGGCAAAAGATATGAACAGATATTTCATTTAAAAAAAACATAGAAATGGCTAATAAGTACATGAATAGGTGTTCATATCATTAGTCATTAGGAAAACACAAATTAAAACCACAATTAGGAAAACACAAATTAAAACCAAGTCATTAGGAAAACACAAATTAAAATTAACAACCACAGTGTTCTAACACTCACTAGAACAGCTAAAATCAAAAAGATAAACAATACTAAGTGTTGCTGAGGATGTGGAAAAACAAATCACCATGAATTGCTGGTGAGAGTGTAAAATGTCACAACCACTTTGGAAAGCAGCCTGGCAGTTTCTTAGAAAGCTAAACATGCACCTAGCGTATGATCTAGCCATTCCACTCCTAGGAATCTATGCAAGAGAAGTAAAAAACCTATGCCCACACAAAGACATGTTTGTGAATTTTCATAATAGCATTATTCCTGATAGATAAAAACTGTAAACAATCCAAGTACCAATCAACTGACAGTTGGATAAACAAAATGTGTTACAGCCATACCATGGAATACTATTAATACTACTCAACAATTAATAGGAACAAACTGCTAATACATGTTACAAAATGAATGAACCTCAAAAACATCATTCTAGGTGAAAAACACCAAACACAAAAGCGACATATTATTTGATTCCATTTATATGAAATGTTTAGAAAAGGCAAATATGTAGACAAAACGTAGATCAGTGGATGCCTAGGGCTGAGGATTGGAGTGAGGATTAACTATAATCGGGCATGAGGGAATGTTTTAGGATGATGGGACACGTTGTAAACCTGGATTGTGATGATTTACTATGAATTCACTAATATAATCGAATTACAGTTACAGAGGTTGAATTTTAGAGTATTTAAATTGTACCTTAATAAAATTATTTTTGAGCAGAAGCAAGAAGAACTACAATTCTGCAGCCTGTGGAATGAAAACCACATTCACAGAAAGACAGACAAAATGAAAAAGCAGAGGACTTTGTACCAGATGAAGGAACAAGATAAAACGCCAGAAAAACAACTAAATGAAGAGGAGATAGGCGACCTTCCAGAAAAAGAATTCAGAATAGTGATAGTGAAGATGATCCAAGATCTCGGAGAAAGAACGGAGGCAGGGCTTCCCTGCTGGCACAGTGGTTAAGAATCTGCCTGCCAATGCAGGGGACACAGGTTCGAGCCCTGGTCCAGGAAGATCCCACATACCACGGAGCAACTAAGCCTATGCACCACAACTACTAAGCCTGCGCTCTGGAACCCACGAGCCACAATTACTGAAGCCCGCGTGCCTAGAGCCTGTGCTCTGCAACAAGAGAAGCCACTGCAATGAGAAGCCTGCACACCTCAACGAAGAGTAGCCCCCACTCACAGGAACTAGAGAAAGCCTGCACACAGCAACAAAGACCCAACAGAGACAAAAATAAATAAACTAAATAAAATAACTTAAAAAAAAAAAGAAAAAAATGAAAGAAAAAGAATGGAGGTAAAGATTGAGAAGATGCAAGAAATGTTTACCAGAAACCTAAAAGAATTAAAGAACAAACAAACAAGAGATGAACAATACAATAACTGAAATGAAAAATATACTAGAAGGAATCAATAGCAGAATAACAGAGGGAGAAGAACAGATAAGCAACCTGGAAGACAGAATGGTGGAATTCACTGCTGCAGAACAGAATAAAGAAAAAAGAATGGAAAGAAATGAAGACAGCCTAAGAGACCTCTGGGACATTAAATGCAACAACAGTTGCATTATAGGGGTCCCAGAAGGAGAAGAGACAGAGAAAGGACCCAAGAAACTATTTGAAGAGATTATAGTCGAAAATTTCCCTAACATGGGAAAGGAAATAGCCACCTAAGTCCAGGAAGCACAGAGAGCCCCAGGCAGGATAAACCCAAGGAGAAACATGCTGAGACACATAGTAATCAAATTGGCAAATATTAAAGACAAAGAAAAATTATTGAAAGGGAAAAACAACAAATAACACACAAAGGAACTCCCACAAGGTTAACAGCTGATTTCTCAGCAGAAACTCTACAAGCCAGAAGGGAGTAGCACGATATATTTAAAGTGATGAAAGGGAAGAAACTGCAATCAAGATTACTCTACCTGGCAAGGATCTCATTCAGATTCGATGGAGAAATCAAAAGCTTTACAGATAAGCAAAAGCTAAGAGAATTCAGCACCACCAAACCAGCTCTACAACAAATGCTAAAGGAACTTCTCTATGTGGGAAACACAAGACAAAAAAAGGACCTACAAAAACAAAAACAAAACAATTAAGAAAATAGTCATAGGAACATATATATCGATAATTACCTTAAACGTGAACGGATTAAATGCTCCAACCAAAAGACACAGGCTCGCTAAATGGATACAAAAAAACAAGACCCATATATATGTTGTCTACAAGAGACCCACTTCAGACCTAGGGACACATACAGACTGAAAGTAAGGGGATGGAAAAAGATATTCCATGCAAATGGAAATCAAAAGAAAGCAGGAATAGCAATACTCATATCAGATAAAATAGACTTTAAAATAAAGAATGTTACAAGAGACAAGGAAGGACATGACATAATGATCAAGGGATCAATCTGAGAAGAGGATATAACAATTACAAATATATATGCACCCAACAATGGAAGGAACTCAATACATAGGGCAACTGCTAACATCTATAAAAGAGGAAATTGACAGTAACACAACAATAGTGGGGGACTTTAACACCTCACTTACACCAATGGACAGATCATCCAGACAGAAAATTAATAAGGAAACACAATCTTTAAATGATACAATAGACAAGATAGATTTAATTGATTTTCTTTTTTTTTATGGAGCATTTTCATTTATTAAACATTTGTTAAAGTATAACATACAACATACAGAAAGTGCAAAAATCATAATAGAGTTAAATAAATTTTCACAAACTGAACCCAGTCAACTCACATCAAGAGAATGTCACTGATTTCTTCTATTAACGACCACTCTCTCCTCTAATAACCATTATCCTGACGAATATGAAGTATTTTTTTCAGATTTTATTTTCTTTTATTTTTTTTTGATTCCCAAAGTAAAGACATTGATAAAGCAAATACAATCTGCAATAATAAATACATCTATAAATACATCTACAAATACATTAAATTATTGTATAATTTAGACTGTAAATATGGTCTGTTTTTACTCCTTTCCCATAGAATACATTTGATCACACTTTTTTTATATAGCAGGTTCTTATTAGTCATCAATTTTATACACATCAGTGTATACATGTCAATCCCAATCGCCCAATTCATCACACCACCACCACCACCCCACATCGCTTTCCCCTGCTTGGTGTCCATACATTTGTTCCCTACATCTGTGTCTCTATTTCAGCCCTGCAAGCCAGTTCATCTGTACCACTTTTCTAGGTTCCACATATATGCGTTAATATACGATATTTGTTTTTCGCTTTCTGACTTACTCCACTCTGTATGACAGTCTCTAGATCCATCCATGTCTCTACAAATGACCCAATTTTGTTCCTTTTTATGGCTGAGTAATATTCCATTGTATATATGTACCATATCTCCTTTACCCATTCAGCTGTCAATGGGCATTTAGGTTGCCTCCATGACCTGGCTATTGTAAATAGTGCTGCAATGAACATTGTGGAGCATGTGTCTTTTTGAATTGTGGTTTTCTCTGGGTATACGACCAGTAGTGGGATTGCTGGATCATATGGTAATTCTATTTTTAGCTTTTAGCTTTTTAAGGACCCTCCATACTGTTCTCCATAGTGGCTGTATCAGTTTACATTCCCACCAACAGTGCAAGAGGGTTCCCTTTTCTCCATGCCCTCTCCAGCATTTGTTGTTTTTAGATTGTCTGATGATGCCCATTCTAAACGGTGTGAGGTGATACTTCATTGTAGTTTTGATTTGCATTTCTCTAATGATTAGTGATGTTGAGCAGCTTTTCATGTGCTTCTTGGCCATCTGTATGTCTTCTTTGGAGAAGTGTCTATTTACGTCTTCTGCCCATTTTTGGATTGGGTTGTTTGTTTTTTTACTATCGAGCTGCATGAGCTGTTTATATTATTTTGGAGATTAATCCTTTGTCTGTTGATTCGTTTGCAAATATTTTCTCCCATTCTGAGGGTTGTCTTTTCGTCTTGTTCATGGTTTCCTTTGCTATGCAAAAGCTTTTAAGTTTCATTAGGTCCCATTTGTTTATTTTTGTTTTTATTTCCATTACTCTAGGAGGTGGATCAAAAAAGATCTTGCTGTGATTTATGTCAAAGAGTGTTCTTCCTATGTTTTCCTCTTTTTTATAATGTCTGGTCTTACATTTAGGTCTCTAGTCCATTTTGAGTTTATTTTTGTGTATGGTGTTAGGGAGTGTTCTAATTTCATTCTTTTACATGTAGCTGTCCACTTTTCCCAGCACCACTTATTGAAGAGACTGTCTTTTCTCCATTGTATATTCTTGCCTGCTTTGTCATACGTAAGTTGACCATAGGTGTGTGGGTTTAACTCTGGGCTTTCTAACTTGTTCCATTGATCTATGTTTCTGTTTTTGTAACAGTACCATATTGTCTTGATTACTGTAGCTATGTAGTATAGTCTGAAGTCAGGGAGTCTGATTCCTCCAGCTCCGTTTTTTTCCCTCAAGACTACTTTGGCTATTCGGAGTCTTTTGTGTCTCCATACAGATTTTAAGATTTTTTGTTCTACTTCCATAAAAATTGCCACTGGTAATTTGATAGGGATTGCATTGAATCTGTAGATTGCTTTCAGTAGTCTAGTCATTTTCACAATATTGTTTTTTCCAACCAAGAACATGGTATCTCTCTCCACCTGTTGGTATCATCTTTCATTTCTTTCATCAGTGTCTTATAGTTTTCTGCATACAGGTCTTTTGTCTCCCTAGGTAGGTGTATTCCTAGGTATTTTATTCTTTTTGTTGCAGTGGTAAATGGGAGTGTTTCCTTAATTGCTCTTTCAGATTTTTCATCATTAGTGTATAGGAATGTAAGAGATTTCTGTGCATTAATTTCGTATCTTGAACCTTTACCAAATTCATTGATGAGCTATAGTAGTTTTCTGGTGGCATCTTTAGGATTCTCTATGTATAGTATCATGTCATCTGCCAACAGTGATAGTTTTACTTCTTCTTTTCCAATTTGGATTCCTTTCATTTCTTTTTCTTCTCTGATTGCCGTGGCTAGGACTTCCAAAACTATGTTGAATAATAGTGGTGAGAGTGGACATCCTTGTCTTGTTCCTGATCTTAGAGGAAATGCTTTCAATTCTTCACCATTAAGAATGATGTTTGCTGTGGGTTTGTCATATATGGCCTTTATTATGTTGAGGTAGGTTCCCTCAATGTCCACATTCTGGACAGTTTTTATCATAAATCGGTGTTGAATTTTGTGGAAAGCTTTTTCTGCATCTATTGAGATGATCATATGGTTTTTATTCTTCAATTTGCAGATATGGTGTATCACATTGATTGATTTGTGTATACTGAAGAATCCTTGCATCCCTGGGATAAATCCCACTTGATCATGGTGTATCATCCTTTTAATGTGTTGTTGGATTCTGTTTGCAGGTATTTTGTTGAGGATTTTTGCATCTATATTCATCAATGTATTGGTCTGTAATTTTCTTTTTTTGTAGTATCTTTGTCTGGTTTTGGTATCAGAGTAACTGTGGCCTCATAAAATGAGTTTGGGAGTATTCCTTCCTCCGCAATTTTTTGGAAGCGTTTGAGAAGGATGGGTGTCAGCTCTTCTCTAAATGGTTGATAGAATTCACCTGTGAAGCCATCTGGTCCTGGACTTTTGTTTGTTGGAAGATTTTAAATCACAGTTTCAATTTCATTACTTGTGATTGGTCTGTTCATATTTTCTATTCCGTCCTGGTTCAGTCTTGGAGGTTATACCTTTCTAAGAATTTGTCCATTTCTTCCAGGTTGTCCATTTTATTGGCATAGAGTTGCTTGTAGTAGTCTCTTAGGATGCTTTGTATTTCTGCAGTGTCTGTTGTAACTTCTCCTTTTTCATTTCTAATTCTATTGATTTGAGTCCTCTCCCTATTTTTCTTGATGAGTCTGGCTAATGGTTTATCAATTTTGCTTATCTTCTAAAAGACAAGCAGCTTTTAGTTTTCTTGATGTTTGCTATTGTTTTCTTTGTTTCTATTTCAGTTATTTCTGCTCTGATCTTTATGATTTCTTTCCTTCCACTAACTTTGGGTTTTGTTTGTTCTTCTTTACCTAGTTCCTTTAGGTGTAAGGTTAGAATATTTATTTGAGATTTTTCTTGTTTCTTGAGGTAGGCTTGTATAGCTATAAACTTCCCTCTTAGAACTGCTTTTGCTGTACCTCATAGGTTTGGGATTGTCATGTTTTCATTGTCATTTGTCTCTAGGTATTTTTTGATTTCCTCTTTGATTTCTTCAGTGATCTCTTGGTTATTTAGTAACGTACTATTTAGCCTCTATGTGTTTTTGTTTTTTACATTATTTCCCCGTAATTCATTTCTAATCTCATAGCATTGTGGTCAGAAAAGATGCTTGATATGATTTCAACTTTCTTAAATTTACTGAGGCTTGATTTGTGACCCAAGATGTGATCTATCCCGAAGAATGTTCCATGCGCACTTGAGAAGAAAGTGTAATCTGCTGTTTTGGGATGGAATGTCCTATAAATATCAATTAAATCTACCTGGTCTATTGTGTCATTTAAAGCTTCTGTTTTCTTATTTATTTTCATTTTAGATGACCTGTCCATTGGTGTGAGGTGTTAATGTCCCCCACTATTATTGTGTTACTGTCGATTTCGTCTTTTACAGCTGTTAGCAGTTGCCTTATGTATTGAGGTGCTCCTATGTTGGGTGCATACATATTTATAATTGTTATATCTTCTTCTTGGAGTGATCCCTTGATCATTATGTTGTGTCCTTCCTTGTCTCTTGTAACATTCTTTATTTTAAAGTCTATTTTATCTGATATGGGTATTGCTACTCCAGCTTTCTTTTGATTTCCATTTGCATGGAATATCTTTTTCCATCCCCTCACTTTCAGTCTGTATGTGTCCCTAGGTCTGAAATGGGTCTCTTCTAGACAGCATATAGATGGGTCTTCTTTTTGTACCCATTCAGCAAGCCTGTGGCTTTTGGTTGGAGCACTTAATCCATTCACGTTTAAGATAAGTATTGATATGTAAGTTCGTTTACCATTTTCTTAATTATTTTGGGTTTGTTATTGTAGGTCCTTTTTTTCTCTTGTGTTTCCCACTTAGAGAAGTTCCTTTACCATTTGTTGTAGAGCTGGTTTGGTGGTGCTGCTGCATTCTCTTAGCTTTTGCTTGTCTGTAAAGCTTTTGATTTCTCCATCAATTCTGAATGAGATCCTTGCCAGGTAGAGTAATCTTGGTTGTATGTTTTTCCCTTTCATCACTTTAAGTATCATGACACTCCCTTCTGGCTTGTAGAGTTTCTGCTGAGAAATCAGCTGTTAACCTTATGGGAGTTACCTTGTATATTATTTGTCATTTTTCCCTTGCTGCTTTCAATAATTTTTCTTTGTCTTTAATATTTGCCAATTTGATTACTATGTGTCTCAGCATGTTTCTCCTTGGGTTTATCCTGTATGGGACTCGTTGCACTTCCTGGACTTGGGTGGCTATTTTGTTCCCCATGTTAGGGAAGTTTTCGACTATAATTTCTTCAAAGATTTTCTCAGGTCCTTTCTCTCTCTCTCTTCTCCCTCTGGGACCCCTATAATGCGAATGTTGTTGAGTTTAATGTTGTCCCAGAGGTCTCCTAGGCTGTCTTCATTTCTTTTCATTCTTTTTTCTTTATTCTGTTCTGCAGCAGTGAATTCCACCATTCTGTCTTCCAAGTCACTTATCCCTTCTTCTGCCTCAGTTATTCTGCTATTGATTCCTTCTAGTGTACTTTTCATTTCAGTCATTGTATTGTTCATCTCTGTTTGTTTGTTCTTTAATTCTTCTAGGTCTTTGTTAAAAATTTCTTTTATCTTCTTGATCTTTGCCTCCATTGGTCCTGGATCATCTTCACTATCATTATTCCGAATTCTTTTTCTGGAAGGTTGCCTATCTCCACTCCATTTAGTTGTTTTTCTGGGGTTTTTGTCTTGTTCCTTCATCTGGTACATAGTCCTCTGCCTTTTCATCTTGTCTATCTTTCTGTGAATGTGGTTTTTGTTCGACAGGCTGCAGGATTGTAGTTCTTCTTGCTTTTGTTGTCTGCCCTCTGGCGGATGAGGCTATTTAAGAAGCTTGTGCAGGTTTCCTGATGGGAGGGACTGGTGGTGGGTAGAGCTGGGTGCTGCTCTGCTGGGCTCAGTAAAACTTTAATCTGCTTGACTGCTGATGGGTGGGGCTGGGCTTCCCACCTGTTGGTTGTTTGGCCTGAGGCAAACCAAAACTGGAGCCTACCTGGGCTCTTTGGTGGGGTTAATGGCAGACTCTGGGAGGGCTCATGCCAAGGAGTGCTTCCCAGAACTTCTGCTTCCAGTGTCCTTGTCCCTGCGGTGAGCCACAGCCACCTCCTGCCTCTGCAGGAAACCCTCCACACTAGCAGGTGGGTCTGGTTCAGTCTCCCCTGGGTTCACTGCTCCTTCCCCTGGGTCCCGATGGGAACACTACTTTGTGTATGCCCTCCAATAGTGGAGTCTCTGTTTCCCCCAGTCCTGTCAAAGTCTTGCAATCAAATCCCACTACCCTTCAAAGTCTGATTCTCTAGGAATTCCTCCTCCTATTGCCAGACCCCCAGGTTGGGAAGCCTGACGTGTGGCTCAGAACCTTCACTCCAGTGGGTGGACTTCCGTGGTATAATTATTCTCCAGTCTGTGAGTCACCCACCCAGCAATTATGGGATTTCATTTCGTTCTGACTGCACCCCTCCTACCGTCTCATTGTGGCTTCTCCTTTGTCTTTGGATGTGGGGTATCTTTTTTGGTGAGTTCCAGTGTCTTCCTGTCGATGACTGTCCAGCAGCTACCTGTGATTCTGGTGTTCTCACAAGAGGGAGTGAGAGCACGTCCTTCTACTCCGCTATCTTGGTTCAGGCCTTCGATTTAATTGATATTCGTAGGACATTCCATCCAAAAACAGCAGATTACACTTTCATCGCAAGTGCACATGGAACATTCTCTAGGACTGATAACATCTTGGGTCACAAATCAAGCCTCAGTAAATTTAAGAAAATTGAAATCATATCAAGCATCTTTTCTGACCACAAAACTATGAGATTAGAAAGAAATTACAGGGAAAAAACATAAAAAACACAAACACATGGAAAATAAAAAATACGTTACTAAATAACCAAGAGATCACTGAAGACATCAAAGAGGAAATCAAAAAAATACCTAGAGACAAATGAAAACAAAAACATGACAATCCAAAACCTATGGGATGCAGCAAAAGCAGTTCTAAGAGGTAAGTTTATAGCAATACAAGCTTACCTCAAGAAGCAAGAAAATCTCAAATAAACAATCTAACCTTACACCTAAAGGAACTAGATAAAGAAGAACAAACAAAACCCAAAGTTAGTGGAAGGAAAGAAATCATGAAGATCAGAGCAGAAATAACTGAAATAGAAACAAAGAAAACAATAGCAAACATCAATAAAACTAAAAGCTGGTTCTTTGAGAAGATAAACAAAATTGATAAACCATTAGCCAGACTCATCAAGAAAAAGAGGGAGGGCTTCCCTGGTGGCGCAGTGGTTGAGAGTCCGCCTGCTGATGCAGGGGACGTGGGTTTGTGCCCCGGTCCGGGAGGATACCACATGCCACGGAGCGGCTGGGCCCGTGAGCCATGGCCGCTGAGCCTGCGCGTCCGGAGCCTGTGCTCTGAAACGGGAGAGGCCACAACAGTGAGAGGCCCAGGTACCGCAAAAAAAAAAAAAAAAAAAAAAATGAAAAAGAAAAAGAGGGAGAGGACTCAAATCAATAAAATAAGAAATGAAAAAGGAGAAGTTACAAAAGACACCGCAGAAATACAAAGCATCCTAAGAAACTACTACAAGCAACTCTATGCCCATAAAATGGACAACCTGGAAGAAATGAACAAATTCTTAGAAAGGTATAACCTTCCAAGAATGAACCAGGAAGAAACAGAAAATATGAACAGACCAATCATAAGTAATGAAATTGAAACTGATTAAAAGATCTTCCAACAAACAAAAGTCCAGGACCAGATGGCGTCACAGGTGAACTCTATCAAACATTTAGAGAAGAGCTAACATACATCCTTCTCAAACTCTTCCAAAAAATTGCAGAGGAAGGAACACTCCCAAACTCATTTAATGAGACCTCCATCACCCTGATACCAAAAACAGACAAAGATACTACAAAAACAGAAAATTACAGACCAATATCACTGATGAATATAGATGCAATAATCCCCAACAAAATACTAGCAAACAGAATCCAACAACAAATTAATAGGATCATACACCATGATGAAGTGGGATTTATCCCAGGGATGCAAGTATTCTTCAATATACGCAAATGAATCAATGTGATACACCGTAACAGGAAATTGAAGAATAAAAACCATATAATCATCTCAATAGATGCAGAAAAAGCTTTCCACAAAATTCAACACCGATCTATGCTAAAAACTCTTTAGGAAGTGGACATAGAGGGAAGCTACCTCAACATAATAAAGACCATATACGACAAACCAACAACAAACATCATTCTCAGTGGTGAAAAACTGAAAGCATTTCCTCTAAGATCAGGAACAAGACAAGGATGTCCACTCTCACCACTATTATTCAACATAGTTTTGGAAGTCCTAGCCACGGCAATCAGAGAAGAAAAAGAAATGAAAGGAATACAAATTGGAAAAGAAGTAAAACTGTCACTGTTTGCAGATGACATGATACTATACATAGAGAATCCTAAAGATGCCACCAGAAAACTACTAGAGCTCATCAATGCAACTGGTAAAGTTGCAGGATACAAAATTAATGCACAGAAATCTCTTGCATTCCTATACACTAACAACGAAAGATCAGAAAGAGAAATTAAGGAAACACTCCCATTTACCACTGCAACAAAAAGAATAAAATACCTAGGAATAAACCTACCTAAGGAGGTAAACAACCTGTACTCAGAAAACTATAAGACACTGATGAAAGAAATCAAAGATGACATAAACAGATGGAGGGATATTCCATGTTGTTGGATTAGAAAAATCAAACTTGTGAAAATGATGTACTACCCAAAGTAATCTACAGATTCAATGCAATCCCTATCAAATTACCAGTGGCAATTTTTACAGAACTAGAACAAAAAATCTAAAAATTTGAATGGAGACACAAAAGACCCCAAAGAGCCAAAGCAGTCTTGAGGGAAAAAAACGGAGCCGGAGGAATCAGACTTCCTGACTTCAGACATACTATAAAGCTACAGGAATCAAGACAACATGGTACTGGTGCAAAAACAGAAATACAGATCAATGAAACAGGATAGAAATCCCAGAGATAAACCTACGCACCTATGGTCAACTAATCTATGACAAAGGAGGCAAGGATATACAATGGAGAAAAGACAGTCTCTTTAATAAGTGGTGCTGGGAAAACTGGACAGCTACATGTAAAAGAATGAAATTAGAACACTCCTTAACACCATACACAAAAATAAAACTCAAAATGGATTAAAGACCTAAATGTAAGGCTGGGCACTATAAAACTCTTAGAGGAAAACATAGGAAGAACACTCTTTGACATAAATCACAGCAAGATCTTTTTTGATCCACCTCCTAGAGTAATGGAAATAAAAACAAAAATAAACAAATGGGACCTAATGAAACTTAAAAGCTTTTGCACAGCAAAGGAAACTACAAAGAAGACAAAAAGACAACCCTCAGAATGGGAGAAAATATTTGCAAACTAAGCAATGGACAAAGGATTAATCTCCAAAATATATAAACACCTCATGCAGCTCAATATTAAAAAAACAACCTAATCCAAAAATGGGCAGAAGACCTAGACATTTCTCCAAAGAAGACATACAGATGGCCAAGAAGCACATGAAAAGCTGCTGAACATCACTAATTAGAGAAATGTAAATCAAAACTGCAATGATTTATCACCTCACACCAGTTAAAATGTGCATTATCAGAACATCTACAAACAACAAATCCTGGAGAGGGTGTTCGTGGGAATGTAAATTGATACAGCCACTATGGAGAACAGTATGGAGGTTCCCTAAAAAACTAAATATAGAATTATCATATGACCCAGCAATCCCATTACTGGGCATATACCCAGAGAAAACCATAATTCAAAAAGACACATGCACCCCAATGTTCATTGCAGCACTATTTACAATAGCCAGTTCACGGAAGCACCCTAAATGCCCATCAACAGGCGAATGGGTAAAGAAGATGTGGTACGTATATACAATGGAATATTACTCAGCCATAAAAAGGAACGAAACTGGGTCATTTGTAGAGACGTGGATGGATCTACAGACTGTCATACAGAGTGAAGTAAGTCAGAAAGAGAAAAACAAATATCGTATATTAACACATATATATGGAACCTAGAAAAATGGTACAGATGAACTGGTTTGCAGGGCAGAAATAGAGACACAGATGTAGAGAACAAACGTATGGACACCAAGGGGAGAAAGTGGCAGGGGGTGGGTTCGTGGTGTGATGAATTGAGAGACTGGGATTGACATGTATACACTGATGTGTATAAAATGGATGACTAATGAGAACCTGCTGTATAAAAAAATAAAATAAAATTATTTTTTTAAATAGCCGAATGATTTATAAAAAGATATTCCAGCTCATTAGTAATCAGGAAAATGAAAACTAAGATCACAAAGATGGGCAGAAACTGAGAAGTCAGATAATACCAAGGTAAGAAGACATGGGGCAAGAGGTATTCGTGCACATCGCTCATAGGAATGTAAACAGGCACAACCACTCTGGAAAACAATTTGTCCTGATTCTGCAATGTTACCTATGTGCATACTCTATAATAACCAGCAAATCACTCCAAGGTAGATCCCCTAGACAGGAGCCAGCTAGTAAATATTTTAGGCTTTGCAAACCATGAGGTCTCTGCCACAACTAACACAACTCTGCCTTGTATCTCAAAAACTGCCACAGACAAAATGTAAACAAATGAACATAGTTGTGTTACAATAAAACTTTATTTATAAAAAACAGGCAGCTGTCCAGATTTGATCACTGGGCAGTAGTTTGCCAATCTGTGCCCTAGAGAAATACCTGTACATGTGATCCAGGAGACATGTACAACAGTTTTCACAGGACTTGTTTATATTAGCAGCAAACTGCTAATATTTGGAAACAACCCAAATGTTCACTCACAGGAGAAGGGATAAATAAACTGTGGCCATATTTTCAAAATGGAGTATGACACAGCAGTGAAAATGAATTATACTCTTGCTACTTGCAACATGGATAAATCTTAGAAAATAATATTAAGTGGAAAAATCAATTCATAGAAGAGATATGATTTAATCACCAATATATTATGTAATAGAGCTCAAAAATAAGCAAAACTAAATAAAATGCTACATTTCCTATGTATATGAGTGATAAAGGAAAACTATAGGTATTGGTAACCATTGGGGAAAAAAAGTACAGCAATGGTAGAATCACTATGCTGTACACCTGACACCAATATAATATTGTAAATCAACTATACTTCAATTAAGAAAAAAAAGATAGCAATGGTGGAAATTCAGGATGGAAGTTACCTCCCAACAGAAGGCCAAAGATGGGATCAGGGAGGAGCCCACAGTTGGTTTCAATGATTTTGGTACTGTTCTGCGTTTTATATTGGGTCACAGGCTCATAAATGTTCATAACTTACACATGCAGGATGTATTTAATCTTGTATACATAAGATAGATATTAAATTTTTGTTTTTAATACAAGGTCAACAAATACTCCCTGTACTCAGCTGAAAAATCCCAAAAAGACTGCAGAGGCTACCTGGAGCTGAAACAGAAAGTAGAGAACTTGCCTCTAATAAGCAATCAGGGTATTTATATTCCATGTCAGCCAATCAGATGATGAAAAAACATCTAATGGCTTGTAACTATCTCTTGGATTCAGAAAGAATTGATAAAAGCTACATGAAAAAGTATTGAAACTATTCCAAAACTTAAAAAATAAGAAAGTATTTGTTGGTTAATCTTCCTGAAGTTTTGCTATTTAAATAAGTAAGTTTATAACTGTGGATCACAATTACTATAAAGCCTCTTCTTTTTTTTTTTAAATAAACCTATTTCAACAAAGGTCCAACTAGATCACAAAAAGATTATGTAAGATAGGATTCTGGCACCATCTGGTGGCAGTGCCCTGAAACAGCACATTCTAATTTCTATTAAAGGTTAATTCACTCTTTCATTCATTCACCTACTATCCAATAGGCATCTATTAGGCATAGCACACACATATTTTAAAATCTTTCTTGGTGGGCTTCCCTGGTGGTGCAGTAGTTAAGAATCCGCCTGCCAATTCAGGGGACACGGGTTCAAGCCCTGGTCCAGGAAGATCCCATATGCCGCAGAGCAACTAAGCCCATGTGCCACAACTACTGCGCCTGCACTCTAGAGCCCACGAGCCACAACTGCTCAGTCCGCGACCCACAACTACTGAGCCCGTGTGCCACAACTACTGAAGTCCACGTGCCTAGAGCCCGTGCTCCGCAACAAGAGAAGCCACCAAAATGAGAAGCCCGTGCACCGCAACGAAAAGTAGCTCCCACTTGCCACAGCCAGAGAAAAGCCCACACGCAGCAATGAAGACCCAATACAGCCAAAAATAAAATAAATAAAAATTAAAAAAAAAAACATTATAAAAAAAAAATCTTTCTTGGAAGACCGGAAATAAAATAATGTATACCACCTAAAACAGGTCCCCTATTTTCAAGGGAAAATATCTACAGTTAAATTTATGTCTATCAGAATATAAGCATCTACTCTTGTTAAAAGTTTGTTTCAAGCATCTATTCCCCTAGAACTCTCACGCAAGAAGTCCCTCAGGAGTGTTCTGGTAAACATAGTCTATGGAGTCACCACATGAGGACCAGTAAGCACATGAATGCAGTTTTCAAGGAAAAGAACTGTTGTGGTTTTAAAATATCCTCAAATTCTTGACACTTCTTTCAAAAGGTAGAGTCTAATTTCCCTTTCCTTGAATGTGGGCTGGACTTAATTACCTGCTTCTAAAGAAGAGAAAGTGGCGGAAGTGATGGTATATAACTTCCAAAGCTGAATCATCAAAGCAATAGCCATTTCCATCTTGCCTGAGGGAGTCAGACATCGTGTCACCAGGAGACTCAAGCAACCTGTGGAGAGCCCTCTGGGGAGGAATCGTGACCTCCGCCAACAACCAGCACCAACCTGCCCCCTCGCATCCTTTGCCAATATCACTGAGCTAAGCCACTCAGAAGAAATGGAAATCAATGTTTATTGTTGTTTAAGCCACTTAGTTTGGGGGTAATTTGTTATGCAAAAATATATAACTAATACGATAACCTATTACTTCCTAGAACCAAATTTTATCTTTAACAGGAAGTGAAAATAGCTCATTTCAGTTTAATACTATAATTTGCCCACATGTTAATAAAATTTCAAATTTTCCTTCCTAATACACTAAGTAGTGATCCTTTTCTAATTCCCCCAAATTGTTTCATATTATTTCATAATATTCATCACTTTCTAATTCAAAGAAACAGCAACCCAAGCAGATTTCAGTCAGTCAGCAGGGATTTTTTTGGACCATCTTCCTTTTGATGTACTGTACTAGTATTGTACTAGGGACTGAGTGGAGAACCATGCCCTTGAGGTACTTATAATTTAGAGGAATATTCCCAAAATCATTTATGTTTTTAATTAACCTTTTTCCCCTGGTTCTGAAGGTCCTAAGTCAATGGAAGAAGGTTTGGAAAGTCTCTTTTTTACCTCTGTGAGGGATCCACAAGCTACACCACCATGCAGGGCTTCATCTAAAGCAGAGAGGGTTGTAGATAAAAATGCTGGTGATGGAGCATCAGACCTCTGTGTCTTTATCTCATAAGCCTGAACAAAGAAGAGATTAAGTTATTTTCAACCTCAATATGTATTCAAAAACATAAGTCAACTCCAAACTCAAATTCTAGCAGTTGGAACCCCAATCCCCTTTTTTTCTTCTACTATTTATTTATTCAACAACTATTTACTCTGTGCCGGGGACTGTGCTAGATCTGGAGGCTGTGATATAAAAGACAGAGCCCCTGCCCCACAGTACTTATAGCCAACTAGGGACTATGAAATTAGGACTAGAAGCTAAGCAATTACCATACACTTAAATAAGAGATACTGTGATAGGGCAAGTGGAGACCTGGAGAGAGTATACCTGATCTGGATTTTGTGATATAGGAAGGCTTCAAGGGAGATCTGGATGTCTGAGCTAAAACCTGAAATGACTGTTAGACAGGCAAAGGGAATGTGCATGTTCCTGGCAAAGAGACAAGAATGTACGAAGAAAGGTCGAGAAGCAAGAAAGAAAGGAAATGGAAACTCACAAAAACTACAAAAAACAGAAAGTTCATTTAGAACGTCGGAAAGAAGGCGCGAGGTCGTGGTGCGGCAAGCAATGGGGCTGGAGAAATAAGCAGGGGCCTAATCAGGAAGAGCGCTGCTGAAGTGTGGCGTGTAGGCTGAGAGCAACAGGGAGTGACGCGGCCAAGCTACCATTTCAAACCAAGGTTGCTTTACGAAGAACAGCTTGAAGGTGGATGGGGGAGACTAAGCAATGGCCTCCCAAAAGACAGCCACATCAAATGCTTGGAACCTGTGAATATTACCTTATTTGGAAAAAGGGTCTTTGCAGATGTGGTTAACATGACTACATACCCCCCAGCAATGTGTAAGAACACTTGCCTCTCTGCAATCTCTAACATTAAAAATTACTACTGTTACATTAAGTTGCCCAAAACTGAAGTCAAGCCACAGAACTGAAATTTTTCATTCCTTCATTCATTCAAAAAATATGAATTAATTGCCAACTTCATGCCATATACTATGACAAGCTCTGGGAATAGAGTGGTAACCCAAACAGACCTAGTTTCTACCCACCTAAAGTTTACAATTTAATAAGTCTAGGTCTCAAATCCAAGGCTCTTCTGCTCCTGTGAGGACGTAGGAAGACCAGTATATTAATACGTATGAGCCATAAATGTGCCCACTCTTGTCTAATCTCACCTATTGAGTTCTTAGATCAGTTAAACCATGGATTGCCACAGAGTTTTTTAAAGGCTACATTCAGGCACATAAAATAAAATAGAATAAAGCTACAGTAAAAGGTGTGTGCCTTTCATCTGATTTAGAAATACCTAAATATTGCCTACAATCTATCAGGCAACATAGGTGGGCATGGGGACACTTTACAGACATGTAAAGGCAGCCCAATCTGTTAACATTAAAGTACTTCCTTTGCAACTATAAATGTAATTACTAGAATAATAGTTCTCGTGACTCAAAAAACTACTAAAATGAACTAACAGAACAAGACTTCAGAAATTACAGTGTGTACATAAGCGAGACAAAGAGGGACACTGCGATATGACACACCACCAGTTCTCTTCTACCCTGGAGGCTGCTTCCTAGACTCATCATTGTCTAATCTGATCTTGAAATGCTGGCTGGATTCGGGACGTGGTCTTGGGCACACTTACATTCTCACTGTACATACCTTCTAGGCAATCTCTCGCCCATTTTCACGGCTTTGACTACCATGTTCACCCCGATGACTCCCCAATGCAGCTTCCAGTGCAGACCTCTACTTCAAGCTCACAGTCCACATATTTAACTGCCTACTTCGCATCTCTACTCAATGTCTCACAAGCACCAAAAATTCGACAGGTACTAACGAATTCACGATCTGCCGCCCTCAAACCTGATCCTCTTCCAATATTCCTCATCTCAGGAAATGGTACCACCCAATCTTTCAAAGCAAAATCAAGGAATCATCTCTGACACTTTCCTGTACCTCACCACCACGCACAGCCAAATCATCACCGAATCCTATTCATTCTACCTCCTAAGTATCTCTCACGACAACTGACATTACACCATCGGCATCAGTACCACACTAATAGTCCATGTCACAATCTGTCTGTAATACAGTCATAGATACCTAACTAGTCTTCACAAATATTTTCTTGTTCCTTTTCAATCACTTGTCTCTGTTTAAAGACTGAGTTTTTAAAAACACGTATTAGATTTCTCCCTTTGATGATGTGTCATTGCTTTCAGAATAAAGTCCAAAATCCTTAACATGGTCTGCAGGCCCCAGTGACCTGACCCCCGCTTGCTTCTACAACTTCATCTCTTGACACTCTCTTCCTTGCCACTACGTTCATTCACACTGGCCTGACTTTCTTACCACACAAGCACGATTCTCCTGCTCTTCTCAGGGGCTTTGCATTTCCCAGTCACAGTGCCTGCAAACTCTTCCTTGCTCCCTCCCTTCCCAACTCCGTTGTCCATCTCTCTCCTATTCATCCTTCAGGTTTGAGCTGAAGTATCACTTCCTTGAGGGAGCCCTTCCTAAGGACCCCTAAACTAAGTAATGTCCCTGTTATTCAGTTTCTAAGCTCTTTGTACTTTTCTTTGATAGGACTCGTCATTACTACAGTTAACTAATTATTTGTATAATTATTTGTTTACTGTATGACTGTTCCCACTAGACTGTAAGCTACATGAGGGCAGGAACTTTATCAGTCATCTTCACTATAATATCCCCAGTACCTGACAGATCCATGGCTGGCACTTGATAAATATTGGTTGAAGGAATAAATTATTGAATAAATAAATTAACAAAAAAAGCTTTATGAGGGAATGAGCTAAGGTTAAGCCAATATTTAAGACAGGATTCAAATCTAAAGAATTTTACAAGAGTAATGTACAACGAAGGAGAAAGATGGCTCTTTGAACTGGCATTTGGAATGGTAGTGACATTGCAGCTGAAAGTGGTGATGGAAGTGGAGACTAAAGGTGAATTTCCTATTCACAGTCTCCTACTTAATTATCTAACTAGGAACATGCCATAGATATTGACCAAATAGAACGACAGATGTCAAACCAAAATGTTCTCTTGGTGATTTACAACCTTCAAAATAGTGACAAGTTAACTTGAACCTCATCACAGAATCATAAGATACTATTTTAACTCTCTAACTTCTCCCATAAAACAAAGTGAGCTCTTCAAAGATACCGGATCAACGACAAAGCTAAGACTACTGCCCATCTCTAACTCCAATTCTAATTCTCCTTCTGACTATTTTGCCTTTAATGTATTTTCCTTAGATAATGAGCTAAATCTGAACAAAAGAAAATACTCACTTTGTTCATTGTTTTCAAAGTTTCAAATGACACAAATATTCCTTCCTTCCTCCTTCACAGAGTTAGACCCTACTTTATTGCTTGGTGGTTACCAAATTTCAATATAAGGTAGTAAGGTAAGTAATTTATAACCCACATAAACAAATACATTTGCAAAACACCGGACAGACTTTTAGGCAACTCTTATTCTGGGAAAACAAGATATTTTCTACCATGCACTAAACCTATATTTTGAAAAGCTAAAGTCATGAGACAGAAAGTATGAAATAATAGTACAACTTGATGAGGGCTTATTACAAAACACTTTAACTCTTCTCAGGAGTGAGGATAAGTTTTCAAGTATTATTCATTCAATCAGTAAGAGAGTATAAGTCCAACAGGTGTATTTTATGATGCACAGTAAGTAATGATGATAAAAGTTAGTATTACAGAGACAGGAGCATTCTAAAATTAACAGTATATTATACTTTAACCATGAGGTTCACAAATCCTACCCAAACAAACAAAAGAGAAAGATGACCTTTTGAAATATCAGTACCAGCTACAGAGAAAAAAAAATCATATTACCCTCTCATTCCCATAATTAGGAACTGTCTCCCATGAGCTTATAAACTACATAAATTTCTTACATATATTCTCATTAGAGGACTAACTCTATGCTGTGAGGGTTGGTATTTTTGAGGTGCTCATCTCTATTTTTACTTTTGCCTCATCACCCAAAAGATTTTAAACGAGATACAGAATTGTTTCAAAATAAAAATCAAATCATAATTCTAAAATATATACATACTGTTTGCATCCGTGGGGCACAGGCCCTGCTGACCACACACAAAAGTTCATGGACACCTTGATAACTAAGGCCAGTCATCTTCATAAGCTCCAGTGGGGAAAGACATAGAAAGTCCTAAAAAACATAAAGAAAATATTTAAAATATATATGTGCAACAAAGATACTGGAATTAAAAGGAAACTTTCAATTGACACTATCCATGTGTAAATAAAAGCAGAATTTATTGTAGATCAGGGACTTCGCTGGTGGTCCAGTGGTTAAGACTCCACGCTCCCAATGCAGGGGGCCTGGGTTCAATCCCTGGTCAGGGAACTAGATCCCACATGCCACAACTAAGAACCGGTGCAGTCAAATAAATCCATAAGTATTTAAAAAAAAATTTATTGTAGATCAAAGATTTATATGTTTCTTATGGTATTTTCCCCCTAAATAGCCCTTAACTAAAAGATATGATGATATAATCTTATCCTCTGATTATCCACCTTGGCATATACCAGAGGACACGCCAAGTAACAACACATAGCAGCAGAATCCAACTCAGGTGTATGTTGGCGCTGCCCTTGTGCCTGAAAGAGTCTGGGCACAAACAGATGACCAGAAAGAGTCAGGCTGAAATGAGTTTCTTCAAATGACAATGAAAACACGATGACCCAAAACCTATGGGATGCAGCAAAAGAAGTTCTAAGAGGGAAGTTTATAGCAATACAATCCTACCTCAAGAAACAAGAAAAATCTCAAATAAACAACCTAACCTTACACCTAAAGCAATTAGAGAAAGAAGAACAAAAAAACCCTAAAGTTAGCAGAAGGAAAGGAGTCATAAAGATCAGATCAGAAATAAATGAAAAAGAAATAAAGGAAACAATAGCAAAGATCAATAAAACTAAAAGCTGGTTCTTTGAGAAGATAAACAAAATTGATAAACCATTAGCCAGACTCATCAAGAAAAAAGAGGGAGAAGACTCAAATCAATAGAAATCAGAAATGAAAAAGAAGAAGTAACAACTGACACTGTAGAAATACAAAGGATCATGAGAGATTACTACAAGCAAATATATGCCAAAAAAATGGACAACCTGGAAGAAATGGACAAATTCTTAGAAATGCACAACCTTCGGAGACTGAACCAGGAAAACATAGAAAATACAAACAGACCAATCACAAGCACTGAAATTGAGACTGTGATTAAGAATCTTCCAACAAATAAAATCTCAGGACCAGACAGCTTCACAGGCGAATTCTATCAAACATTTAGAGAAGAGCTAACAGCTATCCTTCTCAAACTCTACCAAAACACAGCAGAGGTAAGAACACTCCCAAACTCATTCTACGAGGCCACCATCACCCTGATATCAAAACCAGACAAAGATGTCACAAAGAAACAATATCACTGATAAACATAGATGCAAAAATCCTCAACAAAATACTAGCAAACAGGATCCAACAGCACATTAAAAGGATCATACACCATGATCAAGTGGGATTTATCCCAGGGATGCAAGGATTCTTCAATATACGCAAATCAATCAATGTGATACACCATATTAACAAATTGAAGGAGAAAAACCATATGATCATCTCAATAGATGCAGAAAAAGCTTTCCACAAAATTCAACACCCATTCATGAAAAAAACTCTCCAGAAAGTAGGCATAGAGGGAACTTACCTCAACATAATAAAGGCCATATATGACAAACCCACAGCCAACATCGTCTTCAATGGTGAAAAATTGAAACCATTTCTACTAAGATCAGGAACAAGACAAGGTTGTCCACTCTCATCACTATTATTCAACATAGTTTTGGACGTTTTAGCCACACCAACCAGAGAAGAAAAAGAAATGAAAGGAATCCAGGGCTTCCCTGGTGGTGCAGTGGTTGAGAGTCCGCCTGCTGATGCAGGGGACACGGGTTCGTGCCCCGGTCCGGGAAGATCCCACATGCCACGGAGCGGCTAGGCCCGTGAGTCATGGCCGCTGAGCCTGCGTGTCCGGAGCCTATGCTCCGCAACAGGAGAGGCCACAACAGTGAGAGGCCTGCATACCGCCAAAAAAAAAAAAAAAAAGGAATCCAAATTGGAAAAGAAGAAGTAAATCCAAATCGGAAAAGAAGTAAAGCTGTCACTGTTTGCAGACAATGTGACACTATACATAGAGAATCCTAAAGATGCCACCAGAAAACTACAAGAGTTAATCAATGAATTTGGTAAAGTAGCAGGATACAAAAGTAATGCACAGAAATCTCTTGCATTCCTATACACTAATGATGAAAAATCTGAAAGAGAAATTAAGGAAACACTCCCATTTACCATTGCAACAAAAAGAATAAAATACCTAGGAATAAACTTACCTAAGGAGACAAAAGACCTGTATGCAGAAAACTATAAGACACTGATGAAAGAAATGAAAGATGATACCAACAGATGGAGAGATATGCCATGTTCTTGGATTGGAAGAATCAACATTGTGAAAATGACTATATTACCCAAAGCAATCTACACACTCAATGCAATCCCTATCAAACTACCAATGGCATTTTTCACAGAAGTAGAACAAAAAATTTCACAACTTGTATGGAAACACAAAAGACCCCGAATAGCCAAAGCAATCTTGAAAAAGAAAAACAGAGCTGGAGGAATCAGGCTGCTGGACTTCAGACTATACTACAAAGCTACAGTAATCACGACAGAATGGTACTGGCACCAAAAACAGAAATATAGATCAATGAAACAGGATAGAAAGCCCAGAGATAAACACATGCACATACGGTCACCATATTTTTGGTAAAGGAGGCAAGAGTATACAATGGAGAAAAGACAGCCTTTTCAATAAGTGGTGCTGGGAAAATTGGACAGCTACATGTAAAAGAATGAAATTAGAACACTCCCTAACACCAGACATAAAAATAAACTCAAAATGGATTAAAGACCTAAATGTAAGGCCAGACACTAAAAAACTCTTAGAGCAAAACATAGGCAGAACACTCTATGACATAAATCACAGCAAGATCCTTTTTGACCCACCTCCTAGAGAAATGGAAATAAAAACAAAAATAAACAAATGGGACCTAATGAAACTTAAAAGCTTTTGCACAGCAAAGGAAACCATAAACAAGACGAAAAGACAACCCAGAATGGGAGAAAATATTTGCAAGTGAAGCAACTGACAAAGGATTAACCTCCAAAATTTACAAGCAGCTCAATATCAAAAAAAACAACCCAATCCAAAAATGGGCAGAAGACCTAAATAAACATTCCTCCAAAGAAGATATACAGAATGCCAACAAACACATGAAAGAATGCTCAACATCACTAATCATTAGAGAAATGCAAATCAAAACTAAAATGAGATATCATCTCACACCAGTTAGAATGGGCATCATCAGACAATCTACAAACAACAAATGCTGGAGAGGGTGTGGAGAAAAGGGAACCCTTTTGCACTGTTGCTGGGAACATAAATTGATACAGCCACTATGGAGAACAGTATGGAGGTTCCTTAAAAAACTAAAAATAGAACTACCATATGACCCAGCAATCCCACTACTGGGCCTATACCCTGAGAAAACCATAATTCAAAAAGAATCATGCACCACAATGTTCACTGCAGCTCTATTTACAATAGCCAGGACATGGAAGCAACCTAAGTGTCCATTGACAGATGAATGGATAAAGAAGACATGGCACATGTATACAATGGAATATTACTCAGCCACAAAAAGAAACGAAATTGAGTTATTTGTGTTAAGTGGATGGACCTAGAGTCTGTCATACAGAATGAAGTAAGTCAGAGAGAAAAACAAATATCATAAGCTAACACATATACATGGAATCTAAAAAAAAGGTTCTGAAGAACCTAGGGGCAGGACAGGAATAAAGACGCAGACATAGAGATTGGACTTGAGGACATGGGGAGGGGGAAGGGTAAGCTGGGACGAAGTGAGAGAGTGACATGGACTTAAATATACTACCAAGTGTAAAATAGACAGCTATTGGGAGGCGGCCGCATGGCACTGGGAGATCAGTTCGGTGCTTTGTGACTGCCTGGAGGGGTGGGATGGGGAGGGTTGTGGGGAGACGCAGGAGGGGTTAGATATGGGAATGTATGTGTATGTATAGCTAATTCACTTTGTTGTAAGGCAGAAACTAGCACACCATTGTAAAGCAATTATACTCCAATAAAAATGTTAAAATAAATAAATACGAGGTTGTACTACTTAAAAAAAAATGAGTTTCTTCCTAAGCTATGAAATCATTCAGAGGGAGTATTTAATAATTGAAAGAAAATAAAAGTGACTATGGAAGGACTTCCCTAGAGTCTCGGTGGTTAAGAATCTGCCTGCCAATGCAGGGGACACGGGTTCGATCCCTGGTCCGGGCGAAGATCCCACATGCCGCAGAGCAACTAAGCCTGCGTGCCACAGCTACTGAAGCCCGCGTGCTCTAGGGCCCGCATGCCACAACTACTGAGCCTGCATGCTGCAACTACTGAAGCCTGGGCGCCTAGAGCCCGTGCTCCACAACAAGAGAAGCCACCGCAATGAGAAGCCTGCGCACCGCAACGAAGAGTAGCCCCCGCTCGCCGCAACTAGAGAAAGCCCGCGCACAGCAACGAAGACCTAATGCAGCCAAATAAATAAATAAAACTACGGAATGAAATGTTAAATTTCATACTTTTAAGAGTATTTCAAAGTATGAACATGAGGATTATAAAATGCATAACAGAGACATCATTAACACACAAAGCAATTTTTTAAATATTGCAGCACGCTCTGAAAGTCTGTCTTATTAAGGATTAAATCCTAACAGAAAACCTTAAATCTTATTTAGCCTCCTAAGAGGGATTTGCTTTACTCTTTTGCTTAAATATACAACATCTGCTTATATATTTCTCTCACTCCATCAATAGGAAAATAATCCTAACTACTAACTTTTCTTGCTTTCAAGAGAAATGACCCATTTTGAATACTATCTCCTCATTTGAGTCATATTTCTCATGTAACTGCAAAATTTCTTTTATGAGGACAAAACTTCTCTAGAATCCCAAATAAATGGCACAGGTGTACTTCACCTTCTGCTATGAGCATTCTCCCCACCCAACCCCACCCAAAATGCAAAAATCTTGCATTTGGATAAATGAAATCACATTTGGAAATACAAGCTAAGTGGTTTGTTATTTAAAATTAGCAAGCACCATATTTATCTTTTCTTATAAACCTAAATGTTCATATTTCAGGTGTAATTAAGAGTTATTTAAGTACACAAGATTAATCTGTGGGACGTCCCTGGCAGTCCAGTAGTTAGGACTTCGCCTTCCAATGCAGGGGGTGTGGGTTCGATCCCTGGTCAGGAAGCTAGGATCCCACATGCCTCATGGCCAAGAGGCCAAGACATAAAGCAGAAGCAATGTTGTAACAAATTCAATAAAGACTTTGGAAATGGTCCACATCAAAAGAAAAAATCTAAAAAAAGAAAAAGAAAAAAAAAGATTAATTTGTACTTCAAGTTTCTCACTGAAAAAAATTAAATAAATTTTACCTGGCAGGTAACAATCTGATGTCTGTTCAGACGGTCACACAGCTCTTGTGATAAACCCACTCGTCTTAGTTTCTTGCTACCCATGCCTTCAGATGCAGCAAGATAAAGAAGAACCTTGAAAAAGAGCTGGAAAATAGCATAAGCAACAGTAGATGGGCTATCCAAAACACTCTACAAAATAAAAAACCCTTCAAGCGTCTCCACATACAAAATGAAACGTATGGTATTTAAAATACTACTGATAAAATAAAGGAAGGCAATAAAATCTTTCCAAATATTTTAAACAGGGGAGACAACCGTTTGTCAAACGTGCACACAGAGAAACAAGACCATATAAGAATGTGCAATTCACACAATTCTTTAAAACTTATTACACAAATATAATAACACCGTTTCACATTTATATAGCATCTTAAGATTTTCAGTGCATTTATAAACTTTATTTGGATGTGCAATTAATACACATATTTCCAAACAGCACTCTCAGAAAGTCTTTACTTTCATTGCACTGTAACAATAAATTTATTGACCACCTACTGTATACCAGGCACTGTTCCAAAGCAAGCTTCTCAACAACCCTGTAAGGAAGATTGATCACTGATCTCATTTTTACATATGAGAAACTAAACCCTGGAAAGGTTAGCCATTCCACTGTTACCAGAAAAAGTAAATGGTAGATCCAGAATTCGAACCACGAAGTCTGACTCTTAGGCCTAGCCTCTTAACCAGTATACTGTACTACAAGTCTGTAATCATATTTAAACTCTCCTTTTTCTATGAATCAGAACAAACCTTCTGAATCAAATGAGATTTTATTATTTCAGGTGTTATTTACAAACTGAAATTGTTTTTTTGTTATACTAGCTGCTCACATCCCCACATGCAATTAAATTTCACTCTTCTGGTTGAACCCTGTGAGGGCTAAATGAGGCTCATGATATATTTGTCTTCAGAGAGTTAGAATAGAATCACTCTGATTCCCTTAATAACTCATGCAAAGGAGAAGCTGTGTATCTCACTCAGATGGCAAAATATCCTCTGAATAGAGTAGAAATAGGAACTCTTCATTGTTCCAGGGGATAAAACAATATAATTATCAGAAAAAGAGTCACATTTTGGAACAAAAATATATACTGAGAATGTAGATATTTATTTCCAATACCATGACCCAAATTTCTACTTAACATCTATATTCTCGGATCAGATTAACACTCTCTTCCTCTCTCCCGCTCTCTCTCCTTCTTTCTCTCTCTCACACACATACATCCTTCCCACAAACATAAAATACATCCCTCTCATTTCATTCAAAGGGAATTTGTCAGTATTGGTTTCTGTCTCTCAAAAAGAAAGTTTACCAAGTGACATCTGCTGTATCATTGCCTAGGGTCTTCACAGATCAGGTAGCTCTGGGCAATGACACAATTTAGACTGATAAATTCAATCAAAAAGGAGAACTGGGGCTTCCAGGTGGCACAGTGGTTGAGAGTCCGCCTGCCGATGCAGGGGACACGGGTTCGTGCCCTGGTCCGGGAAGATCACACATGCCGCAGAGCGGCTGGGCCCGTGAGCCATGGCCACTGAGCCTGCGCTTCCGGAGCCTATGCTCCGCAACGGGAGAGGCCACAAGAGTGAGAGGCCCGCGTACCGCAAAAAAAAAAAAAAAAGGAAAAAAAGGAGAATTGTAAACCCCAAACTACCTGGAATACTTTAACAATGACCAACTCTGCTATCTCTGCCTTAGTAGGACCACTCCTATCACTTGCCTAGACTATTGCATACAGCCTCTGGTCACTCCCTGCCTCGCAAAACAAACAAACAAGAAAACAAACAAAAACATTCATTTGTTCCTTCCACAGATGCTTCTTAAGCACACACTCTGCTGCGCTTCTGCGGCACAAGAATCATCTAAGTATATTTCCTCCCCTTTGGGAACTCACAGTAAAAGATGAAAAGAGATATATACACAAATAATTACAGTCATGCAGCAAGTATTGTCATTGGAATATATATGTGCTGTGGAAGCAGAGAGGAATAAGCACCAAACTGAAGTCACAAGTCACAATCCTGTCAGAAGTAGCCTCCTAAAAATTTGCTCCAATCCTGTCACTCTCATCCTTTAAAACCACCCATGGGACCATGAGACCACAGTATAAATTCCACACTTCTTATGATGGCCTATAGCCTCTTCATAAACTGGTCCCTCACTTCCCTCACATTCATATATCAGACTGCAAGGCCCACATTCTGGCCTTTCTGGCAAAATCACTTGCCTCCCAGTATCTTAGTTTCTTCATCTGAAATACAAGCATCATTCAAATATCCACTTCATAGGAATGCAGAGAAGGTTAAAGGATGTGGATGGTGCCTGGCTCCGTAGTGCTCAAAGCTAGGGATTATGATCAATTCATTCAGGAAAACAGCATTAGTTGCCTCACGTGACCTGCCTTCCGGCGGTAACGTTGGTAGGTTACACAAATGCCTCCCTGCCTCCCTGACTTTCCTCCACAAAGACTTCCCGCTACTTCGGCTCTTCCTCTCCAATGTTCTCATTACACTGTGTACACATTTGTTCGATAATCTTCCTAACGTATTGTTATGGCTTGCATGTTTGTTTTTTCCACCAGAAATCGTAAATTCTTGCTCTGCGTGTGTGTGCACGAGCATGTAACTGAGGGTGTGAGGGAAGATGTTCAATCCTGGAAACTGAATCCTCTCCTCATCAAGAAAAAAAAATCCACATGTTAGACGGTCAATGAAAACTGTGAATTAACAAATAATAGCTAATATTTCTTGAGCCCTTATTAGGTGCCACTGTTCCAAGAGCTTCAGATGTTTTACCCCATTTTACAGACTAATATTGAGGCATTGAGTTGAAAAACTTGAGCGAAGTCTAACAACTAGCACATGGTGGAGTAGGCATTCGAACCCAGGGATCTGACTCCATATTCCACGCTATTAAATACCTCTTCTTCAACACCATCTGAAGAGGGTCAGACACTAAACTTCCCTTAATGACGGGCTCCCCTGCCTAGACCTCAAACTGCCCACAAGTGGGAAGACGGGTGGACATCAAGAAGCGAAAACATCACCCCAGAAGCCCCTAACAATAACTCTTCCCAACAAGGTGCAGCTTCCAAGCGTCCCCCACAAAGGAAAGCCAGACGCCTCAGATCTGCGGCGGGGCTCAAATTAAGATCCTTATGGACCTAAGGGGGTGTGCCCTGCACCCAAGAGTGACTCTCCGCTCCCCCCGATATCAACAACACTGGCCCAGAAAGGGAGCAGGAAATAATGAGCGCACCCCAATTCCCCAAACCGCCCCCCACGTGAAACTTTCCAGTACCGGGTCTGCAGCATCCAACTTTCAAAGTTTCCCCTACCCCTCACACAGTTCCCCGCGGAAAGGGACGCGAAGCAACAAACAAAGCGCTGGTTGGGTCGTCACCCTGGAGAAATATCCAATAAAACGTAGGCACAGGCCCAGGTCGGCTCCGTTGCTTGCTGGGAATTGTAGTTCACATTCTGTAATAAGTCTGCGAGTCCCAACTTCTCAATATAGTGATTATCAAAATCCGGTGGAGGAACATCAGCAAGGAGAATATGAGCCAGGAAAAAAACTTGCTTCTAATTTTCTCTCTTCTTTCTTTTGTCACTTCATTTAAAAACTGATTAATGGACCAGAGAGACATATTAGTTTTCTGGGAATAGATGAGAATCCACCAATCATCGAAGAGGTTTTGCAAGAGAGCTTTTGGTTTGTTTTGGTTTGCTTTTTTTCACCACACTTTGGTGGTGAAATAGTTTGGAAAATGCTGAATGAAATTGCTCAAACCGAAAATATGTAATGGGGAAACGTGAGAGTCTATAGTTGAAGAACACCAAGGAAACCGAACAGAAGGTTCAGTATAAAAGCAGCCGTGATTAGCAAACTAGTAAACTGTTACTTTAAGACTCGGTTTCAGATTATTCTATTTGAGAAAGGCTTTTGCTCATTCTTTGCTCCCATCTCCCCGTGCATACCTCTATCTTATAATTTAGCCCACTGCATCCTAATTATTGACCTGCACCCTGTCACTAGACTGTGATCTCCTTGAGGACAAGGACCGTATCTTATTCAGCTTCTAAAGTAGGCCCTAGCACACAGTTCAATTAACGGGCGGAGGATCTGTCAAAACCGTGGGCGGTGGTCCTAAACCAGGTAGCTGATACCTCTTTCCTAGCTTCCTCTAATGCGGAGGTGGAATCACGTGACCCAAACAAATATGGCGCTTGATTTGCATATTTCCTCGATTGACCAATTAGAGTAGCTGCTGTCAGTCGTCATCCTCTCCCCCCCTCAACCTTCTGAACTGGATTTGTCACCTGACTCAGCTCAAACATGGCTGCGCTGGGAGCTCTGCTGATTTGGGCGCCGGGAGCAGGTGAGTGTAAGGCGCCCCAGGGAAGGCGGGAGCGCTTTTCACGACCCCGGTAGGGAGCGTCCCTGAGCCCCAATCCCAACTGCCCTCCAGTTCTGACACAGATTCCTCTCCTGATCTTCAATCCTCTGCCTTAAAAGAGGGCTCAAACTAGGGAGGTTCCTGCTGAATTTCTCATCCGTAAAGAGGCGACCACCTGGGGATTTGGAGCCGGATTAGGCAAAAAGCTCAGGAGGAAATACGGAAGTGGAGTTTCGGGTCTGCGCCGCGGGCTAATATGACGATTAATATTCGTTAAATATTGGATGCGCCTAGAGAGATGGGATCCACCCCTTGGGGAAATGTGGAACTTCCCAAAAGAGACAGTAACCTGTCAAATCAAATTTACAACGTTAATTAGAAAAGTAAATCCCCGCCTTTCCTAGTACGGCTAGTTTGTCTAAATATAGTTCCTTCCTTTTCTTCTGACTCGGGTGTGTGTTGTTTATAGGAGGTACTCCACGAGTGAGAAAATTGACAATGTGTTTTGCGTAATTCATCTCTTTCTATCTCCCTGCACGCTGTGCTGGGAAAATGCATCATCCATTTGGAGAAGAGGAAACTGCTTCTCAGAAGCAGCTTTTTGGATTTTTCTGTGAATGCCTTCGGAGAGGAGAATGGGAGTTGGCACAGGCTTGTGTACCTCAGCTACACGAGGCCCAGGGGGATATCCCAAAGAAGGTGGAAGATATACTTCAGGCGCTGGTCATGTGTCCCAGTCAGCTGAGGTAAGGGAACTCTGTCCTCCTGCCAGGCAGTCACAGAGCGGGAGACACAAGGTACTATACTTGAGCTCTGGTCCATGTGCCTCACTCAATCACCTCTGAAGAGTTAACAAAGGTAGAGTGTATTTCACATGTTCTGAAAATTACCTCTATAATACATGCCTATTTATTACTTTATCAGTTTGGCTTTGAATTATCATCTGGAGCGGTATTTAAGCCTGGAACCACCATTTCTTGTTTATTATCATTAAAGTAGATAGTGCAACTATGTTGAAAAGCATTTTCTTTACCCCCAAAAGAGCAAACCTGCTCCCTTCTTGCTTGTGAAATTGAAGATATTGTTGTAGCTTTAACAAAGGACCAGAAGTGAATACACTTAAAGCTTTTTATTTTGAAATAATTAAGCATAGACTCACAAGAAGTGCAAAAACAATACAAGGAGTACCCTTTCCCCAACTTCCTCCAATTGTGACATCTTATATAACTATAGTAAATATCAAAACCAAGAAATTGACACCGGTACTGTTAACTAGACTACAGCCCCTATTCAGTTTTCACCATTTTTTAAATCTGAATTCATTTTTTTTTTTTGGCTGCACCTCAGGGCATGCGGGATCCTATTAGGGGCCGAACCCACGCACCCCGCTGCATTGGAAGTGCAGAGTCCCAAGCACTGGCCTGCCAGGGAAGTCCCAATCTGCATTCACCTTTATGTGTGTAGTTCTGTGTATCTTTATCCATTCTTAGACTCATATAACTACCAGTATAATCAAGATACAGAACTATTTCATCACCACAAAAGAATTCCCTTGCTCCCTGGGAATACCTCTTTGTACATTGATCCCCCCTTGTCCCCTGGCAACCAATGTTCTCTATCTGAATTTTGAATGAAGTTCTTCCTGGCAGTGCTATTAACAATTAGTGGTATAGGAGTTAAACATTCAGTCTCTCCCTCACTTTTCCTTACTCTGGCATTTACTTATGAGAAAGTACTGTATTAGCACATATAGAATGGAGATTTACATGATTCTTTTCTTCCTTTGTTTGTCCCTTAAATTTGGATTCTAGCCAATTGCTGTCTAATTTAAATTACTAACTTCAAAGAAAGGCTTATGAATTCCTATAATCCTGTTTCTGGCATAGAGTTAAAAATAAATTTTTATAAAGTTCCTTTATTCTTTGACTATTTGATTCTGTTTTCAAGATTTCAAGTTTTCTATTTCAGATAGCTTTGCTCTTATGGCTTTCTGTGTAATATTAGTTTGTTTTAAAAACTAGATAGGGAGGTAGAGGTAGAATTGTGACTTTTTTTTTTTTTTTTTAATGAAAGCTGCTAGTTCTGTTCTGGTTCTCATTTTATTGATCTGTCACATACATTCAAAAATTTCTCAGGACAGTGTCTTGCCAGTTCAGGTTTAAAACAGACTGAGTAGTGAAATCTAAATCTTGGATCACAAAAGAGAAAAAAAGGTCAGTAGAAACTCTTTGTTTAGAAATTTTTTCTTTTTCCATTTCTTAGATGTGGACAGGATATCAACCCTCAAAGATTATCCTGGGTCTGGCTTCTTGTGCTGGAAAAATGGTTGGCCCTGGAAAAGGTAAGTAGGTTTACATTTAAAAGTTTCGCCCGAGGCCAAGACTGAAAAGAACTTGGAAGGAGTTATGAAATTTCCCTTTTGTCTGTTACTTCCTGTATTTTGAGGTTTGTCATATTCCTTTCTCAGTATTGACAGTGAGAATGGCTTAAGTATTTACTGCTGTCTCTTTACCTAAATTCATTTATTAATTCACTAACTTACATTGGCATTAATTCACTAACCTACCATCTGAGGTGATACTATTGTGTTAAATACTGTTGCGAGTCTTGTGCCCAAACAGAACTTTGCAGAACTCAGTGAAAGTGACAAGATAGTGAATAAAGTCTAATCCTCATAATACTCAAGTAAGGGAGAATGGGCTGAGCTGAAACTTAGTTGTTCATCCAAAAATCTTATTTTAACTAGTCCAGTACAGTGAAATCTTATAGATTTAAACGTCATTAATTAATAATTTAACAACTCACATGAATTGAAATAAAAGTTACCAAATATGAAAACAAAGTGTGCAAATTAATAGTGAAAGAAAACTTGTAAGGAAGGGTTTTTGGTTTTTATTTTTTTAAGAAAAATTACCATTCAAAGCACTTTTAGAAATATGTGTTAATTATCAGAAATTGATATCCATTAAAAAAATTCTTGGCAATTTTGTATTAAACCTGAGACTTTAAGATTTAAGTGAGGAACCTCTGACTCAGAAAATAAATGACTGGCCCAGGGTCACACCATAAAGTTAGTTGGCAAAATTGGAGCTGGAACCAATGTCTTCTGCCTTCGAGTCATCAGTCCTCTGCTTTTTCCACCTCAACAATATTTTTAGCCTACATAGACTTAAAATTAAGAAACCACAAATTCTTTTTTAAAATTTTTATTTATTTATTTATTTTTGGCTGCGTTGGGTCTTTGTTGCTGTGCACAGGCTTTCTCTAGTTGCGGCGAGCGGGGGCTACTCTTCGTTGTGGTGCGTAGGCTTCTCACTGCGGTGGCTTCTCTTGTTGCAGAACATGGGCTCTAGGCAAGCAGGCTTCAGTAGTTGTGGCATGTGGGCTCAATAGTTGTGGCTCGCAGGCTCTAGAGCGCAGGCTCAATAGTTGTGGCACACGGGCTTAGTTGCTTCATTGCATGTGGGATCTTCCCAGACCAGGGCTCGAATCCATGCCCCCTGCGTTGGCAGGCAGCTTCTTAACCACTGCGCCACCAGGTAAGCCACAAGAAACCATAAATTCTATTTTGTAAATGTCTATAATTTAGCCTAATTTTCTTCTTAATTTCTCTCAGTCATCAGAATGAATTTTGTCTTTAGTTCTGCTTTGGCCTGACACTTACCCTTCTTCACATAGCTGTCAAAAAGCACCAGAAGTTACTAATCTAAATGTATTTATTATCCAGGCTTTTGGTAATGGTCTAGCAAAGAGAAATGACAAAAAGATCAACAGGAGAGGGAAGGAAAAGAAGCAAAACTGAAAAATAATCAACCCCAGGTTGTTTAAGAGTTGGCTGTAGTTTCAGATCTAAAAGAGACATCTTCAGCTAAAATATTCAATAGTATCTTCAAAGAGAAAAGAAAAAAAATAACAAATGTTATTGTTACTGACTAAGGAGCTTTTCAGTACAGACATGGAATTTGTCAAGCCAGATGAACTTGTGCCTCAGCAGAGGGTATTTGTTTACTTTATGGCTGATTGGTGGTTGTTAAATTTCTGGACAGTTGGTCAACCAGATCAGGAGGTGGATTTCACTTCCCTGGCTCCTTTTCACAGACTAAGAGTTGTTTTTCCCAGAATTGAAGATCATTTGGTCCTTAAAGCTCCAGTACCTCAGTTATTTAAACAGTCGTGGGAATGTTTTAAACTTTATACAAGGACCTCAGAGAGTTTTAAAACTTAATACAAGGACCAAGACTTCAAATGTGTTCCTGAGGTAGTTCTACAAAGCCAGAACTGGACTTCATCTTTTAGGGGCTTGCTGGCTGCTCCTGCTACAGTCTCCCACCTGCTGCCAAAAGCTCCTTTTGAATTATTCGTTGAAACTGATTCCATTTTCCCTTTCCTTCATCCATTTTTGCCTTCTGCCCTTTTATCTTTTATCACGTGAACAGCATGATGTTCACAGCATGCTGCTTCTAATAAGGGAAAAATAGAAACAACTCCCATGTCCACAATTCAAGACTGATTAATCTACTTGTAAAATACCCTGGCACTATTAAAATTACGTGGTAAATGAATTTTCAGTGACATGGGAGGATGTTTATATTCTGCTATGTGAAGAAAAAGAAATTTAGAAAACAGTATGTTTGTTATGCATGCATATATGCATATGTAGAAAATGGTCTGAATACCCTTCGAACACAGTTGTAACTATAGTTCTCCTTCAGTGGAAAGATTTGGGGGGCGGGTGTTGTGTATGTGTGTTTTCATTTGCGTGTTTGTATTCTCTGCTTTTTCTGCATTGAACATGCCTTGCTTTTATAGTAAGAAAATCTGTGCTTAGAAACATTGGGCAAATTCTTGCCTGGTTTAGGAATGTTAGTTGTCTATGACCCTGAATATGCATAAAGTAATTTCACCAGTAAAAAAAAGATACAAGCTAGTCAGTCTTCAGGATTTTAATGAAAGTCCTAAAATCTTAACCAGTTCTTTTATCAAGGGCCTGCTGTCTGGGCTTATCTATTCCTTCCTCTTAGTCCTTGATAGAATCACTAACTTTCAGCTTGCCAGAATGAATTTTCTCTACACCTTCCAATCATTAGCATTATATAAGCATTCAGATGGCATGATTTACAGGTGTCTCTAATTTAAAAGAGTGCCTGTCAGAATTAGTCCCAGACTTTCATCTCATTTGTATTTGTGTCTGGAGAAAGGGGGACTATCATTTTAGTTTTAAGGACCAGGTGAGGGGAAGTTATTGTGAAACAAGCAGGTGCAGGAAGAGTCAGAGGCTTTCTCTTCCTTTATACATTAGTCTCTGATGTCCTGTCTCATTAACAAACAGTGGGGTCACTTTTTCCTTTTCATGCTTGAAATGATTAGAAAATACTTCCTAACCATTTCTGAAGATTATTTTTAAAAACATCCTGATGCCATAGTTTTGTTTGATTTAGCGATATAATGAGATTTTAAAAACACATGAAAATACGGCACATAGTACCTGGCACATAATAAGTGTTTCATAAACATTAGATCTCTCCCCCTTTACTTTTATTTTCCAACTAAAAATGAATACCAAAAATGGGTTTAGGCCAAAAGAGGATCATGTGGGCCATTCCATCCCAGCTTACCCATAACTGGGTGTTTTGGACACTGCAAGGGAGGGTCTTGGAGAAGGACTTCAAGTTAGAGGCAAAAAAATCACATGAAATAAGCAAGCCTTGGCATTTGAGGCTAAACAGTGTGGGATTTAAGTGTTAGTATTTAAGAGGAGAATGTGTTCAGTTTAGCTGTTTCCGTTTATAAAGAAAAGTGTCTGAAGACATACCCAGGAATTTAATGGTCAGAAGTACTTTATCTTAGAGAAAACAGCAGAAATAAGATGAACCAGAAAGAAGTATTTATTTATAATTGTCAGCTAAAGCACATGCTTAATATCTATGCTTCCTTCTTATGATTCTTCTAGAAGTTACTTCCAGCTGGCTTCCGGAGAAAACTTGAGTTTCTTTTATTGTCAGAAGACCTCCCAGGTGACATCCCAGAGGACATCCTCAAGGTGAGAGAGGGCCCTGGATCTGTCTGCCCAGGTTTGCAGTCACTCAACAAATTCAGCTTTCAGGGATCCAGCAGAAACAGGTCCCCAAGATGTTGGCAGTTCTCTGTTCTCAGGCAAGACCAGGCTAGGTGGAGGCCCCTTGAGGGGAATTTAGAGATAGGGGAAACTTATCTGATTGTAGAATTCTTAGAGGTAGCTTGGCCAGAGGTACTAATCATAGCTGAGGATTAATTTTTTTTTTTTATTTCATGTGAAAGGAATACCTAACTTGGTTTTAAACTAGATGTTTAAATTTTTCACCAGAATATGGCAGGGAATATAAAGGGAGAAAGGAACTAGTATGTATTTGCTGAATACCTTTTCTGTAACAGGTGCACTGAATGTGTTATAGCTAATCCTTACAACCGCCTTCTGGGAGCAGATTCAAAATCTTAACTAGATCTATACTTAAGTGCTTGTGGGATGCTCTGAGTCTCAATACTTATTTTCTTCATGACCCAGCCACCAGCTAACTGAAGATATATTCACAATAGGATTTAAGGTAGGGACTTTCACTTGTATTAGGTCAAGGACTCATGGTCCTGTGACCATCTTGGAGGCGGTTACTGAACAGGTATCCCTGAGTACCACCCACAGAAATGGTGCTGAAGTGTGGGAAATAACCTACCAAACAAATTATAGGCTACAGAGATCTTGCCTTTTAAAGGCTTGCAATCTAGCTGGGGAGGAAGGAAATACACACATGGCACAATTAGGTACTAAGCCATATGGTACTAATTTTAAGAACATTGAAAGCCCAATAAAGAGGGAGAGTTGTGTGAGTTGGAGGTACTGGGGAAGGTTTTAGGGAAGGATGAAGAATGATTTACTTTTTTAAAGGACCTACCACTAATTGTAAAACTGGTGTTACTACATTCTGTATCCAAAATCTTGGTTGGGATTTAGATCAGGGGTTAAAAACTGGTCTGTAGTGTTCTTTTAAAAGTTGAATTTAAATGCCTTGAGCTGGGCACAGTGTCTTATTCCCATCTGTTACCTGGTCTATGAGTTTGCAGTCCCTGATTTAGATTGACAGTGCACGTTTCGGAGGCAATGGGGGTGGGGGTGACTAGCTTGAGCGTGGAGGCCTTGGGCAAATCTCTCTTTGCCTCAACCCCCTGATTTGAGGACACCTTCAAAACGAGGATAATAGTAGTGTCTTCTTCCTAAGGTGGTTGTAAGTATTAATTTAATTTTTCTGTGTAAAGGACCTGGCACATAGTAACTACTACAGAAGTATTTGCTATTGCTACTATTGTATATACACACATGCATATATATACACTGAAAAGAGGAAAACATGAAGGCGTGTAAGTGATAACATTCTGGACATAGCGCCCATCCCTCTCTTCATCCCCTATTTAGGAGCTGTACACGGTCTTAGCACAAGATGCGGCAGACTCTGTGCTTGATGGAAATCAGAGGCAAGAGAGCTGGCCCCCTTGGCTCAGCTCAGAAGCTGTCTCTCTGCTCTGGGATCTTCTGAGGGAGGCCCCTCAGCCTGCGCAGGCCCTGCTGGAGCTCCTGCTTGGGGCGGAAGATGGCACGGGCCTCCAAGGCTCGTTCCTGCAGAAGGCGCTGGTGGACCTCATTCGAAAGGCACTGCGAACTTTGCGGGGTCCTGCCATCGGGCACCCAGGGGCCGTCGATGCCATCTACGGAGCCCTGCGGACTCTGCGCTGCCCTGCAGAGCCGCTCGGGGCTGAGCTGCGTCTCCTGTGTGAGGAACTGCTGGAGGCCAGCAGGGCAGAGGGGAGTCCCCTGCGGGAGGAGCGGCTGCTCGGCTGCCTGCTGCACGAGGCCGGGCGGGGCCTGGTGTCCCTGTATGGCCACACCTATGCAGAGAAGGCCCCAGAAAAGCCACCGACGACCACACCCTCGGGAAAAGGTATGTTCCCTGCACTGCTTCTCTCATTCCACTCTGCCCAGCCCCTCTGACTCCCTCTAGCCTGCTCCCTTCCATGTTGTTCAGGAAACCTAATGGGAGAAGCTAAGCAAAAATGGGCAAGATGTTCTGTGAAAGCGCAGCTTTCATAGCTTAAGAAAGAGTGATGGAGAAAAAAATAAAGTAATAGTCATAGCAGAAAAGAACTTTTCAGAAACTACTGAGAGAAGTAAAGAGTCTTTAAGAGAGAAGTATAGAAAACCTGGTTTAACTTTTTAAAAGAGTGAACTCTCATATCAATTGGTTTTTCAAATGGGCTTTACCTTAGGAAAGAAGAGTCCAGTTCCCCAGTAACCCCATCTGGTTTGATTTTCAGTCTCACTGGCTCATCTAGATCCTGAGCGGGCAATGCTAGCCTTGTTCTCCAATCCTGACCCAGCCCAGGCTTGGAAATTGGCCTATTTCTACTGCCTGAGCAACAGCAAGCACTTCCTCGAGCAGATCCTGGTAAGTCAAACTCAGTGCTTCACCACTCAAGTACCCAGGGACTCTCTCCAGGCTTCTTCACTCCTCCTTTCTCTCGCACTCATTTATCCAACACAAAGCAGTTTAATTAGCAGTGAGTCATCTAGTTTGTGTCCATCCCACAGTTCCAGAAGGCTCTGAGAACCAGTATCATTCATAATTAGAACTGCCAGCATTTTGTGTCAGTCCTTGGGCAGGCACTGAAATGTTGGATACATGTAAGCTTTCCGGAGGGTGCGAGGAAGAAAAGACAGTGGCAGCGATATGTTGCCTAGCTGACAGGGGACTCTAATTACTCTAACCTTCTCTTTCCAGATTGCAACTGAACTTTAGTTTAATTCAACAGCTATTTTTTTTATATTTATTTATTGTATTTTTTTTTTTTTGGCTGTGTCAGGTCTTAGTTGCGGCACATAGGATCTTTCGTTGCAACACAGGTTCTTCGTCGCAGCACACAGGCTTCTCTCTAGCTGTGGCGTGCAGGTTTTCTCTCTCTAGTTGTGGTGTGCGGGCTCCAGGGCACGTGGGCTCTGTAATTGTGGCACGCAGGCTCTCTAGTTGAGGCACACGAGCTCATAGTTGTGGCACGTGGGCTTAGTTGCCCCACGGCATGTGGGATCTTAGTTCCCCGACCAGGGATGGAACTCACGTCCCCCGCATTGGAAGGGGGATTCTTTACCACTGGACCACCAGGAAAGTTCTTCAACAGCTATTTATTAACCTCATTCTATGTACTATGTACTATGCTAGGATCTGGGGGTACAACAGAAGTCAATCCCTGCCTTCTAGGAGCTTACAGTCTAGTGTTTTCCTAAACACTTTGTATTCAACTGGCCACTTCTGTCATTGTCAGAAACCTCCCTTCTATACTGAAAAGCTTCTTACCCTGATTAGCAGCAAGTCCCCAGAGCTGCCTCTAGCAGCCTCCTTTGGCTTCCAGGTGACAGCACTCACCTTGTTGAAGGAGGAAGACTTCCCAAGTCTTGGCTGCCTGCTAGATAGAGAATTCAGCCCTCTCAGTCGACTGCTCGTGCTCCTGGGCTGGACACACTGCCAGAGCCTAGCGTCAGCCCAGAGGCTGCTCCAGACACTCCACAGGACCCAGGTAACTCTCACTCTGAAGCCCAAGCATCTCTGGAAATGAGTGTGGTGGCACTTTGGGCAGAGGCAGAATGCAGGGTCCTGAAATCGGTCACATCTCTGACCCCAGGTGCCTGAGTCAGCATCTCTTTCTTCTCCTGTATCAACACAGGACCAAGGCTGTGATAAGCTCCTCAGGGATGCCTGTGATGGGCTGTGGGCTCACCTGGAGGTCCTGGAGTGGTGTGTGCAGCAGAGCAGGTATGGCCCTGCACAGCCAGCCCTCTTCCCACCACTGGGCACACTTGACCCATGCTCTGCACGTGTGGCCATTTCAAGACATCTTCCCTGTAAATGGTTTAAGTTGACAGTGTTGACCAGCAACAAATAATTGTTCCAACTATTAAACCAGGAAAGAAGCATAAGTAGTGATTATCTTCACCACAGCCATAAGGTCATAACTAGAGGATAATTTAAGGATGACAGTGATCACAAGAACAAAACCTCACATCTCCTGAGCACTTACTATACACCAGGCATTGCTCTAAGCCCTTTACGTGATGATTTCACTTAAGCTTGACAATAATCCTGTGAGGTAAACACCAATATTATCCTCATTTTAAAGGTGGGGCACCTGAAGCCCAGAGGTGTTAAATAACATGCCCAAAGTCACACAGCTAGTGAGTGTGGTCCACATTCTTAGCCACGTGTTATCTTGGATCACATTTTTATTCAACAACTGCCTCTTGAAATGTGTGCGCGGCCCTGTGTTTTCCTGATAACTTAGCCTTGGGTCTTCCCTGGATCTGGGTTCTTATTTTGTTCTTCACCCACCTCACCAGCACTTCTGAAGTCGAGTAGGCCACTGCGGGAAGTAGCAAGGGGCCCTGACTCAAAGAAAAGCAGAGAAGCTCGTGTCAGCTCTCAGCTAGGAAAATTACAGAAATTAGGAAGCTTAATCTGTGGGCCCTTTCCAGACCCTGCTGAGCACAGAGGCCCTTCCTAGGTCCTTACTAGACAAGTAAAGCCAGCTTGATGAATGTCCTTCCCTGGGGGTAAATAAATGCTATCCTCTATCATAGACCAACTGAAATTTAGTGTTTGGGGAAGTGAAACCTGTGGTGTTACAGGCCAGAGAGAAAGAATAGGAGGGAATGGAGACTGGTCTTTCTCAAAGCAATTATATAAACTGCCTCCCCTTCCATCCTCCCAACTTTCCCTTTCAGCAACCCCATACCAAAGAGAGATCTCTTGTGTCACTTACATGGTGGAGAAAGCCACTCAGTGCTCTACTCTCTCCATCACCTTACAAACCTTCCAGCCCTCAGGGAGGAAGATGTCCTCAAGCTCCTACAGAAGGTGCCAGCCAAGGACCCCCAGCAAGAGCATGGTGAGTTGGCGATGGAGTGACCTGGGCAAGGTTCCCTCTTAGGACAATCTTGCAGATGTTTGTTACAGCACAAGATTTATCTAGATGTGATTGCTGGGATCTATCAAGATGGGTGGTCCAGCAGGTACCCTCTAAATTAGTGCTGTTTGCCACAATCAGATGACAAGATGTAGGGACATCTTCCCCTTTCTTGATGAGGCCTACGGTATCCTATGAGAACAATTCCATAGGAACATTTGTCCTCATGGGTCCAGCTCAGGAACCATGAGCATACCCTCATTTCACTGGAACAGAATTAGGAACTGCCCTCTGAACTCACAGCATCGTCACTGGCAGTGTTTATGCAAATTCTTGGTGAGTCTCTCCATGCTTCATAAGCTTTCTTACAGTACATTTTGTGCCTTCCTTCCCTCCCATATCTTCTTCATGGTCTATTGAACAGGTAAAGAGTCTTTCTTCTAGAAGATTCTTGTTTTGAGTTTTTTTTAGAGTTTTTCTTTTAGAAGAAAGACTTGCCTGAAACAGTAACAAAGCCTTGTTTTTTGGGGTTTTTTTGCGGTACGCGGGCCTCTCACTGTCGTGACCTCTCCCGTTGCGGAGCACAGGCTCCGGACGCACAGGCTCAGCGGCCATGGCTCACGGGCCCAGCCGCTCCGTGGCATGTGGGATCTTCCCGGACCGGGGCACGAACCCGTGTCCCCTGCATCGGCAGGCGGACTCTCAACCACTGCGCCACCAGGGAAGCCCACAAAGCCTTGTTTTAACCTTAGATCTTTGCTTAAAATTCAAGTCCCCATTAAACAAGCACTCTTTTTTGCTCTCAAAAATCATATGATGGTGTGGTCACAACCTACTACACAGGCCGGGGACCTTACTTTTGAGAGAAACAAACATTCTCATATGGCAGTAGATGTCTGTCAGCCTAGATATTGCTTTGATTTACTTTTTTAAAGGACCTACTACTAATTGTAAAACTAGTGTTACTACATTGTATATTTTTTTGGAAAGGTAGACAACTTGTTTAGCAGATTTCCTAAAGGAACTGGAACTCTCTGTTTTCTACATACGAGTACAAAAGGCTTCCGAAGAAGTGTTTGAAATCTATCCCTGGTGACCCACCAGAACACACATAGAACTTGAACTTGGAAAAGGCAAAAGAGGAGTGATAATAGGGCTTGGACTAGGGTGAGGCAAGAGAGGCATCTGGGGCAAAAATGTAAGGAGCCACTCCCTCTCAGCGAGCTTGCAAGTCCTGGCTCTGGGCAATAATGCCATGAAGAGGTCAAGACCATAGAACAATATTGACTTTGTTCTGCTTATTACCCTGACCTTGGCAAGGCCAAGCTTCTAAGAAGTAATCACTAGGAAACCTGTACCTAAAGGGGCTTGTTGCAGCATTGTAGTAGCAAAACATCCCTAACTATTCCAATGTCCTGCCCTTGAGGAATATGCCTAGACAGGGATTCATTCCGTAGAGCTATATGCATCCAGCAGAGATTTAGTTTGTATAGAAACATAATCAAATGCTTATGCTCTAAAGGATTTTTAAGAAGTAGGAAAATTAAATAGTATATAAAATGTTACACTCAAACACATACACATGTACACAAAACTATTAAAGGGGTTAAACCAGAATGTAGCAGTGGTTGTGTTTAGCTGGTAGGCTTATGGGTGGTATTTTTTTCTTCTTTTTGCTTTATTACATTTAATGTTTTTTCTTTGAACAGGTTATACTTTTGCTATGATAAGAATTAGGGGTAGATTAAGATGTTTAGAGATTCCGTAAAGATGGTAACCTTCCTCCCTCCTAAGTTCAAAACAAATTTTTAATGAAAAATTATAAATTAGTAAACAAGTGTATGGAATCTCAACAGAGTTTATGCTTTTTCTCATGATGTCTGCTTCAGGGTTTTCCTAAAAATATCAGGTTTTTTTTTTAAACACCGTGTTACCTTTGCTCTCTTATTTCTCAATCTAAACACATTTTAAGCCTGCCTCTTGGGTAATGTGGCATTCGAAAGGTAGACCAAACATGTACTTCAAGTTTTATTTTTTTAAAAAAGGAAAAGCAAGTATTTTAAGAAATGTAAGGGAAAGATTTGTTAAATAGCTATGAGGCCTAGGTTGAACAAACATGTAGAGGGGAGGTTGGTGGGGAAAAGGAAACCGAGAGACTGAAAGTTGTTGAATAGAAAAAAAGGCCTGGAAGGGACACACATCACACTGCCAGAAAGGAGAGAGGGTGAGAACACCTAGGGGACTAGCAGTGTGGCATCTCTTTGCTTCAGCCATACATGCAGCCCCTGCCTGAAAGAAGCATCTCTGGGACTTCCCTGGTGGTGCAGTGGTTAAGAATCTGCCTGCCAATGCAGGGGACACAGGTTCAAGCCCTGGTCCGGGAAGATCCCACATGCCGCGGAGCAACTAAGCCTGTGCACCACAACTACTGAGCCTGCGCTCTAAAGCCCGCGAGCCACAACTACTGAGCCTGTGCGCCTAGAGCCCATGCTCCACAACAAGAGAATCCACCGCAGTGAGAAGCCCGTGCATTGCGACAAGGAGTGGCCCCCACTCACAGCAACTAGAGGAAGCCTGCGCACAGCAACAAAGAGCCAATGCAGCCAAAAATAAAATAAATTTAAAAAAAAAAGAAGCATCTCTGAAGTTCTGCCTGTTTCTCTCTATAATTCAGATCCAACTGACGCCACGGTCCCTGCGCACCTGAGCCGGTGTCAGAACCTGACACTCTACCGGAGCTTCTGTGCCATGAAGTATGCCATCTATGCCCTCTGTGTGAACTCACACCGGCACTCCCAGTGCCAGGAATGCAAAGACGGTCCCTCTGAGGACCTGGCTGTGGCTGCAGAACCAGTGAACGATTCTCTCTCCTCCCCAGGTGCAGCGCCGCCCCCCACCCCTTCCCTGGCGGGAGCTGGGAACAACCTGTCCCAGCAGGTTCTTTGCGTGGGAACCCTTTGCCACCAGGGCTGGGAGGTGGCCTTGGTTTTATTATGCCCACGAATAATTTTTCAGCCTCTGTGAATCAAAGGGACATGGAGAAAGCAAGTGATCTGCATAAGTTCTAACAGAGCCTGAGCACCTAGTACAGTGTTTTCCAAATGCTTCTTTTTTTTCTCCAGTCCACAGTAGATAGCATTTCACATCACTCCAGTTTGCACCTAGGTATATAATTTGTGCTTTCATGTGTATGTGTATATGTGTGTATGTGATGCGTAAACTGAAATAAGTTTTAAGAAACATTACTTACCCTTCCAAACAGAGCACACTCCTGATTATTTTTCTGCTTTATTTCGTTTTTTCAAATGCAGCCGTCCAAGTCAGTGTCAGAGGTCACAGCCTACAGTTTGAAAGAACCTTCTGTCCTATTAGCTCTCATTTTTCTTAAAAACTTATAACTCCTTACCTTGCTTTCTGTGACTGGTGGTCAAGTATCTCTCCCTTGCAGCTTTGGAATAGACCTTCATCTCTGAGCATGGTCATTTTAAGAGATCTGGGTAGGCTGTGATCACCTGTAGTAAAACAATGAGTGCAAACAGGAATTGAGGAATAAGGAGTCTCCAGGCTGCCTTCATTCTAGGAACTGAAATATGGAGTGCTTCTCAGAGATAAGGAGTAATGTAATTTTAAAAAGCAGAAACAAAATAATGAGCGTTCACTGAACTGTACTTTTAGTTAAGGGAGCAAAATCTTTCTACAAATCATGAAAAGACATGGCTCAATAGCCTCTTAGTCTTCTGACTGTAACCACGGTTCCCTGAGTCACTACAAAGAAAGAAATGAGTTAAACTTGGGAGAATGTTTCAGTCTGGCAAGTACTGTTTCTAATGTTTGCATTTTCTCTCTTCTCTTTCTCTGGCCTCTTCTTTTATACATGCTTCTTCAGGTGCTTCAGATCTCTTTTCAACATACCTGGCCAGGTGTCAGCAGTATCTTTGCAGTGTTCCTGACTCTCTGTGCCTGGAACTTCTAGAAAACATCTTCTCATTGCTCCTTATCACCTCTGCTGATCTTCACCCAGAGCCTCACCTGCCCGAGGACTACGCTAAGGATGATGACGCTGAGGGGAAGGGCCCGTTGGGTTTGAGGTCCCCGTCAGAGAGCCCTCAGCACATAGCACAGCCTGAGAGGAGGTCAGAACAGGGTTCCCTGGGGGTCTCCAGGAGCCTGGCCTACACAGTTCCAAGCTCTCTGAAGGCAGAGCCAAAAGACAGTTGCCCAGAGCCTCACAGGCACAGCTTTTTGGACCTAAAGCACTTTACTAGCGGTATCAGTGGGTTCCTGGCTGATGAATATGTAATAGGGGCCTTCCTCAGGCTGCTCCAGGAGCAGCTAGATGAGCTAAGCAGCCGCAGCTCCCCCGAGAAGCCAAAGCTGCTTGAAGGCCAGAGTGGCTTGGGCAGCAGCAGCAGAGACGCACTGCAGAGCCGCCTGCACCAGTTCTCCAAGGTTCTCTCTGAGGCCCAGTGGAGGTACAAGGTGGTGACCAGCAACCAGGGCTCAGGTGAGAGGAGGTAACAGAAAGGGAGGAGGGAGAAAAGTCTCGGGAATGTGGGACAGCTAGGAGTGCATGGAGGCACACTAGTTCAGGGCATTATCACCATGGCCACTTGTGTCAGAACTCTGGGGTACCGCTCAGTGTCGCACAGGCCAGTCCAGATCTTCCCCTACCTGTTACCCCAGGAGGTGGGTCAAATCAAAACTGACCACTTTCAGAAGGGGGAGGGGCAACATAGGAGTAGGGGAGTAAGAGGTACAAACTATTAGATATAAAATAAGCTACAAGGATATATTGTACAACGCAGGGAGTACAGCCAATATTTTATAACTATAAATGGAGTATAGCCTTTAAGAATTGTGAATCGCGATATTGTACACCTGTAACATATAATATTGTACAGCAACAATACTTGAATTGAAAAAAAAATTGATCACCCTCCTGTATGACCCACTGGGTTTGCTGTTTCAGAGGAGCAACCCTCCCGAAGATACCGGCCCATCGCCACATGGCACCCCAGTCTCCGCCGGGGTCGTCAGACAAGAAGGAGCCGGGCAGGTAATCTGAAGAACTCTCTCCATGCCTCCTTCCCACAAGCGGCAAATGGTATAGTGCCACTTGTCTAATATTCTTCAAGATAAAGCAGTTAGTAAAGTACCTTAACACTAATGATAAAGATAAGATCTTAAAGTATCTTAAAGCAATTCTTTAAGATGAGGTACAAACAAAAGTGATCTAAGATTATCCTAATCCCACTCCCCCAGAGTAACCCTTGCTAATAGTTTTCTTCCAAAAATTCTCCGTGAAATACAAGCATGTGTATCATTTTAGATATACAGATGCATCATACTACATAGAGAGAACTGCAACTTTCTTTTTTCATTTATATCCTCTTACATATGCAAACATATCATACTCTATATTGAGAACTCACTTCTCTTCACTTATTTTAAAGGCTGCTTAGTAGTCCATTGTCATATGTACCCTTTTGTGGGCATTTAAATGGTTTCCAGTTTTTTACTATTATAAATAATGCTACAGTAAACGACCTTGTACGTATGTCTGTGCATACTTGTGTGAGTATATCTGTAGGATAAGTCCCTAGCAGTATAATATAGAAGGTCAAAGTATATTTGGGTATAAATACAGATATAACAAATTGCCCCCCAAAAAAGGTGGACCAAATTTACATTCCCACCACCTGTATGTAAGTGCCTATTTGCATATACATTCAACAAAAATGAGTAGTATCAGGTTTCTTTTTAGTCTTTGCCAATATGATTAATATAGTAATGGTGTGTCATTGTTTTAATACTAATTTTTAGTTTGAGATTGAATGTCTTTTATTGGCCATTTATATTTTTCAGTCTAAGGCACATATTTTCTGTTGGGTTTGTCCTTCTTGTTGAATTGTAAGAAGCTCTTTATACCTTAAGAAAAATATTCTGTCATTTTGTGCTACAAGTTTTGCTCCATTTTGTATTTTGACTTGATTATGAGTTTTTCTAAAGGAGTTTAACACAGAAGCATTATACAGAAGTATTAAATTTTTAGATAATCAAATTTCCATTATGGTTTTTGGTAGTTTTAAAATAATTAACAGGGAGTTCATAAAGAGTTTCCTGTGTGCTAAAAAAAATACTAGGTATCTTGAGGGAGGTGAATGAGGCATAAACCAGGACTTTGCCTTCAAGGAATTTATAATTTACCTGCATAGACAGTATACATGAAAAACTTAAACTGCCCGGAGGCACGGCCTGAAAACAGAGAGATCTCATGGACGGGGAGGTCAGCGTAGTCTACAAAGGCAGAGAAACAGGTTTTCTGAAAGAGTTGACTTTTGAATCAAGCTCAGAAGAATGAGTAGGCTTTAGCTAAGTGGCAACAAGAGACATGAACATGCTGGCTGGGGTGGAGACTACCATGAGAGAAACATGGAAAACGTAAAGGCTGAGCCCCTTAAGTTGCTCAGTTAATTGGTTTGAGTCAGTTTGCATCCACCTGACCCATCCCGCCCAGAAGGCACAATCCATCTTCTCTTTTCCGACAGCTGTAGGAAAGCAGGTGTTGAGAAGAAGATGCTTTTTCTCCAGGACTTTCAATATCATGGTCTTTTTTTTTAATAAATTTATTTATTTATTTGGCTGTTGGGTCTTTGTTGCTGCACGTGGGCTTTCTCTAGTTGCAGCGAGCAGGAGCTACTCTTCATTGCGGTGTGCGAGCTTCTCTAGTTGTGACTCAGTAGTTGTGGCTCACGGGCTCTACAGCGCAGGCTCAGTAGTTGTGGCGCACGGGCTTAGTTGCTCCGCGGCATGTGGGATCTTCCCAGACCAGGGCTCGAACCCGTGTCCCCTGCATTGGCAGGTGGATTCTTAACCACTGTGCCACCAGGGAAGTCCCAATATCATGGTCTTTGATCAGCCTGGCCTTATACTTTGGTTCCCTACTTTTTCAACTATGAGGACAACTTTTTCTATGTCAGAAAATTTTGTGATCCTCTTTGGCACCGTACTGGTTCCATGTCATAATAGTTGTGCTTTAATTTTTTTTTCAGACTATTGACAGTGCTTAGTGAACAATGGGGGTCGCTGACCCCTAGAAGTAACTTGAAAGCTCCTGGGGCTCTGAGACCCAGAAACTGGAAACCACTGATATAAGCTACTATCCAAATGAGCACTGGGACCATATTAAGCCCACCCCTGTACCTTTGGTCTGTAGGAATTTGCATTTTACTGTAGAAGGAACCACTGGTATAGTAGCTACCCATTATCTTCTCACTCTACCCAGATCTCAGCTTTTAAGCCAACTTCTCACTTTCTACACTGTAAGGCACTGATGGTTGATTTTCTCTCTTTCCTCCTAATACCTCTAGATGGCCAGGACAGAGGTTCCAACCCATCCCTGGAAAGTACAAGTAGTGAGCTGAGCACAAGTGCTTCAGGTATGGGGGGGTCCCAACCAGTTGCCAACTTCCAGCAGCTTTGCCCTCATAAAGAGATGCCATACACCACGGTGTGAAAACCTGGACCGAGCAGTTCATGCTTGTGTTCAGTGGGGAAAGGGCTATTTCACTATCAGCTGAGTTACCCATCAGTAGAGAGAAACAGAGGTAAATACCCAAGGAAGGTTGTTGGTACACAAGTCTTATATTCAAAGATGATAACATATTAACAGATACACACTACCATATATAAAATAGACAAACAACAAGGATTTACTGTATAGCACAGGGAACTATATTCAATTCCTTATAATAACCAATAATGGAAAAGAATTTTAAAAAAAGAATGTATATAAATATATATATATATATATATATAACTGAATCACTTTGCTGTACACCTGAAACTAACACAATATTGTAAGTCAACTATACTTCAATTTAAAAAAAAAGAAAGAAAAAGATGATAGCATAGGTATGTGCTTCATTTGAGGAAAATTCAAGGTCCGTTTACAGACCTTTTAGAGAAGGACTTTGAGAAGATAGGAGTTTGGCAGCAGGTGACAGAATAGTTTTTCCTCAATTTCTATCCCTTCCTTGGACCCCCACGTTCTTGTGTCCCGACAGAGGGAAGTCTGAGCACTGCATCTGGGAAGAATGAGCTGGATGGCCGGTTGCAGCCTCAACCTCAAAGTTCACTCATCCGCATGATGTTCTCCCCACCTGAGTCACTGCTGGCATCCTGCATCCTCCGGGGGAACTTCGCAGAAGCCCATCAGGTGAGGCGGGTACTTGTGCAGCAGGTGTTAGGAGCCTAGGCTCTACTTTGTCACAGGAAAGAACGCTGAGGTAGCCCTTTGCTGTCTGGGACCCGCGGGACATCAGGTAAAGCCGGATGCTTGTGCAAGCAGAGCCAGTCGGGCGCACCTGAGGGGCCACGTGTAGCAGAAGCAGGAGGGAGTTTCCGTGTATGGAGCCTGATCTTGAGCATTGTGGATTTCAAGATCCAGAAGGAGGAGATTTAAGCCGTTGAATCATCTGTTTGTATAAACAGTTTTTTTAACAGTTTTTTAACAAGAAAAAACTGTTTTAAAACAGTTTTTTAACAAGATAAAAGAAAACATTCGGCCACAGTCAAAACGTTGAAATATTTTTGTTTCTTGTTGTCCTTTTCTGAACACATATGTGGTTTTACATAGTTAGAAATCACTATGCAAACAATTTTTAATAACAAATAGAATGCCAGTTTAACATACAGGAAGTGTAGGGAGCTAGCAAATTAGAATGTTGTGTAGGGAAAAGTGCAGGGAGTCGAAACCAGAAAGACTCTACTCCCTCTGAGCTTTGACGTCCTCATCTGAAACTTGGAGTTAAATATAATACCTGCTTGTGCTACCTCTTGGAATGTTAAGCGGATTATGTGCAAGCTGTGAGAAATACAAGAATCCTCTGCTATTGCTTAAATTTAAAAGCATAAAAGCCCACTCTTCTAGTTTGTAAAACTCTCTTGATATATTTATGACGCTTGCACTGGTCCCTTAATACATAGGTCAGAATTTTTCTTTCATGTGAGTTTACTTGTTGAGGAGTCAATCATCGAAACATCTAGGTGATTGGATAATTTTTACTTAACTTCCTCTGACACATTTTAAATCCTGTACTTTAATGATAATGATAATTCTATCCCTCTGGGAAGGATAGGACCCTCACCAGCCTTTCTGACACCCAAACCAAGAGGAAGTCAGTTGTGAGCCCTCTGATGCTTTACCGCTAAATGTCCTCACTTCCTCTTCCTTTCCTGGGGCTTTGATCTTTTCTTTTTTTCATTTTTCTTTTTTAATAAACGGTTTTATTTTTAAACCTGGTTACAGAGCAAGTTGTGCATATTTATAAGAAAATACCAAAAAGTATTAACCAGAAAATAAAATTACTTTTTTTTTTTTTTTTGTGGTACGCGGGCCTCTCACCGTTGTGGACTCTCCCGTTGCGGAGCACAGGCTCCGGACGCGCAGGCTCAGCGGCCATGGCTCACGGGCCCAGCCGCTCCGCAGCATGTGGGATCTTCCCAGACTGGGGCACGAACCCGTGTCCCCTGCATCGGCAGGCAGACTCTCAACCACTGCGCCACCAGGGAAGCCCTAAAATTGCTTTTAACCTATTGTCCAGAACAACCAATACTAAAGATAAAAGCATATTTTTGCCAATGTTTTTCCAAGATGTATGTGACTTTTATATAGAGCCAAGATCATTTTGAATCTAAAACTAAGTGCCTTTTTTACATTATAATATAAGCATTTGCCTAGTAACTGATTTTAGTGACCTTATGATAGTCTGCTCTAGTAGCTGCATTTGACCATTCCCTGTTAACTCACATTTATTTTCAACCTGGTAATAGTTGTAGTGAATAGTGTCAAGATTATCACCTTTATACATTGACTTTTGAATTATTTCCTTAAGAAAGTTTTTCATAAAAACGACTGAGTCAAAGAATATAAACATTTTTAAAGCTCTGTAGACTGCCAAATTGCTTTTCAAAAAGGTTGTGACAGTTCATTCCGCCACCACCCCCTGAGGGTTTATTTTTACACTTTGTCATTATGGTAGATGCAAGGTAGTATTAATGTTAAATTCCCTGAATTACTGGGAAGGGAAAACATTTTTTACCTGTGTATTAGTTCTGTGTATTTTCTCTTTGAAATTGTCCACATCTTTTGCCTATTTTCCGCTGGGGCTTTAGTGGCCCCTCTTGCTGACTTTTACGAGTTATTTCTACATTTGACCTACTCTTTGAGTGTCCAGTGTTCTTCCAGCCCCACAAAGCAGATGTCTTAGGGCCAGAGTCTGATGACTAGCAAGATCTCAGATCTGTAGACACTCTCCACCTCAGTGGGCCTGCCGCAAGCCACACTCCTTCCTCTCCTGTGGCAGGTGGTGTTCACATTCAACCTGAAGTCCTCGCCCAGCTCCGGGGAGCTGCTGTTCATGGAGCGCTACCAGGAGGTCATCCAGGAGCTGGCCCGAGTAGAGCACAAGATCGAAAACCAGAACTCGGACGGGGGTAGTGGCACCATCCGAAGAACAGGCAGCGGCCGCTCAACTCTGCAGGCCATTGGCAGCGCTGCAGCCGCAGGTCTGGCTTCCCTGTTGCCAGGTGGTGAGGGAGCTGTGGGAGGAGGGTGTGGGGAAAAACCACCCAAATCAGAGGCTCATCATGAAGGTGAGCAGAAACCTAGAGAAGGACGGTTGCCTTGAAGAACAGCAGTCCTGACACCTCCAGAGTCATTTTCTAGCTGTGCCTAACCTCGCTGACCACGGTGGTCACTTACCTGCCCCACGAGCTCCTCCATTAAGCTTGTCCCACGTGACTTACACTGAAGAGTGTGAATGCAGTTTCCACCATGTGTTTTGATGGCCGTTAATCTTGGGATTTGGGGAATTGCTTATTTTCTTCCCATGTAATCATTCAGGGATAAAGCATATTATTCTACTTTTCTAGCAAGTGAAGAAGTTGCATCTAACACCTGTGGCCTGGGATTCACAGATGTCAATTCCCACCCTTGGCTGCACTGCAGAAAGGGCTCATCGTTTCATTATTTCTTGAAAGTGGAATCTTGTCCCATATTTTTACATCTCTTGCTGGTCTAGGCTCTATATATCAAGTTACCATCACTTGTTGCTCCTTCTATAAGCTCCCAGAGATTTTCTTTACATCCTTTTTGTTTTTAATATAAATGAGCTCTTCCAACAAGTACTATTTTCTACCTTGCTTTTTTAGTGATGTATCTTAGAGATCTTTTCTGATGAGCACACACAGATCTACCTCATTTCATCCTACTTTTAGATCCCATTTGGATCTAAACTCCAACTTTTTGAGTTTCTCTTGGTCCTTCTTTCCATGCCATTGTTTTGATGCCGTAAGAGTGGGCTGTAATGGTGGTCTTGATATGCATAGATGGTATACTGTGCAGAAGGACCTCAGACATTTTTTAAATAACTACTTTTCAAAATAAAAGTGCTAGTGAGCGTCATTTTAACCTCTCGCCTTGTATCCCACTGCTGGGTGTCCAGGAATGGTATTTTACTCCATCTCTGATGTGACCGACAAGCTGCTCAGCACCTCGGGAGACCCCATCCCCACACTCCAGGAGGACTTCTGGATAAGCAGTAGCCCAGTGGAGCCCACTGCCCCCCTGAGAGAGGTTCTGGAAGACCTCAGCCCCCCCGCCATGGCTGCATTTGACCTGGCTTGCTCTCAGTGCCAGCTCTGGAAAACCGGCAAGCAGCTCTTGGAAACTGCTGAACGGCGCCTGAACAGCAGCCTTGAGAGTCGGGGTGAGTGTGCTGCTTTTGCTTGATCCCTTCATTCTCAAATGAGGAGATGGGGTTCTGAGATGCTTAATAATCGTGCAAGAAGAAAGTTATCGGGGAAGGAGGGACGGGGAGAAAGGATTATTAGTTCATTTCCTCATGTCCGGTCTGGCAACTTAAATATAGTTTACTGAGAGTCTCGCCTTCTTAACAGATATAACAAATTCCAGTCATTTGGGGAAATTCTCTTCTGGTTTATAGATAAATTCAAGGAAGAAATATACATTCAAAAATGGTACCAATGGAATTTGTGCCCTTAAACTGCATACCTCCAACAGAGTGAATCCCACTTAACCTAAAACCTGAGTCTCAAGCTTGTAAACCAGGTATAAGGGAAATTTTAGTGGATCACAGTTGGAGGGAGGATAGTACCTTGAGGTTAATAATATCCCAGGATGTGTACATGGAATTCTTGGAGGAATGAAGGTAGAGGAATGTGAAGAAAGAATTAGGCAAAGTTCCACTCCCCACCCATCCTTGATACACACACCCAGCATTGGAAGGACTGACCAGGGAGAGAGAAAGAAACATGTTCTCTCTGAGTAATATGGAGGGAGGAATGGTGAATAGATATGATATGAATAGCCTCCCTTAGGTTCAGTGATTCGATGGGTGAACTCACAGAACTCAGCATATAGTCATACTCATGGCTACGAATTATTTCATCAAAAGGACACAAAGCAAAATTAGCAAAGGGGAAAGGTTCATGGGGTAAAGTCTGGAGGAAATCAGACACAAGCTTCCAAGAGTCCTCTCCCACTGGAGTCACACGGGATGTGCTTAACTCCTCCAGCAATGAGTTGTGACAACAAACAAGTGTGAAGTGTTGTCTGCTGGAAGCTCATTAGTGAGCCAGTGCCCAAGGTTTTTATTGGGAGCTGGTGACAGAGGGACCCTCTGCCCAGCATGTACCAAAATTCCAGGCTCTCAGGAGAAAGGCAGGTGTTCAGCATAAACCACATTGTACAAACAGTTTAGGCACAATCAGTCGCTCTCATCATTTAGAGAAAGTTTTATATCAGTGTAGGAAACCGTTTACCAGTCAAGTTCACAGACACCAACCAGGGACCAACCTTGCAAGCAGCCCTTTCTAAGGACAGCAGTCTCAGGCCTGCTGTGATAACTCTATTCTGCACACCCTTCCAAATCACTTCTGAGCTGTTGATTTAAAAGTCCTTTAACATTGACATAGTCCTTCTAGGAAAGTATGCCGTGGCATACACAATGCTGTTTTTATCGAACAATTTCCCTCTCCCTCATCTAGTACTTATATTCTAAAATGAATGTAAATATTATCCAAGCTATTAATAATATTCAAGCTGACTGGTTTCATGCCAATCAATCAGGAATTAACTTAGTACCTACTGCATTTCCAGATTATCCCAAGTATACGGGAGTACAGGAGAGGTATGAGGAATAATCTCTGTCCACAAAGTTATTTATAGTCTAGTCAGGGTGTCAAGATACAGATAAGATCCCAGCTCAAGTTCTCAGCTGAAGGAAGTACCAAGGCACATGCACAGGAAGTGCCTGATCGGCTTGGGACAGCGATTCCCTAGGAATGCCAGAGCTTCTGGGTCTGCTGCTGTGGACAGCTGAGGCATCTTGCCAGAGGTAGCCCTGGAACAGTGAGCATGGAATAAGCCCAGTATGCTGGTTGCCATGAAAAATGGTACAGCGTATGTTTCCTCCTCAATATTGGAGAAGATAAAACTTCACAAGTAAATACAGGACTGAGTGTCAGTCTCTGAAAGTACCTTATTTTTTTCTGCATTCCTTCTCGATTCATCCTGTTTCCAGGTCGCCGGCTAGACCACGTATTCCTCAGTGCTGATGGCATTCGAGGTTTTCCAAGCGTTCTTCAGCAGATCAGTAAGATTCTCAATTACCCACTTCTGTCAGCCGGACAAATCAAACCAGGTGAGCTGCTTTACTACCCCTTTTTAACCTCCCAGCCTTGGAACATGAGGTCAGCATCAGACCTCACTTTTTCATTCTCATTTGCTCTCCGTAGAGAGTGTAGAGGAAAAGGGGGGAGGTCCCCCACGGTGCAGCATTGCTGAGCTGCTTCAGATGTGTTGGCCCAGCCTCACCGAGGACTGTGTCGCTAGCCACGCTACCCTCTCCCAGCAGCTGGAGCAGATCCTTCAGTCACTGAGAGAAGCACTACAGCTGCCAGGTACAGGCCCGACTGCATGGGAGCAGATGAGGTTGAAATGGGGAGAGGACACAGTGGAACGGGAAAGAGTACTTTGGAGCAGAGGCTGAGGACTCAGAAGTGGGCCCTACCAGCCCTCTAGTTAACCAGGGCCTGTCTCGTAACTAATTCCACCTGTTTCCCCACCTCCTAAGTGAAGGGCTGCTTAGCACTTCATTAGCTGGAACATTTTTCTCATTCCTTATGACAGATATACCCAGAAGGGACTCCGTAAACATTGATTAACCCTTCCGCAAAAGAGTGCTGTGAGCTTCACAGAGCTGTTCCACCCGAGACATAGGTGAAAATGGAACTCTCCACCCTGATTTCTCCAGACTCAAAGCTCTTCCTGGCTGAGAATCACTTGTATAAGCAACCAACTTAGGATTTTATAACTGCCTTGTCAGCGTAGCAGCCAGGCTATAGGATGTCCCATGCAGTGTACAGAGGCCCAGTTCCCATATTGTTTGGAAACTGACCCAAAGGCAGATGCACAGACTCAACACTACATGCTTTCTCCTTTCATAACTCCTCCCAGAGCCCAGGAGTACTCCACTCACCTCCCTGGTGGAGCAGGTGGCCGAGAAAGCTCTGGAGGCAGAGGCCCACCCTGTGTATATCCAGACTCAGCTCCTCCAGAAGAACCTGGGCAAACAGATGCCGGCAGGCGGCAGGCAGACCGACTACATGGGCACCTTCTTCAGGTACTGCAGCACCCTGGCTGCTGTTCTCCTGCGGAGTTTGAGCTCCGAGCCTGGTAAGTAGCAAGAAAGAAAATAGAGTCAGGACTGACCCACAAGTGTTTAGGGGCAAGGAAGAGGAAGGCGCACACTGAAGAGGTTCTGGGTACAGCGGTAGCCGAGGACACTACGTATGAGGTCCTCTGTTATTCACCTCTGTGTTTTATTCACCTTTGTCTCCTTGATGCCTCGTACAATGGTACAGCACATGAGAGTATTCAGTACATTTTGATGGCATTAATGACTCAAAAATACCTCTCCCAGATCTTCGATCTATTGTGGATATGAGGACCCACCAGGGGAATTAAGTCTCTGAGTCGAGTGCCAGATTCTTACTCAAGTCCACAGAGCGAGTATTACCTACACTTCAGTCATATCGAAGGGAGCAGTCTGGGCTGTCTGTGGCTAGGCCTGCTCACTGAAGTCCGTCTGTAGTTGGAAGTCTTTAGAACAGTGGTAAGGCGTAGATAAACCTGTGGTCAGCATCATGTCAGGAATACCTTTTACCTAGAAAAATATCAACAGAAGGGCTTTCCATGTAGTTTTGACACTACTTTTTTATTGATTCTGGAAAACAGTGCTCTGAATGTTGCAATCAGTGGTGCAAAGATCACTTTCTTTACTTTTGCAGATCACGTGGAAGTCAAGGTGGGAAACCCCTTTGTTCTCCTGCAACAGAGCTCTTCCCAACTGGTGTCACACCTCCTGCTTGAGCGACAAGTTCCCCCAGAGAGGTAGGAGCCAGGCCTGGGCCTTCCTAATTGTTCATCAAGGAAACCAAGGGCTCAGTGGGGCTGTGTTTGAGTTCAATACAGGAAGTTGAGATTTCTTCCAGACTTTTCCCTTAATTTGCATTTACTCTTATACAAGCTACATTAAAATTCAGTGTACCTCGTTTCTTTCTCTCTCTCCACCTCTAATGTTTATATTGCAAGTATAAAATTAAGGGGACTCTTCACTTATGAGTAGGCAAAAATCCAAAACTTTGATAACACATTAGTTGGCAAGGCTGTAGGAAAACAAGCGTTCTCACAGATTGCCAGCAGGATAGAAATTAGTACAGCCCCTGTGGGAAGGCAGTTTGTCCATATCCACTAAAATGACAAACCACATTTTTGACCTAACAGTCCACCTTGGGGAATTTATCCTTTGTTATAAGTATGAAAAATGCTGTATGTACCAAGGCATTTTATTATAGCTTTGTATGGCATAGCCACTGTCCGCTAATAGGAGGCTAGTTAAATTCAGTTTCTTCCACATAATGGAATGCTATGTAGCTGTAAAAAAAGAATGAGGGGCCTCTCTGTAGAGGGCTATGGACAGATCTCCCAGATTTGTTATTAAGTAAAAAAGCAAGGGGCAGAGAATTGGGTCCAACAGGCTGCCTTTTGATTTAAAAAGAGAGGGGGTGGGGGAACGATTAGAGAGTCTACATTTACATTTGCTTGTTTACACATAAAGAAATTCTGAGATTGAGTGATGGTGCCCAGGCACTGAGGCCTTACATGCCCTCTGCTTCTCTCCCTCCAGGCTGGCAGCCCTTCTGGCCCGAGAGGGTCTCAGCCTGAGTGTGCCACAGGTCATTGTCAACTGCTGCTGTGAGCCCCTTGCCCTTTGCTCTTCCCGTCAGAGCCAGCAGACATCATCCCTTCTGACCCAGCTGGGCATTCTGACCCAGCTGCATACCTCTCACTGCCTGGAGGACCTCCCACTTTCTACACTGAGCTCCTCAAAGCCAACTGAGAATCCCACGCTGGAGAAAAAGCCCCCCTCCTCCCCGAGGGATTCATCAGGCCCAGCCCTCACCTCCTCTGCCTTGGCCTTCCTTAAGTCCCGCTCAAAGCTGCTGGCTACCGTGGCCTGTCTGGGGGCTTCCCAGGGGTCAAAGATCACCAAGCCCGGCTTGTCTTGGAAGGAGCTTCGTGGCCACAGGGAGGTGCCTCTGACTGCAGAGCAGGTAGCCCAGGAGTGTGAGCGCCTCCTGGAACAGTTCCCTATGCTTGAGGCCTCCCTCCTAGCTGCCTGGGAGCCCCTACGAGGGTCCTCCAAGCAGGGGCAGAGTCTGGCAGCAGGTCTCTGCGGCCGGGCCAGTCTCTCTACCGTCCTCCTGGGCCTGCATTCTCCCATAGCCCTGGATGTGCTCACCAAGGCCTTCGAGGAAGCCCTGGTGGCCAGAGATTGGCACTGGGCCCTTCAGCTCACTGAAGTGTACGGGCGAGATGTGGACGACTTGAGCAGCATACAGGATGCGGTCCTGAGCTGTGCTGCGGCAGGTGGTGAGCAGAAAGCCGTGCCTCCCTCCTTCACCAGTGGTAATAGTATTGGGCATTCACTGAGTAGATCACCGCATCTGATGCTCACAGTAACTCTAGAGAAAGGTGCCACCATAATCTCACGATACTGAGAGGCGAACGAGGCTCAGAGGGTAGGAAACTGCCCAGGATAGTCAGTGGTAGAGCAGAGCTTAGAACCCAACTCCATCGAACTTTAGGACAGGCACTCATAACCAATATTCTCAACCCTGCATGGCAGAATCATTGTGAAATTCTATAAACTACAAATATCAGAGCCCCGTTTACAGAAGCCCACGATAGGGTTCAGGCAAGTGTTTGCTTTAAAGTAGGGGTCAAGCAAGTTTTTCTGTAAAGGGCTTTGTAGGCTGTACAGGCTCGGTTGCAACTACTTGGCTCTGCCATCATAGCATGAAAACAGCCATAGACAATCCATAAACGAGTGAGCGTGGCTGTATTCTAATAAAACTTTATTTATAAAAACAGGGTCTGGGCCTGTTTGACAGCTCCCCAGGAGACTTTGATGTGTACCCAGAGTTGAGAGCAATGACCTACAGCTGTCCACTAGGGGGAGCAAGAGCTGGGCGGGCTGTGGGGAGTGGAGAAAATCTTTCCTTTTTCCTCTCCTTTCGCCTTTTCTCCCTCTCTTCAGAAAGTCCCGTGACTATGATTACATTTGCATAAAGAGAAACAGGGTATCGTATTTCTCCTATAGTGTTCCAAGTGTAAAAACTAATTCAGGTCAGAAGGATCTTCAGGATCCTCCAAGCTTCTGTTTTGTGAAACTGAACAAAGCCCTTCTCTTAAGAAGTAACCTGGACTCTTGAGCTCCGGCGCCAGCCTTGCTGAGCATCTTTTTGTCTTGTAGTCAAAGAAGGTTGGCAGTACCTGTTTGCTGTGAAGGATGCATCTCTGAGAAGTCGGCTAACACTGCAGTTTGTGGACCGGTGGCCCCTGGAGTCATGCCTGGAGATCCTGGCCTACTGCATTTCAGACACAGATCTCCAAGATGGGCTGGAGTGTGAGCTACAGAGAAAGCTAGCAGAGCTGCTGGTGTATCAGAAGGTATAGGATTCGGCATCAAGAGAAAGGAAATAGCCTTCTTACCTTATTACCAACTCCAGCCTATTCTCATGTGATGGTGGATTTTTTTTTTTTTTTTTTTTTTTGCGTTACACGGGCCTCTCACTGTTGTGGCCTCTCCCGTTGCGGAGCACAGGCTCCGGACGCACAGGCTTAGCAGCCATGGCTCACGGGCCCAGCCACTCCGCGGCATGTGGGATCTTCCCGGACCGGGAGCCCGTGTCCCCTGCATCGGCAGGTGGACTCTCAATCACTGCGCCACCAGGGAAGCCCGATGGTGGATTTTAAGAAACAGAAAATCTGGGGCTGGCTTTTGCTCTGTATCTTGCTTCTGCTCTGTATCTGGCTTCCGTTCTTAGGTGAAGAGCGAGGGAGCCTCTATCTGTTTCCTATTTTATTTACTCCTATAATTTTAAATATGTACCTGTCAGACAAGGATTAAAAATTAATAATAAAATTAACACTAGAATGGTGCTTTACAGTCCACAGTGCCTTTTTCATATGTACAGGCACACCTTTTTTTTTTTTACTGCATTTTGCTTTATTGCACTTTGCAGATACTATGTTTTTTACAAATTGAAGGTTTGTGGCAACGCTGCATTAAGTAAGTCTCTTGACACCATTTTTCCAACAGCACTTAACTCACTTCATGTCTACGTGTCACATTTTGATAATTCTCACAGTATTTCAAACTTTTTCATTATTATTATATTTGTTATGGTGATGTGTGATCAGTGAACTCTTTTTAAAGATTTAGTTATTATTTATTTATTTTTGGCTGCGTTAGGTCTTAGTTGCGGCACGCGGGATCTTTCGTTGCAGCGTGCAGGCTCTTCATTGTGGTGCAGGGGCTTCTCTCTAGTGGTGGCGTGCAGGTTTTTTTCTTCTCTAGTTGTGGCACGCGGGCTCCAGAGGGCGTGGGTTCTGTAGTTTGCGGCTCGTGCGCTCTAGTTGAGGCGCACGAGCTGAGTAGTTGTGGCATGCAGGCTTAGTTGCCCCGCAGCACATGGGATCTTAGTTCCCTGACCAGGGATCAAACCCACGTCCCCTGCATTGGAAGGCGGATTCTTTACCACTGGACCACCAGGGAAGTCCCTGTGATCAGTGAACTCTGATGTTGCTATTGCAAAAACATTATAACTAGATGAATGCTCAAATTAATTGCTAAAACTAATTTTTTAGCAATAAAATATTTAATTAAGGCATGTACATTTTTTGTAGGCAATGCTATTGCACAATTTATAGACTACAGTATAATGTAAACATAACTTTATTTGCACTGGGAAACAAAAAAATTCGTGTGACTCACTTTATTATAATATTCACTTTATTGTGGTGGTCTGGAACTGAACCCACAGTATCCCCAAGGTATCCTTGTATATGTGAGCTCGCTGTATGTTTTATGTATATTGTGTCTTGTTGTTCAAGAGTTTTTATAGAATTTAATCTCCTATGTCTTTTTTAAAGATTGTTTTAAACTTCAGCTAAATTTTAAGAGCCATTTTGAAAGGGATTCATGAGAGTGACAGTTTCACAGTGAAAAATTTTTGGATATATGTGTCATATTCAAGATCAAGAGGCTCAGGAAGACAGATTTCGATGGTACAGCTACATAACAAGTATACATATATGCTAATTTTTCCATGTGTGCTTGGAACTGAACAGAGCCCAGAGCCCAACCAGGGAAAGTGAAAGTGGCAGGTGAAAAAGATTTTCTTTCCACTCTTCCATAGCACTTTTCATGCAGAGCTAAATGCTGCATGAAAGGTGATGCCACAGAGCATTCAGGACAGAAGAATAACCTCTCTAGAGTTTTGAGCTGGCGGGGCAGGGGACAAGTGACTCCAGAAGACTGAACAAGCTGCAAAGCACAGAAGCCTCTGAGGATTGTCCTCCAAGTGAAAGGCCCCAATCCTGGCCCCCCCACTCAGCCTTTGCTCCCTGATTATACTTGCTGGATAGGTTCTCTCACCTCTCCAAACACTCTTTGTCCCATTCGTTCTAATCCCTCCTCTGTCCTGGCAAGTTCTGACAGCCTGACTTTGGGACAGAGACCTGGGGATGGCCCATCCCTGGAAACTCCAGTGACTTATTCCTGAGCAGAGTAATTGCAGTGTGGTTTGATAGCTTTTTCTGTCTTTCCTTAGATTCTAGGTTTGCAGGCTACCCCCGTGTGGTGTGACTGGCAGACCCTGAGGAACTGTTGTGTCGAGGACCCATCAACTGTCATGAATGTGATTCTAGAAGCCAAGGTACCATTTTCCTGGGTACTGTTCCCCTTCCTCCTCTTTCCAGAGTTGCTGTTCCTTAGCTGGTTATGTAGACCTCTTTCCACGTATCAAGGTTCACATTTTTTTCTATAACTACACCACACTTTTATTTTTCTCTTTTGTGTGTGTGAAATGTACCAACATACCTAGAAGAATAGAGGATAATACAGTTGACACTTTTGTACTATCACCCTTGTTTTCATTCACAAGATTTCCTACACTGTTTACAGTAGGTACAGAATGTATACCTAGCACTGGAATTGCTGGATCACGAGGCATGAGCATCCTCACCTTTTCTAAGATGTTACAACATTGCTCTTCAGATCCGTCGTCCTGTCCCTGTTACTCTCCCACTCACAGTTCCTGTTGTTCCGTCTTCTTAGCAACTTTGGCATTGTCCAGCTTTTCACTTTTTTGCCAATAAGATGGTATGTCATTATGGTGTTAATTTACATTTCCATGATTACTAATGACCTTGATTATCTTTTCATGTGTGTATTGGATATTTGAGTGCCAAGGAGATTTTTTTTTACCCTTTAGGGAGCTGATATACCATAGTTCAAAATGAGGTGTATTTATTCAGATGTTCATTCATCCGGGAAACCTTTACTGTCTGTTATTTACCACTGCGCTAGATGGTGTTGAAACAAAGATAATTAAGCTTAGTCCTTGCCCTTGTGCAGCTCACATTTTGGGAAACGAGGGAGCAGGGCGGGGCGATGCGAGACACATCCCTGGGTGATGGCGATATACCAAGTGACCGAAGTAAGCCCAGACTAAGGTGGGGCACAGCCAGGTGCCTAAGACAGCCCAAGAAACAAGGAAGCATCCTGAAGAAGGTGGCCCCAGGCAGAGTTGTGGGGAGGGCCTTCCAGATGCCATCATATTAGAACACATGGACAAAGCTCTGGGAAGCTTTAATCCAGAGTTCACAAATTTGGTGTTGGAAGGGGGAGTAACAAGGGGTGATATCAATGGAATCCAACCCCAACATGTTTGTTTGCCCCATGTAGTATTGCTCTGCAGAATTTTTAGTTTTCGTATTGATTTCGTTGCCAACATTGTAAAATAGGGAATTTTTTTAATTAAAGTTTTTTTGGCATTTTTAAAAGTCTGGCACCACTGGGCCTGCACATTCATATGGCAACAGTCAGAGCTGAGCAGGCACTGTCTCCTTTGGACAGTCTTTTCGGTCTTCCCCACTTCCTTAGTATCTTCCCAGGGCTGACACCGAGTGTCAGTAGCTGTATGTCATCTGTTTCTTTATTACAGTAGAGCTAAAAGAAAAAGGACATCCTGAACAGTCAGCCTACTTGGATCATTTTCATAACTTACCTTGCCACTCTAGTCCTTTGTGATCCCACTTTAGTCCCACAGTGAAGTTCCCATCAGCGCTTCCCAGACTTTCCTGGGGCTTTAGCAGACTCAAGACTCCTGAGAAAAATCAGGCAAGAGCTGGATGAGTGACAAGGCCAGGAATTTAAAGGGATTGAAGGCATTTGTGTTTCCTTCCAGGAGTATGAGCTGTGTGAGGAGTGGGGCTGCCTATACCCCATTCCAAGAGAACATTTAATCAACCTACATCAAAAGCATCTTCTCCACCTTCTAGAAAGAGGCGATCATGAAAAGGCTCTGCAGGTGAGCCTCCAACTCTTCCCAGTTTTCTTTTGGTAGGGGATGAGAAGGTTAGTCAAATCAGTGGCTCTGTTCCTGCTGGATCCCATGCAAAGCATTCGCAGTCTCAGATCTGCCCCTCCGTGTCCTTCAGGAGCTGGTTATAGTCACCTTCCCTAGAGGTGCCTAGCCCTGCATTAGGTGCCAGATGGGCAGCTGGGTCCAAGACTCTGCTGATCTCTGGTCCTGTCAAAGCCATCATTTGTGAAGCTTTGGGGGTGGTGAAAAAATGAGTGCAGAGAAGGGGTTAATCCACAGTGACTAAACCTGAAGGTTCTGTTCTCAAACAAAACAAGGCTGTTCTAAGAGTTCTTCTACAGGTCTCACCTTTCTCCTCTACCTTCCTCCTGCAACAGCTCCTGCGAAGAATTCCTGACCTCACCATGTGCCTTGAGGTCACAGAGCAGTCCCTCGACCAGCACTGTAGCTTGGCCACTTCTCACTTCTTGGCCAACTACCTCACCACCCACTTCTATGGAGAACTGACCGCTGACCGACACCGTGAAATCCAAGCACTGTACATGGGATCCAAGGTCAGGAGGAGAAGGGGGTGTTGGGAAAGCATGCCTGAGGGAGGGACTGCTGGCCCATCTCCCACTTCAGAACTTGCCCTTCCAGGCACCTGCCATCCTTGACCTGTGGTATATAAAATCTTGACCCTAACAGCCCACCACATCCCTTAGGACTTACCGTTCTCTTACTGCTCTGCCTCCAAAGTGAATTTTACTGTCCTCTTAAATTCTCTTTATGCTTTCCTTGGCATCTGCTATACCAAGCCTTCTCAATTTGGACCATGAATTAGAATCACCTGGACTTTCTAAAAATAGCAGTAGTTAATCTCCACCCTAGAGTAATTAAAACCGAACCCCTTGGGACAGGGCCTGCCTATCTTCCAGAAGGATTCTGATGCGAGGATTTAAAACTACTGCTTTAAATCCTTAAAACTACTTTGTGCTAAAGGAAAAGGGTTAATTGTCTAGGCAATGAGATAAGTCTTTACCTTTGATGTGTAACCTTGGAGACACTAATAGAAGAAATTATAAGCTAGAAAAAGTAATCCAGTGAAGGAGAGTTTGGGGAGAGATAAGGCCTTCTAACTCTCTAATAATGATTCTGATTGGAAGTCATATATACTGGCCCCCTGAGTGTAGAACTTGCCCCATGAATAGAATGAGTGCTGGGAGAGCCATGAATATGACCACGAGCCTACTTGCTAAGAGTTCAACTATGTAAAATGATTCTAAAGAGGATACACCTTTTTTTTTTCTTTTTTTTTCTTTTTTTTGGATGTACTGTACCTAAATGGAATCTTTGAAAATTGGCAGTGAGAAGAGCCAGTGAATGTATTTCAAGCCCAGGAATAACAGCCTCTAGGAGGAATTTAGAGTCGTCATTCACCTGTAGAACACTGGCGGTGCCAGGTTTAGTCCACCTTATATTGCTTATTCTAGTAAAGCCTCAAATGGACAGAATGGTGGCTTTAAGGATCAGGCAGGGGTCAACCATGCCTGGTTGGTCTAGGCCAGGGGTCAGGAGACCACCACCTGTGGGCCAAATCCAGTCCTCTGCCTGCTTTTATAAATCAGGTTTTATCAGGTTTTATAAATCAGTAGTTGCCACAAAGACCTTATGGCCTATGGAGCCTAAAATATTTACTATCTAAACCTTTACAGGAAAAGTTTGCCAGCCTTGCTTCCTAAGAGACTCCTAGGCAGTTTCAGTAGCTGGCCAAGTGCCCTTTGGTCCCAGATACCCTTCCCCCTTCCCAGTAAGAATCTTGGCTTTCTTCTGAAATTCGTGTCCTGTGTTCTTCACTCTGTGGCTCTGCCCCACACCCAGGTCCTGCTAACCCTGCCCGAGCAGTACCGGGCCAGCTACTCCCACTTGTCCTCTAACCCCCTGCTCATGCTGGAGCAGCTGCTCATGAACATGAAAGTGGATTGGGCCACCATGGCTGTGCAGACTCTGCATCAGCTGCTGGCTGGCCAGGAGATTGGCTTCACCATGGACGAGGTGGACTCGCTGCTTTCCAGATACGCAGGAAAAGCCCTGGACTTTCTGTACCCTCTGCGGGAGAAACGCTCAGGTAACCGCCAGCATCCTCGATGGGGGCTCTACATGGAGAAGGAAATACCATGCTACATCCTTAGTTTCATTTTTCCTCTTTTATAATTTTGAGTTGATTGAGAGTGAAAGGATACACTTCAGGAGGGATAGCTCTTTTATATAGGAGAGATCTCAGTCTTGGAGGAAGTGGCAGGCTAACCAGAATGAAAGGATGGTAGATAACCACCACATGCATAATAATATAAAGCTTTGGGGGAAAAAAACATGCTGGGGGGTACTTCCCTGGTGACGCAGTGGTTAAGAATCCGCGTGCCAATGCAGGGGATACGGGTTTAATCCCTGGTCTGGGAAGATCCCACATGCCTCCGAGTATCTAAGCCGTGCGCCACAACTACTGAGCCTGCGTTCTAGAGCCCGCAAGCCACAACTACTGAAGCCCACATGCCTAGAGCCCGTGCTCCACAACAAGAGAAGCCACCGCAATGAGAAGCCTGCGCACTGCAAAGAAGAGTAGCCCCCACTCGCCGCAACTAGAGAAAGCCCGCATGCAGCAACAAAGACCCAAAGCAGCCAAAAATAAATAAAAACAAAAAAACATGCTGGGGGTGGTCTCTGTCCTGCCTTGGTGCACTAGGCTCTAAGTGCCATCGTTTTGTACTGAGGGTGTGCGCTATTCCCAGGATCACATCAGATGCCACTAGTGTGGGAACTGACTCAGCCTCTTCTAGAATGAAGAAAATGAAATAAATGGGGGCTGATGTTCCCAGCCAGCTTTTTTTTTTCTTACTCCCTACCCTCCAGGACCACCATTTAAATGTCTTCTACTTCCCCCTGGGCATCTTTAGATTTATTTTGTAAAATCCTAGTGTCTACTTCATTAATCTCACATGCCTAACACAGTTTGTTTGTTGAGGCATTTAAGAAGCATGCTTGCTGTCGTCTTAGAAGTACCTCTGCCATTCTTTGCATACCTAGTAGAGTCATGGGATGACAGCGAAACCAACAGGGCTTTGAACTAAAGGCCTAGCACAGCAAGTAAGGATGTTTATGATAGAACAATCTGTCAACATTTTCCCTCCCTACAGATCCTGTGATTTACCTCCAGGAAATTGTCAGTCCGGCTTCAGACCTCGAGACCTTGTCTAGGTCACCGTCAGCGGAGTTCTCTTCTGTTGCTGCTCCTGGTAAGGACGGGTTCTGAGAGTTACCCATTTTTCAGTTCAATCTTGCCTTACTCTGATTTTCTGATTCTTTTGCTTCTTTTTTCATTTCCAGTCACAACATTCTTATTAATTGTTTTTCTTGATTCTTTCCAGCTTTTTGTATCCCAGAAAATTCAACATACAATCGATTCTTATTATTTGCAGTGGTATATCTATGAAGGCTCCACAAACACTGAATTAGCAAATACTAAACCACTGCTCCTAGGGAAAATACGCCCACGCGTGTGTGTGATTACATGTGTGGACATGCGCACACACACACACACACACACACGCACACATTTCACATACATTATAATCTCAAATTGGAAACAATTCATCCCAGTAAATTCTATTTTCTTTATTTTACAAAAGAGAAAAAGCGGTTCAGAGTGTTAAAGTGACCTGCCTGAAGCCACCCCATTAATGAGTGCCTAATGAGCCTTTGGGATTCAGACCCTGTCCAACTGGCCCCAGAGTGGAGCTTCTTACACTACCCTGCTGCACTGTCCCCTACCATCTGCATCCTCTGGTCATCTCTGTATGAGAGCTGAGATAAGAAAGCAAAACATTACCTTGTTCAACCCCAGATGAGAAGCTGTATACCAGGCAACTCAAATTATTCACCACTCTGTGCATGTCTGCAAAAGCAATGCAAATATCGATTTTGAGGTTACAAACAAATTTTAGCGAGTAGGCAACTTCACAAATACGGAATCTACTAATAAGGAGAATCGACTTATTTAGTCCTTAGGTTCACTCTGACCCTGTCCTGCAGGTAGTTATTTATATCTGTCACCCACACAGGGTGCAAGGTCCTTGAAGGCCTCTGCCATGTCTTGGTCACCCCTTTTCACCACCCCTCTTCTCCCACAGTCTCCTGACTTGCCCAATGGCCTACACGCAGAAGCAGCTCAGCAAGTGTTTGTTTTGCCAACAGGAGAGCAGACTTCTGGGGAGAGGTCGACAGCCCGTCTTCTTCTGGGTGCTGCTAAGAGTCACTGTGTTTTCCAGTTCTCGTTTTCTGTGACCTGCCAACATCATTCTGCTAGTTGACAAGAAATCTCCTTAGATATCATAAAACAAAGACCGTGGCATTCGTGGCCATGCTTTGAGCATTAGCCATGCTTCACAGGAATCAGCAGACCTGACAGAAGGGCTCAGGCGTACAGGCATGTGAGCAGCTTCACAAATCTGCATAAGGCAGCCTGAGCAGCTTGGGTTTACTTAATTTTTTTAACTTTTTATTACAGAAAGTTTCCAGTACACGAAAGTAGAGAGACCAGTGTAATGAAGTGTCACATACCTATTACCCAGCTGCAATATTTATCATGTCAGTATGACCATTCTTGTTTCATCTTTACCCCTGTCCCTCTACTGGATTATTTTGAAACAAATCCTAGATATCATACCATTCTGTTTATAAATAAAACAGGGTATATCTCTAAAAGGTAAGGACATTTATAAAACAAAACCATAACATCATTCCCATACCTAAAACCAAATCAATGATTCCTTATTATTATCAACTGTCCAGTCACTCGTCAGATTTCCCCAGTTGTCTCATGAAGATTCTTTTTAGAATTGGTCTTTCTAGAATCAAGATGTAAATAATGTCCACACATGGCATTCAACTAAACTCTCTCTTAAATCTGTTTTAATCAGTAGGTCCCCCTACCTCTTTTTAGTTGTGGAGGAAACTAGGTCATTTGTCCTTTAGAGCTTCCCACACACTGCATTTTGCTGATTGTCACCCCGTGGCAATCTGGGTCTCCGTCCCCTGTGTTTTCCAGTAATTGGTAGATAGATCTAGAAGCTTGATTTGATTCAGGCTTAATGTTTTTTGGTTAGTATATTTGATAGGTGGCCGTGTGCCTTCCATCAGGAGACGCACAAGGCTCTTTCTGCAGTCAGCCATCGATGATCAATAACTGGATCTATGCTATCAGTAGGGGTTTGTAAACTGGTACAGTTCTGACTCTCTCATCCCTTCTTTGTTTATTAGCTGGACCACTGATCACCTTTTACTCTGACTTCTGGCTTTGACTCCCAGGTGTCTCCATTGTGCATTCCCCCAGTCCGAGGGAGAGGAGCTTCCCACAGAGTCAGCCGCCACTGGAGTTTGTGCCCCCAGCAACGCCCCCTGCCAGGCACCAGTGGGTACCGGATGAGAGTGAGAGCACCTGCATGGTCTGCTGCAGGGAGCGCTTCACCATGGTAAGCAGCGTCCATCTCCAGCTTTACCTGCAGGAGAAATTGAAGGAAAGCTCTACTTCCTGAGCTTGAGTTTATAGTCACCTCCTGTCCCCAAGAGGATATGGGTATGTTCAGAAGAACTGACTACCAGATCTACGGCTCTGGGTTTACCTTTGACCTGACCAGAATATATTTTCTGAATTTAGACAGATGGTAGACACCCTCAAGGAGCCTTAAATTCTAAAATCTCTGCCATTCTCCTGAAATAAATAAAAAGAGCCAGAGTGGTATTGCATGGGAGGAGTCACCAAATGTTGGGGCATCTCGTTTCTAGCTCCTGTGTCTTTCGCAAAAAGACGGGTGACCTGGTAATGGTTTTATGTGCTGGCACCAGATGACCTCAGTTCTAATCCCAGCACTGCCTCTTACTAGCAATGTGACTATTAACTTTCTCAGTCTCAGATGCTCACTTGTAAACTAGGGATGCTAGGTTATTTGGTTCATGGAGCTATAAACACTAACTACAGTAACAAATGTTACCACCCTGAACACAGTACCTGACTGGCACAGCAGCTCAGCTGATGAATAGGGTGACGATGCAATTTCTCTGTGTCTGTTTCCTCCTCGTGTATAAAAGCGGTGTAATATATCTGTCAACCTCTTATGAAATAAGGCAGTATTTGTAAAAGCATCTTGAAAAAAGAACACTGTTTCATCATCATCAATACCATGTAGACATGTGATCCTCATTGGCTGAGAAAGTCACTTCTTCCCCACTGCTTTTTGCGGTGTCTTCACATGTTTCCTCCACAGACAGATAACACTTGTCAGGAGCTATTGAAACACTGTCCATGACTTGGACATCTTTGCCCATCAGATGAGAGAGATCTTTAAATGTCAGCTTCTTGAAGGCAAGGACTAGTGTGTTCTTTTCTCAGTAGAGGCCCAAGCACATGGTATTCTTAGTAAGTCACAGGTGGCTAATTCCAAGGATAAATGGATTGACGGGTGCTCACAGGTCCTGCAATCTCACCTTCTCTTCCTCCCTCCTCCTTCTCTTCCTGATGACACTCCTCAGTTTAACAGGCGTCATCACTGTCGCCGCTGTGGTCGGCTAGTGTGCAGTTCCTGCTCCACTAAGAAAACGGTGGTGGAAGGCTGCAGAGAGAACCCTACTCGCGTGTGTGACCAGTGCTACAGTTACTTCAACAAAGAGTGAGTGTCCTGCAGCGGGGCTGCTGCTGCTATTGACCACTGCACCCTCCCCCGGGTCCCGACACTCCTAGGGGTCTCGTTATGGAAAGCGTCTCCAATCTGAGCAATTACAGAAAGTTTTCATTTCACATTCACACTGAAATGCCATTCACTCTACAGTGTAATGTTTGGCCCTGCTCAGAGAGACTTGTAAGAGCGGAAGTAGGGATGAGTAGAAGCAGAGATCAGAGCTCTTACATGATGTTCTCTCTGGGATCAGGACACTTAGTTCTTCGGCCTGTCCTCTAACTGAGGCGTGGATCTTAGTTTGCCAACAGCCTCACCTCTTTTCCAGCCACTCTCGCTTCGGTTGGTCTCAGCTGGACTCCAAAAGACACTGACTGTTGGGGCCTCACTTGCGTCAGCTCTCACTGAGCTCATCATTCTGGCTTGTTATCCGCAACTAGAAGAGCCCACACACTTTCCTGTGCACAGTTCAGCTGGGAACAAGCCTCAGAAACTGCTCATGCCTCTGGCAAGACAGGTCAAGACTGTGTTTGCCAGCCCAGTATCGCTCAATTTTTTCTACTTCTTCTAGCAGCAGAGGAGGGTGAAACTAAGACTGCTAGAGCATGTGGGAATAGGAGCCAAAGCAGCTCTCCAAGAGCAAAATCACTTTGAGTTCTTCATGTTTTACTAACAGACTTAAAGGGATTTTACATTCTGCCCAGTAGCTCAACAGCATTTTTGTGTTTCTTTTACTATGAACATTTTTTTTAACATTATTTACCATGGTGATTACTGACCTGATAGGAAGGAAGATGTGCCGTGTTCATACCACAGTTTCTGTGACCCTGGCATACCACTGCCTCCCTCTGGGTGGGGGACAGGGAAATTACCCATTTATCATACTGCTGAGATTTGAAATGAGCAGTTGGTATCAGTGAGGATTCTTTCATTCAGCAATCACTGAGCAATAATCACTTTGCCCTCGAGGAGCCCCGATTTTAGTGGGGAGACAGCCAAAACACAGACCACAGAGCCCTTGGGTAAGTGCAGTGTGGAGACACACCCAGCTTAGCCCAGTGATCTGGAGGGTTTTCTAGAGGTGTGGCACTTGGTCTGAGACTTAGAGGATGAGAAGTTGGTAGGAAAAGAAGCCGAAATAGAGCATGCCCAAAAGCGGGAGTAACAACTGCAAAGGTAGGGGCAGGAGAAAATGTGGGTCCTTTGAGGAAGTGTAAATAGGTAGGTGATGGGCTAAGGTTCTGGACTCAGAGGCTGGCAGCTGAGCTGGGAGGACCTAGGGAATGGCAGAGAGGCTTGGAGTTTGCTCTTTGAAGCATGGGCCAGGGTTGACCAGGAGGCTCCTCGTGCAGATGCTAGACCTGGGCTCTGGCTTGTGACATTGGGATTTAGTGGTTGGTGGCACCAACTGAACTTGATCAGAGCCCATAGCAGTGTGGGGAGGACTCTTATGGGTTGAGCAGAGGTCATGGGTGGTAGGAGATGGTCTCAAGAGGCAGCGACGCCATAAGGAGCTTTGTCTGCTAAACTGCAAATGTGGAATATTTTACCCTGAGGAGCCATCAAAGAATTTGATAAAAGAATTTTAAGCAGAAGCATAATATGACCAGATTTGCTTTTTTTTTTTTTTTGCGGTACGCGGGCCTCTCACTGCTGTGGCCTCTCCCGTTGCGGAGCACAGGCTCTGGACGCGCAGGCTCAGCGGCCATGGCTCACGGGCCCAGCCACTCAGAGGCTGGGATCTTCCCGGAGCGGGGCACGAACCCGTGTCCCCTGCATCAGCAGGCAGACTCTCAACCACTGCGCCACCAGGGAAGCCCCAGATTTGCATTTTTGAAAGCTTGCTGTACCTACAAAGTAGAGAATGGCTTGGTAGAATCAAGGAGGCCAATTGGGAAGCTATTGCAAAGGCTCTAGCATTAAATGATGAGGGCCCTCTCTGAGGCAGGGATGAGGAGAGAGATGGGGACATTTAAACAGGTATTTTAAATGGAACAGGCAAGAAATGGTAAGTGGTTGATTGTGACAGGTGAGGGAGAGAAAAGAGTTTTGGATGATTCCCTGATAATCTCACTAGGGTAACAGTAAATGTCAGTGCTATACACTAAGCTCAAAACAAAGAGCAGGAGGAGGGATTCAAGCATTTCACTTTTTCTTTCTCTGTTTCCAGTGCGCCAGAGGAGAATCCAGGACAACCAGGAGGTAAGGCTGAATCACATTCCCTGTGACTTTTTTTTTTTTTTTTTTTTTTTTTGGCCACACGACCCAGCTTGTGGGATCTTAGCTCCCCGACCAGGGATTGAACCCACGCCCTCGGCAGTGAAAGCGTGGAGTCCTAACCACTGGACCACCAGGGAATTCCCTCCCTGTGACTTTTTGTCTCTGTGCTCAAGTTGGCTCGTCCTTCAGCATATCTGCTGCAACTGACACCCTCAATGACAACTCAGTCCAACAGGTTGACCAAAGAAAATTCTTGGCATTTCTGTCAGGCTATTTCCCTTAAGGTTTGTCATCATAGTAACTTATCACACTGGCCCATTAGCTTCCAGCATCGAGGAGGCCAGCAGCCAAAGAATTTGGTCCTTAACTTTTAGTAGCTTATTTCTCTTCCTTCCCCCACTAGGTTTCCCTTCACCACCATCCTGCCTTCTAATGCTCCCTCCTTCCCCTCGGTAATCACTATTAATAGTTTGGGCAAGTTAGTTTTTAGAATAGCCAATGGCTCATCCCTCCATTTGGGAAGCATGCAGCATTCAGAGTTTCTCGTGTGAAGCAACAAGTTTGTGTGACAAACATTGTAACACTCATTCCAGGTCTGTGCCTGGGGAAGAAAGTTTGAGGTACCCAAGGTGGTCTCCTAAAAGAAATAAAAAAGACCAAAAGGAAAGAAAGGGCCCTAAGATATCAGGCAGGGATCTGCCTGCAGCTCGTGGCTCCCTGGGCTGGGCTAGACTGGACTACCAGCCAGTGAATGACACATGAACGGCATTTGTCTTCTCAGCACCAGACAGCCCCAAGAGCGAAAGCCCTCCATACTCAGCTGTGGTGAGAGTCCCCAAAGCAGCTGAGGTGGAATGGATTTTGGATCTGAATGAGGAGGAAAATGAGCTGGTGCGGAGTGAATTTTACTATGAGCAGGTAATAGCAATAAAATGTGACGGTCATTTGAGTTTCCTTATGATGTGTAGTAGCATGGCAGGAAATGCAGAGTTGGGCAGACACAAGCAGGCCTTCACTTGCTCACAGTGTAATATCATGGGAGCTAAGACAAGTAAACCACTTAAAGCAGAAAATGAGGAACAGCTTGAGAAATACACAAGAGGAAATCAGGAAAGGCTTCGTGGAAGAGGTAGCATTTAAGAGGAGCCTTGGAAGTGCGGTAGGAGTTTGACAAGCAGAAGTTTGGGTGTCCTGAGTGGAGTGAGGATAGGAGAAGGGCAAAGAGTTCCAAACTCTAACATCCAAGCGAAGGCACAGGATCAAAAATGATTGGGGAATTAGAAGTGGTTTAATTTGGAGAGAACATAGGGTGTTAATAGAGAGGTAGGAAAGGTAGGGTTGAAACAGGCTATGTATGTGTAGGGCCTTGTACTCTGCAGTAAGATATATGTACCTGGTAGGCATCAGGGCCACGGAAGGTTTCAGAGTGTGCTTTAGGAATATTCATTTAGCAGCACTGTTTCCAGTGGCTTGAAACAAAGACTTCTGCAGGCAGCCAGACCAGCAAGGTGACTGTCGTCCAAGCCAGCATGAGGAGCACCTGCGCTGGTGGGACAGTAGACTAAGAAAGAAGGGCGCCTACAGGCATTCCCAGGAAGTAGGTAACACGCGGACACAGCTGCCTTCCTCCCAGTAAGGAGACAAAAACCTAGCAGCCAGAGCTTTGCCAGTGCTACCTAGAACTTCTGAAGTATGTTTAGCTCTACTTCTGCTGTGCCGTGGGATTTTTGGCTCCTTCCCCCAGGGTTTTTCAAGCTTTGTGAAAGGGGAAGAGTAATTCCTCCCTCCCAGCTACATTTGAAGACTGCTTTGGTCTGGGAACTCACAGTGTGCTTCTCTCCTCGTCCACCTGGGCCAGGCCCCCAGCGCCTCCTTGTGTATCGCCATCCTGAATCTGCACCAGGACAGCGTTGCCTGCGGCCACCAGCTGATTGAGCACTGCTGCAGGCTGTCCCAGGGGCTCACCAACCCGGAGGTAGATGCGGGGCTGCTCACAGACATCATGAAGCAGCTGCTCTTCAGCGCCAAGATGATGTTTGTCAAGGCGGGCCGGAGCCAGGACCTGGCTCTTTGTGACAGGTAAATAGAAATGAGTCTCTCTTCTTTTACACGGTGGTCATGTCTGTCCAGCTTCTTTTTCTGACCCTACTGTGGGTTTTCACCTCCCAATCCTCTGACAAGACATGCTGAACTGTTTTGCGTCTCCATTTGACGTTGATGAAATGCTGTTACACAAGCAGTCTTCCTCACCCTACGCTGACAGCCTGTGTGCTTCTCTTTCCCTGAGTGGATCCTCAAGGCAGGTTCTCTAGCTATAGAGTCTTTCTTTTCCAGTTGGAAAGAAAGACTTGGGTTAATTTGTAATGCACATCAATTTTGGAGAGCACCTTTAGTCTCTGTGGAATTTTCTGCCTTTTAAAGGAGATGTGTCCTCTACCCTAGTTTTGACCAAATTCAGACTGTGGCCTCAGGGAGTTCTGGGTAACAGATCTATAAAGCGCACTGCGGACTGGTCTGTCCCTAAGTCCCAGGGAGGAATGTGAGTCATAAAATAGAAGTTTCTATGGAAAAGTGAGGATTAGGCCCCAGCTCCCTACGCAGCCTGCTCTGCCTCCATTCATTAACCTGACAATGAAAACTCCCAATTCCTGGCTTATCCACCCAGATGTGTGGCTCACGTGCATTCCCAGCTCTCAGTCCTAGCCAAATTTGAGAGCAAAGAGCATAATTTTCTTTGACGTGTCAGTGCTTCAGGCACTTGCCCAGAGTACTGGCCTGCAAACTCACCAGATAACAGAGAGTGCAGTGACTCTCACTTCCTAGCTCTGTAACCTTAGATGAGTCTGTTAACCACTCTGGGCCTCGGTTTCCTCCTCTAGAAAATGGGGATGATAATAATACTTATTTCATATGGCTGTAAAGTGAGAGTACTGTATCCATATAAAGGGCTAAGAACTGACCCTGTGTACTCCAAAAATGTTAGTTTTATTATTCTTACTAACAAAAACCAGAAGGTTGAGAAAGGCAGAGGAGGTGGGACAGAAAGTGGAAGGAAATATAAAGGAGTTAATTTCACTCATATCAAGAGGCAAAAGATTCTACATCATTTTTCAAGTTGACAAATGAAAAATGAGCTGTATAATATGTTAAATACAATTTTTTAAATAACCATGAAAAGAAGCACAACTCTACCAATTTATCAGAAATGGAGGAGAAGGGAAGGAAAGAACAGAAACCATTTTATATAGCAAAAGGTAGAATTTAAGGCAAAAATAAAGATATATCTAAATATTTCTCAACTATCAGAAACGTAAATGAGATAAAATCTTATTAACAGAAAAGGATACTTAGATGGGGGCTGGAGAACAAATCTAACAGCAAGTCCTATACTTCCTTCAAAGTCTAATATAGATGGAGGAAATATCCACTTTGGGTTAAGGGAGCAGAAATTAAGGAAGTCCTTGCTTCAGTGGGATTCTCACCCATCCCCAGGTGCCATGGGCTTTTCTGACACTTAATAGCAGTGGTTTCAAATTACATATCCTTTCTTCCCAGCCCTGGAATCGGTACACTCACTCTAGGGAATCACTGCACTTGTGCCCAGTTGCTGATGATAGTAGATTCGTCTCTCATGTGTGTTTAGAACTCCTGGTTTGCAGAGTATTTTTCCGCTGTTTTTAACTCATACCTTCTTCTGTAGACAAATAAATAAATGTTTAAAAACAAAACTCACACCACCTATTACACACGTCCAATACATTATGATACCGAATTTGCTTTTACACACTATGCTGTCCCCTGCCCATCCCCACTAGGTTGAGAATCACTGATGTACTGAATCCCTTTCCAGGGAAATCAGTGGACAAGTCAGGATCTGCAGAGGGTTTTGATAGAATTATGATACAAGATTCAAGAACCTTGAGTGTAGGCCTGTCTCAGGCAGGACTAAACAGAATGATCCCAGACAGCTCTCTGGGCTCTGTTGTTATAAAGTTTTTGCAATCACCAGGTGTCAGGAATAAGATCAAAGGCAGCAGTCCTAGTAACAAGAATCCATCCTTAACCCAGAGAAAGGATGTCGAGTCCAGGGCCTCGAATCTGAGGGCCCTGCCCAGCAGCACCTCCAGAGGATGGTAGTGATGTGACCTCTGTACTGACCAGGAGTGCAGGCTGCCGATACAGTCCATATACACTCTCCCAAGCAAGCAGGGTTCCAGAGAACCAAAAGGAAACGGGTAGCTTGCGAGCTCCCAGCGTCGGTATAAAGGCCTTGCCTCAAAATAGGAGACCTGAGTGTCCCGGAGCGTCCGTACTCCATGTATTGATAGCTAACGTTTGATGAGTGCCTACAAAGCTCTAGACACCATCCTAAGCTCTTTTCCTCCGGTTATTTCATTTTATCCTTAAAACTCCCCATTATTCTGTCCATTGTACAGATGAGTAAATTGAGGCTGAGAAAGGTTAACTAACTTGCCCAAAATCATAGAGCCACTAAGTGATAGATTTGAGTTTCCGAGAGTCTGACTCCAGAGTCTTTTCTCCCATGTACCTCACAATTCTCATTATCACATTTCACATTGGAAATGAAATAGAAAACCTTTGAGCAGCACCTGTTCTTGGGATGACCCTGTGGGGCCTCACTGCCTTGCCCTTTTCCTCCCTGTAGCTACATCAGCAAGGTAGATGTGCTGAATATTTTAGTTGCTGCTGCCTATCGCCACGTGCCATCTCTGGATCAGATCTTGCAACCAGCCGCAGTAACCAGGCTAAGGAACCAGCTTTTGGAAGCTGAGTACTACCAACTGGGCGTTGAGGTGAGGCACAGACAAAGCTGGCATCTACCCCAACGAGTTACCTCCTCTAGTTGTCCTTGGCCATGGGGAGTGTCTAAGGCATGACAGGTTTGCCAGTGTGGGAGTAATGGCAGGTGGGGTGGTGGGGAGGGAAATGATTGACACCAAGGGGATAGAGTTGGTCTTTGGGACCTCAGGCATGGCTGTGGGTGCCTCCCCCTAAAAGGAGCAGTTTTTCCTCCAGGTCTCCACAAAGACTGGCCTTGATACCACCGGGGCATGGCACGCTTGGGGCATGGCCTGCCTCAAAGCTGGGAACCTCACCGCCGCACGGGAGAAGTTTAGTCGCTGTCTGAAGCCCCCTCTCGACCTCAATCAGCTGAGTCATGGCTCAAGACTGGTACAGGATGTGGTTGAGTACCTGGAGTCCACGGCGAGGCCACTTCTATCCGTGGTAAGAGCACAGCAGGCAGAGGGTGGGCTCCAGGGCCAGGGGGAGGCCCAGGGGCAGTAATGGCCAGGGGAAAGTATCAGCTTCCATTCAGCTGACAGTGGCAGCCCTGGCTCAGAGCTGTCAGGTTTGGATTTCGTTCTTTCCATTATATATGGTTAGATAAGTCATAAAGAGTCAAATTTCAAAAAAAAAAAGAAAACTAATTTTAAAACAATGAAAATCACATATAATCCCATACCCAGACTTAAGCAATATTTAGATTTTAGTGAATTTTCTTGGTTATGTTTTTGATTTAATTGGTGTTGTACAGTTTATAATATATAGAAGTTTATATCCTGCCTGTTTTCTACCCTTAAAACTATATAATAGTGAGCACTTTTCCACATTGTTAAATATTCTTTGAAAACAGTATTTCCAGCGGCTGCTGAGAACTCCCTGAGTTCCATTGTTCCCTCACACTCTGTCCTCTCTTGGCAGCAAGATGATGATTACTTGGCCACCTTGAAAGAGCTGGAAGCTACCCTTCGGACCCAGAGCCTCTCTCTGGAGGTGATTCCTGAAGGGAAGATCATGAACAACACCTACTACCAAGAATGCCTCTTCTACCTGCATAACTACAGCACCAGCCTGGCCATCATTAGCTTCTATGTGAGGCACAGCTGCCTGCGGGAAGCCCTGCTGCACCTCCTCCACAAGGTGGGACGTGCAGACGTGGCTGGCTCTCACACGGCAGTGCCTGCTTTGCCCGCTTGGCTTGGCCCATCCAGCTTTCATGGAGGCAATCACCCCCCTTAACCTTACCCCAGGGTTGAGCTATGAGATCATCTCTGGCAAAGTCAGGTCCAAATGGCAAATTCTAGGGAATTCCCTGGTGGTCCAGTGGTTAGGACACCACACTTTCACTGCCGAGGGCCCGGGTTCAATCCCTGGTCGGGGAACTAGGAACCTGTAAGCCCCATGGTGCAGCCAAAATACAAAACAACACAAATGGCAGATTCTATCTGCACAAATCATGATTTGATGAGTGTGCGAAAGTCTTAACCTGGATCCCAGATTGCCCTTCTGACGGGCAGTGGCAAATTTCATCCCTTCTCCCAGAACATTTAGCAGAACCAAGTAATAGCTGAGAGCATGGTCTCTGGAATGAGATGCTTGGTGTAAGTGGTGTGACCTTGAGCAAATTGCCTAACCTCTCTGTTTCCACACACTTCCCACCTGCTGCCGACCCCACTGCTCGTCCACTCAGGGTTCTTACCACAAAGGCCAGGAAGCACCCATGAGCCACATCCTCAATTTGGGGCCACAAGTATCTCATAGAAGGAGAGTGTGCCCTCCTTTGTTTCCTCTGGCATCCTCTGCCCTCCTCCCACAGGGGGCAAAGGCACCCCTGAAGTGCATTATTTCTTTGGAGCCATTGTTAGGACTCTGTTTCACCATGACTCTTTACCCTTCTCTTTTTTATCTGAAAGTCCCATGCAATTTTTCTGAGGAATTGAGTGATTAGTACCAAATTTCATATAAAATTAAAGGAGCTTGAGTTATGCTTTAATTCCAGTCTGCTGCCTTTATCCAAAATGGCGGCCATTGAAAGTTTACAAATAGGCATATCTTCTAGGATTCCTCCAAGTGGGTCGACAGTACAGAGTCGTGGTAACCATACCCCTACAGGACAGCGAAAGGGAAATGCTTTCACTACTGCCGTAGCTACCGTGTCTTAACCGGGTGTCAAGAATATTGTAAAAGTTATAGTATTTGGCATTTAATTGCTAAAACCTGTTCCCTTTCCAAAAGAGTTTGGAGGTAAAGCTACTTCACCTCACCCGGTTCTGTTGCTTCTAACTGATGACCACTCCAGAGGGTTAAGCTGCTTACTTACTTATTTTGGTAAAAGCTGACGACAGCATTGCCCCTGCTTTACATCCGTCAGAGCTAGGAGAGAAGGCTTCTTTTTATCTCCTGTAATCACAGCTACCCTTGAACTGAAGTATCTTACCTTCTCAAGCAGGTGGGGAACAACAGAAAAAAACATTGTGAAAACTATGACTGAATGCCTAGAGCATGGAAGACGTGGTGTTTCCAGCCTCATTCCCTGCCTTTTCACCCCTTACCCACCACACTGCCCCAGAGTGAGCTTTCTAAAACATAGTACATGTTATTTATGTTATTCTTAATTCATGTTATTCCTCCCTCTAAAAGGCCTTCAGTGGATCCCCATGGCCACAAGACGAAGTCCAAATTCCTTAGCATGAATGCAGGATCCAACAGTATCAGGCCCCCTTATTTCACCAGTTTATTTTCACTGCAAATCCTATCTATGCTCCATATTCCAGACTTGCCAAATTACTTAAATTTTCCTGATTGTACCATGCCCTTTCTTACTTCCATGAGTCTGCATTGCTGTTTCCCCGTACCTAGAATGCCCTGCCCCTCCTTGTTTTCTTGGAAAACTCCTGTTTATCCTTCCAGACCCTCTGTATTGAGCATTCACCTCTTCCTATAAACTGTCACTGTACCTAGAACGTAACTCTGTTACTGCATTTATCCCACTGGATTGCAACTATTTGTTTACAATCGTGTCTTCGCATCTGGAGCGAGAAGGCCCATATTTACCTTACCTGGTGTCTTCAAGTACCTGGCCTAGTGCCAGTTATGAATGAATGAGTGGATAGATGAATGGATGAAATGGAAGTTCTTTTTTTTTGGCTGTGTTGGGTCTTCCTTTCGTTGCTGCACGCAGGCTTTCTCTAGTTGCGGCGAGCGGGGGCTACTCTTCGTTGCGGCGAGCGGGCTTCTTATTGCGATGGCTTCTCTTGTTGCAGAGCATAGGCTCTAGGCATGAGGTCTTCAGTAGTTGTGGCTTGCGGGCTCTAGAGCGCAGGCTCAGTAGTTGTGGTGTACAGGCTTAGTTACTCCGCGGCATGTGGGATCTTCCTGGACCAGGGATTGAACCCGTGTCCCCTGCATTGGCAGGTGGATTCTTAACCACTGTGCCACCAGGGAGGTCCCAAAATGGAAGTTCTTAAGGGGTTGAATGGCCAGATGGTTTTCTTTTCTATGACTGTGGAACGGGGGTTTATGACTCATGGTCTCTGAACCACAGATGAACTTCAGAAGTGAGCAGATTAGTATGTGTTTGCACTTTCCTGATGAGTTGGTCTATGATATTTATCATTTATTCATTCATCCAAGAAATAGTTATTAAATAGCCAAGGACTATTCTTCACAACAGTGAAGAAAAAAAAGGCAGACAAAAATAGTTGCTCTATAAAACTTACATTATAGTAGGGAGAGAGACAATAAACAAGATAAATAAGATATATAGTGTAGGGGACGAGTAATAAGAAGAGTAAAGTGGGGGAGAGGGAAGGGATGGATTGTGTAATTTTAGACAGGGTGCCCAGGACAGATGACATCTGAGTAAAGGCCTAAAGTAGATGGGGAATGAATTGTGCAGATTGTGGAGGAAGCACGGTCCAGGTGGAGGGAGTAGCAAGGGCAAAGGCCAGGGCATCTTGAGCAGAGTAAGCTGGGGAAAAGGGTGGTAGCAGATAAGGTCAGAAAGCTAAGAGGGCCTAGATCATATAGAGCCTTGTAGACATTATGAGGACTTGGGCTTTGTGCTGAGTGAGAAGGAAAACCACTGGAAGATTTTGAGCAGAGACGTAACATGATCTGACTTAGGTTTTAACCGAATCACTCAGGTTGACTGGTTGGCATTAGTCAAAAAAGAGGCAGGAGTGGAAGATGATAGACCAGGGAGGAGGCCATTGCAATCATCCGGGCAAGTGGTGATGATGACTTGGACCAGGATGGTACATGGAGGTGGTGAGAAGTGGTCAGCTACATACAGATTCTGTATGTATTTTGAGGTGGAGCCAATAGAATTTGCTAATGACTTTTATGTTGTGGTGTAAGAGAAAGATGGCTAAGGTTTTTGGCCTGAACAAATAGAAGAACAAAATTGCCATCTGAGAAGGGGAAGACTGCAGAAAGAGCAGATTGGGAAGACACAATCAGGAGTGCAGTTTTATATCAATATGTATTGTTCTCCAGATACCAAAGAGGACTTTTTGCTCCGGCAGTTGGGTATAAGTTAGGTATACAATTTTGGAGTTCAGAAAGAATATACAGGCTGGGAATAGAGATTTAGACATAATCAGCAGACAGATAAATTTAAAGCCCTAAGACTTATGAAATCAAAAGAGTGAGTAAAGAAAAGAGGACAGGGACTTCTCTGGTGGCACAGTAGTTAAGAATCCACCTGCCCATGCAGGGGACATGGGTTCAATCCCTGGTCCGGGAAGATCCCACATGCCACAGAGCAACTAAGCCCATGTGAGGCACCAGTACTGAGCCCGGGTGCTGCAACTGCTGAAGCCTGCGCGCCTAGAGCCCATGCTCCACAACAAGAGAAGCCACCACAATGAGAAGCCCACGCACCCGTTGAAGGGTAGACCCCGCTCGCCGCAACTAGAGAGAAAGCCCACGCGCAGCCAAAAAACCCAACGCAGCCAAAAACAAAGAAAAGAGAACAGCTCCCTCCTCAGCCCTGGAGAGATTAGGAGGAATCGGCAAAGGAGACTGAGAAGGCGTAGCCAGAGAAGCAGAAAGAAAACCTGGTGGGGGTGGTATCCTGGGGGCCAAATAAAGAAAATTTGTCAAGGAGGAAGCCATCAGCTGTATCACAAGCTGTTGACAGAGCAGGTGGAAAACAAGGACTAAGAATTTTAGATTTAACAACATAGAGGTCATTGGTGACCTGAGGGGCAGTTGCAATGGAGTTCTGGTGCAAAAGCTAGATGTGAGTGAGTTCAGGAGACAGTCACCGGAGAGGAACTGGAGACAGGGAGTGCAGATAACTCTGGAACAGGGAGTGCAGATAACTCTGGAACTCTGGAGTGCAGATAACTCAAGGAACTTTTCTGTACGGAGAAGGAGAGAAGGGGAGCAGTCACCCGGGCGGGATTCTCAAAGGGTTCCATCTGTGATGTGCAAAAAGATAAGACGCACCGCTGTGGGAGGATGCTGAAGGGCTGTGAGTGGAAGGAAACTCAGAATGGGTCCCAGACAGTGCCAGAACCAGGCTCAAGACTTCTGACTTTTTGCTTTGCCCTGCTCCAGGAGAGTCCCCCAGAAATCTTCATAGAAGGCATCTTCCAGCCAAGCTATAAAAGTGGGAAGCTACACGTTTTAGAAAACTTGCTAGAATCCATTGATCCAACCTTGGAAAGCTGGGGAAAGTACTTGATTGCCGCCTGCCAACATTTACAGAAGAAGAACTACTACCACATTCTGTACGAGCTACAGCAGTTTATGAAGGTAACAGCAGCCCCATCCTGCCTTCTACCTCTGTCCCTGTTGGCCTGTCGCGTGGGGAGACTGTGCAGGATGAGGGAACGAGACTGTCGTTTTGGTTCCTGGCCTTTTGCTCCTTGACTAAGCCTACCGCAAATCCACGTTACTCTCTAGCATTCTTACGTAATATCAGGATTTCCATTCTCATCCTAAAGAGGCAGACTTTAATCTTGTCAGTAATAGCATTCTTCAGAATTCAAATTATAAATTATATAGATATATAGATATCTATATATAATCTATAAATTATATAGATATATAATTATATAAATTTAAATTTATATATATATATAAATATATATATATAAATTATAAAGATAAAAAAGAGGGATATGGTAGTTTCAAGATAAACATGGGGCATGAATGCAGAATTCATAAGGTGTGAAGGAGAAGTAAGTGTTCTTACAGAAGATGCATGAAAGGAGAGGGATCATGTTTCTTCCAATCTGTCTGAGGGTGGCCAACACTAGATCACAGAGAAATTGGCTTATTCAACGCCAGAGTGAAAGTGAAGGCAAGTCAAATGGAGAATCAGATGTCTCCTTTTTAAAGATCTCTTTTGTGCTGGAATAATGTCCTACCTAAGGTCCCAGCCAGTCAGTTCACTTTGGGATCTCTTGGGCCTCTGAGGGAAAGGGTGCTGGCAGCCAGGCTTCACGGGGGGACATCAGATCAGAGTTCTCCTCACACCCCCACCCTCCAAATCTCCTTTGACGTGAACATTCATTTTCCTCTTCCAGGACCACATCCGGGCCGCCATGACCTGTATTCGGTTCTTCAGTCACAAAGCAAAGACATATACGGAGCTGGGAGAGAAGCTCTCTTGGCTGCTTAAGGCCAAGGACCACCTGAAGATCTACCTCCAAGAAACCTCCCGCCGTACTGGAAGGAAGAAAACCACCTTCTTCCGAAAGAAGATGACGGCAGCTGATGTGTCAAGGTAACTTGGGGTTCAGGGAGCAGTTGGGGTGGGGCAGAAAGGCTGGAACCGAGGGTCTGTCGGTGATGCAGCCGCTCTTGCCCATCTCTGAACTCTTGGGAAACAAACACATACACGTACACGCACACACCTAACAGGAATCATTCCTGGATGACAGTGTCCGGTACAAGCCTGGAAAGCCGCCAGAGGAGCTTGTAGGAGAAGAGGAAAGTAGGGGAGGCGCAGGGACTGGGATCACATGTGACAGTCAGACTAAGCCCCTACGCCTTACAAGACGCAAAAGAGGTCCTGGGTGATCTGGCGCCTGCCTGCGTCTCCATCTTACCTCATGCCACTCTCTCCTTTCTTGTGGCGCGTCAGGCACCCTGGCCTCCGGGGGTTCCTCAGCACCCCAGGTCCTTCCCTCCTCTCAGCCTTTTTGCTGAGAACACAACATCTGAAGTAAATGCTCCACCGCTACTGTTTATTCCTTCACAGTCCCAATCGCTAGATACTCGATGTGTCTGCTTGTTATCCGCCTCTCCTCTAGCCTCTGAACTCTGGAGGGCAGGGTTCACGTCTCTCTCAGCCGCGACTGTTGTTAGTAGCACGCCGTGCTCCGTAAACACTCATCAGCCGCTTTCGTCTTGTCGTAACTGCTCAGAGGGTATTTTGGATCTCTTTTCCCTCCGCATCCTTTCTTCTGCCTTTTCCATTGCCATCCTATTACGATTTCTCAGTCACCTGGCCCTGTTACTCCTGAGGCCCCTCCTGAGGCTAGACTGTGCATCTGCTGTCACCGTAGGCACATGAACACACTTCAGCTGCAGATGGAAGTGACCAGGTTCTTACATCGCTGCGAAAGTGCTGGGACCTCTCAGATCACCCCCTTGCCTCTGCCAACCCTGTTTGGAAACAACCACATGAAAATGGATGTTGCCTGCAAGGTATGCACGATGTGTCAGACCTCCGGCAGGCTGTTCTCTTTCAGAGCGCCTGTCACACTTGTAATCGTCCAGTTATCATTATTTCAGTCATTCTTTTGATGGCTGCCTCCCCAATGGAATGAGAGCCCCGGGAGGCTGGAGACCGAGTCCGTTTTGATTACTCTTGTATCGCTAGTGCCTGCGCTCAGTAGAGTCTCCACAGATATTTGTTGAATAAATGACTGAGTGAGGGCCTCATTCTTGACTGAGGGGCTGCTCCAGTAATTCTTGCTTCTTTAAGCACGTTTCCCTCTCATTTTCAGGTCATGCTAGGAGGGAAAAACGTAGAAGATGGTTTTGGAATTGCATTCCGTGTTCTGCAGGTATGACTCAGATTACTCAGGATTATACCGAGGGCGATCAGCACATGACCACAGTTCTGTGAGAGATCATTCTTCAGAAAATTCTCATACCAAGGAAAGCAGATTTACACGTACATCAAGGATGAAATCAACAAGAGGGCTGTTACAGAACTGGGTCAAATTCAAGACCGTAGGCCACTTTGCCAAAAACCAAGCAACCAATGACGAGTTCATCAAAAGCTATCAAATAACTACCCGAAACGAGGTCTAGGAGAGTTCCACACAGCTGTCCTCATTGCGGGGGAGCGTGGCTGGAGGAGGTGGCAGAGGGGCTGCGGTGCGGGGGTCCTATTCAGGGGGAGGGGCCACTGCCCAGGAGCCGGCTCGAGGCATACATTTTCTGTTGCTTGTGATACAAGGACATGGGTACAGCTGTGGCACTGGAGCAGAGGATGGAGCAGGGCGCCAAAACCATGAAAAGCCAGACCACTCCCCACCACACAGTGACACACAGGCACGCTGAGGCCCATCACCCTCCAGGCAGACACGGTCTTCACGCAGTGTGCGTCTAAAGGATCAAAGACAACAAACCATCTGACAGATTTCTTTCTTCCCACCCATTTTCCCTGTTGGGCAAAGACGCCAAGGCAACAGCATGTTTATCTGGTAGTTTCTAGCAAATCAGTCTTTTGGTGAATTGGTCTGTTTCCTAACACCAAGGCATCTCTTAACAGAGCACCAAGTGTCCAGGGCAGCCAGTATCAGCCCCTGACATCCATTTTCCAAGAGAAAGGTGACTCGTTAGAGAGAGAATGAACTGGTCTTGGGCATTTGATTAGAATATTTTCAGAAAGGACACGGCAGCAAGTGAGATATACCAGTGTAGGTATCAAGGTTACGATTTTTGTGGATGCTTCCTAAATGTCTGCCGAGCTCCAAGAGAAGAACTTCTTGCTGATTGTTTGTTTATGTATGTTCTCTATTGGGACTAAAGTCTTGTCTACCCCAAGCCCAGTGGGAGCTCTGTAAATGTCACCTTCCTTCCCGCCATTGGTGTCCCTGCCTCCCTACACCCATCACCCCACGCTCTGTTCTAGGACTTCCAGCTGGACGCTGCCGCAACCTACTGCAAAGCCGCCCGGCAGTTGGTGGAGAGGGAGAAGTACAGTGAGATCCGACAGCTGCTCAAATGTGTCAGCGAGTCAGGCATGGCGGCCAAAAGTGACGGGGACACCATCCTCCTCAACTGCTTGGAAGCATTCAAGAGAATTCCACCCCAGGTGCGCTCACCCCCAGACCTCTCAGCTCCTCTGCCTATTTCAGTGTCTTCACATCCCCCTCTTTATTTTTCTCTTCCCCATACTTACTGTACCTGAAACTCTACAAGATCCCTCTGTCTTTCTGACCCCTCTGTAATGATGGCCTCACTAATCAACCCTTCGCTGGAAAGAAAATTCATGGTGATAATCACTGTATCCAGAGGCCATCCCTCAGCATCCCATTGTCTGATGCTGTTGGCACCAGGAAGTGTCTGCAGACGGACAGAGTTGAGTTTCTCCCTGTGATTGTAGAGGAGGTCATCATGGGCCTGCAGGTGGCCTTTGAAGCGTGTCGCCTGCAAAAATGTCCCCCGATGGCTTCCTAGACGGGTGAACAAAGCCACATCCTTTCTTTTTTTTTTTTAATAAATTTACTTTATTTTATTTTTGGCTGCGTTGGGTCTTCGTTGCTGCACGTGGGCTTTTCTCTGGTTGTGGCGAGCGGGGGCTACTCTTCTTTGCAGGGCGCAGGCTTCTCATTGCGGTGGCTTCTCTTGTTGTGGAGCACAGGCTCTAGGCGTGGGGGCTTCAGTAGTTATGGCTCGCAGGCTCTAGAGCGCAGGCTCAGTAGTTGTGGCGCACAGGCTTAGTTGCTCCGCGGCATGTGGGATCTTCCCAGACCAGGACTCGAACCTGTGTTCCCTGCATTGGTAGGCAGATTCTTAACCACTGTGCCACCAGGGAAGCCCCACATCCTCTCTTGAAGGCCAAGGACAGGCCTCGTTTGCTGTTGCTTCTCAGATTCCCAAGCTTAGTGTTATCATTAGCTTTCCTCTGTTGCTCTTACAGCAGGAGTTGAGTTTGGTTTTTGTGGGGTTTTTGACCGTGCCACGCAGCTTGTGGGATCTTAGTTCCCTGACCAGCTATTGAACCCGGGCCCTCAGCAGTGAAAGCATGGGGTCCTAACCTTTGGACCGCCTGGGAATTCCCAGGTGATGAGTTTGTAGAGAAAGGTCAGGCAGGCATCTCCACCCTGAGTCAGAACGGCTGGGCTGAGGCTGGGTTGGGCCCCGGCTGCCACACTGGGGACCCCTCCATCTCATGACTACTGTGTCTCTGTTCTGAACAGGAGCTGGATGGCCTGATCCAGGCGATGCACAGTGATGACAGCAAGGTGAGCGGAACTGTCTCCACACCCAGTAGCGCTCGGGAGCAGCACTTTGGACTTGCCTTTCACCTTTATCCTTTGCTCGCTACCATTCAACCTGTATCTCAGCCTCTTTGTTATCAGAGGTGGGACCGAGACCCAGATAGGGGCGTAGAAGGGAGGGAATAGGTGGGGAACGTGAGAAACCTGACCACATGAGCCTTTGCCCTCCCATTTCTTTATCCCCCAAGACACACATGTCCTAGGCTTCTCTCAACTCTCCATTTCCTATGGAGGTTTTCTCTCAGAGCCCTAGGAAATCCTCACTTTCATCTTCAGATGGACTCACTGCATGAGGTTCTCAGAGTGAGCAGACTCTTTTTATCCTCGAGGAACAAGTGTACCCTCTACAGTAAGGAAAAAACCCACCCAACCCTTTGACCAACGATGTCTGTTGATGCCTCAGTCTGCAGAACAGGCCTTGCCCCTGGGGCCTGCAAGCTCTTCCTGTTGAGTGGGAGGGAAATCGGTGAACCTTTGGGAAGGGTGCTAGCGGCTCCTGTTTGTGGCCTCACCGCAGGTTCAATCCACCTGCCATCTGGAGGAAGGCCCACAGGCCAAGAGAGGCAGGAGAAAGCCAAGCCAGCCTGCCCTGGCCACTAGCAGCAGAATGATCTGGCAGCTGAGTCCCTTGTGAAGAAAACTAATGTTAGGCAAACAGCTTCTCACGCAACAACATTGCTGCTCCCCACGGCGGTATTGCTAATCCCTGGACTGAATTTGCAGGGCATTTTTCATTTGAGGTTAGGGAGAGGCTGTTCTTAACATTTCTTCACTTAATTCTGCAACATCCTGATGACATCCTGTGGAAAGGATGGAATTCTGACATCCTGAAATGTGGAAAATTACTTTTCTAGAATCAAAATGAGAACCCGACATCCAGGCCAGACACCCAGGTTTCTTGGTTCTCCGGCTATGGTTCTTTTCCAAGCCTTCAGTGATCCTCCTGTTCTGTAGGACAGAGACTTCGTGCCTGGGAAAGATGGACGCTGAAAGCTATACCGTCGTTATTACTTTTTCAGGTTTTTTCTGGCAGCAGCTGTTCTAACACACTTACGTGATCTCAGGTCACAGGATCTTGCCAAAAAACAGCTTCGTTCAGTTTCTATTCCAGACTTTCTGGAAAAATGCCCTCCTCCTCTAGGTAGGAATTTTACCTGCCAACTTGTGATATTTTGTTTAATGTACACTGGTACCAAGCAGAGCTGAGGGCCTGGGTGAAGCGAATGTCCTAGGGCAGCAGGTAGATAACCATACTGCAGGACTTGATCACTTCAGAGAGCTCAGACATGTCAGAACATGTCTTCTAGCTGTAGGCGATTATCTGTAATTGAGCTTAGGAAAGGAAGACTTTAGTGACCAAGGTAAAAAAAAGAAGATGGAACGTTGAAACATCAAGAGAGAAGAGTCCCCTCCAACCACCAGAAGGACTGTCACGGCAGAAAGGCAGCTGCTAGCGGGAGCTCTGAGGCAACTCACCTGGGCCTTGCTGTTCTCTGGCCTGGAACCCTGGCTAACCAGGGAGGTGCTGGTGAGGTCGTGGCCAGGGAAGGCAGGGGCTCTCGTCTCCACCCAGCTGGGCATTCCTGAGCTGGAGGGTGTCCTGAATGTAGGAAACTGAGCTGCCTCTGTGCCAAACTGCAAGTCAGATCAACCTGGGGTCACGCCTTATTTAGAGTTTTTCTAATTGTGTGCATTTTCTTCCCAAAATTTCCGGTTAAAAGATTGTTAATTCAGCAGGTCAGAAACAGAAAATAGAGAAAGGGGCTCTGTGTGCCCATTGTAGGGGGCAGGTATGATGGCTCATTCATTCACTTCATGCATTTTCATTGAACGCCTGCATGCCAGACCCTGTGCTAGGCACCAGGAATGGTTAGAAAAAGCAGACACTATTCCTGCCATCCTGGCCAAGGAGGCAGTCATCAATCAAGTCATCAGCCAAATAACTACAAACCACAGTCTATCGGCAGCGAGGCCAGGAGGAGGCTGGAGAGCCCAGGGGAGTGAGGAGGGCCTTGGAGGGAGTGGTTAGCGGCCAGACTCTGCCTGCCTACCTTCTTCTTTTTGAAATTCTTAGCTTATTTGTAATAACTTTTTGCACTATAAAATAACAGTGTAATATTTAAAGAGTGGCCGTAATGTAATAAAAGGCAAGAACCCAATTATTTTTTTTCTTAATAACCTCTAATCTGTTTTGACAGAGTATCTTTTTTTTTTAATTTATTTATTTATTTATTTATTTTTGGCTGTGTTTGGTCTTCGTTTCTGTGAGAGGGCTTTCTCTAGTTGCGGTGCGCGGGCCCCTCACCGTCGTGGCCTCTCTTGTTGCGGAGCACAGGCTCCAGATGTGCAGGCTCAGTAGTTGTGGCACACAGGCCCAGTTGCTCCGTGGCATGTGGGATCTTCCCAGACCAGGGCTCAAACCCGTGTCCCCTGCATTGGCAGGCAGATTCTCAACCACTGCACCACCAGGGAAGCCCAAGAACCCAATTATTGATTGGTAGGTGAGAAGTGGTGTCTCATCTGCTTGAGCTCTCCGTGTGCCTGTTGGTGACTTGTCAGTGACGGTTTCCTTCCCGCTGTTTCTTACACCCACCTGGCAGGTTCAGGCCTACCTGACGTGTTGCAAGCTGCGTTCTGCCTACTTGATCGCCGTGAAGCAAGAACACTCGCGGGCCGCGGTCCTCGTCCAGCAGGTGCAGCAGGCCGCCAAGAGCAGTGGGGACGCAGTAGTGCAAGACATCTGCTCCCAGTGGCTTCTGACAAGCCACAGCCGGGGTGCCCACGGCTCGGGCTCCAGGAAGTGACCCTGGACTACGGGGCCTGACAACTGTGGGAGGGGAGTGATGGGATGCTTCCAGCTCTTCCCTCCTGTGGGACGGGACTTCCCTGGCTCCACCCCAGGTGGGAAAGAGCTGGAATTGGACCCGACTTGCCATCCTGGGCAAAGACAGGACCTTTCACACAAGTGCCATGTTTCTGTAAAACTGTGGAGTCTGTGTTTGTCTGGAGATGGCCAGTTCTTTCTACCTCAGAGTGAGTGTGTGTGTGTGCACGCTCTTTGCGCTCATGTTTACGCCCAAGCATTTCTGAACAAATGAAACTCTCCCCCCACTGCAAAGAGGCACTTTACTTTAGACTTCTGCCTGTCTGAAAACCTTCCCCGCGTTTTTGGTTCTTAACCCGGGTTCATCCTGTTTGTACACAGTTCCCTCTGTGTGGAGACGTTCCAGTAGCTCCTTGTGACTGGAAGGGTTTTAACAGAGAATTATAGAGCAGCATCAAAAGGATTTCCTCTTCTTCCCTCCTTCCTGTCCCCAAATTCAGAGATGGCTTTAGGGCAGTTGCTTCCTGTGGTATAAAACCATTCTGAGTGTCTCTCCTCTCACAAGCGCCAGAGTTACCATGAATCTTCGGAAGGTGGTCTGAACAGAAAGGTCCTCAGGTGCTGGCATCTGAAAGCTGTGGCTACCTGTACACGTGATGGGGTCTGGAGCCCTACACATGGGCAGGAGGGGTGCCATCACGTTTATCTACAGGGAGAGAAAAGGGAACCTCTCCAAACAGGATTGCAGGAGGCTTGTTTACAAGCAAAGAACTGGCTCTTGTCAATATCCCTGCTGCAAAGTGAGAGGAAGTAGCTTCCTCTTTGAGAGTCTGGGGAGAGAAACAGTAGCCCAGACCCTGGAACTGAATGGCTGGACTTTGCCTGTTTGAGTTACAGTCCTATATGTGCCCCTTAAATTGGTTAGGAAATCACTTCCTCTTCCCTCCTGCTTCTCTTCAGTCTCTTCGGAACAGAAGGATGGACACGCAGAGACCCAAGGTCGTTGAGAAGGCAGTGCACTTCTTTGTCTTAACAAAGAGAGTCACGGGTTCACTTTGAAGTTGGGCCAGCGGACAAGAATTAAACAAGGGGGGCTTCCCTGGTGGCTCAGTGGTTAAGAATCCGCCTGCCAGTGAAGGGAACACAGGTTCGAGCCCTGGTCCGGGAAGATCCCACATGCCACGGAGCAGCTAAGCCCGTGTGCCACAACTACTGAACCTGCACGCCTAGAGCCCGTGCTCTGCAACAAGAGAAGCCACTGCAATGAGAAGCCCGTGCACCGCGACGAAGAGTAGCCCCCGCTCGCCGCAGCTCGAGAAAACCCATGCACAGCAACAAAGACCCAACTCAGCCATAAATAAATAAATTTATTTTTTAAAAAGAATTAAACAAGGGGATGGTGAAATAGGTCATGTCCAGTTGGGCAACTAGGTGAAGTGCTCCTTTAATAAGCATTGGCCTGTCTTCCCACCAGAGATGTGACAGCGTTTTGGAAAAGGTCTTCCATAGTCCATGACTTGGATTTGCAAATGAGGGGTGTGAGGAAAGCTCCGCAGCTGCGAGCCTCCCACCAGCCAGAGCTCAGCCTGTTGATCTCACGTTTGCTGCTGAGAGAAACGGGAGCTAGAAGCCAAAGTCACTATCTCTGGCGCTTAGAAACCCTGTGGATTTCCCTCTGAACCAGGTTTTTTTAATAGTAAAATAAACAACTGTAAGAGCATCTGTCAGATTCAAAGTTTTGGTCCTCTAATTAGAGAGGGGAGAGACTGAAAAGAAAATACTAGACCCCTTTATGGGAAAGTGTGACAAGTGGCTTTGAGTCATAAAATGCATCTATCTCCCAGAAAACATCATTTCCTGGCATCTGCTTGCCCTTCTGAGTCTGCCCTTTTTGCACTGAACATAAGCACTTTATATAAATGGGTTGCAAATCTTACAGCCCTTAATTTGGGATGTTAAGACCAGATTTTCCTGACTCTCAATTAGTTGAACTATAAAATAGGCAGCCGTTGACTAGACTGACATAAGATGAGGCTAAGGGCTTTTGGGCATCAGGCTGTGGTCTCCAGCAAAAAACAAAATAACAAACTAATGGACACGTCAAAGGGTTGAATGTTTTATTATAAGCAAGTCTTAATAAAGTGTCTGTCCTACAAGTTCTTGGCTTCATGGCTCCTTTGTGCTGTCTTGCTCTTATCCTTCCCTTCCTTCATGCCTTGTGTTCTGTGTGGAGAGAAAAGGTGGGTGGGAAACATGAGATGGCCTTCAACTCCTGAACTTCTCTAAATGATTCCCATCATAACTCAGGACTGTGGTTAGGATTTATCTCAAGATTCCTAATATGTTAAAAACTATTAGTGTACTCTCTGCCACCAGGAAACTGTCTTGCTTCATTCAGAGTGCTGGGTGGAGGTAGGTTATACATTCATCAGGTATAGAAGGCAAATGAAAAGTCCCTCCCATCCCTGTCCCTTTAGCCCAGTCCCCTCCCAGAGGCCACCAGGGTGACCAGTTTCTAACGTATAGTTCCAGAGCTATTTTATGCATAAAGAAGCAGTAACGCCTGAAGTATTTCGTGGTGAAGTAACGCCTGAAGTATTTCGTGCCCACCATAATTATTTAACCAGTCTCTGTTGATGGACATTTTAGGTTGTTGCCATCTTTGCCACAACAGATTATGCTGCAGGGAATCATCTTGTCTTGAATACCCTGGGTCAGAGGACATGTGCATTTGGTAAATATTGTCAGTTGCCTTCCAAAGAGGTCATGGCAATTCACTCTCCCACCAGCACTGTAGGACAAGTGCCTGCTTTCCCACAGTTATCAAACTTTGTATATCTTTGCCAGGCTGAGAATGAAAAATGGAACTCTGAAGTTTTTTTCAAGCTGTTAATTCTACGTGTCTTTTTAATAGCAACCAAACTGTGACTCTTTGAAACCAGGTGTAGGGTCTTTGGGGAAAGTGGAACTCAAGTTGGGCTTAGATAGTTTTCTTGCCACCCTCTGACAGCACACATGTGCAGTATGATACTTGAACCATGGACAGTAACATTGCTGCCATTATCACCTTTCCCTGGAAACATGATCTCATCAATTTCTCATTTAAAAAAATTAACAAAGCTTCAAAAACAGGGCTTCCCTGGTGGCGCAGTGGTTGAGAGTCCGCCTGCCGATGCAGGGGACACGGGTTCGTGCCCCGGTCCGGGAAGATCCCACATGCCGCGGAGCGACTAGGCCCAAGAGCCATGGCCGCTGAGCCTGTGCGTCCGGAGCCTGTGCTCCGCAATGGGAGAGGCCGCAGCGGTGAGAGGCCCGCGTACAGCAAAAAAAAAAAAAAAAAAAAACCTTCAAAAACAAACACAACAAACAAAAAGTAATAATGAAGGTAGCCTGAAAACCACCTGTTTGGGATCTGGCGCAAAGATGCGTCACAACAAAGGAAATTGGAACACCCAACCTAACCCTAGGATAGAGGACGCTGACTATGTTTAGAAACCTGAGACATTCCAAATTTACCAGATATCTTTGGCTGGAGCTTAAGTGAAGTAGATCAAATGCTGTCAGACTTTTCATGCTCAAGCAACCAAATGTCAATAGTCACAGTTACCCTGAGGGAAATGGCCTGTTCTTGGTCATCATCTTCTCTTCCACAGTAATGATGTTGACTAACCCATCCTTGAAACCTCCGATTCTACCACAAATTTATTCAACATCTGGTTTACTGAAAGGCTGCTTTGGTGGAGCGCTTTCCTGCTCGCTATCTCTTCACATTCTTATTTCTGCTTGGAACTCTCTAACCACCTCCGCTACCCCAATCCTCCAGTCTTCTGTTGTTCAAACCCTTTCGTCAAGCCCCTTTCAAGTACCTTTTCTACAAATGATTTGCTGCTCTGGCTGTACTTCCTCTTCGTCCCACTGAAGGGCTAAAATTCTTCAAGGTCTTATCCATTCTCTCTTGACACTCTTATACTCTCCCATACAATCCCATAACTTCAGCAATCATTTTGATTGGCTGAGTTCCAAGTCAAATTTCTCCCCCTTAATGTTTTTCCACAGCAGATCCACCTTTTGATTGCTTTCTGGAACTCACCCAGATGGCTGACCTGCCTGCCTCTAAAAATAGTAGCATGTCCAAAATGGAACACATCCTATTCCACTCACAAACCTAATCTTCCTGTGTCAGTGAATATTAGTATCAATCAATTAATGTTATTATTACTATTGTGCATGCTGCCTGGGTTAGAAACCTCAGGTGTTCTCTGTATTGACTTTCTGTTCCCTCCTCGGTCAACAAACATTCAAGTACCTTCCATGCATATATCCAGTTGAAAGCCAAATCCTTTCATCCTACTTTCCCAGTCGGAAGACACTGGCCCTTCCACTGAATCACCTTACTTCAGGTCCTTGTCACTTTCTCCCCTGACTGCTGCAGAAGCCTCTTTTCTTCACCTCAAACACCTATGCAAAAGTTGGTTCTCCTACCAACTCCATATTAACAAACAATACCTCTAGAAGAATAAACAACTCTATCATCTTCAGGCGTGGGAAGTCTTTCTAAGCAGATACAAACCCAAGGATCCTTGAAACATTTAATTGTCATTATTGTGTTTAAAATGCCCATAACAACAACAACAAAAAATTACCATTTTAACCATTTTTAAGTGTACAGTTCAGTGGCATTAAATACATTCACAGTGTTGTGCAACCATCACCACTGTCCCTCTCCAGAACTTTTTCATCTTCCCAAACTGAAATTCTGTACCCATTAAGCACTAACTCTCTATCCGTCCCCCCACTGTCCCCAGCCCCTGGTAACCACCGTAATGCATTTGACCTTTGTTTGTCATATATGTTGCAAACATGTTTTTCTAGGTTTTGATGGTCCTTTTATTTTTGTTACAGTGTATTTTAGTTATTTATTTTATTGATTATTTAATTAATTTTTTTGGCTGCATTGGGTCTTCGTTGCTGCGCGCGGGCTTTCTCTAGTTGCAGCGAGCAGGGGCTACTCTTCGTTGCGGTGCGCGGGCTTCTCACTGCAGTGACTTTTCTTGTGGAGCACGGGCTCTAGGCGCACAGGCTTCAGTAGTTGTGGCCTGAAGGCTCTCGAGCTCAGGCTCGGTAGTTGTGGCGCATGGGCATAGTTGCTCCCCAGCATGTGGGAATCTTCCCAGACCAGGGCTGGAACCTGTGCCCCCGTCGTTGGCAGGCGGATTCTTAATCACTGTGCCACCACGGAAGCCCTGTTACAGTGTATTTAAAAAACTCATGAGCAACACATTTGATTACGTAAAAATTGTCTTTTCATTATGCTAAGTGAAATAAGCCAGATACAAAAGGACAAATAATATATGATTCCATTTACATAAGGCGCCTACATCAATTCTATCAGTACTTCAGGGCCCTTTTCAAAAGGCGCTTCTGCTGAGAACATTTTTTTTTTCTGCTTCCCCGCTTCCTTCTCTGCTCCCGCCCCATGGATGTGGACTCTTACTCCTTTAACCCTTCTGTGTCTCTTAAAACTCCCCTATTCTGCCTTCCTGACAGTTATTTTTTTACTTGTCCTTTTGTTCCCTCATAGACCATAAGCTCCTCAAAGGCAAGGATCATCTCTTGCTCACCTTTGAGTTCACCCACAAATTACTTGCACATTATTTACTAGTAAATAAAGATGTTTGAATTAAACTGTAAAGAATATAGCATGTCCTGAACCAGCAATAGTTGAGAAAGTGAAACATTTTTTAAGTTATCTGTTCAAGAGTCTTTTTCCAGACTGTAAGCTGGTCAAATGACTATAAGTTCAAATGCCTTATTTATATCCCCAGGACTGAGCCTGGCACATGATGGCTGTCAGTAAACTTTAGCTGAAATTTTTAATTGGATTGAACTAATGGAAATAGTTCATTTAAGGAAACTACCAGTATAGAAGTCATTTCCTTAGAGAGAAAAACATTCTTTGCTTGTAGGGAAAATGGGCAAGATTGAACATATTTAAAGAAAAGCTGAGAAGATTCTTTTCATTTCTGTGTTGATATTTTAAGAATCTTTGAGCTGAGGGAAAAAATCCAATATAGTAGTTACTCCAGTTTAATGGAAATAGGAACTCAATGAATAGAAATTTGACTCCCACTATCTTTTTAAAAGTAAATTATTGGGCTTCCCTGGTGGCGCAGTGGTTGAGAGTCCGCCTGCCGATGCAGGGGACACGGGTTCGTGCCCCGGTCCGGGAAGATCCCACATGCCGCGGAGCGGCTGGGCCCGTGAGCCATGGCCGCTGAGCCTGCGCGTCCGGAGCCTGTGCTCCGCAACGGGAGAGGCCACAACAGTGAGAGGCCCGCGTACCGCAAGAAAAAAAAGTGGAAAAAGTAAATTATTGAACTGTTCCTAAGTCACCTGCATCAGACAGCACCTATAAAGAACTATGTACTTTTTAGAGCTAGAAGTGATTGTAGAAGACATTGACTACATCCCCTATTTTATTTTTTGTTCACTTATTTATTCAACAAATATTAAGGTTATATTGTGAGCTGTATGCTGGAGTTTACAGAGTCATAGAAGATGCCCAGTCACTTGCTATTGTCTCATATATTAAATATTGAGAGGATGTCCAGGGTGTAAATGAGAGCTCATGGAAGGAGTACTGAATACAGACTGGAGGGAGGCCAATGAAGGCTTCCCAGAAGACATGATGCTCAGGATACAAGTAGCGGGAGAAAGGGGTCCAGAGACAACAGAGTATCTAACTGAGAGAAATCAAAGAAATCGCATCAGGCTGGAGCCTGGTCAGCGTGCTGTGACCAGGTTATGTAGGGTCTTGTAAGCTTGTTAAGGAGTTTGGGATTTAACCCATTGGATAATAGAAGGACACTAAAATGTTCTAAGCAAGAGAGTGACGTGACGTGACAAATTTTAAGGTCACTTTGGCTGCAGAATGGAGCACAGGTTAGTCAGGGGGAAAAGTAGAAGCAGAGATGTTACCAAGTTTGGGTAGTAGTTGAGGCTTCCTGTAGCCCTCAAAATAAAGTCCAAATTCGGACTTCCTTGGCAGTCCAGTGGTTAAGACTCCAAGCTCCCAACACAGGGGGCATGGTTTCCATCCTTGGTCAGGGAAGATCCTGCATGCCATGTGGTGTGGCCAAAAATATATGTATATAATAAAATAATAAAATCCAAATTCTCACCAGGGCTCATAAGGCCCCTCCTTACTGGATCCCTACCTACCTCTCATTTCTCACCTTCCACCCCCAACTCCCTTCTTTCAGCTTCTCAGATGTGATATATGCTTTGCCCCCTCTGAGCCTGCTGCCCGGACCACTTTTTACCTTCTCTTCACCTAGTGAACAAGTCTTGTTAAGTGTATGCTACTTGGTTTAGGACGTCTCCTTAGATCTCTTCCCTCCCTCCCAGACTAGCCTGGGCATTTCTGCCACATGTCCTTGTAGTGAGGGCCGAAACAGGATCTCTCTGGCTCACTTCCTACCGCCCATGCTTGCAACAATCCTGGCACAAAGTGTGTGTGTTTTTTTTAAATAAATGAATGATCTAATGGTGGCGTGAGGGTATCTACAATTTAAGGGGCAAGTAGAGGAAGAAGAACCTGCAAAGAAGTCCCAGAAGGAGGAGGAGAACCAGAAGAATGCAGGTCACAGAAGCCAAGGGAGCAAGTGTGGGTCTGTAGGTTCCATATGGCTCTACTTGTAAACCACCCCCAAAGAGCCAAGGAGGGCAACAAATAGAAACATGAACTTCATCTTTGATGAAAGAAGGAGACAAATGTTAAGAGAAATTCTCAACATGAAGATTAAACAATCTTCATGGATGGAGTGACACCTCTTCCACTGTGGAAAGAGGCAAGGAAGAAAATATGAGTGGGATATGGACAAGTTTGCTGGGTTTGTAGCAGAAAGTTGAGGGAGTTAAGACTGATGGCTTCCCAGTTCTCCATGAAATCAGAGGAGAAATCAACTGTTAATAGTTCAAGGGAGCTGTTGGGTGGCGTGGCTTGAGAATATGGAGAGGACGTGAACCTCTCCATATTGTAACCTAAGAGGCATTTTCACTATGAAGTTTTTGAAGCTTACTTGGGCCCCTGTGTGTTAAGGGAGTTGCTGGAAGTTGTATTCTAGGTGGGGGTGGGGGGGGAAGCCAAATTGCTTTCTGAAGGCATTTTTATGCAAGCATTGCTGTCAAATTACCTAAAGAGATCTCAGAAGATCTTAAATTCCCACGGCTCTAATTACTTTTGGTTGGGGGTGATGGGTTTCTTCATTCTAAATCAAAGTCCAATTTTGTACCTAATTTTGTAACTGTAATTATGTATTACTCTTTTAAAGATGATCCCATGAATTGTATAAGCTTCCTTGGATCCATCCTTGACTGTGGAAGAACAGGTGATCAGGCAGCACTGAAAGCCCAGTTGACACTGAGGACCAGTGATTGATAGTGGCTCCAGTCTGCCAGGTTGAGTGATTTTCTCCAGCAGCACTCTTGGCGTGTAGAAATCAGAGAGTTGGATTCTTCTAGCCTTTGCTAGACAGGATGATAATGGCACAGGGAATTGACAAGAGAGAAAACTGGGGGAGCAGAAGGTTGTGGTTGGAGTGGGATGTTGGAAGTTAAGATATCTGAGAAGCAGCAAGTTCATGTGATGACAAAGTGCCCAGGTGTGGTCCTTGTCATGGGAATGGGAGATGAAGAGGGGTGGAGGAAAAGGTCAGTGTTGAGGAGATCAGGGAACTGAGTCTGAGTGGACGTGCAGGACACTTTCAAATACTAGTGCTAGAGAATAGTAAATATATTTAAGAATATGTGGAGATCTCTTTTACTTAGGCTCTGGTGCTCAGTTCTGACATAATACAACCTGATACCCTGGACATCAGCTCCCATGACTAACGTTGTTTAAGCCCCAGGGGAGCACACCTTGACTGCATCCAAATGCTCTCAAGGTGTGTAGATTGTGCTGCTGCTTCTGAGTGCAGGCAGAATTTGAAGAGAGGAAGCAGTTGGGGAAAAGACAATTAATTAACTTGTCAAATTCTTTCTCAGCATGATCGTAATGGAGACTTGCATTAAAATGAGCATGATTTTCACGTAGTAGCGCTGAGTGTCTATTTTCTTGTCTCTCCATATTTCAATATGTGTGCGTTTGCAACACGTATAATGGAGGCTACAAAATAATTAATTTATATCACTTTTAAATTGATAAACATGTAGGTGTAGAGGAAACATGCATGAAGTATGATATCCATTGTTTACATTGGCGGTTAAAGGGACATTGAACACTAGAATCATGAATAGTTTTATTTTTATAAAAATTCATAGAGATAATTACATTTTTTAAAACTGAAAAAAATTATTTAAATAATTTTGATTTAAAATGTTGATATTCATCTCTATAATGTTTTATATTTTGCCTTTTAATTTTGATAGATAATTTAAATATTTTAGAAGAAAAATAAATACATTAAAAAAATTTTTATTTCTTTAATTTACATTTTTATGAAAATATATTTAAATTGCATATACTTTGAATACAAGTACATTTTGTATTTTTTTTAATCCTTTAGTTACATAACTACTGCCATTACAACACAAAATATTGGGTGATTAAAACCACGTAATCAGTGATTTTACTGAGCTGAAAGCCATGTGAAGCAGAGCTACCTTCCCACTCCGCTCCCTCCATTGGACTATGACAAGAGCAAGAAATAAACTTTTTTGCATTAAGCCACTAAAATTTAGCATTGTTTGTTACAGCAGTTAATCTACCTTCTATCAGAACAAGTTGTACAACATGTTTTCTGATCTTCTCAGCTGATTGTTTTGGCTAAGAGATATCATATATCCATATGTAGAAAAAATAGATTGTACATATAGATTAAAATTTGGATGAATACCTGTGAATGAATAGCAGAGCTATTAAGACTCTGTACTAGGATGTTAGATCAGTTATCACTGTGGATACTGAAATTAATGAAAGATGACAGATCTTTGGGGTGGAGAAAAATATAATGAAACAGATAAGGAAATTGAAGGTGATGAAAGTAGGTCAGGAAGACATCTGCCTTGGATCTGCAGTGATGATGGAAAAAAGTAGGTTTAAAAAATGGTAAGATATCAGCAATTTTATATGGCTCAACATAATACTATTGTGTCAGTTAGGACATAGACTTCAACAATAAGGACCATTTATCGTGTTATGTAACAAGTCTTAAGGGAGGGCAATCCAGTCTTGGCTAATTCGGTAACTCACTGCTTTATCGTCAGCGACCCAGGTTATTTCTATCTTTCCCTCTACCATCTTCAGCATGTGAGTTTGGTCTTTGGGCCAGCTCAGCTCCACTCATGACTCAAGATAATTGTGGTAGATTCAGATGTCATATTCAGCCATGACAATGTCCAACAGAAGAAGACAGAAAATTTCTTCCTGTGTCTCACTTTTTAGTCAGTGAGGAAGCCCTCTTCCAGAAGCTTCCATACCCCATGATTGAGGCACATGCTTTTTCCATAACCAATCACTTGCAAGGGAAATATGCTCACCATGATTGTCTTGGATCAGCAGTTCACAGCCCCAGCTGCACATTAAAATCATCCAGAACTTTCCAAAACTTTGCCCAAGAACAGAATAATTAAACATGAATCTGAGGTAAGACCTAGGCATTGGCATTTTATATATATATATATATTTTTTTTTTTAATAAATGTATTTATTTATTTATTTTTGGCTGCATTGGGTCTCCGTTGTTGGGTCTTCATTGCTGCGCGTGGGCTTTCTGTAGTTACTGCAAGTGGGGTCTACTCTTCAGCGCAGTGTGTGGGCTTCTCATTGCGGTGGATTCTCTTGTTGCAGAGCTCGGGCTCTAGGCGTGCGGGCTTCAGTAGTTGTGGCACTCAGTTTCAGTAGTTGTGGCGCACGGGCTTAGTTGTTCCACGGCATGTGGGATCTTCCTGGACCAGGGTTGGAACCCGTGTCCCCTGCATTGGCAGGCGGATTCTCAACCACTGTGCCACCAGGGAAGTCCCGAGGCATTTTATATATTTTAAAATACAGCTAGGGTTGAGAACACTGCCATAGGTTATTCAGGGCCATGGTGACAGTGGTAGCCAACAGCATCTGCTGAAACTACTAATTTTTAATTTCCAAGTAAAATATTCTTTTTTTTAAATTGAAATATTATTTCCCATAATTCTTCTCAAGGGCAACCTCTCTTGTGTGTTCATTGTATATAGTTTTAGACCTTTTTCTGTACTGTTACATACTTATATATGTACCCATAGAAAATATATGGTATCATGTTAGATGTGTGTAATTTTTAAATATAAATCTTATCACCTGCACAAATTCATCATTCTGCAACTCATCAATTTATATAAATGTGTGTGTGTGTGTATAATCATCTTTTTGGACTAATTACCCCAAATACAAATGTACTACTTCATTGTGTGATTATACCAAAGATTATTTAGTTTTCTCCAACTGATGGACTTTTAGGTTGTTTCCATTTTTTTTTCTAGTACAAGCAATGCCTCCTTACACACATGTAGTAATGTTATTGCAGATACTGAGAAGTAGATCTCTGGGTAGAATTGGCATCACCATTTCTTCCACTCATACCAGCAGTATATAAAAATATCTGTTTCCTAGACTTCTGCCAAAATTTGTTAAGCTCTCTAATTTTTCACATTCTGATCGTTGAAAAATTACATCTTGTTTTGATTTGTAGTTCCCTGATCATTACTAAGATGTATTGACCATTTTTATTTCTTCTGCAAATTTCCTGTTTATATCTTCTGCAAAGTGCTCTGTTGGGTACTATGTCTTGTTCTTATTGAGAGGTAAAAGTTCTTTATATAATGTGATTACTACTCTTTTTTCTGATCTATATATCAGCGTAACAGATGCTGTGGGGTGCCAACCATCTTCTTCATTTCAGAAACGATGCACCCATTCCCCCAGATGCTGGGAACGTAGGTAGCTGACAGCTCACAGCTGAGTCTCTCTCTAGAACTTGCCTTCACCCAGGTCATGCCCCCTTCCTGGAAGCTGCCCACATCCGCTGACTGGTCAGTGTGGGGAATAAAAGTCAACCTCCTTTCCTCAATTCAGGACAACTCAGTTCCAGAGCTCCCTGTGGGATCAGGATCATCTAAGCTTTCGTGAGAATGCACCGGAGTTCCACTTTGCCCTTTGCCCAGTCCTACTTCCATCACTCCCCCGTAGGTATTGATCCCAAGAGAACTCCCCACAAACTCCCTGTGTGCAGATGTCCATCTCAGAGTCTATTTCCCAGGATACCTGACCTGAATTACAAGAATACCCATCAACATCACGACTTTTAACTTAATTTTTGGTGTGTTTTTTAGTTGTATCCCTCTTTTCCTGTATGCTTTTTGCTTTTCATATCTCAAAAAGACCTTCCCTCTTCTAAGATCTTAAAGATATACTCCTATATTTTCTTCTAATACTTTTAGGTTTTTTTTTTTTTTTTGGCTGCATTGGGTCTTCATTGCTGCACGTGGGCTTTCTCTAGTTGCGGCGAGCAGGAACTACTCTTCATTGTGATGTGCAGGCTTCTCATTGCGGTGGCTTCTCTTGTTGCGGAGCATGGACTCTAGGCACGCAGGCTTCAGCAGTTGTGGTACGTGGGCTCAGTATTTGTGGCTTGCGGGTTCTAGAGCGCAGGCTCAGTAGTTATGGTGCACGGGCTTAGTTGCTCCGTGGCAAGTGGGATCTTCCCGGACTGGGGCTCGAACCCGTGTCCCCTGCATTGGCAGGCGGATTCTTAATCACTGCACCACCAGGGAAGTCCCTGGATAGCTATTTGGTCAACATCATTTATTAAACAGTCTACTTTTTTCTCCCTGATTTGAAATGCGACCTCTACAGCTGTCACATTCTCACATGACTCTTCCCCCCCACCATAGCTGAATGCTTCCTAGTGAGTATCAGACCCAAGCCAAACCTGAGATTCTTTAAATACTAAAAATAGAAAATAGCTGCAGTGCCTCTTCAATGGTAAAAACCGCAAGGTGTAAAGCTTGAGAGTTTTCAACAGCCGAGTGTTTTGCCACTTACTCTGAAATGAAGCCCACCTCCAGAGAAAGGCACATATACAGGAAGCTTGATTCTTGAGTTCCAGTTATTTCTGAGATCTATCCCTGCCCTTTCCCACTTCTCAGTTTCAACCTGTCTTTGAATTTATGAGCAAAATATTCCATGGTTTTTTTTGGCTTAGATTGCTCAAAGTGGGTGTCTGTCTTGTAAAAGAGGCCAAGCACACAAGGTAGATCCTCCAGGGCTTGAAGGCATGGTGACACATAGCACAGACTTGAACTGGACAAGGACCAAGTGCCAGCTAAGGTCATGTGCGGCAGCTAGTCATCGCTTAGGTAATCTGTGGTCTGGAACTGTTTGCTTCTCAATTTTCATATGTCTCTTTGATTTCCTTTCCCTTTAGTTTCCCAGACAAGTTTTACTTTTAAGAAATGTAAGCCCATCTCAGTGGAGCCAAAGGGAAAGATTTTCCTCACCTGGGCTAGGCTGGCTGAGAGTCTCAAAGCATAACAGAAACCAGGAATAGTGAAGGCAGTGACCTGGGGCAGCTGGAGAGACACCCAGGAGCAGAGAAATCCACGGTGACTGTCCTTCCTGGGCCTTCATCCATGATTTTGTCTCCGGTATTGTAAGGAGCACTCTTCCAGGAAGCCAGGAAGCCTGGAAGCCATATTTATAGCAAACACAGACTGGAAGGCAGATGGCTCTGTGGTCATGGGAGAATCTAAGGAGCAGAGATGGGAAAGTGGAAGGGTGACTCAGCCACTGGATTCCCAGCCTTGTCTGTGCTGAGCCAAGGCCTTTCCCTTGTGTGGTGGTGACCTTGGGGCAAGTCTCTTCAGGAAACATAGCAAGAGGCCAAGGCTGGTACTTATTCCTTGCCCAGGCTGAACATATGAGACAACATTTTTGGTGCTGGGCAGGGAGCTACACAGAAGCAAGATGAAGCCTGTGCATGAGAGGATTCCAAAAGGGGAGTAGTGCTGAGGGAGGCTGTCTCATGGGAGCACCCGGAGGCCACGAGCTGTGACGGAGTCCGGAATCTGAACAAGGGAGAAAGGGAAACAATGATTGCTTGATAGCCCGAAAATACCAACAAAATGTGAAATCAATACCCACACCTCTTTGGGCTTTTTTGTTTGTTTTGTTTTGTTTTCTGTTTTTTTGCATTCTTTGCTTCTCAGCTCTCCCATAGTTGGCATCACTGCTGTTAGGTATAAACGCATCCGAAAATTTGATAGGAGAGAAAACTTCCAATTTAAAATATTTTCCCTGGCCAAATAATATTTCACAGACTTCTTTCAATGAGAAGCAGCATAGCATTGTGGTCAGGAGTAACCACCTCCAGCCTGTACCTCCTTGAACTGGTTAAGCTATGCCACTTGCCTAGGATGGCAGGAAAGGAGGCATGTTTCAAGTAGAGTCATTCTTCAGGAAGTGAGGGAATCTACAGTATGGAAGTTAGGACTAAGGAAGCAGAATTGGGTCAATTTCTGTGTTTTCCAGAGACCAGGGTTGGGTGATAACGCAGGGAACGCCATCTTCCCCAACCCCTGCCCTAAAACTCAAGAGGAAGTATTTCTCCACCAAACACCATGACCTTAAGGTCAGCCATCATCTTACAAAGTTCCTAAGGCCTTTAGGCTGTCCTTCCCTCTTGGGTGTCAGATTCCCACTCAGATTGCTTTCATCTGCCTCCCCAAATTAGATGGGCCCCTTCTAGCATTCACAGACTCTGAGGATTCTATATTCAAGCTTCTATCTTGGTCCTGAGTCCTAGGCCCTGCTCAGTTGCCATTCCCCAGCCCCTGTACTCCAGACTGAGGTTATCAGCCCCCTGCCCCCAGCAACTGGCCCCAAGCTCTCTGAGTCTCTTAGAAAAAATACAAAGAGGTTTTTCAAATTTCAGACTTCAGATATTTGATACAAGTCAAGAATCGGATGAACTTCATTAAGCCAATCATACTAGCAAGTAATCTGGCAAACAAAAAAGTATAAAATGTAATAGCCCAAAGGGTTCCAAACACACACACTCTAAGGATTCCATATATTTTAAAGAACAATCTTTTGAATGTTGTTAGCATTCTGTTCTCTGAAAAAGATGTTCTAGAGAGAGAAGATTCCAATTTGATAAAAATGACTATATTTGTTTTTGTTTTTTAATTTTATTTATTAAACTACAGTTGATTTAAAATGTTGTGTTAGGGCTTCCCTGGTGGCACAGTGGTTAAGAATCCACCTGCCAATGCAAGGGACACAAGTTCAAGCCCTGGCCCGGGAAGATCCCACATGCCACAGAGCAACTAAGCCCATGCGCCACAACTACTGAGCCTGCGCTCTAGAGCCCATGAGCCACAGCTGCTGAGCCCGTGTGTCATGACTACTGAAGCCTGCGCGCCTAGAGCCCATGCTCCGCAACAAGAGAAGCCACTGCAATGAGAAGCCCGCGCACAGCAACGAAGAACCAAAGCAGCCAAAAATAAATAAATAAAATAAATAAATTTATTTAAAAATTTTAAAGTAAATAAATAAAATGTTGTGTAAGGTTCAGGTGTACAGCTTCAGATTCTTTTCCAGTATAGGTTATTACAGGATATTGAATATAGTTCCCTGTGCTATTCAGTAAATCCTTGTTGTTATCTATTTTATATATAGTGGTTTGTATATGTTAATTTCATACTCCTAATTTGTCCTTCCCCCTTCCCTTTCCCCTTTGGCAACGTTTGTTTAAAATCACTGTATTTGGGCTTCCCTGGTGGCACAGTGGTTAAGAATCCGCCTAGCCAGTGCAGGGGACACAGGTTCCAGCCCTGGTCTAGGAAAATCCCACATGCCGTGGAGCAACTAAGCCCATGTGCCACAACTACTGAAGCCCGCGCACCTAGAGCCCGTGCTCGGCAACAAGAGAAGCCGCACAATGAGAAGTCCGCGCACCACAGCGAAGAGTAGCCCCTGCTCGCCGCAACTAGAGAAAGCCTGTGCACAGCAACGAAGACCCAATGCAGCCAAAAATAAAATAAATAAATTTTAAAGATAAAATATCTACCCAACCCCCCAAAAAATGTTATGGGGGAAATAGATGAAACAAGATTGACAAAATGTTAACAACGTTGAAGCTGGGTGACAGGTAGGTACGTGGGGTTTTTCATGATACTATTTGCTTTACTTTCATCTATCTGAAAATTTCCATAGTAAAATGGTTTTTTGTTTGTTTTTTAAGTCTACTTGCTATGGAAGGAAAGGGAATTTTTGTCACCACATGCCCTTTGGATGCTTTCAAACTGGAAGCAATAACATAACTTCTTGGGTCAATTGGCTAAAAGATTTGGCATGTCTCTCTGCTCTTCTTGGAGAACTTCAGCACTTAAGGCAAGAAACAGGTCACCCAAGGCCACAGCAGAGGAGAGCAGGGAGGCCAAAAGAGAAAAGAGCTATGATTTTAGGCAGAGGGTTTATCAGAGCTTGGTTTTTCTGCATCTGTGTATCAAATTAAATGAAGTCCTCTATTACCTCTGGGCTTAATCTATAGTGAAGCTCAGCATCTGTATAATTTAAGTCACTCCTATCACTTCTTAGATAATCAAATGTGAGAGCTGGAAGAAACTGGAGAAAATACTCAACTGAACCATCTTATTCTGCACCCAGAGGAGATATTATAAGAAGGTTATGGGTGGCTGGGTAGGGTGAGATAGTACTCATTAAACTTGGTTTTGGGACTTCTCTGGTGGTCCAGCGGTTGAGACTCTGTGCCCCCAATGCGGGGGGCCCGGGTTTGATCTCCAGTGAGGGAACTTGATCCCACATGCTGCAACTAAAGTTCCTACACGCCACAACAAAGATCCCATACGCAGCAACAAAGACCCGGTGCAGCCAAATAAATAAATAATAATAAAACAAAACAAAACAAAACAAAAACAACAACTTGGTTTCATTTCTCCCTTGCTACCCTGAGAGAATAAATAAGGCAATAAGGTGAATGTGCAGTCTTTATTTTCTCTAAAAATTGAGGTAAAAGGGAACTCTTTAGAAAAAGAAATCATCTACATTGAAAATGGGACGGTCCAAACTTACACAATATGTTAATTATATCTCAGTAAAGCTGAAAAAATCTGCTTTTAATTTTTTTTTAAGTACTGGAAAAAGAAAACAGGAAGGTCCAGCTTTACATCGTTGCTCCAGGATGCTCAGAGGAAGGAACTAAAACTGGCCAAGGTTGAGCCAAGATTTTCCTGAGTTGGTCCAGACTCCAGATTAATGTTTCAAAGAGGAAAGAGATCAGTCAAGAGTTTTTGAGTCTATAGTCCCTGGAAAGAAGTGATGTTGATGCTCCTGTCACCTCAGCTGAGCGTGCTAGCTGGTCTTGGTAAGGAAATTGACCCAATTTCCCAGGTTCTTCTGCCATCCCTGTGCCCAGCCTGGCATCTGCCCAGTCCTCCTGGTCCGAGAGGGTGGCCGACTCTGCAAGTCTTGGAGAAGAATACTCTGTAGGTGTGACTGTCTCGTGCCATGAGCCAGCCTCACGAGAGGGTTGGGTGTGCGAAGATTTCTAGAAGGGTCAAGAGTATCAGGGCAGGGCAGGATTCGCAACAGCAGCCAGCCAGGACAATCCTGCAGGGTGGGCCTTCTCCTCGGTCCCCTTTCCTTATGGCGTGGACTGAGCCTCATACAGCTGTGCCTATTCCACCAGCTTTACTCCCACTGGATTCCCAGCAGCTCACAGCTGACGTTCCACAAGCGCTCAGCCGTTTTGTTATTCCGGGCCCCTGGAGACACCCAAGTCTTCTTGCAGTCACTGGAGGGCATAGAAAGGGGGTGAACATCCAGGAGTGAAAATGGACAGTCTGGAAAAGTTTATGTCCTCTTCTTCAGAATATATTTCTAAATGTGTAATAAAATACATTAGATAAAAAGAAACTAACTGTATTGAAATGCAGTTTTAAAATATTTCCTTTTCTTTTTTGTACTGACTTTTAAAAAATTTTAATTTTATTGGAGTGTAGTTGATTTTCAATGTTGTGTTAGTTTCAGGTGTACCTCAAAGTGATTTAGTTATACATATACATATATTCATTCTTTTTTAGATTCTTTGCTCATATAGGTTATCACAGAATACTGAGTAGAGTTCCCCATGCTATACAGTAAGTCCTTGAGGGTTATCTATCTTATATAAAGTATAAAATATTTTAAAAACAATGTGTGGTATAGTAATGTGTTCTATTAGAAGAGCTAGCACTGGGTCTAATCACTACCAGATTTCAAAGTATTGGCGAGAAGTGACATCCTGAGGTATCTGCAACAATTGCAATGTGACATGAAATTATTTATAGTTTTCTTGGGGACAAAGTCACCGGTATCACTACTACTGCAGTTCACTTCCTACATTCATAATCAAAGGAAATGGCAAATTTCAGATGGAGGTTAGGGAAACTAAAGATGAAATTATCTTTCCATCCAGGTTTGAAGACCCCTTAAATTCTATCCACAGACCCCTCGTGTCCCGTGAACCCGACTAAGCACCCCTGTTTTGTTTTGGGGTGAGCAGGGTTGGGGCAGAGCACACTGTTCATGGTGTTTTTCTTTAAATAGAAGTTTTGGACTTCCCTGATGGCGCAGTGCTTAAGAATCCTCCTGCCAATGCAGGGGACACGGGTTCCAGCCCTGGTCCGGGAAGATCCCACATGCCGCGGAGCAACTAAGCCCATGCACCACAACTACTGAGCTTGTGCTCTAGAGCCTGCGAGCCACAACTACTGAAGCTCACACACCTAGAGCCTGTGCTCTGCAACAAGAGAAGCCACCGCAATTAAGCCTGTGTGCCACAACGAAGAGTAGCCCCCTCTCGCTGCAACTAGAGAAAGCCCACGCACAGCAATGAAGACCCAACACAGCCAAAAATAAATTTTAAAAATTTAAAAATTAATTAAAGAAAAACTGGGATCATACTGTACCTAGTTTGGGGAGGATACCTTTCTCTTGTTAAAAATGTACAATTTTAATTTTACAAGTAATGAATTAATATATAATCTTTAAAATTTATTTTTAAATAATAAAGGAATACCTAGAGTAAAAGGTTAAAATCCTCCTTCACACTGCCCCCCGCCCCCCGACTCTTCCTCAAACTCCCCGGAAGTAACTACTACTGTGTAGTAGTTTGCTGTGTATCCTTTCAGACTGTTTTCTATGCATTTACAGTGAATAATTATATAGTTCTATATTTCATTTTTTTTCTGATAATATTATATCACTAACATTTTCTCATTAATTGAATATTATTCAAAAATACTTTTATATAGTGACTGTATTATATTTTATCACATGATTAAGGAGGGGTGTTAAACACCCAGACTCCAGGGTGGCATTGTCTAGTAGAAATATGATGCGAACTACAAATGTGAACCACATGTGTAACTTTAAATTTCCCAATAGAAATTTTAAAGTATTTTTTAAAAAAGTGAAAAGAAATAGGTGAAATTAATTTTAGTAGTATATTTTATTTAACCCAACATAGCCAAATTATTTCAGCATGAAATCAATATAAAAATTAATGAGATATTTTACATTTCTGTTTTTCACACTATGTCTTCAAAATCTGCTGTACATTTCACACGCACAGTATGTCCCAGATTGGACTAGCCATATCTCAAGTGCTTGGTAGCCATATATGGCTAGTGGCAACCACACTGAACAGCACGGCTCTAGAGCCAGTCTGCCTGGGTTTAAATCCCAGGCCTACCGCTCATAAACTATATGACCCTGAGCAAGCTAATTTTTCTGTGCCTCAGTTTCTTCATCTGTAAAATGGGGACAATAATACGATCTACCTTTCAGAGTTGTGATGATTATATGAATTAATACACGTAAAACTTAGAAGAGTGCCAAACATGTTGTAAGAGCTCAAGCAACATTAGCTATGATCATTTATCCATTCCCCAATTGTTGGACACTGAGGCTATTTCCAATGCTTCCCTTAATAAATGGTGTACCAGTGAACCATCTTGAACAAAGTGGGACAGAAAAGCAGACTGGGCTGGATCAAGTCATGGAATGGGAAGAAATGTAATCCTGGGCTTCCCTATATTCCCAGACTCTGATTGCCCATTGAGTTTGTGATAAACCTCAACATCAAAATGTCTATTTTTATGTTCCAACAGATAGTGCCAGTCTTTGCAGCTTTGGGAGAAGTGTCCCTAGAGTTCACACTAGGGACAGGTGACTTTGCCCTGGAGTTTCGTGCTATGTGTCATTTAAAAATTCATGAAGGAAGTCAGCCAAAAGCTTCAAGGAAGAGAAATAGGCTCTACAAAGGCCTACCTGGAAATGTGGCACACAGGTTTGAAACAGAGCCATAAAACCAACTTTTGCCATGTTTCAAATGTAAGTTTCCTTAGAAAAGTAACAGCATTTGGTCTACTGGCCCAACGTGAACCTGGATTCCCCCATCAGGCACAAACTTGGCCACTGCGGGTGCAAAGCCCAGGGAGTCCTATGCCTGCCTCACCATACACACAGGTGATGGGGAGAACGCATGCGGCCTCTGCGCACCTGAAGTACTTGCCGCTCAGGGGCTCCAAGCCCTCAGCCAGGGCGCAGTGCAGGCTGGTCTGGGCCCCCTCCCTTGCCGTCTTGAGGAAGGGGGAGAAGAGCTGCCAGAGCAGGCACAGCAGGAAGGAGTGTCGGACCAGTTCGGAGCGGACGATGCCTGGGTGCACTGCATAGGTGGTGACCCCCGTGCCTAGGGCAAAAAGGGCACAGTTAGACCAGAGACACACTCCGAGGCCGGGGAAACAGCTCATCTCCTGCAGCAACATGCACGATTGAGAAGAAGGGACTTGGGAAACAGAACCCCAGTGTTCAGAAGACACCACCTCTAGCCAGGTAGAATCTCATGGGTAATTAATTGATCTTATCCAGAAAGATCTATAGCCTTCTCAGCCTTCTATGCTCCAAAAGGAATGCTTGGTTGAACATCCTTCTATTTTAGTGTCATCTTAATCTTTGGCTTAAATGGTATCTTTGGAATTTCTGTTGGAGGGTCTTAGGGGCAGCAATCCTGTTAGAAGGTAGGAAGCTAGGACCTTGTCGTGAATTGCATTTGCCGGGCAAGCACATTTTATGAGGTTTAGATTGAGGGGTGTTGATGGAAATGATGAGAGTTAACATGCCCCCAAGACACCCCTGCCGCCTCCACTATTTTTAGTACTTATTACGTACAAGGGCTGTGCTACATGTTTTAAGTGTTATCTCATTTGACTCTCAAAGAGGTTCATGAGGTAAGTAATATTAAGAAGCCCATTTACAGCTGAGGAAACCAAGTTCTCATCACAGACAGGTTAAGTAAATTTCCCAAGGTCACACCTGGCTGGTTGCAGGGCCAAGGTCTGAACCTCGATGTAGAGTAAAGAGCATAGACTTCTGAGCTAGATTGCCTGGAGTTGAATCCTGGCTCGCCTCGGAATTAATATATCTTGCTCGGGCAAGTTTCTCAAGATATCTGCGCCTACCTCTTCTTTTGTAGGGAGGGGAAAAATAATAGCACCTACCTCATAGGAATAGTGTATTCAATGAGTTGAGACACAGATAGTATACGGCACACACAAACTCTCAATTATTGTTGTCATTATTAGTATTCATTTAAATGATTACCCTATTCTGCTTTCTGCATTCTGATAGTAAATACCATTTTCCCCAAACTCTGGCTTACTCACTGTAGCAAATGGTCCTCCAGATTCACAGATGTCAGTGTCAGAAGCTCAGCAAAAACTCCAGGGCAGCACAGAATCATAGGATCAAGAGTGGCCTCACCTCATTTTACAGTTGAGGGGAGAAGTCAAGGGAGGTCAAAGGGACATGTTTGTAGACACACGCGGCTACTGTGTGGTAGAGCAAGAACTCAGACCCAAGTATCTGAAACCCTGACTCCAGGCAGTGAGTGGCAGCTCTGTAGCTCAGCTCACCCTGTAAACCTCAGCAACTGGCACAGCAAAGGAAGCACCTGGCTTAAAGCAGAGTCCCCACTTTCCAGTCCTCACTCCTTCACTTGCCATATAATCTTGGGCCGGCCGCTTCTTTGGACTTCAGTTTGGACCCATAAAATAGTGAAAACAATACCTACTCTGCCTGTTGCAAGAGGTTGTTGTGAAAAATCAGATGAGATGATAAATATGAAATAAGATGTGACAAAGCACGTAAGGTTTATAGGTTCCTGACCTCTGTCCAGTTTTAAGCTTCCCAAGGGCAAGGACTCTGTTTTTACTCAGTTTTATAACCTCATTCTCCTTCGTGCACAGAGCTGCCACTGAAATGTGCACGTTTGACATCCTGACTTCAGAAGTTTCTGTGAACCTCTAATCTGGACTGAAGCCCCTGCTTCTTAACCCTGGCCCTTTCTCTAGACTTACCTTGGAGCCTCTTGGCCAGCTCACGAGTAAAGAGCACATTGGCCAGCTTGCTGTGGCAATAAGCAAAACCCCGGTTGTAGGACTTCTCACCCTGGAGGTCATGGAAGCGAATCTTGCCAGCATGGTGGACCACTGATGACAGGTTCACCACCCGTGCAGGAGCGGACTCCTTCAGCTGCCCCAGGAGCAAGTGGGTGAGAAGGAAGTGGCCTGTGAGGAGAGCCAGCAGAGGAGATTGAAGAGAGGAACGGCAGCCTGGGCTCGGGGTGTGGGAGCTGATGTATGACAGGGCTTCATCACTAGCTCACTATCTTCTGGGTGTGAACATTTTGATACCATGAGTAACAGTGTTAATGGTCAGTCAGTCTGAGTTGGTGGAGTACTCAAGGCAAGGGCCAGAGCTGGACTCCAGGTAAGGCAATATATACGTAATCTGTTGTTATTTGTTCCTCTGTCCTTGCCCCGGTCAGGAGCAACTGCTAGCTTCTGACATCCCCCGTCTGGTTATGATCACACAACTGTGGGCATGTACAGAAGGAAGGATGGAATAGTCAGGGAAAATAACTTTTGCCGAGGATCAGAGAACCTCTTCTGTGATCCCCTCACTAGAGCCATTGCCTCGAGCTGCGAACACTAGCCTCTCTCATACCTCAAGTCCTCAAGATCTGCCTCCACGATGGACCAACCCTTGTTTGCTTGGTCCTCAGTTATAGATATGACCCCCGCTCCAGCCAAACACGGACTTCACCCCCACTCCTGACCCTGCTTGGCAAGTCTTGCATTACCACAGTCCCATCCAAGAAGGACCTTCTTCTTCCTGGTATCTCCTATGTTTGGGGTTTCTTAACGGTATGAGTAGGATAAGCTCTCTTTTTTGTACTGGTTAGGAGAGAGATAGTGAAAGAAAAACCAATACCTCCAGTCTAGCAGAATCTTGGTCTCTATGAGGACCAGTGGAGATCCTCAGCACTGGTACAGGGTCATCTCCCTACAGAGAACATGATGGCATGTGCCTCGCTTTTCACTCACTCTAAGATACTCACCCAGGTGGTTGACTCCCAGGTGGGTTTCAAAGCCATCAGCTGTCTTGGAATATGGGCACATCATCACTCCTGCATTGTTGATCAGAATATGAAGCTGCTTTTCCTCTGAAGAGCACAACCAAGGAGACCATGTGGTTAGCAAGGAGTCAGCTAGCTGCCAGTCCTGAGTGTTTGTTCCTTGCGTTTGGACCTATCTCAGTGATATTCAGTAGCCACTGTCATTGGGTTTCTAATTTTATATATATATATAAATTTATTTATTTATTTTTGGCTACATTGGGTCTTTGTTGCTGCACATGGGCTTTCTCTAGTTGTGGCGAGCAGGGGCTACTCTTCATTGCGGTGTGCGGGCTTCTCATTGTGGTGGCTCCTCTTGTTGCGGAGCACAGGCTCTAGGTGCATAGGCTTCAGTAGTTGTGGCACGCGGGCTCAGTAGCTGTGGCTCGCGGGCTCTAGAGCACAGGCTCAGTAGTTGTGGCACACGGGCTTAGTTGCTCCACGGCATGTGGGATCTTCCTGGACCAGGGCTCGAACCCGTGTCCCCCGCATTGGCAGGCGGATTCTTAACCACTGCGCCACCAGGGAAGTCCTGGGTTTCTAATTTTAGTTGCTGTTATCTTCCTGGACACCATTCATTCATTCATCCATTCATTCAGCAAATGTGTACTTAGTACTGACTCTGAGCTGGGCTGGGCACCGGGCATACAGTGGTAAAATAAGGTAGACATGGTTCCTGTCCCTCATGGATTTCATAGTCCTTGACAGAAGATGGTCATTTTCCAAGATACAGAAGAATATTGGCAGCAGCACAACTTCCCCTTGTGCCTATGGCCACAGAAGTTTGATTCTCAGGATGAAAGAAGAGAGTGGCATCAGGGCCACACCTCGATGGCAAGGTACAAGCCCAGGCAGGGAGCTGTCACCTCCACCATTCCCACTGCTGAGGCAAGGATCCTGCCCAGCCTGTCCACCCGCCATCCCCGCGCCAATTCCCTGCCCTGCTGGTTTGTGTGGCAGAACCTGTGCGGTGGAATCCATGATGGGTCTGATGTAAAGGTCAGAGCTGGTCCAGGGTGGAGCAGCCACTCCCACACCCAGCTTCCTGCCTTTCTAACCCCCAGGGCCTCACCTGCCCGGAAGCCCTCAGCAAAGGCTCGGATGGATTTGGTATCAGATAGGTCCAGTTTCCGCACCAGCACCTGGGAGTTCTTTGTATCAGCTCGGATTTCACTGGCAGCAGACTCCCCCTTCAGTACATCTCGGCAGGCAATGTATACTCGGGCTCCTGGGGCCAAAACAAACAGGCAGCAATGTGTTCAGACCCTGGGCTGAAGAAGAGTCTAGTGAGTGAGTTTGGGACTGGTGGACAGAGCATTCCCCGCACCATCCCTAAAGCAGTGAGTGGCTAAATTGCCGCTTCCAGATTCTCCTTGCTATCAGCTTAACCCCAGGCTGGGAACCCTGGTTTTTACACCCTGATATTTTACATGGCTTAGGATCTCCTTTTAGAATAACTGACCTGACCAATATTATACACGGACATCATTGTTTTCCTTACTTTATATAAATAGGGAAGGAGCAGGAAGGAAGGAAAGTTTAAGCCACAGAGTAAGTTGGTGTCACAGCTGGACTTGAATCCCAGGTTCCTTGAGTTCCTGACCAGAATTTCTAAGCCCAGGAGGAAAGATAAGGGAACATGAGTAGAGTTCCTAGTGAGAAAGACAGGAGGTGCTGCCCTGTGGAAATGGAAAGGAAGGACTTGCCTCTGCGAGCAAGGTCTCTGGCTGTCTCCTTGCCGATGCCTGTGTTGGCACCGGTGATCACCACCACCTTCCCGGGAAGCTGCACGTTTGTTTCACAGACCCCACCAGCAAAGAACTTCCTACAGGCAAGAGAAACAAAACATTTATGCACCATCCTTTCCAATCCCAGACTGAGATACATAAAATCCACCCAGCCTCAAAGAGGGATTTCTTTTTGTTGCTGTCAGGAGACTTAAAGAAGCTAATCTTCAGGGGACAGCGTCTCCCCAGTGGGCAAGGCAGTCTCCTGCTTATCAGCTCAGCTAGGGAGGTCACGTGCCCGGAAGCTACAAATGATCATGTGGGCAAACAGAATAAGTTCTCTTGAGCCAGGGCCAATGGTTCCTTGTTAAACAACAAAGATACCTCGCTCCTATCTCTAGAGGTTCCCAGAGGTCATCTTCCTTCTCTATCCTGCCCTTAAAACACGAGGGGGATGGGCATCAGTGGAATCAGTGGTCCTGACCCCTCACCTTCAATAAGCATCAATGGTGAGTAACTGATGAACAGCACCTCCAGGGTCCCTACGGCTCTTGGGCTGCCTCTCCAGTTTTAGAGAGCCAGAATATTCTGCCATCCCACTAGAGATTGCATACTCGCCATCCATGCACAGAGAGAAAACCTCCCTTGTTCAGACCTCTGTGCAGAGAGCATCCTTTTACATAGAGTTGACTTGATAAGTTCCCAAAAATAGGACGGGAGGAAGTAAAGCTAACATCACCTGAGCATCATCCAACTGCCAAGCACTAGGCTAGGCATTTTCCAAGGGAATTTAATTCTCTCAACCACTCTGTTATTATCCCCACATTACAGTGGAGAAAGCTGAGGCTCAGAGAAGTTCAAGTCACTTGCTAATGGTGGCAAAACTGGAACCCAAACCCAGCTTTCTATGACGGGACCTAGAGCAACACTCTGTCTCTGATATGTCCATTTAACCTTCTTTATCATCAAGAACTTAAAAGTTCTCTACTCATAACACACATTTCTTTGACATCTCTAGAAATCTTCCACAGCAAAAGAGCCAACCCAAAACGTTAGTTGAGGATAGTCTCAAAGGGAAGAGAGTGTGTTCCCTTCCCCAGATGCCTGGTACTTAACAACTGAGTCCCTCGGCAATGACCACCCACCGTAATGCAGCAGGGCCACCTTGACTAGGGACGGTGAAGAAAGGGAGACCTTCAGAGGAAGCCAAGGGAATGGAGTGAAAGAGCAAGGACTCCCCCATAAGATGTCTGTCAAGCTACTTAACAGAGTCATCCACTAGCATCAGAATTCAAACCCGCCCCTCCTCTCCCAGCCCCAGGTGCTTCCTTCTCGTTTCCCACCACAATATTCATAACTACCTCCTTCCTTCCTGCTTTTCCTGCCTGACTTTCTCTCCCTTGGCCTCCATCCCTTTCTCTTCCTTCAGCAGCTAAGAACTCATCTTCTTACAAGCTCCGTGGCTCCCAATTCAGGGCTTTGTAAACTATTGAATGAGTTACTGAATTAAGACAAACCTGATGGATGGAGCTGTCACATACAGGAAAGAAAGGAAGGAGGTGAGCAGTCCCAAGAAAACCAGCATCTTTTCAACTTCTTTAGTTGCTGCTGCTTTACCAAGAGCAACTTTGACTCCAACTCTGGCTCGGGCTCCACCTTGTCTGGCTCCAACTCTTGGCTGCTTCTTGCTGCTTCTCTTTCCTCCAGCTCCTCTCGCTCCTGGGTGTTCAGCAACAGCCTGGCTCTAAGCATAGCCCAGAATCCTATTTAAATCCGAGAGCTGTCAGAGCACAGCCTGCTGGGAGATGTAGTCCTGGGAGAGAAGGATGGAGAAAAGAGCAGAGCCTCACACTTACGGGCAAAGAGAATGAGGGGAGATGGAGAACTGCCCCTAACTTTCCCACCCTCAGTCATTTCTCTTATCTAGGGAATGTGTTCCCTCCACCACCCTCACTTCCACTCCTGCAAAATAGAATATTTTTAACTTTAGCAGCAGACCCCATGATACTTGAAATACAGTGTGATTAAAATAGACAGACAAGGAAGAAACCCCCAGGAGAGAGGTGAGAGAATTCAGGAGAGTGTTTCCCTTGGTGGGGAAGGGGTAGAGACTGGGGTGGGGTATGTTGGGATCTCCTGGGGGGGGGGCTGGTAGTGTTCTGTTCTTTGGGGGGGTTGCTATTACACAGGTGTGCTCACTTTGTGAAAATTCACTGAGTCACACACTTGATGTGTGCACTTGACTGTGTTTTATGTTCTGTTTCAATGAAGTTAACACACACATGTATCGTACATGCCAAAGAAAAGGTATAGTGTTTCAGGGCATGGGCTCTTAGCATGGACTTCCTGGTTCAAATCTCAGCTGAACTGCTTACCAGATGGGTGGCCCTGGGCAAGTTACTAAACCTCTCTGTTAACTCACTTTCCTCACTTGCATAATGGCATGATAAAATATACACCTACCTTTTAAAGTATTAAATTAATTAAATAGGTAGGAAATTTGAGACAGAGACTAGCACATTGTAGACACCGTATAAAAGTTGGCTGTTCAGGGACTTCTCTGGTGGCACAGTGGTTAAGAATCCGCCTGCCAATGCAGGGGACACCTGGTCTGGGAAGCCCTGGTCTGGGAAGATCCCACATGCCGTGGAGCAGCTGAGCCTGTGTGCCACAACTACTGAGCCTGCGCTCCAGAGCCCGCAAGCCACAACTACTGAAGCCCACACACCACAACTACTGAGGCCCGGGCGCCTAGAGCCCATGCTCCGCAACAAGAGAAGCCCCTGCAATGAGAAGCCCGCACACCACAACAAAGAGTAGCCCCCACTCGCCGCAACTAAAGCCCGCACGCAGCAGTCGAAGACCCAAAGAAGCCAAAACACAAGTAAATTTTTAAAAAAAAAGAAAAAGAGTTGAGCTTCCCTGGTGGTCCAGTGGTTAAGATTCCGCACCTCCACTGCAGGGGGAACAGTTTCCCTGGTCAGGGAACTAAGATCCCTGGTCTGGGAACTAAGATCCCGCATGCTGTGCAGCAAGGCCAAAAAATATATATATTATAGAGAGAGAGTTGGCTGTTATGATTAGCGGTATTGATTTCTGTCCTACTTGCTTTATTCAAGGGTTTAGTGTAGAAAAGGGAGAGGTAATGAATGTTTCAGTTGAATGCTATTAAAGATGACGGGAAAGACGAGAAACAAACCAAGCAGAAACTCTCAGTGCCCTCTGGAGGTGTGTGAGGGGATGGGAGGAGGATACGTAGGGTTCACAGCCTTTGCTCACTCAGTATTCCTCTCCTGGACAGGACTCCAAGAGTCATGCCCCAGATCTGCTCCTTCCTGCAAAGCTAGAGGAGGCTCCAAGAAGACACGAGTGATGAAAGAAGACTCCTGTGGCAGGCAGGTGCTCACTCCTTCATTCATTGATTCATCCATCCATTTAACACACACTTACTGAGCATTTCCTGGTTCCATTCCTGCCCCTTGCAAATCCCAAGAACCTGATGAACAGAACAAGGAGTAGTCAGATCATTCCCACGGGGAATCCCTCTTGACTCCCAGGTTGCCGCTCCCATCTCTTCGCGCTTCTCCTGCTCTGGGTCCAGTTCACTGCAGCAATGTCAGCTGCAAATACTGCAGAGTCCCTGAAGCCCCTGAGGGGAACTTTCTGCTGGTGTTCCCCAATGCCTTCCTCCTAGTGGATGTCTGCTGGGCAGACATCCTTAAACTCAGTGAATGCACACTTAAGATTTGTGCATTTCACTGTATTTCACCCAGCACAACCAAATAAATAAATAAAATAGATATTTAAAATAAAAAAAAAGATATATTGTACAACACAGTGAATATAGCCAATATTTTATAACTATAAAGGGAGTATAACTTTTAAAAATTGTGACTCACTATATTGTACACCTGTAACATATAACATTGTACATCAACTGTACTTGAATAAAATAAAATTTTAAAAATCTAATTGCCACAAAGATCACAAAGTCCAGAAAATTATATTTTTATTAACTAACTGCCTGACATGCTTAATGATATTTTTTCTCTATTTTTTGGCTGCATAGTTCTGATGGCCTCTTGCTGTGACAATGATTTTCTAAATACCATTTTCCATAGACAGAATTAAAAGATAGTTCAGCCTTACCTCTATCATGGATGATCAAATTTGTTTAAAAAAAATTTTGTTTTTAAGGGTTACAGAGAAGTTGCAAAAATAGTACTGAAAGATCCCATGTACCCTTCATACAGCTTCCCCTAATGTTAACATCTTAAATAATTTTAGTACAATGATTAAAACTAGGAAATTAACATTTGTATAATAATAGTAAGTAAACTGAAGGACTTATTCTATTTTCACCAGTTTTCCCACTAATGTTCCATTTCTTGAACAGGATCTAACTCAGGACCCCACACTGCATTTAGTTGTTAGGTACAATGGCACGTTTGAAGAGTACTGGACAGTTATTTTGTAGAATGCCTCTAAATTTGGGTTGTCTGATGTTTTCTCATGCTTAGATTGAGGTTTTATTCAAATTTGTTTTGAATTATTGATAGTTGCATAAATTATGCGCTTTCATACACAGTCACATACACTCGTGGTTTGTAGTATTGCCGCCCTAGAAACGGAAATTCTGATCAATTATTTTTCATGTATTCACACCAAAACAACAAGAAAAAATGGTACATTTGTAATTGTATATGCTGCATTATTGAATAATTTCCATTTTGACTGGGCATTGATGAGAACAAAACAGTCCACATTCCACTTACCTTTTACACTTCTGATGATTGGAAGAATTTTCCACTGATTAGCTTCTAGCTCCATACATTTCAAATCTTATTACTGGTGTCCTATCCACATACTTACAGTGCTGGGCACCATCGGACCACATTCATACTATGATATGACACCTGGCTCCCCTACACCCACCCCTAACAATCAACATGGAGATTTCTTTTCAGAGCAGTGAAAAGCAAAACATAAGTTTAAGGTCTCATCAATTCACTCTGCCAAATTTATTTTAACAATCCTTGATCGCTGTGTTACATTTTAATGATAAGATGTAATCAAATGTTAGTGAAATCATCCCATCTTTTGATTTTACATAAAGTTGGTTTAGATCCCTTTCCTATATCTATTGGGAAGACCAACAATCAATCTCCCGAAGATTTCTGTGAATTCACACATTGTGTGATTTTTCCAAGATTTGGGAAAATGGAGGGGGTTTATAATTCAGCAACATAATTGACTTAATACTAACCTTTAAACAGCCCTTTCTTAAAGTCCTTTGGTTACCTTGACACTGAAAAATTTTCACTGGTTACTTTTATCTATAAACTCTAGTTCCTGACATGTTTCTTACTAATACTACTCTTCTTTTCTTCCTCCCCTCCCCCTCTTCTTCTTTTCCTCCCCCCTCCCCCCTCCCCCCTCCCTCCCCTCCCCCTCCTCCTCCTCCTTGTTTTCTTGAGGCACAACTGACAAATAAAATTGTAAGATTTTTAAAATTTTATTTTATTGAAATACAGCTGATTTAAAGTGTGTTAGTTTCAAGTATACAGCACAGATATTGTTATACAAACCCACACACATATGTGTGTTGTGTATATATATATGTATATATATATTTTTTTCAGATTCTTTTCCCTTACAGGTTATTACAAAATACTGAGTATAGTTCCCTGTGTATACAGTAGGTCCTTGTTGGTTATCTATTTTATATATAGTAGTGTGAAAATTGTAAGATATTTAAAGTATGCAATGTGACGATTTGTTAACTCTCTTCTTTAGGGAGTCTTATCTTTGTTCCTTTTTGACTATTCACCCAAACCCCCAAATTCCTTTATCTTCTCATGCGAGGCAGTTTAGCTATTTCTTTATTAAACTGTCTCCATTGGGTACCTGTTGCCTTCCTAAAGGTGTTATAAATGTTTTTTTCCCAAACCAAGAGAGTTATCACCTCCAAGAGAAGCTATATTTTCCAGTTTTTAAATGTCTTTTCATCCTACTTCTTACCTAGAGTAAATACTAATAAAACAAAATTTGTACCACTTTGTAACCATGATGCATAGCAAGAGGGAGGAGAGCATGAGAGTTAGACCCACAGGTTGCGGGGCCAGATTTCCTGGGTCAAAATCCTGACTTTCCTCAACAATAAAAAGATAAATAACCCAACTGAAAATGAGCAAAGGATCAGAGTGGACATTTCTCCAAGAATACGTGCCTAAAAATAAAATGGCCAATAAGTATATGGAAAGATGTTCAGCATCATTAGTCATCAGAGGAATGCAAATCAAAACCACAAAGAGATACTACTTCGCACCCACTTGGATATTAAAATCAATACACAGATGATAACAAGTATTGGCAAGGATGTAGAGAAACTGGCAACATACACCGCTGATACGAATGTAAAATAGCTTCTTTGGCAAACAGTCTGGTAGTTCCTCAAACAATTAAACACAGTGTTAATATATGATCTAGCAATTTCATTCCTAGGTACATCTACAAAATAAATAAATATATATATCTACACAGAGACTTGTTCACAAGTGTTTATAGTAGCTTTATTCATAATGGCCCCAAAGTGGAAATAACCTAAACTGTGCATCAACTGATGAACGGATTAAGAAAATATGGTATGTCCATACAATGAATTATTGCTCAGCCATAAAAAAGAATAAAGCACTAATACGTACTACAATGTGGAAGAATCTTCAAAATATTATGCTATGTGAAGAAGCCAGACAGAGCCACATATTGTATGATTCCACTTTTATGAAATCTCTAAAGGCAGACCCTTTAGAGAGAGAAAGTAGATTAGTTGCTGGCAGTAGCTGAGGAGAGGAAGGAATAGGGAATGATTGGCAAAGGGTATAAAGTTTCTTTTGGGGATGATGAAAATGTTATGAAATTAGACAGTGGTAGTGATTGTACAGCCTTGTCAATATAATGAAAACCACTGAATTGTATACTTTAAAAGGATGAATATTGTCATATGTTAATTACAGCTCAATAAAAATTAATTAATTGATATTAAAAATTTTTAAACAATGCCCTCACACATATTTTGAATGATAATGATTTCAGTAATTTTACAGAAATACCAAAAGAATAATTTCACTTGTAAAATATCCTTCTAGATTCCAAGCAAGAGCACAGTTTAAAGATGGCATACACTGTGGTTGCTGGGAAGGGGGCAGTATGTGGGGAGCGTTGGATTGGGAATTGTGGAACAAGCAGATGCAAACTATTATATATAGAATGGATAAACAACAAGGCCCTATGTATAGCATAGGGAACTATATTCAATATCCTGTAATAAACCATAATGGAAAAGAAAAAAACATAAAGATGGCATACATTCTCTTGGTCTCTTGACAATTGGAGAGGTAGGTCTATGTGGCCTTCCTCTCTCTGAATCTTGGTGAGCTCTGTGAGACTGTAGTGTGACTTCTCTGACCAATAGACTACACGGAAGTGACATTGTGCCAGTTTCCAAGCCCAGACGTTAAGAAATTTTCTATCTCTTTTTTTTTTTCTTTTTCTGTCTCTTAAATATCATTCCTCGAGTTCTGTCATTTTGGAAGAAGTTGAACAAGCTTGCTGGAAAGACCACAGAGAGGCCCTGAGTCTACATGGAGTGGGAGAGTGGTCCATCTGAATTCAGCTTCTAGCTATCCTCCCGAGATTTGAGACATGTGAGGGGAAGCCTTCTTGGACCAACCCAGACATCATCTGGATTACCCCATGGAGTAATTCCAGTCAACGCCACATGCAGGGGAAGAAACGTCTAGCTGAACCCTGCCTGAGTTTCTGACCCACAGATCGTGAACATTATAAAATAAATTCTATTTAATCTTTATGTGTGGGTGGATTGTTACGTATATAGTGTGTTGCAAAACTATAGATAACTGAAAAAACAGACTTAAGAGAACTGTCCTGGAGAATTCTTGCTAAGCCTGTATTTGCAAAATAATTTCCTTAAGCAATAGAAAGTAATAGATAGCCTTACTAATGAAATCTTACTCTGTATGGATTTATCTTTTAAATGAAAGCTTGGAAGAGACAAAGAAAATGATATGCCGTAGATCAGTTCTATCGTGAACCCAGTATGTTGACTGGGTCATCTCCAAACATTGATTGAGCATGATAATGGAGCAAATTAATGAATATGCATGTTAGACAACTTTGCTGTTAACCATTGATTTGTCCTGGCACCGACCTCCCCAGGAGCATGGTTTTCTCTAACAGCACCCGCAAGATTGGATGTAGGCATAAAGAAGGGTGGCGTCATTCACTAGATTCAAGGCACACACAGGGAGAGGCCAGGAAAGCCAAAGGCAGAGGTCTGGCAGGTGGTTGGAAATATAGGTCTGGAGCTCAGAGAAGTGTGGGCAGGAGAAATTGGTTTATTGAGCATTACAATTTGTTTGGGAGGACAACAGCTGGGCATAAATCCAATTATCTCATTCTGCCTAAAACCTTTCACAGGCTTGATTTCAGGATAAAGTTCGAACTCTAGCTTGGCACACAGGCCCTTCATGATCTGAACGTTGCCTGTCTCTAACCTGATCTACCATCCCTCACCCATCCCCACCCTTTGATATAGACTCTTTCACGTTCTTAGAACACTGTGAGCTCCATCACGCCATATGCTTTCAAACCCATAGCTGGTATGCTTTGATCACCCCTCCTCCCCATCTACTGGCTCACTTGGCTCAACTGCCCCTCCTCCTGGCCCCTCGACTATCCCTTTCCTTCATCAGCTGGAGTTTTGTTTGCCTTCGCCTAGGAGTACTCCACTTCACTACTTGCAAATGCCCCGTGCTATTTGCATAACAGCCCTTATCACAGTGCATCCACACTGACAGTTTTCTTCGTTGTTGAAAGAACAAACATACCACACTGCACACAGGGTTGCTAAGTGAACATTCCCAAACATGAACCCATTGGTCTTCTCCCTGACCCAAGCCCACAATCCCCTCCACACTTCTCACAGGAATTCCATTTTCATGAATAATAAACACCCTCACATCTTCAGCCTTTGTATCTCTAATGTACCCCCAATTCCTGGCCTCAACTGAGAACTGGCTGTGTCCTGTGGACACCCCTTTGCCTGCAGTTTCTGAAGTGGAGGCTGTTTATTCTCCCATATCCCACATGCCTCAGCTTCCCAGAGGCACCCCCACTTCCAGACCCTTCCTCCATCCTGACATGAAACGCCTGCTCCTTTGAGCCTCAAGTCATGAGGCTCCTCCTCTCTGACCCTGTCCTGGATTTACTTCCCTCCCATGTCTCTTTTTTCACAGATGATTTTGGTGCCTGGTTCTCAGCCTTCTCATCCTAACACTGCCATCGTCCAGGCGACTTAATTATCTTCATAGATGTGCCGGCAACTCCCTGGACCTTCAGGCCCTTGACCTCCAGGCCCTTGACCTCCTCCTCATCAGAAACCTTCTCTACCTCATTCCACCCCTCAGCCTGTCAACACCTGGAACCATCCACCTCTAAAATCCTGCATTCAGACAACCCCACCACAGCACCTCCTATTCATCTAGCTCTCTTGTGGCACGAATCCCAACATAACAGTTATTGAACCCCAGGAGGACATCCAGACCACTATAAGGCCCTGCTGTCATCACTTCCTTTTTTATCCAACTGAGATTTCATACTCATCACTTCTATAATTCCCTTGCCAATATCCTCAGCTCCCTGACCCCCTTGTCTTTCTGCCCTGAGAGCCTGAAAACCCCAACTCGGGATGAACCCATGCATTGGTCCTCTTTGTGCAACTGGCTGATGACAGCTGCTAGAGACAAATCAATCACCTTGCATGTTGATGCCATTATAAGTACATAGCCACCAACGTCACCCAGGGCTTCCAATGAAACTGTCCATCTTTTTTAATTTCCCTAATTGCCACCAACCTAATCTCCACAAAGATTATTTCAAACCTTCACTATCCCTCTTAAACTCCTTGCCTCAATTTCAACATGTATCCTGACCTCTTAACACACACACACACACACACACACACACACACACACACACACACACAAAGAGGGACCACCAGAAGGAATATTCTGCTACCAAGTTTAGAAGTCTACTTGAATTCATGCTCATCATATTTTCCTTTCCTCCTGAAGTGAATTTGTCTCTAGCCCATCATCTCCTGCTTTCTCAGAGACCTTACTCTAACATTTATTTCCTATCTCCCCTTTATCTTTAACTTTTTCCTCTGTGCTCTTTAAAAATGCTCCTACCAGGGAATTCCCTGGTGGTCCAGTGGTTAGGACGCCACACTCTCACTAACGAGGGCCCGGGTTCAATCCCTGGTCAGGGAACTAATCCCACAAGCTGTGCGGTGTGGCCAAAAAAATAAAATTAAATAAATAAAAATGCTCCTACCTTCCCACCTCCTCTTCCTGATACTAAACTCTTTTCTCCTCCTCAGCCTGAAAACGTTGGCTACATTTTCTAACTTTCTGCTCACCCCACAGCCTCCTCCAATCAGGCTCCCACCCCACCACTTCTCTGAAGCTGTTCTCCCCAAAGTCACAAATGACTGATACAGTGCTGAATCTAGGGGACACGTCTCAGTTCTTTGTTGCCTGACTTCTCAGTAGCATGGCACACTTGATCAATACCTACTTCTATTTTTCACAGTTTTATTGAGGTATAATTTATATGCACACGTTAAAAGTATACAATTTGATGAGTTTTCACATTACCATACACTCATCACACAGTCTATCACCACTGTCAAGACAATGAACATGTCCATCACCCCAAAAGCTTCCTCATTCCCCTTGGTAAAACCCTCCCATTCCTCTCCACTTTCCCCCATCCCCGGGAAGCCACTGGTCTGCTTTCTATCACCACAGTCTATAGCCTACAGTTAGCGTTTTCTAGGACTTTATATAAATGGAATCATTTTGGTCTGACTTCTTTTACTCAACATAGTTACTTTGAGATTCCTTCAGGCTGCTGAGTGCATTGAAAGTCTGTTCCTTCTTATTGCTGAGTAGTATTCATTGTGTGGATGTATTACAATTTGTTTATCCATTCACCTGTTGATGGACACTCGGGCTGTTTCCTATTTTTTTATTATAACACAGAGTCTATGATCATTCACATATAAGTCTTTGAATGAATAAACTTCCATTTCTCTTGGGAAATTACCTAAGAGTCATATGATAGATGTATGCTTAACTCCCATTTAACTATTTGAGAAATTGCCCAACTGTTTTCCAAGGTAGTTGTATCATTTTGCATTCTCAGAAGGCGTGTATGAGAGTTCCAGTTGCTCCACATTCTCATCAATACTTGATATGGTCAGTCTTTTTTATTTTACCCATTATAGTAGGTATGTAGTGGTATTTTATTGTGGTTTGTTTGTTTATTTATTTTTTTTGCGGTACGCGGGCCTCTCACTGTTGTGGCCTCTCCCGTTGCGGAGCACAGGCTCCGGACGTGCACCGGGGCACGAACCCGTGTCCCCTGCATCGGCAGGCGGACTCTCAACCACTGCACCACCAGGAAAGCCTTTTATTGTGGTTTTGATTTGTATTTCCCTAAGGACTAGTGATATTGAGCGCTTTAAAAATGTACTCATTTGCCATCTATATATCTTTTCTTCCTTCCTTCCTTTCTTTCCTTCTTTCCTTCTTTCTTCCTTTCTTTCCTTCTTTCTTTCTTTCTTCCTTTCTTTCATTTTTGGCTGTGTCTGGTCTTAGTTGCGGCACACGGGATCTTTGTTGTGGCACACGAGCTCTTCATTGTGGTGCGTGAGCTTCTCTAGTTGCGGCACGTGGGCTCAGTAGTTGCAGTGCTTGGGCTCAGTAGTTGTGGCACACAGGTTCTCTAGTTGTGGCCCGCGGGCTTAGTTGCCCCTCAGCATGTGGGATCCTAGTTCCCCGACCAGGGATGGAACCCGCATCTCCTGCATTGTAAGGCAGATTTTTAACCACTGGACCACTAGGGAAGTCCCTATATATCTTCTTTGTTGAAGTATCTGTTCAAATCACTTGACCATTGAAAAAATTGGGTTGTTTTCTTAATTTTGAGTTTGGGAAGTTTTTAAAATACATATTCTGACTACAAGTCCTTTATCAAATATGTGATTTGCAAATATTTTCTCCCAGTCTTTATTTTTCAAAGAACAGAAGTTACTAATTTGGGTGAAGTCTAACTTCATTTGTTCTTCTATGGATCATGCTTTTGGTGTTGTACCCACTTCTTTAATGCCTTTATAATGCATTCTATTACACCACATTCTCTGGGTTCCCTCCGGTGCCAGTTATCAATTTATTGCCTTTCAGCTCCAATTCATCCTTTTTGCCTGCTTTACGAGAGTGGAAAATGACCCTTCTATTTTCTATATTCTCTTCTTTGGCATCTGGCACGATATTAAGCTTTGTCAATAGATGGCACTGGAGAGACACTGAGGAAGGAAGGGGCTTGCTTTCTGGTTCTGTTGTGCTAGCTCTGCAGGCTTCTGCAGCAGGCTTGTCTCCCGCAGTGCCAGGCTCCTGTGGTCCAGGCAGCTTCTGCACCATCAAGTGCCTGGCTCCATCAGCATTCAGTGGCCGGCAGCGTCCCCCAGCAACCCTCCCCTCAGGTGGTTTTGTAGCAGAGTGCCTCCAGTGAGACACTTCCCTGTGGACAGCTTTCCCTAGTACAGTAGATTTCCAGCAAATTTCAGTGGTGCAGCAGACAGTGACTTCTCTGGCATTCAGCGTGCTATACTCTCCAGCAAGCCCTGGGCTTCAGTCTGGGAGTAGAAGGGGTCTTTTGGTTGGCAAACTGTGACCCACAGGCCAAATTCAGTCCACTGCCTGTTTGTGTAAATAAAGTTTTATTGGAACACAGCCATGCTCGTTCATTTACATACTGTCTACGGCTGTTTTCATGTTACAGTAGCAGAGTTGGTAGCTGCAACAGAGATGGCCCCCAAAGCCTAAAATATTTACTTTTCTTTATAAGAAAAGTTTAATCACTCCTGTACAAGCCAGTTCCTCATTATTCCAATCCCCTGTTATGGTTAATAATTCTTCATATTAAAATTTCCCTGTTCAAATTTACTGTGTGGTTTCTCTAACCTGCTCAGACCCAGGCTAATACATCTCCAACCTCTCTGTCCCCTTTTCACAGTCCATTTTCAGTCTTACCTTTCTCTACTTATCCCATAATTTGAGTGCTCCTCAAGGTCCTCCTCTGCACTTTCTCTAACTTCCTCTCCAAGTGACTCTTCTGCTTACCCATCTTCAGTCATCAATTTTGTGGAATTGACTAAAGAAACCTCAACTACAATTGGAGTGGGACAGGCCTATATGGGGAGCTCTCATGTCCAGCCATGCATCATCAATTACTCCAAACAGGAAGAGATGTTTGCCTACATCTCCCACAGGAAAGTGTTGCCTACATCACTATCCAGCAGGAAGAAGAAAACTCTCCACTGCCTACAGTCCGGCCAATCAGACTTTAGCAGCCCAACCAATGAGAAGCCTCCATACTTTGGATTCCCAGCTTTCTCCAATGGACTCTTTGATTATCACAGCCCCTCCCACCCCCCTTTTGCTATAAAAGCAAGCTCCCCTTCCTTGTTCTCTGGATTTGCCCATGGGCCACCATAGTTTGCATATCTTGAATTGAGGGTTTCTATGGCTATTTCTGAATAAACTCACTTTTGCTTGTAAATAACTCCCTATTACATTATTAAAATTGACAGATTTAACCAATTGTTTTTAATCTGGGTTCTATGGATGAAATTGCATGCAAATTTTGTGTAGATGCCCAAATGTGCATATGTATAAGAAGAAGTTCTCCAGCCTAATCTTTTGGCAACACGGCCCAGTCGTTAAGGGCACAGACCATGGATACAACCTGCTTAAGTTGAATCCCAGCTCTGCCACTATGTCCTGGGCTAACGTATTCAACCTTGTTGTTGTTTCAGTTTCCTTGTCTGTGAAATAGGGAAAATCATAGTACCTACCTCACAGAGTTGTTATGAGAGTCAAGGTAGTTAATAGATATAAAGCACTTGGGGGCAGGGCCTGGCACATAATAAGCACTATATAAGCACAGGCTGTTATTGCCATTTCTGGCACTGCCCCTAGCTCCTGTGCCTCAACTAGACCAGTGTTTTCCATTGTTCTAGTGGCCCCTGTTTGAACTCTGCACCATCAAGTGCACTCACTCAAGTCCTCTGCTCAGAGCACTCTTGCCTATATGTTGCTTGCCCACTAACTCCTGACCTTCCTCAGGCCTCAGCTCAAAAGTTATTTCCTCAAAGAAGCCTTCCTGATTTCCAGACCAGGAGAGGTCTCCTGCTGTGTATGACCTTCCAAAGCTTTCTCTATTTTCCCTCATAACCCTCATCACAATTTATTCAAGTGATCACTTGTTGCAGAGGTCATTTCTCCCTTGTACTAGGCTCCTTGCTGGACCTCAGCACAGTGCCTAGCACATTGTAGGAATACCATAAACATTTGTCAAGTAAATGAGTGAATGAATAAAGAACAAAACATGGGAAAAGCTTTTAATACAGGTGTAAAAGTCTATTCAAATATTAGGTAACCCAATAATGAGCGTGTGACAAAATCTGATGACTTAGATAATATCATGTTAAATCAGTAGAAATTTGTATTGTGTGAAGGAAACCCTCTCCTTTCCAATTGCTATAAAATATATTGGTTCAAATTGAGCTTGGCGTATGTGTCTTTCAATCAAATGGAAATGAATTATCCAGAAGAACCAGAATACATTACTGTGCGCAGTCAGGGACCACAGACAGATAATGACTTAAAACATTCCCCACCTTCACCCCCAAGGAAATGAGACATAGTCCTCAGATGGCAGACCGAAAGGAGTGACTGACCAGGGAAACTCCTTGTTCCCAGAGAATTTCCATGGCTTTAATTCAAGACAGGATTAAATACTTTCATGAGTGGGCAAAACCAACTGTGCTAATCTGAGAAATCCATTGCTACCCTGGAAGTTAATATAACTAACCCAAGTCATCAAGAAAACTATATTCTATCATCAATTCACACTCAAACACCAGGAAAATTACGATTATACTTTATATTTCATTATAATTCCAAAAAGACACAATAAAATGACTCTCCTGCTAGTGTCTTCAGGGACCGATTGCTTCTGCTTCTTTGCGTGAAGGAATCCCTAAGGAGGAAAGATTCCCCCCTCCCCCCCCCAACTGTCAGACTCCAACCGCTCCTCTTTTGTGCAATCAGCCTTAGAACATTTCCCAGACGCCAATATTTGACCTCCAGGAGAAACATGCGGTAGCCACCTAACGATAATTGGGGAAAACTGAACCAGGGTCTGGACTTAGGCACCGGCACAGAGAGGACTGGGGAGATTTCATGGTGGCCAGAAGGGCCATGGGAGAGCTGGTTCGATGATCCCAAAGGCCCTAGATCCTAGCTGGCTGGGGACCCGTTGCGTATCTGGTGCAAGATTCAGCTTCTCTCAGCGTCTGGGAACAGCGTGCTCACATGCCAAGCTTTGGACTACATTTCCCAGACAGCTTTACTCCCCGGGCTGTCGCACTTTACTAGGGCGTGTCTTGGAAGAGAGGCCACAGCCGGCGAGCACCGCTGGGGCATCTCGCTCACCTCCGGCAGCCGCACCTGCCTCCCCGCGAGATGATTGGGGTCCTGCTCGTGCTCCTCCTCCTCCCCTTTCTCCTGTACATCGCTGCACCCCAAATCAGGTCTGTGCAAATGTATTGCCTTCTCTTGAGAAGTCTTTGGGGGAAATATTCATCCCCATCGAAGCTCTGTTCTTCAAAAGAAGGAAAGGAAGACTCCCCGCGGAGCTCCAAGTAGGGGAGTTCGGTTGGTCGGAGGAGGTGCAGGTCCTGGGTGAGGAGGGCGATACCAGGAGACCCCAGGCCGTGGGAAGGGGCTGCAGTCCGGAGCACCCTGCTTTGTTTCCTCAGTGCGAATCGTGACATCTGCAACTCCATTGCTTGCTCTCTTGTTGCTGTTAGATTTGCTTTTTCTCTGGACAGATGTAGTAAAGGAGAGAATTGAAAGGGTTTCATCACATTCTCCTGCCTACTACCTGCCTTCGCAGCAGGAGTTGGGGGTGGGAGGTGGTCCGAGCCCTGCTCTGGGGTTTGGGGGTGGGGAGGAGAGGTTGAGGGTCGTGGTCTCTTGACCAGGTGACACATCAGCCAATGGCTGGCTGAGTGCCCCGGAGAATCAGCAGCGAGTTGCACACTGCTGATTGGTGCTGAGTAAATCACCAGTAGTGACGGTGGACCAGTGACTGAAGACACACACTCCTTCCCTCGGTGGGGATTGGATGGGCGGGGGAAGGGGGACGCGGTCACTGTCTGAGTGGAACTGGAAGGCGCGCTAGATCACCCTCTGCCGTTTCTTACCACATTCACCCCTTCCCTTTCTCCCCACCTCCCTCGAGCCCCTCCTCCAGTTGTATTTTTCCTCCCCTCTGCACACGTAGTCCTTCCACCTCTAGGCACGCATGGGTGTTGGTACTGGGGCGAAACGCTGCTTTTTATCTCTTTCTGCCACGACATCCTCTTATCCCCATAGAATCTCACTGAAGAGTTGAACCTGAACTGAAAATAGTGCTCATACCTCAGCAAGATTTTTCTAAGGAAGGTTACACTCCAAGGGTGATGTTCCAAACCACCTAGCTAGGTCATGGGGGCTCGAGCAGAGCTGGACTTTCATAGTTGATTGTCTCTTTTCTTCCTGCTGGTTAAGCAGAAGGAAGAGCTGGGTAGAGGCCCTGATATGTTGTGGCTCCTGGAGCTAAAGCTGAAGGAATGTGGGAAACAGAGCAGGGAGGCTTGTTCTGGGGAGGAAGATATCCGTTGGTGGTCACCTTGAGTTAGTTTGCTTCCTTCATGGCCTGTTTGTTCTAAGCAGGACCTTGAGTGGCTAGAAGTGTGCACTTTGCAATTCTAAGTTCAATGAAAAAGGTTGAAATGCTCTTAAAAATGCATCTCCCAGTCAACAAATTGTTTTAAATTGAGCCCCCAAGATTTGCAGAGAAAAGAACAATCCGAGGCCTACTAATATCTGTTTGTGCATTCATTCTTCTGGAGAAGCAGGATGAAGGAAGAAGGACTCAAATTAGTGAAACCAGGACTTGAATCTCAGCTCCCCTTTGTACTTATTAACATTATTCTTTGTCTTATTTATTTATTTTTTCTAAATGTATTTATTTATTTTTGGCTGCATTGAGTCTTTGTTGCTGTGTGCAAGCTTTCTCTAGTTGCGGCGAGCAGGGGCTACTCTTTGTTGCTGAGCGCAGGCTTCTCACTGCGGTGGCTTCTCTTGTCGTGGAGCACGGGCTCTAGGCACACAGGCTTCAGTAGTTGTGGCACAGCGGGCTTAGTTGCTCCGTGGCTTGAGGGATCTTCCCGGACCAGGGCTCGAACCCGTGTCCCCTGCATTGGCAGACGGATTCTTAACCACTGTGCCACCAGGGAAGTCCCTCTTTGTCTTATTTTTAAGTGTGTGTGTGTTTCTGTTAGTTTTGTCCAGGTTGACAAGCTTTCATAATTTTAACTTTGTGTTGGGTAAGCTGTTTTATTAAGGCCATAAAGTGACAGTTATGGACAGATTAACATCAGTGGACCAGTTCTTTCTTTTTCTAGGCTGAGTCTTGTGATTTTCTAAGCCTAAGAAAGAGCTCCACCAGGATCCTGGCTAAACAGATATTCATCAGTTCTTGTAACTGCAGGGAACAGTGCTAAGCTTTGCCCTTATAATAGAATCACTTCTGTCCTCAAGCAAGAGCAGAAACATTTGGACAAGAAAATCTTTTTCTTTTTAATAAATTTATTTACTTATTTATTTATTTTTATTTTTGGCTGTGTTGGGTCTTCGTTGCTGCACACGGGCTTCTCATTGCGGTGACTTCTCTTGTTGCGGAGCACAGGCTCTAGCCACGTGGGCTTCAGTAGTTGTGGCACGTGGGCTCAGTAGTTGTGGCACGCGGGCTCAGTAGTTGTGGCACATGGGCTTAGTTGCTCCGTGGCATATGAGATCTTCCTGGACCAGGGCTCGAACCCGTGTCCCCTGCATTGGCAGGCAGATTCTTAACCACCGTGCCACCAGGGAAACCCAAGCAAGAAAATCTTAAGAGCAGAAAATTTTGTTTTCTTTCCTCCAACCTTCCTTTAATCTATAAAAAGCCAGCAGTAGAAGGAACCAAAACAGCCCTCAGCCTTGGGACCTGTAGACGCGAGAATGTTGCAGGAATCTCTGGCTGAGACAAAGCGAATGAAGAACTGATGAGCTCTCCTCTGTCTGCAGGAAAATGCTGTCCAGCGGGGTGTGTACATCAACCATCCAGCTTCCTGGGAAGGTCGCTGTGGTCACTGGAGCCAACACAGGCATCGGGAAGGAGACAGCCAAAGAGCTAGCTCAAAGAGGCAAATTCATCTGCTTCTAATTCCCTCCTGCCACTGTTTTTTTTTTTTAATTGAAGTGTAGTTGATTCACAATATTTATTTCTGCTGTACAGCAAAGTGATTCAGTTATACATATACATACATTCTTTTATTAATATATTCTTTTCCATTGTGGTTTATCATAGGATATTGAATATAGCTCCCTGTGCTATACAGTAGGACCTTGTTGTCCATCCATTCTATATGTAATAGCTTGCATCTGCCAATCCCTAACTCCCAGTCCATCCATCCCCCACAACCCCCATCTTGGCAACCACAAGTTTGTTCTCTATGTCTGTGAGTCTGTTTCTGTTTTGCAGATAGGTTCATCTGTGTCATATTTTAGATTCCATGTGTAAGTGATATCATATGGTATTTGTCTTTCTCCTTCTGACTTACTTCACTTAGTGTGATAATCTCTAGTTGCATCCATGTTGCTGCAAATGGCATTATTTCATTCTTTTTTATGGCTGAGTAGTATTCCATTGTATATACATACCACATCTTCTTTATCCATTCATCTGTCAATGGACATTTAGGCTGTTTTCATATCTTGGCTATTGTGAATAGTGCTGCTATGAACATAGGGGTGCATGTATCTTTTTGAATTATAGTTTTGTCCAGATATATGCCCAGGAGTGGATTGCTGGATTATATGGTAATTCTATTTTTAGTTTTCTGAGGAGACTCCATACTGTTTTCTATAGTGGTTACACCAACTTATATTCCCACCAACAGTGTAGGAGCGTTCCATTTTCTCCACACCCTCTCTAGCATTTGTTATTTGTAGACTTTTAATGATGGCCATTCTGATTGGTGTTAGATGATATCTCATTGTAGTTTTGATTTGCATTTCTCTAATAGTTAGCGATGTTAAACATCTTTTCATGTGCCTATTGGCCATCTGTAGATCTTCTTTGGAGAAATGTCTATTTAGGTCTTCTTCTTGCTACTGCTCTTTTATCCCTTGCAATGATGACCGTTCTCATTATTTCCTCCCAGTCTTGGAATTCAAGAACATTCCAAGTGCCCCGCTGATTTGCTGGTCTGACACTAGTACAATGTTCTATATATAATGGACACAATGAATATTATTGATTTATTTTTCTTTCCTGATTTGTTCATCAGATACCTCTGTGTGAAGTAGGGGTAATTCCTTTTTTAAAAAAAACAGTAGAAAATAACATTTAACATTAGTATTAGGTCTTTGATGCTCACTCAGAAACAGAGCCGACAGTTTGTCTCTTTTATATGTTGGTTGACAGGAGCCCGTGTATATTTAGCTTGCCGGGATGTGCAAAAGGGGGAGTTGGTGGCCAGAGAGATCCAGATCATGACAGGGAACCAACAGGTGTTGGTGCGGAAACTGGACTTGGCTGATACTAAATCTATTCGAGCCTTTGCTAAGGGCTTCTTAGCAGGTAAGTGTGGAACTGGAGACTATGCTGTGGGTCTTGCAATCAGCATGGCAGACTTAGCTAAAAGGAAAAGACTCCTCTCCCTCTCTGACACATAGAAATGCTAGACAAAATATAGCCAAAAACTTATGATTCATAGCTGAACTCATTAGTAACAAAGGGAAATACTCAAGAGGCAGAAACAAAAAGTGAATTCAAAGGTTCATAGCAGTGCATAAGAACTAAAGCTAGAAATCTCATACGTGTACCAGAACTCAAAATGGGCTTTAAGGTCTGGAGTCCAAATATCCGTACAGGGATAGGAGATGAGACCTCAGGATGTTGAGGGCTGGGTTGCTGTCTGTATCTGAGGCTCCACATAAGGTTGGGATTCACAAAAAGCCATCTGGTCCTTGGTACAGGGAGCTTAAAAAAAAACCCAGGCCACCAGCTCAGGGACGTGACAAAGAAGCTTAACATCTCTTTAGAACATGGATGGATAAACCGTCATCTGCAAGAAATTAGAACTTCAAGCTGACATCATTTATGCGGTGGGGGGGAATTCATTCACACCACCAACCGGTGCAAGAAACTTGAGCTGAGAACTTAACGTAAAACCCCGTAGTATCACATCAAAATTGAGTCCAAGAGCACCCTGTAGGCTTATTCCCTCATAACCCAGGGATCTAGGCCTCCCAAGGGAAGCAACTTCCACTGATATATACTTTTAGTAAGAAATTACAACTCATTTGAGGAAATAAATCGTAAGAGAGAGTTGGCAGATGAAACAAAGCGGTGAAACCAGTGTTTCTTTGTGGGCCTCAATCCGAGCGGCAGGGAGGCATAGAGAGTATCCTTTTTCTCTTGTTTTGGAATTTCCCATTCAGCTTGGGAAGTCTTTCTGTTGGGAGAGATAGAACACTTCCCAAAAGCACTGAGTAAGTAGCTCCTGAACTGGAAAGATTGGAAAGGCCGTTTGGTAGTGTCAGGTGGAATTTTGCCCTGTATTAAGAGTATGTATGATTCAACTTAAAGTCTTAAAATGAAAAAACAATACAAACTAAGTATGAGGGGAAAATAGAGGAAAGATTGAAGCCATGCGTCCTCATTTTCAAAGCATGGGTATGGGGCAGATTTCAAAGATGTAACAGCTGTGGCTGGCCACTTCCACACTCCATCCCCTCTTCCCTGCAGAGGAAAAGCATCTCCACATTTTGATCAACAACGCAGGAGTGATGATGTGTCCCTACTCCAAGACAGCCGACGGCTTTGAGATGCACATGGGAGTCAACCACTTAGGTAAGAAATTGTGTCTCATCACAAAGCTAGAGGGAAACTAAAGTTCTCCTTGGAAAACAGGGTCATATGGAGCCTTCTTTGTGGTGTGATTGGACCTTTGGGCCATAACAGACTATAAGTGTATAATAAATAGTGTTGTCCTGCCTGAAAGCTCAGGCTCACTTGAGGTTCCTCCCACTTTTTAATCTGTGCTTCAGATTCAATTTACCTTAGGATATTTTTGAACAACCTAATTGGATTGGGGGCTGTGTTGCTTTCTTTGTAGAGACCCTTGTGGCCAGCATCAAGTAGAGGCCACCTGCTCTTAAACAGTGATGTTATTCAAAGTTGGAATAAGACATGACTTCATATTCGTATTCACATAATCCAGACCTACCCCATAGAAAGATGTCTCATGTCTTTGGCTGTTCCTATTTCCCTAAACCATCACTGAACTTATTCTGTAGTTGATAATGAATTAATGAGGCAAAAAGCCTTATTCTTGAATGCTCTGCCTTCCATAGCTGAGCCCGGCTCACCACTACTCCCTTCATCCTCCCATTGGCCCTGAACTCTGTTAATTCTACTTTTTCTCAAAGGTCACTTCCTCCTGACCCACCTGTTGCTAGAGAAGTTGAAGGAATCAACCCCATCAAGGGTTGTGAATGTGTCTTCCTTAGCACATCACCTGGGAAGGATCCACTTCCATAACCTGCAGGGTGAGAAGTTCTACCATGCAGGTCTGGCCTACTGTCACAGCAAGTTAGCCAACATTCTCTTTACCCAGGAACTGGCCCGGAGGCTAAAAGGTAGGCTTAGAAGAAATGAGTGTGGAGACATGAGTCAATGGGAAGTAGCTAAAAGCCACAGGAATAGGAACTGTTTTCTGGAGCCCATCCTCTGGACAGGACCTGCTTCCATGGCTCTACCTGGGTATAGTTTCAGTAAACAGCCCACAAGTGAATGTTAGAGGTGACTGGGAGGTAACGGGAAAATTCTGAAGGCTGGGCTTTGGCAGTTATTAGCTGTATGACCTGCAGCAAGTTGTTTAACTTTTCAAGACTTATTTCCTCATATGTAAAATGGGACTGCTTCACGGGTTATTGTCGTGATTAATTCAGGCCTCATGAGCAAAGCAAGTTTTTTGACTCGTAATGAAACTAGATAGAAGGGAGGGACTAGAACTGGCACTGGCTACAACCATTGGGATAAAACAGGTGCTGGGACTATGGAGGGGGTCATATATGATATAGGTCTTATATGACCTAATAACAAAGGGTCATATAAGAGGGAAATGTATGCTTGAGGAGGGCAGTCTCCAGTCACAAATAAACAGAGATCCTTGGAATGGTCTACTATGGATTTCCAATAAATAGAACGGGAAATCCAGGGTGGACAATTAGAGTTGCTTAGGATTAAGGCAGGCAGAATTCAGGCTGAAGGTATCAGACATATTAGCCCCATCATTGGAACAGGATCCTCAAACCACATGGACAGCTGTGAGATGGAGAGTTATGTCTGTGCCCAGGGCATAACATCCTTTATCAGCTTGGGATGGATCGGGGTAACTGGATGGTGAAAACTACCCAAAGGTTGGTCAGGGAGCTAGGGTGGCCTGGAAGTGGAGAGATGGACCCAGCTGTGAGGATCAGATAAAAGCAGAGGCTACACGAGTGAGAAAACCTGATAGGTATGAAAACCTAATAGGTATGATGCAATGAAAGAAACCTGGGCATGACGGAAGAGTCATTCATTCAGCCATTCAACAACCACGTATGCCAATGTCCATGCTATTTTACACACTGGATTAGTGGAGTGGTGGAGTGGTTCACATCCAATGGGAGAGAGAAATAATTAGCAAGTATTTATACAACTGTCGCATGTAAAATCAGTCTAGTAATGCATGAATAATTCTCATTGTAAAAAGTTCAAATAAGATGGAAGTATATAGAGTTATTCTCCTCTCTTCCCTTTCTGCTTTTCTACCCTCAAGATACCACTGTCAACAACTTGATGTGCACCATTCCAATTATTTTCTTGTGCATTTACATATGTATATATCATACATAAGGAAGTGAAATTCCAACACAGCATCTTAGAGATCTTTCCATGTACTAGATAGAGATTTACCCCATTACTTTTGTTGGCCACATTGTGTTTCATAGTATAGATGTGCTTTAGTTTATTCATTTCCTAAACAACATCTAGACAGTTTTCTTTTTGTTGTTGTTATTTAATTATAATTGTGATAAATGCTATAAAGGGGAATTATGAGGACCTATAATGGATTGGCAGGGGGGTGGTGGGGAGAACCTTATTCAGTCTGAAGGATCAGGAAGGACTTTTCTGAGGGAGTGAGTTGCAAGCTGAGCCCTTGCAGGATGATTAGAAATTAAATGGGTTAGGGCTTCCCTGGTGGCGCAGTGGTTGAGAGTCCGCCTGCCGATGCAGGGGACATGGGTTCGTGCCCCGGTCCGGGAAGATCCCACATGCTGCGGAGCGGCTGGGCCCGTGAGCCATGGCCGCTGAGCCTGCGCATCCGGAGCCTGTGCTCCACAACGGGAGAGGCCACAGCAGTGAGAGGCCCACGTACCGCAAAAAAAAAAAAAAAAAAAAGAAGAAATTAAATGGGTTACAGTGTGGGTGGGGTGAGGCAGCTGAGGGGGCTGAGGAGCATTCCAGGTAGAAGGAAGAGAATGCATGAAGGTCTGGTCTCTGCTTGAGAAACTGAGAAAAGGCAGTCATAGTTAGAATGTAGAAAGCAAGAGGTCTGAGCTGAGACTGGTAAGGTTGGTGAAGGTGAGATCCAGAGAGGCCACAGTAAGGATTTTAGTGTTTATTCTAAGAGCAATGGAAAGCCGTTAAAATGGAATCCTTTTTTAAAACGAGGGCAAGAGTGGATGCAGCAGGTGACTTCTGTGGTTGAGGTAAGAAGTGAGGGTAGCTTGGAGTAGGGTGGTGGAGATGGAGGGTAATAGACACTCCTGAGAGATATTTAGAATGTGAAAATCGCAGGGCTTGTTGACTGGAGATGTATGGTGAGGTGGTGGATCCTTAAGGACTGGTCCTGTGTGCCTGCCTGGTTGAAAGTGTAGGGAACACTGCAAGAACCAGGTTTGGCCTTAAATATATGAAGTCAGTTTGGGACCTCTGAGTCTGCATTACTATGGGTCATCTAGAGTAGATGTCAAGTGGAAAATAATACAAGTCCACAGTCCTTTTTCTGTAATTGTGAAATCCACAAAGGCCTGAAAACTCAGATTTTTCCTAAGCTTGATACCAAAACTCATTTGGCAGCAAAACCTCACCTGTACTAGGGAGAGTAGGTAATAGACACTTTATATATATATAATAAAATTTAAGAAATTGGAAACATTTCTGACCCCAGGGTTTCTAGAAAAGAATTGGGGACCTGAAATAGCATATGCATAAGTGTCATTTAGCACTTATCACGCACCAGACAGTATTCTAAGCTCTTTTACACATGAACTCATTTAATCCTGAGAACAGCTCTGTGAGGTGTAGGTATTATAATTATCCCTATTTTACACATGAGGAAACTAAGTCACAACATCAGGAAGGTCACACAGCTAGTGAGTGGTAAAGCTTGGATTTGAAACTGGGCATTCTGACTACAAAGTCCATACCCTTAACCACCACATTATACTGCCTTTTATTGTCAGCCAAGAGTTAAAAGGAGCCACTTGGACCATAGATAAAAATGAGTGCTGTAAAGTTACAGAGAGGGAATTTAGTGAGCCATGAGAACTCGTAACATTTAAAGTTTGGGTAGGAGATGATGAACCGGTCCAGGAAACAAGAGGATGCATCCAGAAAGGTTAAAAAAACCAGAAGAGGTGTGGGATCATGGAAGCCAGTGAAAAGGCAGCTTTAGGATGAGAGTGGTTAACAATGTCAAGTGCTTCTGAGAGGTCCTGGCTCTGCTGCTTCCTAGCAGTTAATAACCTCTCTGAGCCTTAATTGTAATCTGTGAAATGAAGGTATAAATTACTGTGAGGAGTGCTTGCGATTGCATCATGGGAAGGGAGTCCACATGGGGCAAAAGTTTATTCATGTCTTCTGCTCTCTTTGGCCACTTGGCAACATCAAGTCCTGTCTTCCCCTCTCTATATGGCATCCCCGCATCAGGCTGTGGCGTTACAACGTACTCTGTACACCCTGGCACAGTCGACTCTGAATTGGTTCGGCACTCATCCCTCATGAGATGGATTTGGTGGCTTTTCTCCTTCTTCATCAAGACCCCTCAGCAGGGAGCCCAGACCAGCCTGTACTGTGCCTTAACAGAAGGTCTTGAAGTTCTAAGTGGAAACCATTTCAGGTATGAATGTATCTGTTTTTGAAGATGGAATTTCATTGCCCACAGGAAATCATTTGGATTTGTCTGGTATACCATACCCTTTTTATTTTTTGGGGGGGGGAGCGGGTGTTTATTTATTTATTTAAATTTTCATTTTATATTGGACTATAGTTGATTTACAATGTCGTGTTAGTTTCAGGTGTACAGCAAAGTGATTCAGTTATACATATACATATATTCATTCTTTTTCATATTCTTTTCTCATATAGGTTATCATAGAATATTGAGTAGAGTTCCCTGTGCTATACAGTAGGTCCTTGTTGGTTACCTATCTTAGATATAGTAGTGTGTATATATTAATCCCAGGCTCCTGATTTATCCCTCTCCACCATGTTTCCCCTTTGGTATCCATAAGTTTGTTTTCGATATCTGTAAGTCTGTTTCTTTCTGTTTTGTAAATAAGTTCATTTGTGTTATTTTTAAAAATTAGATTCCACACATGAGTGATGACATATGATATTTGTCTTTCTCTGTCTGACTTACTTCACCTAGCACCTAGTATGATAATCTCTAGGTCCATCCATGTTACTGCAGATGGCATTATTTCCTTCTTTTTTATGGCTGAGTAATATTCCATTGTCTATATGTATACCTTACCTTTTTAAAAAAGTACATTGTCCAATATGGCTTTTGTCTCTTGACTCTAGGGATGAGGGTAGTTAATGATGCTGCTAATGAAGCTGATGTTTTATCTTTTAATAGGGGAATTTGACCCATTCATATTTTTTTGTGGTAACTGCTAGGTTTGATTTTATTCATGCCATCTTTTATATGGATGATTATGCTTTCTGGTTGTTTCTTTTCTTCCTACATTTTTTATGTCAATCTAGTTTTCTTTGTTCCTTTTTGGACTCCTAGTTCTATTTTTTCACATTAAAAAGAATTTGAATCTGTATTTCTCCATTGCCTTCAGGACTAAAATAGTATCAATGGACTCCCTTCTTGAATAAGTGAAGCCTTCTAAAACTTTGTATTGTAGGGAATTTTGAATGTACACAGGAGTAGACAAAATAGCATGTTGAATCCCCATATACCCGTAATCAACCTCAACAACCATTAACCCATGGCCAATCCTGCCTCATCTCCATCCACTACCCCTTCCCATATTTTTCTCATTCCATATTATTTTGAAGCAAGTTCCAGATATCACATAAGATCAAAATTTTAACACGGTTTCACCTCCACCTTCAAGATTTTGTGGAAATAATCTGAAATTTTAGAGAAAGGGCTGTAAATAAATTCAGATTGAAATGAAAGGTAGACAGTCAGATCATGAAAGGTCTATAATGCCAGGCTTAGAGAGGAGCCGCAGAAGTTGTTTCAGCAGAGAGAGCCACAATCTGGTCTGCGGTTTAGAAAAATATCCTTAGTAACTCCGTTTGATGAATGAATGAAGTACCTCAAATGAGAGAGAATGAGTTTCTGATGTAGGGTAATGACAGCCGGAATGAGGAGAATGATTTAAGTGAGAGACCCTGAAGAGGCAGAATTTTTACCACTTGATGACCAACCAGTGAGGGGGTAGAGGAGGATTTGGTGACCTGGGTTCAAGCCTGACTTATTAGGAGATTAATTGTGACATTAACTGAGACAGAAGTTGTAGATAAATAATGTGTATAACTTAGGGTTCTTTGATTCCAAACCAGTGGAAATGGACTCTGGCTAACATAAGCAAGAAGAGAATTTATTAAAATATGGGGATACTCCTAGGTTCGAAGGGAAGACTGAAGAGTCAGGCTTCGAACAGGCAGAATGGCCAGTCAGCTGGCCAAGGCCCTGCTGCTGGAGTGAGTGAACGCCAGCTGTCTTCAGTCTGTTGTGTTGCTCACCATCCACTCTCCAGGGAGGAAGCATTGGGTCTCCTTCCTGCCCCGCTCATCGCCTCCATCCTCTCACCCCCACTCACTTGGCTACAGGAGGACAGGCAGGCATTTGATTAATGGGCTCTTCAAACTATATCCAAGAAGAAGAGGTAATTCCATAGAAAGAAATCAGTTTCTATTGCCAAAAGAATGTGGGATGGGTGTTCAACCAAAGAGTAACAATTGCCCACTACGTAACAAACCTGGCTCTGTACATGTTGAGTGTGTTATCCATAAGATGTGTGAGTAGAACTGTGTAGCGGATAGCTGGAAATGCAGGTCTGAAGTGCAAGAAGATAGATTATTTAGTTTTGTACACTGGAATGATTTTTCAAGAGTGACTGGATTCTTCTTCCCTGGAGACTTTTTAAAATGAAATAACCCTTTATCTTGGTTTTGACTGAATGGCTTAGAGTCAGCTTCAAATCCATAATTATTGAATTGACTTTTGAAGAGCCTTTCCAGTACAATGGATTCTTAATTTTAAGCATTTTGAAGATCCAACAGCAGCCGTGTAGACCACTAGCAAGACATGAACATAGAAGTCTGTCTTGATTGAAGCTTTAGGACCTTTGCACTGGTTGTTCTTTTCTGCCTGAAACTACTAATCAACTTTTTGTCTTTATCGATTTGCCTATACAGTTGGAATTATATAATATATGGCCTTTTGTGACTGGCTTTCACTTAGCATTACATGTTAAAGGTTCATCCATGCTAGAGGGTGTACCAATACTTCATGCCTTTTTATTGCCAAATATCTTATTTTATGGATACACCATCTTCATTTATCCATTCATCAGTTGATGGGCATTTGGATTTTTTCCCATTTCTGGGTTATTAAGATAATGCTGCTATGAACATTCATGTACATATTTTGTATGGATATTTCTCTTGGGTATAAACCCAGAAATGGAATCTCACTGGAATATGGGTTACATTTTAACTGTACTTTAGCTGTTGAGAAACTACCAGACTGTTTTCCAAAGTGGCTGCACCATTTTACATTGCCACAAGCAGTATATGAGGGTTCCAATTTCTCCACATCCTTGTTAACACTTGTTATTGTCTGTCTGTCCTTTGATATTAGCTATCTGAGTATGTATGGAGTAGTATCTCATTGTGGTTCTCATTTGCATTTTCCTGCTAATGATGTTGAATTTTCATGTGCTTATTGCCTGTTTCTGTATCTTTGTTGGAGAAATGTCTATTCAAATCCTTTGCCCATTTTTAAATTGGATTGTCTTTTTGTTGTTTAGTTGTAACAGTTCTTTATATAATCTAGATATGAGTCCTTTATCAGGTATATGATTTGCAAATATTTTCTCCCATTCTGTTGGTTTGTCTTTTCAGTTTCTTCATGGTGTCCTTTGAAGAACAGAAGTTTTTAATTTTGATGAAGTCTCATTTATCTATTTTTTCTTTTATCACTTGTGCTTTTGGTGTCTTATCTAAGAAACTATTGCCTAGCCCCAGGTCACAAAGATTTATTACTGTTTTCTTCCAACAGTTTTATAGTTTTAACATTAAGTTCAAGTCTATGATCCTTTTGTTTTTCTTTTTGAATTTTATTTTATTTATTTTTTTATACAACAGGTTCTTTTTTTTTAAACATCTTTATTGGAGTATAATTGCTTTACAATGGTGTGTTAGTTTCTGCTTTATAACAAAGTGAATCAGCTATACATACACATATATCCCCATATCTCTTCCCTCTTCCGTCTTCCTCCCTCCCATTCTCCCTATCCCACCCCTCTAGGTGGTCACAAAGCACCGAGCTGATCTCCCTGTTATACAGCAGGTTCTTATTAGTTATCCATTTTATACACATCAGAGTATACACGTCAACCCCAATCTCCCAATTCATCACACCCCCACCCCCACCCCTGCCACTTTCCCCCCTTGGTGTCCATACGTTTGTTCTCTACATCTGTGTCTTTTTCTGCCCTGCAAACTGGTTCATCTGTACTATTTTTCTAGGTTCCACATACATGCAATAATATATGATATTTGTTTTTCTCTTTCTGACTTACTTCACTCTGTATGACAGTCTCTAGATTCATCCACGTCTCTACAAATGACCCAGTTTTGTTCCTTTTTATGGCTGAGTAATATTCCATTGTATATATGTACCACATCTTCTTTACCCATTCGTCTGTTGATGGGCATTTAGGTTGCTTCCATGACCTGGCTATTGTAAATACTGCTGCAATGAACATTGGGGTGCATGTGTCTTTTTGAATTATGGTTTTCTCGGGGTATAAGCCCAGCAGTGGGATTGCTGAGTCATATGGTAGTTCTATTTTTAGTTTTTTAAGGAACCTCCATACTGTTCTCCATAGTGGCTGTATCAATTTACATTCCCACCAACAGGGCAAGAGAGTTCCCTTTTCTCCACACCCCCTCTAGCATTTGTTGTTTGTAGATTTTCAGATCATGCCCATTCTAACTGGTGTGAGGTGGGTGATACCTCATTGTAGTTTTGATTTGTATTTCTCTAATAATTAGTGATGTTGAGCAGCTTTTTTTTTAAATTTATTTATTGTTTATTTTTGGCTGTGTTGGGACTTTGTTGCTGCGCGTGGGCTTTCTTTATTTGTGGCGAGCGGGGGCTACTCTTCGTTGCGGTTTGTGGGCTTTTCATTGCAGTGGCTTCTTTTGTTGCGGAGCACAGGCTCTAGGCGAGCAGGCTCAGTAGTTGTGGTGCACAAGCTTCGTTGCTCCACAGCCTGTGGGATCTTCCCGGACCAGGACTCGAATGCGTGTCCCCTGCATTGGCAGGCAGATTCTTAACCTCTGTGCCACCAGGGAAGTCTCTGTTGAGCAGCTTTTCATGTGCTTCTGGGCATCCGTATGTCTTCTTTGGAGAAATGTCTATTTAGGTCTTCTGGCCTGATTGGGTGGTTTGTTTTTTTACTATTAAGCTGCATGAGCTGTTTATATATTTTGGAGATTAATCCTTTGTCTGTTGATTTTTTTTTTTTTTTTTTTGCGGTATGCGGGCCTCTCACTGTTGGGGCCTCTCCCGGACATGCAGGCTCAGCTGCTCCGCGGCATGTGGGATCTTCCCGGACCGGGGCACGAACCCGCGTCCCCTGCATTGGCAGGTAGACTCTCAACCACTGCACCACCAGGGAAGCCCTGTCTGTTGATTTGTTTGCAAATATTTTCTCCCATTCTGAGGGTTGTCTTTCCATCTTGTTTGTAGTTTCCTTTGCTGTGCAAAAGCTTTTACGTTTCATTAGGTCCCATTTGTTTATTTTTGTTTTTATTTCCATTACTCTAGGCCATGGATCAAAAAAGATCTTGCTGTGATTTATGTCAAAGAGTGTTCTTCATATGTTTCCCTCTAAGAGTTTTAGAGTGTCCAGTCTTACATTTAGGTCTCTAATCCATTCTGAGTTTATTTTTGTGTATGATGTTAGGCAGTGTTCTAATTTCATTCTTTTACATGTAGCTGTCCAGTTTTCGCAGCACCACTTATTGAAGAGACTGTCTTTTCTCCACTGTATACCCTTGCCTCCTTTGTCGTAGATTAGTTGACCATAGGTGTGTGGGTTTATCTCTGGGCTTTCTATACTATACCATTGATCTATATTTCTGTTTTTGTGCCAGTACCATACTGTCTTGATTGCTGTAGCTTTGTAGTATAGTCTGAAGTCAGGGAGTCTGATTCCTCCAGCTCCGTTTTTTTCCCTCAAGACTGCTTTTGCTATTAGGGGTCTTTTGTATCTCCATATGAATTTTAAGATTTTTTTGTTCTTGTTTTGTAAAAAATGCCACTGGTAATTTGATAGGGATTGCATTGAATCTGTAGATTGCTTTGGGTAGTATAGTCATTTTCACAATATTGATTCTTCCAATCCAAGAACATGGTATATGTTTCCATCTGTTTGTGTCATCTTTGATTTCTTTCATCAGTGTCTTATAGTTTTCTGAGTACAGGTCTTTTACCTCCTTAGGTGGGTTTATTCCTAGGTATTTTATTCTTTTTGTTGCAATGGTAAATGGGATTGTTTCCTTAATTTCTCTTTCTGATCTTTCGTTGTTAGTGTATAGGACTGCAAGAGATTTCTGTGCATTAATTTTTTATCCTGCAACTTTACCAAATTCATTCATTAGCTCTAGTAGTTTTCTGGTGGCATCTTTAGGACTGTCTAAGTATAGTATCATGTCATCTGCAAAGAGTGACAGTTTTACTTCTTCTTTTCCAATTTGTATTCCTTTTATTTCTTTTTCTTCTCTGATTGCTGTGGCTAGGACTTCCAATACTATGTTGAATAAGAGTGGCGAGAGTGGACATCCTTGTCTTGTTCCTGATCATAGAGGAAATGCTTTCAGTTTTTCACCATTGAGAATGATGTTTGCTGTGGGTTTGTCGTATATGGCCTTTATTCTGTTGAAGTAGGTTCCCTCTATGGCCACTTTCTAGAGAGTTTTTATCATAAGTGGGTGTTGAATTTTGTCAAAAGATTTTTCTGCATCTACTGAGATGATCATATGGTTTTTATTCTTCAATTTGTTAATATGGTGTATCACATTGATTGATTTGCGTATATTGAAGAATCCTTGCATCCCTGAGATAAATCCCTCTGATCATGGTGTATGATCCTTTTAATGTGTTGTTGGATTCTGTTTGCTAGTATTTGGTTGAGGATTTTTGCATCTATATTCATCAGTGATATTGATCTGTAATTTTCTTTTTTTGTAGTATCTTTGTCTGGTTTTGGTATCGAGGTGATGGTGGCCTCATAGAATGAGTTTGGGAGTGTTCCTTCCTCTGCAAATTTTTTGGAAGAGTTTGAGAAGGATGGGTGTTAGCTCTTCTCTAAATGTTTGATAGAATTCACCTGTGAAGCCATCTGGTCCTGGACTTTTGTTTGTTGGAAGATTTTTAATCACAGTTTCAAATTCATTACTTGTGATTGGTCTGTTTGTATTTTCTATTTCTTCCTGGTTCAGTCTTGGAAGGTTATACCTTTCTAAAAATTTGTCCATTTCTTCCAAGTTGTCCATTTTATTGGCATAGAGGTGCTTGTGGTAGTCTCTTAGGATGCTTTGTATTTCTGCGGTGTCTGTTGTAACTTCTCCGTTTTCATTTCTAATTTCTATTGATTTGAGTCCTGTCTCTCTTTTTCTTGATGAGTCTGGCTAATGGTTTATCAATTTTGTTTATCTTCTCAAAGAACCAGCTTGTAGTTTTATTGGTCTTTGCTATTGTTTTCTTTGTTTCTATTTCATTTATTTCTGCTCTGATCTTTATGATTTCTTTCCTTCTACTAACTTTGGGTTTTGTTTGTTCTTCTTTCTCTAGTTCCTTTAGTGTAAAGGTAGATTGTTTGAGATTTTTCTTGTTTCTTGAGGTAGGATTGTATTACTATAAACTTCCCTCTTAGAACTGCTTTTGCTGCATCCCATAGGTTTTGGATCGTCGTGTTTTCATTGTCATTTGTCTCTAGGTATTTTTTGGTTTCCTCTGATTTCTTCAATGATCTCTTGGTTATTTAGTAACGTATTGTTTAGCCTCCATGTGTTTGTGTTTTTTACTTTTTTCCCCTGTAATTGATTTCTAATCTCATAGCATTGTGGTCAGAAAAGATGCTTGATATGATTTCAATTTTCTTAAAGTTACTGAGGCTTGATTTGTGACCCAAGATGTGATCTGTCCTGGAGAATGTTCTGTGGGCACTTGAGAAGAAAGTGTAATCTGCTGTTTTCGGATGGAATGTCCTGTAAATATCAATGAAATCTATCTGGTCTATTGTGTCATTTAAAGCTTGTGTTTCTTTATTAATTTTCTGTCTGGATGATCTGTCCATTGGTGTAAGTGAAATGTTAAAGTCCCCCACTATTATTGTGTTACTGTCAATTTCCTCTTTTATAGCTGTTAGTAGTTGCATTATGTATCGAGGTGATCCTATGTTGGGTGCATATATATATATATTTTTAACATCTTTATTGGGGTATAATTGCTTTACAATAGTGTGTTAGTTTCTGCTTTATAACAAAGTGAATCAGTTATACATATACATATGTTCCCATATCTCTTCCCTCTTGCGTCTCCCTCCCTCCCACCCTCCCTATCCCACCCCTCCAGGTGGTCACAAAGCACCGAGCCAATATTCCTGTGCCATGCAGCTGCTTCCCACTAGCTATCTACCTTATGTTTGTTAGTGTATATATGTCCATGCCTCTATCTCGCCCTGTCATAGCTCACCCTTCCCCCTCCCCATATCCTCAAGTCCGTTCTCCAGTAGGTCTGTGTCTTTATTCCTGTCTTACCCTAGGTTCTTCATGACATTTTTTTCCCCTTAAATTCCATATATATGTGTTAGCATACGGTATTTGTCTTTCTCTTTCTGACTTACTTCACTCTGTATGACAGACTCTAGGTCTATTCACCTCATTACAAATAGCTCAATTTCATTTCTTTTTATGGCTGAGTAATATTCCATTGTATATATGTGCCACATCTTCTTTATCTATTCATCTGATAATGGGCACTTAGGTTGTTTCCATCTCCGGGCTATTGTAAATAGAGCTGCAATGAACATTTTGGTACCTGACTCTTTTTGAATTTTGGTTTTCTCAGGGTATATGCCCAGTAGTGGGATTGCTGGGTCATATGGTAGTTCTATTTTTAGTTTTTTAAGGAACCTCCATACTGTTCTCCATAGTGGCTGAACCAATTCACATTCCCACCAGCAGTGCAAGAGTGTTCCCTTTTCTCCACACCCTCTCCAGCATTTATTGTGTCTAGATTTTTTGATGATGTCCATTCTGACTGGTGTGAGACGATATCTCATTGTAGTTTTGATTTGCATTCCTCTAATAATTAATGATGTTGAGCATTCTTTCATGTGTTTGTTGGCAGTCTGTATATCTTCTTTGGAGAAATGTCTGTTTAGGTCTTCTGCCCATTTTTGGATTGGGTTGTTTGTTTTTTTGTTATTGAGCTGCATGAGCTGCTTGTAAATTTTGGAAATTAATCCTTTGACAGTTGCTTCATTTGCAAATATTTTCTCCCATTCTGAGGGTTGTCTTTTGGTCTTGTTTATGGTTTCCTTTGCTGTGCAAAAGCTTGGGTGCATATATATTTATAGTTGTTATATCTTCTTCTTGGATGGATCCCTTGATCATTATCTAGTGTCCTTCCTCATCTCTTGTAACATTCTTTATTTTAAAGTCTATTTTATCTGATATGAGTATTGCTACTCCATCTTTCCTTTGATTTCCATTTGCATGGAATATCTTTTTCCATCCCCTCACTTTCAGTCTGTGTGTGGCCCTAGGTCTGAAGTGGGTCTCTTCTAGACAGCATATATATGGGTCTTCTTTTTGTATCCATTCAGCAAACCTGTGTCTTTTGGGTGAAGCATTTAATCCATTCACGTTTAAGGTAATTATCAATATGTATGTTCCTATTACCATTTTCTTAATTGTTTTGGGTTTGTTTTTGTAGGTTCTTTTCTTCTCTTGTGTTTCCCACTTAGAGTAGTCCCTTTAGCATTTGTTGTAGAGCTGGTTTGGTGGTGCTGCATTCTCTTAGCTTTTGCTTGTCTGTAAAGCTTTTGAGTTCTCCATGGAATCTGAATGAGATCCTTGCCGGGTAAAGTAATCTTGGTTGCAGTTTCTTCCCTTTCATCACTTTAAATATATCGTGCCACTCCCTTCTGGCTTATAGAGTTTCTGCTGAAAAATCAGCTGTTAACCTTATGGAAGTTCCTTTGTATGTTATTTGTTGTTGTTCCCTTGTTGCTTTCAGTAATTTTTCTTTGTCTTTAATTTTTGTCAATTTGATTACTATATGTCTCGGCGTGTTTCTCCTTGGGTTTATCCTTCCTGGGGCTCTCTGCGCTTCCTGGACTTGGGTGGCTATTTCCTTTCCCATGTTAGGGAAATTTTCGACTATAATCTCTTCAAATATTTTCTCGGTTCTTTTCTCTCTTTTCTCCTTCTGGGACCCCTATAATGTGAATGTTGTTGTGTTTAATGTTGTCCCAGAAGCCTCTTAGACTGTCTTCATTTCTTTTCATTCTTTTTTCTTTATTCTGTTCCATGGCAGTGAATTCCACCATTCTCTCTTCCAGGTCACTTATCTGTTCTTCTGCTTCAGTTATTCTGCTATTGACTCCTTCTAGTATATTTTTCATTTCAGTTATTGTATTGTTCATCTCTGTTTGTTTGTTCTTTAATTCTTCTAGGTGTTTGTTCTTTATTTCTTCTAGGTCTTTGTTAAACATTTCTTGCATCTTCTTGAACTTTGCCTCCATTCTTTTTTTTTTAAATTTAATTTATTTTTTTATTTTTGTCTCTGTTGGGTCTTCGTTGCTGCATGCGGGCTTTCTCTAGTTGCAGTGAGTGGGGCTACTCTTCATTGAGGTGTACAAGCTTCTCATTGTGGTGGCTTCTTTTGTTGTGGAGCATAGGCTCTAGGTGCGCAGGCTACAGTAGTTGTGGCTTGTGGGCTCTAGAGTGCAGGCTCAGTAGTTGTGGTGCCCGGGCTTAGTTGCTCCGCAGCATGTGGGATCTTCCCGGACCAGGGCTCGAACCTGTGTCCCCTGCATTGACAGGTGGATTCTTAACCACTGTGCCACCAGGGAAGCCCTGCCTCCATTCTTTTTCTGAAGTCCTGGATCATCTTCACTATCATTATTCTGAATTCTTTTTCTGGAAAGTTGCCTAGCTCCACTTCATTTAGTTGTTTTTCTCGGGTTTTATCTTGTTCCTTCATCTGGTACAAAGTCCTCTGCCTGTCTTTCTGTGAATGTGGTTTTTCTTCCACAGGCTGCAGAATTGTAGTTCTTCTTGCTTCTGCTGTTTGCCCTCTCTCCTTTTTTTTTTTTTTTTTGGCCATGCCACACAGCATGTGGGATATTAGTTCCCCGACCAGGGATCAAACCTGGGCCCCTGGCAGTGAGAGCAGAATCCTAACCACTGGACTGCCAGGGAATTCCGTATGATCCATTTTTGTTAATTTTTGTGTGTGGTATGAGGTAGGGTTCCAACTTCATTCTTTTGCATTTGGATATCCAATTGTCCCAGAACCATTTGTTGAAAAGATTATTTTCTCTTTGCTGAATTGTCATGATAGCTGTATTAGTCCATCTCGGGCTGCCATAACAGAATACCACAAACTAGATGGCTTAAATGACATTAATTTATTTTATCACAGTTCTGGAGGCTGGAAGTTCAAGATTAAGAGGCTGGCAGGGCTAGTCTCTGGTGAGGCCTCTCTTCTGCATTGCAGATGGTTACCTTCTTGCTATGTCCTCACATGGCCTTTCCTCTGTATGCATATATTCTTGGTGTCTCCTTCTCTTCTTAATAAGGATGCTAGTTCTATTGGATTAAGGCCTCACCCTTATGACCTCATTTAACCTTATTTACCTCCTTAAAGACCGTATCTTCATTATAGTCACATGGGGATTAGAGCTTCAACCTATGGATTTGGGGGGACATGAATCAGTCTATAACAGTAGTGTTACCAAAAATCAATTGACTGTAAATGTGAGGGTTTACTTCTGCACTTTTAATTCTATTCCATTCATTTACATGTGTATCCCTATGCCAGTATAATGCTATCTTGATTATAGTAGCTTTATAGTAAGTTTTGAAATTGGTCAATCTTTTACCTATACTGATTAATACTTACCAAAGTCCCACTGGAAATATCAGCATCATGACCATGCTGATGTCATAACCATACTTCAGTAGTTCTTATTGTATGTAATATTTGAATCTTGTATTTGAATAATTTTTACAGCATGTCTTAGCTTACAGGGGATTTTCATGTCCTTTGTATCATTTGCTGTTCACCATAAACTTAGAAGGAATTTAAGGCTTAGTGCATTGGAGGCTGTAGAGGCCTACAGAGGCCAAGTCATTTCCAGAGAGTCATCCAGACCCTCTTGGTCATCAGTGATAGTCTTTTCACTCAGAAATGGCCGGTTTTGCTGGTGGTATTGGTGAGTTCCCTTAAACAGAAGTACTACACTTATAAGGCTTGTTTTTTAAATGCAAAGTTATCTTTAAGTATTTTTTTTCAGCCTTTCATGTATTTAAGAACCATTTGGAGAACTGGTTGAAAACAGATTCCTAGGCCTCAATCCTAGAGATTCTGATTCAGCAGGTCTGGGGTGGGGCCTGAGAATTGGCATTTCTAGCAAGTTCTCAGAGATCCTGCTGTTTGTCCATAGCCCAGAGTTTGAGTAACACGGTTTTAATGGACATAGTGTTAGGGGTTTGCTTCACATGGTTGTTTCAGACTTATCAACTCTCCTTTTTACCTTCAGAGTTTGCTTAGATGGTCCAGGAAGCAGTTTTCTTGAAACGGTATAGTTTTAAAAATTGTTTCTCACGTGACGTCAAAGATCGTGAGCCTTTTACTCAATCATTTAAAAAGAAAATAACCCTCCATTGAATCCCTGCTGTGTACTAGATGCAGAGAATACAAACATGAGTAAAAGAATTATCCTTGAGAAGCTTTTCTGGGTGGTGAAAAGTTGGGACACCCCTCCGGCATTTAATGGGGACTTAAAACAATTGTAGTTACAACAATGAAGAGAAGGTATATGAAACAGCTGGGACCTTGTTATTACCATTTCTTTTCTGCTATCATCTTTTACTTCTTTTGTTGGTTATGAAGCTGACTTTGCTTGTTCTTTGAGTTTAAAAACAGTTATAACTGCAGGTAGATCAGAAGGAAGAAGGTTTTTTTTTTAACCACTCCAAGCATCTATGACCAATGTAAATAGCAGTATCTCAGCTACATGACACTGTACAAGGTCCTATAGAGTGAACCTTAGAGACATGTCTGAACAAGATGGACATACACAGGAGTCAGGCAGGCACTGATATTACAGTTAAATATATATATATATATATATATATGTGTGCATATATATATATATATATATATATATATATATATATATATATATACACACACACACACACACACACACACACACAGGGGAATATAAAGAGTAAATGGTACACATTATATATCAAACAAAGCATTCTGAGCCGGTGTGGTCTAGTAAGCTCTAAAATGGTAATTACATTTTCTCTGAGGTAAACATTGGAGGAGGCAGAATTAGGGCAAACACTGGTCCTGTGAAGCGCCCAGAGCACATGTCATCCCTGGGTTGTTTTTCTGTTGTGTTCCTTATCCCAGGCAGAGAGCAGACTCCATTCTTAACCCTGTGCTTTCAGCCTTTCTCTTTCCTTTCCAGTGACTGCCGTGTGGCATGGGTCTCTGCGCAGGCTCGTAATGAGACAGTAGCAAGGCGGCTGTGGGATGTCAGCTGTGACCTGCTGGGCATCCCTGTGGATTGACAGGTGATGGCAGTTGGACCCAAGAGAAGCCTGCAGTAGACTACTAAGTACTCCCTGCCAAAATGATTCTCCTTCAGGATGGCCAAAACCTTGAGCACAAAGAAAGCAAACCTTCCAGCCTCGCCTGCTTGATGTCTGGTAACAGCCCAGTGTACACTGCCAGATTCATCTAAACGCCTTGCATTTGTCCAGATTTATTTTGCTCCTGTTACTGCCAGAGTTACTAGAGATAATATAGGATAAGTAGACCTTCATATGACCTCCAAGCTCATATCTTCCTTCTGAAGCCTACTACCTAGGAGAACCTAAGCTATGGCAGGGGTTAATTTCTGGCACTTTGGATTAGTTTCTATCCTCTTTGTCCACAATGTAGTTCCTCCCAACCAAACAGCCTTCAAGGGGGCCATCCTTTAGCCTTAGCTAAACTCCAGGAGTCACAGTGGCTTGGCTCAAGAGCAGGGCTTGTCCCTCACCTCTTAAGAAAACCATCATGGCATCAACGTCTGGATTCTTTCAGGAAACTTCACTGAATCTGGATTGTGGCATGGCTTTATCTCTGACAACCTAAAGCCACTGCTGCTAAAACACTTTCACATGCCTAGACCACAGAAGAGCTTCCTTTTCTAAGAAGTTGGTAGAGTTTACAGGATGGCAGAAATTTGGGGAAAGGCAAAAATAAAAATCAAATTTAAACTGTCATTCATTTTCCTGCTGTTTCTCAAATCAGCAAGAGGGTAGTGAAAGAAGCAGCTTGAGAAGATAGGCCACCTGACTTCAGTTACTGACCCTAGATCCATGGAGGCCTCCTTTTTGTGCCTTCGTTTCTCTTAGAAAACCAGAAGGGAAAGGCTATTTAGTGATTGTCCCTGAGTATATCTTTGTGTGTGTTCTTGTGTATTTATGCAGCTGGGAGTATTCAAAATAGCCACAAAGGAACAGTATTAAACTGGACCCCTGTGCAGGTAAATAGTCAGAGACGGAGCAGACCTGTGTCATTCAGTCTTTGATACAATGGAAAATGAACTCTGTATATGCTGATAACTACCCACCAAGAAGCACATGGGTGGCCGGGAAGTCCAAAAAAGAGAAGAATCCTGGAAGATAATGCATGCAAAGGCAATGAAGGGACTAGAAAAGGGTTTTTAAAAAAACCACACACACACTCACACAACAGCTAAATATGTTAGTAATATCCAGCAATAGAAGAATTGAGGGTGACTACCTGAGTTCAAGTAAGACGGGAAAGGCACTATGTTAAGCACCAATCAACCTATGTGGTAGAAAAAAACCCAGACAAACAAAAACAAACAAACAAACAAACAAAAAAACCCCAATTATTTATTCAGCAAAATTGTCTTAAGGACTGATATCGGTAATTATAGTCAATTTAAAAATCTTTCAGGGCATTTCCTTACATTATCTTGACAAGATTAAAATGTCTACTGTATTTGCTAGAAATCTACAGTTTATTTGGAGAATGTTTATCAAAAGTAATGCTGCCAAAGGAAGGCTGAGAAATTGGTACTGTTCCATCACTTGTTTGGAGTACATTCTTCTAATAGAGTTTGTGATTTTCTTGGACTAACAATTTACATATTCACTTTTGTGGAGAAAAGAGTTATAGGACCACAGTCTTCTCATATTTGTAAATAATCTTTTGTTGAACTTGTTTTGACCATTAGGATATATATTTAGACATGGTCATTTTATGGAAAAATTGGAAAACTTTTGATAATAGTGCAGAACTGAGTTAATATTTTACTTAATTTATATTAACTGTCAATGACAAATTAAAAAATTTGGTTATTTATGTTTTTATTTACCAGAATAAAAACTGTAACAATTAAACATTTAATTTGAGTCAACAGAAGAAAACAATTAAATGAAACCTTAATTAGAGTCAAAAGAAGAAAACACTTTTCATTACTACGGTTATGCAATCATTTCTTGTTCATGAGGATAATTTGTCCCATAGTCAGCCACAGTACAGTCTCAATTCAAACTCCATTAACTTGGGTTGTGTGATAATTTGATTATTCATTCACCCATTTTCTACTAATCTTTTATGATACTGTTCAAAGATCATGTTTTCCGTCCCAGGCTATTTGTTACCTCTCCTTTTTGTACTTGTCCCTTCTATAACACAATGCTATGGGACCTACAGTACACTGCCACTAACCACCTGACTTTTCCCTCTCTCTCTATGCTCAATGAATATTAGTAGCTCAACAAAAGTTTGTTGAATAAATGGTCTTTGAACTCAGTCTAATAAGGGTCCAGGAGATATAAATCACCAAATCATTTCCCTCTGAACAGTCATATGTCTTTTAATACGTGTGGGCAGTCTTAAGTATTGGGCTGCTAAGCAAACAGTTCAGAACGGGCTCCATAGGCACCCCATCAGTGAAAATAGGAATTTTCGTCCACTAAACCATGAAAACCCACGGAATGCAGGAAAAGACTTCGTAATTGTTAACACATTACATACACATACTGAGAAAGAGACCTGATGAAGCCAGGTCCGCCTTGCTCACTACATATAAAGAATACACATACAAATTACATATATACATATGTATACACACATATAAAGAATACACATACAAATTACATATATACATATGTATACACACATATATTACATATATAAATAATACCTAAATTACCCAAGGTCAGAGTGAATCTTTTATTCAACACATGCCCAGATCCAGGCACAAAGGCTACGCTTAAATTGAAACACCTGCTGAGTGAATGACTGCACGGCGTGCCCAGCCGCTAGAGGCTGAGCGTATATTTTGGGGGTCACACTGCCCGGGGACCACTTCTGAAAGAATGTGACTCTGGTGACTTGACTCCCCAGTAAAAGTGCTTTAAGCTCAAGTGCAGGCAGGAACCCGGCCCAGCTATCTTCCAAGAACTGAAAGCTAACAGTCGGAATGTGAACTGAGAAAGTAAGGGTGGCCAAACAATGCGACGACTGAGAAGATGACAACTAGGCGCCTACTGATACCAAATCATTGCGCGTCAGCGTCACGCTGACGCCCCCGACGACAGCAGAACTACCGCCCCCAGCAATGCTTGACTTCCGAGTCTGAGTGTCTTCCGTGCCGAACTACAGCCTCCGGCATGCACTGCAGCGCCCGCCCCTCGCCAGAAGGCGGGGCCTGGGAGAGGCGGCCGCGCCGCCGGGCCCGCGGGTTCCCACAGTCCCTTCCGCCGTGGCGCTCTTCCCAGCCCCGGACTGGCTAATTCCGGGGTTCCGAGACTGCCGCTCGCGCCCGAGCGCCACCGCTCTCTCAGGAGTAGCCCGGGCAGCGCAGCCCGCCCGACTTTCCGTCAGGCTTTGGCGCCCGGCGCGCCGGCAGTGACGGCATGCAGGGGGTGGGCGTTCCGGCTCGGGAGGACCCCGCCGCGGCCCCGGAAGCGCCTCGTCCTGAGCTGCGGTGGCGGCGGTCGCCGGGATGCCTGTGCGGCTGGGCGGCTGACGGCGGAGTAGGAACGGGCCCCGTGCCCGGAATCTCGGCTGCCGCTGCTAGAGAGCGGCCTGCGCCATGGCCAACTCAGCCGCCTCCTCAGAGCATTTCGAGAAACTGCATGAGATCTTCCGCGGTCTCCATGAAGACCTACGAGGGGTGCCGGAGCGGCTCCTGGGGACGGCTGGGACAGGTGAGGCGGGGTCAGGCTGAGCCCAGGGGCACCCAGCTCCGCCAGCTCTGGGAAGAAGAGCTCCCACCCCCTTCCCAGACCCTCCCTCCCTTCTCTCCGCTTCTCATTCTCAGACACGCCCCCTAGGGCTGGCTGGGTCCCGGCGCCCAGGATCTCCCTGCCGCCACTTAGCGTGCTCAGGGATGCACCTCGGAGTGTCATCTCCCTCTTGATCCTCCTGTAGCCTTCAGATTTTTCTTGTTTCATTTTCACTATGGCAAGAAGAGTGTAGGGGACCTAAGCCTGCGATCCGGTATTTGAGTAGAATTGGATTTTCTTTTGTAGCTCTCTGGTTTTTTTTTGAAATATCTTTATTGGAGTATAATTGCTTTACATTGTTGTGTTAGTTTCTGTTGTGTATTTTGTTTTATACATTTAACAGTGTTATTCTCAAAAGAGGTCCGTAGTTTTCACCAGATTGGAGAGGATCTGTAGCACAAAAAGGGTTAGGAACCCAAGGGAATCATAACTTTTGGGGGTTGGTAAATAACCAGTCGTGAGGGGGATTGGTCTTTAAAATCAGGATTGTGGTCTTTAGGTGTGGTCCCCTTATGAACTCTCTGCTTAGACTGTCTCTTGCCCCTTGATTTCAAAATTCAGAGTGCTGCAAGCTTTGCTTGGAGGAGCTAAGAGTTTTCCAGTTGAATCTGTAAAGGAATGTCTCCTATAGTTTTTTGCCTTAAGAAAAATAGATCTTGATGGCAAAGCAGATGAGAATTTTATTGCTTTTACTTAAGCGTCAAAGCTTGAGTGTTTGCTCTGTGTGTTACCCAAGGTCATATGAATTGAATGACTCTGGTGAGAATGAAATTCATACCTTTGTTTAACATTTACTGGGAGAGGCTGCTGTGTGCCAGGCACTGTCCCTAGATGCTGGTAATATTGCACATTACAGTGAAAAGACTTACAAATCTCTGTTCTGATGGGTCGATGATAATATATAAATATTAAGAGGTGGTGTTAAGGGCAATACAGGAAAATAAAGCAGGGCCAAGGAATGGGGGGGGGGCTCTAATTTTAAATTGGGTGGCTGTGAAAGGCCTCTTTGAGGAGGTGGCATTTGAGCAGAGACTTGAAGTAAGGGAGTAAGCCACGCAAAAATCTGGGAGAAATGAGTGTCAGGACAGAATAGTACTGCAAATGTCCTTAAGCAGTAATGAGCTTGGTATGTTCTAGGAAGAACAAGAAGGCAGTGTGTTTGGGGTGGAATGAGCAGGGGAGATAGTTAGTGGTAGTAGATGAGGCTTTAAAGAGGTAGGCAGGGCCAGATTGCATATGGGCCCTTGTACACCAGGGTGAAAGATTTGCATCTTTTTCTAAATGTAGTGGCTTGCAGTTAAAGGATATAGAACAGGAGAGTGATGGGATCTGATTTACATGGTTGAAAAATAGACCTTTTTTTCAGCCTTGTGTTGAGTTAAATTTTGCAATGTCTATTTCTGTAAGGCTAAATAATGCCAAAGGACATTCTGTTTTGAAAAATAGAAAACTGAGTTAGTTATATTCACTTTTGTCATCTACCTAAACTTCTAATTCCTGCAAAGAGGGCACTCAAAAAGGTGTGAATTTCTACCCAAGTGCAAAATACTCTAACACGAGTTGCTGGTAATGCTTTGTTCAATGAGTAAGTAAATAGAATATACACATATCCGCAGGTTATAAGAATTTCAACAACTTTTAGTCTTCTTATTCACTACTTTATTCATACTTCTCAATAAATATTTGTCGAATAAGTTGAATTTAACTAAGCAAACACACCAGTCCTCACCTCTGATTCCTCTTTTTTCTAGTCCTGAGACTACTTCATAGGCTTTCCACCAATGAAGCTTTATTTTCCACCATGAATTATGAAGCACTGAATAATGTACATAACACATCCCTTGCATTTAGCTTATGCTCTGTAATTGAATTCAGTTTTTTCAATAAACATTTATTGAGAATTACGTATCAGTTAGTGTCCTGAGCCCCGAGAAGTTCCAAGAGTTCTTGCCTTAAATGGGAGCAAATTTACAACAAAGTGTGTGATGAGTCCTAAGATAGTTTTGAGACCATGACAGAAAAACCTAACATGGGCGTGGGGGAGCAAGAGGGAAGCTTCACAGAAAGGGGAACTTCTAACTGAGTGTCACGGGTTGAACAGGAGTCTGCCTGAGAGGGGAAATGGGAAGAGGCAACAGAGGAAGAAAAAAATCAAATATTCACAACTATTACTGGAGCTTAAGATATGTGTGGGACCTAGAGGGGTGGGATAGGGAGGGTGCGAGGGAGATGCAAGAGGGAGGGGATATGGGGATACATGTATACATATAGCTGATTCACTTTGTTACACAGCAGAAACTAACACACCATTGTAAAGCAATTATACTCCAATAAAGATGTAAAAAAAAAGATTCTTAATAAAGAGTGGCTGCCACTTTCATTAAAAAAAAAAGGTATGTGTGGGAGAATAGTAATAGATGAGGAAAGTAAGACACAGCCAGACAGTTACGGGACCTAAGTGTCACATTAAGACATCGAGACTTGATATGGAGAATCAGTAAAGGACTTCAAATAGCTGACTAATATGGTTAGATTTAATTTTAGAAGGAGAATGTTGGTGGCTGAGTAGAGGATGAAAGAGAGGCACAAGAATCTGTATACCAGGGACCATGTTAGGAGCCTTTATGGCAGTCATCTAGGTAACATGGGACTCTAGAGAGTCCCAAATCCAAGAGGTGATTCTGGACAGAAATTAACCATACTGATTGGACATGAGGAGTGAGGGAGACAGATTCAAGAATGTCTGCGTTTTCTCACTTGGTCAGTTGAGTGAATGATAATTTTAAGAAATGTAAGAGTAGAAGCAGGCTTGTTTGGGTTGTGGATGAGAACATCAAGAGTGATTACATAGAATAGAGAACGTATGTCCATTCTAGCCTGACAGATATTTCTTCTCCTACCATTAAAAATAACATTTATGAAGAAGATACATGAGTTGAAAGGCAGTGTATTGTAATATTTAACAGCAAGGATTCTAGAGCCAGACTGCCTGAGTTCATATCCTAGGTCCACCTCTTAATAGCTTGGTGACCTTGAACAACTTACTTTAACATAATTAGTTTCCCTTGCAAAATGGGAATCAGTCATTATATTTACTTCATAGGGATTTTTTGAGGATCAAGTGAGCTAATATATGTAAAGCCCTTAAAATACTGCCTAACAGTAGTAACAGCGATTAGCCATTATTCCTATTATATGGGAAATTGGATATTTTATTTAAATAAAACATAAGAATACCAGCTCTGTATACAACTACCCTTACCTTGCACTACTTTCCCTTTTTTTCTAGAGCACGTATCTTCTAACACACTAGACACTTCACATAGTTTTTTAAATTAATTAATTAATTTATGGCTGTGTCGGGTCTTCGTTGCTGCGTGCAGGCTTTTCTCTAGTTGCGGTGCGTGGGGGCTACTCTGTTGCGGTGCGCGGGCTTCTCATTGCGGTGGTTTCTCTTGTTGCAGAGCATGGGCTCTAGGCACGCGGGCTTCAGTAGTTGTGACACACAGGCTCAGTAGTTGTGGTGCACGGGCTTAGTTCCTCCACAGCATGTGGAATCTTCCCGGACCAGGACTGGAACCCGTGCCCCCTGCACTGGCAGGCGGATTCTTAACCACTGCGCCACCAGGGAAGCCCAGACACTTTACATATTTATGATATTTATAGTATATTATTTGTCTTCCTTTCAGTAGAACAGTGGTTTTCAAAGTATGATCCCTGAACCAACAGCATCAGCATCACCTGGAAACTTGTTAGAAATGCACATTCTTGGTTCCCACCCAGGACTTATTGAATCATTAACTGTTTTAACAGTCTATTTTAACAGCCCTCTGGGGGATTTCTGATGCCTGTCAAGTTTGAAGGCCACTGAACTAGCACATAAGCTCATCAACACATGTTTTTTCTTTCTTTCTTTTTTTTTAAATACATGAAGCCTCTTGATTTTTATTTGTGAGCCACCAACTCAGATTTTTTTTGTTTGTTTGTTTGTTTTGTTTACGTTTTTTTTTGTTTTTGGGTTTTTTTTTGCGGTACGTGGGCCTCTCACTGTTGTGGCCTCTCACTGTTGTGGCCTCTCCCGTTGCGGAGCACAGGCTCCGGACGCACAGGCTCAGCGGCCATGGCTCACGGGCCCAGCCGCTCCACGCATGTGGGATCTTCCCGGACCGGGGCACGAACCCGTGTCCCCTGCATCGGCAGGCGGACTCTCAACCACTGTGCCACCAGGGAAGCCCCCAACTCAGATATTTTCAAATGCTTTACGGACCAAACAGAGCAAATCTGCGGGTGAAATCTGACCTGCCAATTTAATCTTCTGTAGGTATGTTCAACAGGTACTCATTGAATGAATGCTTATGTACGAAACTAATGATTTGAAAATCAAATCATGGTTTTCTATTAATTACATTCCAATTGTAGAGACTACTTTCTCCAGAAGAAAATGTTGGCCTCAGTCCATAAAACACTGCTTAAAATTTTAACATTTACATGAGAATCATTCTTTTGTTAATGGGAAGCATAAGCAAATCTAATTCTAAAAATGACCCCTGAAGAAGTTAGTTAAATGGATAATCAGTTCACTCATAGATGCCTTCTCATATGATATTAAAAGGATCACACAGCCAGCATGTGTTGGCATTCTTGTTTATTTCTTGTTACTTAAGTAACAAGAAGAAGTTTAAATGTTTAAACTGCTTAATTTGATCCTTTTCATGAAGGCATTTAAAACTGCTACCATACTGATATCTCTTTCTTTGAATTTCTATAGCACATGTTATTTCTTGTCTTTTTGATAATAGCCATTCTGACAGGTGTGAGGTGATATCTCATTGTGTCTTTGATTTGCATCTCCCTGATGATTAGTCAAGTTGAATATCTTTTCATGTACCCGTTGTCCATTGTATGTCTTCTTTGGAAAAATGTTTATTCAGATCCTCTGCTCATTTTATAATTGTATTGTTTGGGTTTTTGCTGTTCATTTGTATGAGTTCTTTATATATTGTGGATACTAGCCCCTTATAGGATATATGATTTACAAATATATTCTCCCAGTAAATAAATTTTTTTCATTTTGTTGATAGTTTCCTTTTGCTATCCAGAAGCTTTTTTTTTTCAAGCAATGTATTTTCTGGTGTGTGTTTTTTGCCTTTTTTTTTAATGTAGTTGATTTACAATGTTGTGTTAATTTCTTCTGTACAGCAAAGTGACTCAGCTATACATATATATATTCTTTTTCCTATTCTTTTCCATTATGGTTTGTCACAGGATATTGAATATAGTTCCCTGTGCTATACAGTAGGACCTTGTTGTTTATCCATCCTATATATAACGGTTTGCCTCTGCTAATCCCAAACTTCCATTCCTTCTCTCCCCTACCCCCTCTCTCCCTTGGCAACCACAAGTCTGTTCTCGATATCTGTGAGTCTGTTTTTGTTTGGTTTGGGTTTGGGTTTGGGGTTTTTTTTGGCTGCACCACGTGGCATATAGGATCTTAACCCTTGCTCCCTGCAGTGGAAGCACAGAATCTTAACCATTGGACCACCAGGGAAGTCCCTGTTTTGTTTTGTTTGTTTTTTAGTTAATTTATTTTTGGCTGCATTGGGTCTTCATTGCTGTGCACAGGCTTTCTCTAGTTGCAGCGAGCTAGGGCTACTCTTCGTTGCGGTGCATGGGCTTCTCATTGCAGTGGCTTCTCTTGTTGTGGAGCACGGGCTCTAGGCACATGGGCTTCAGTAGCTGTGGCTCGCAGGCTCTAGAGCACAGGCTCAGTAGTTTTGTGGAGCACGAGCTTAGTTGCTCTGTGGCATGTGGGATCTTCCTGGACCAGGGCTCGAACCAGTGTCCCCTGCATTAGCAGGAGGATTCTTAACCACTGCACCCCCAGGGAAGTCCCCCTGTTTTTGTTTTGTAGATATGTTGATTTGTATCATATTTTAGATTCCACATATAAGTGATATCATATGGTATTTCTCTTTCTCTTTCTGACTTACTTCACTTAATATGATAATCTCTAGGTCCATCCATGTTGCTGCAAATGGCATTTCATTCTTTTTAATGGCTGAGTAATATTCCAATGTTTTATATATATTTATTTATACACACACACACACACACACACACACACACACACCCCACATCCCACATCTTCTTTATCCATTCATGTGTTCATGGACATTTAGGTTGTTTCCATGTCTTGGCTGTTGTGAATAGTGCTGCTGTGAACATAGGGGTGCGTGTATCTTTTTGAATTATAGTTTTGTCTGGGTATATGCCCAGGAGTAGGATTGCTGTATCATATGGCAACTCTTTTCCATACAGTTTTCCATAGTGGCTGCACCAATTTACATTCCCACCAACAGTGTAAGAGGGTTCCCTTTTCTCTAAACCCTCTCTAGCATTTGTTATTTGTAGACTGTTTAATGATGGCCATTCTGACTGGTATGAGGTGTTACCTTATTGTAGCTTTGATTTGCATTTCTCTAATAATTAGTGATGTTGAGCATCTTTTCATGTGCCTACTGGCCATCTGTGTATGTCTTCTTTGGAGAAATGTTTATTTAGGTCTTCTGCCCAGTTTTTATTGGGTTGTTTGGGGGGTTTTTGGTTTTTTTTTTCTTTTTCGGTTTTTTTTTTTTTTTTTGCGGTACACGGGCCTCTCACTGTTGTGGCCTCTCCAGTTGCAGAGCACAGGCTCCGGACACGCAGGCTCAGCGGCCATGTGGGATCCCACACGGGCCCAGCCACTCCGCAGCATGTGGGATCTTCCCGGACCGGGACACGAACCCACGTCCCCTGCATCGGCAGGCGGACTCCCAACCACTGCGCCACCAGGGAAACCCTGCCCTGGGTTGTTTGTTTTTTGTCGTTGAATTGTATGAACTGTTTGCATATTTTGGAAATTAAGCCTTTGTTGTTTGCATCGTTTGCAAATATTTTCTCCCATTCTGTGGGTTGTCTTTTCGTTTTGTTTATGGTTCCCTTTGTTGTGCAAAAGTTTGTAAGTTTGATTAGGTTCCATTTGTTTATTTTTGTTTTTATTTCTATTGCCTTGGGAGACTGACCTAAGAAAACATTGGTATAATTTATGCCAGAGCATGTTTTGCCTAGGATCTCTCAGAAGCTTTTAGTTTGATGTAGCCCTGCTAGTTTATTTTTGCTTTTGTTGCTTTTACTTTTGGTGCCAAATCCAAAATATCATTGTCAACATTCAAGTCTTTAATCCTTTTTGAGTTAACTTTTGTATATAGTGTAAAGATAGTGGCCCAGTTTCATTCTTTTGCATGTGACTGTCAAATGTTTCCCAACACCATTTATTGAAGAGACTGTCCTTTTCTGTGAGGGAACAGGAAACAAATATTTCTCTCTCTCCTGGCACAGAGCTTCTAAAACCCTTGTAATTTCTGGGAGCATCTTTTATTCAGTGAGGCTGCTCTGGGTGGGCTCCTAGGTGGCTTCTGGATGGGAGCTGGTTACCAGAAAGACCAACCCATGATTAGAGGCTTGGATTTTCAGTCCTGCTCCACACTTCTCTGGAGACGGGAAAGGGGCTTCAAATGGAATTAATAATTAACCATGTCTATGTGAGGAAGCCTCCATAAAATTTCAGTAGTATGGGGCTCAGAGAGCTTCCAGGTGGTTGAACATATCCACACTGGGAGGGTGGTGCACCTCAACTCTGCAGGGACAGAAGGTCCTGCGGGACAGAACAGGAGGGGAAAGAGACCCTCCAAGACCTTGCCGTATGTCTCTCTTCATCTGGCTTTTCATCTGTATCCTTTATCATGTCCTTTAATAAACTGGTAAACCTAAGTAAGTGTTTCTCTGAGTTTTGTGAGCCTCTCTACCATATTAATTGAATCTGAGGAGGGGGTCATGGGAACCTCCAGTTTGTAACCAAATTGGACAGAAGTTGTGGGTAACCTGAGGACCTACTACTTGCAATTGGCATCTGAGGTGGTGGTGGGGCCAGTCTTGTGGGACTGAGCCCTGAACCTCTGGAATCTGATACTGTCTCTGGGTAGATAGCGTCAGAATTGAGTCGAATTGCAGGACACCCAGCTGGTGTCTCAGAGAATTGCTGCTGTGGGGAAAAAACCCATACATTCGGTGACCAAAAGTGAAGTGTTCTTTGTGAGTAGTAAAGGAGACACACGGAAAACAAACAACAGGAGGAAGGACTAAGTTTTTTCCTATACAGGAGAGAAAGATAGGAGGGAGAAAGACTGGGTTTTTCCTAATACATTTCCCCATTGTATATTCTGGGCTCCTTTGTTGTAAGTGAATTGACCATATATGTGTGGACTTACTTCTGGGCTCTCTTTTCCATTCCATTGAGCTTTGAATCTGTTTTTATGCCAGTACCATACTGTTTTCATTATTATAGCTTTGTAATATACAGTTGACCCTGGGTGCCAACCCTCTGTGCAGCTGAAAATCTGAGTGTAACTTGTTGGCCCTCCTATCCAAGTTTCCTCATTATCTGCAGATTCAGCCAACCACAGGTTATGTGGTACTGTAGTATTTACTATTGAAAAAAATCTGTGTATAAGTGGACCCGCCCAGTTCAAACCCTTGTTGTTCAAGGGTCAGCTGTAGTTTGAAATCAGAAAGCATGATGCCTCCAGCTTTGTTGTTCTTTTTCAAGATTGCTTTGGCTAATTGGGGTCTTTTGTGGTTACCTAAAAATTTTTGGATTGTTTGTTCTATTTCTATAGAAAATGCCATTCAGTTTGCTATTATTTTGTTGAGGATTTTTGCATCTGTGTTCACCAGGGATATTGGCCTATAATTTTTTTGTGGTGTTCTTCGCTGGTTTTGGTATCAGTGTAGTGCTGGCCTCTTAAAAAATTTTGGAAGTGTCCCCTCTTCTATCATAAGCTCTATATTTTGTCTGTTTGGTTAATTATGTATCCTAAGCACCTAGAGCAGTGCCTAGTACATACTAGGTGCTCTATAAATATTTGTTGAATGATTGTATAAATACTGTGAATTGTTGGGAAGAAAATAGTAATAATATATGATTGGTTATAAAAACTCAGTGTGATTTTATTTCTATTCTGCCATGTTTTCCACAGTTTCACCACTTTTAAAATCTATCTATCTATATATATACCTATTTAAAAAAAGGATAGGATAACAGACACAATGTTTTCTACTTTAGGAATTTTGTATGACAATGACAATCCATTAGCATATGTGATAATTATTAATCCATTTAATATTACATTAAGCACCTGCAACCATAATTTCTAGTCTTAGCTTTGCAGCATATGAAGATGTCTCTCCAAATACCTCAGACTGCTATAAATTCTTATCCAATTAATAGAGTAAGTACCTATAGTCATGACGTTTAGTTTTGTAGCACCTGAAGGCACATTATTTTTTTTGAAGGCACATTATTAATGAACATTATAAAATTATTGAAAGTTTTTCATTTTAATTCACTTAAATCTCAGTATCTATACGTGAGACTCCATTATTTTAGAAACCAGAAAAAATAATAACTATGAAGGACCATATGTAGCAGGTTGGTAAACACAATTACTCACTAACTGCAGAATTTTAATTTTTCCAACACTCTTCATATTCTTTGGTGAATTTTGTTTTTGCTTAGTTTTTCCTACCTAGGGATTTACTTTTAAAAAACAGTGGTAGTTACTATTTATTGAACCCTTGATATGCTTGGCATTTGTTATGTGTTTGTTATGTGTATTGTCTCTTTTAACTCTTTCAGACAACTGTATGAGGTCAGTACCGTTATATTTCTTATTTATAGTTGAGGAAACAGGCTTAGAGAGGATCAGGTAACCATGTGGTCTACAAAGAGGATGTAGGTCCTAGAAATGCCACAATGGGGCGCCAAAAACATTAATCACAGATTTTAAAGATCCTGGTGAAACTGAAGTTATTTCCACAGTTCTGATGGACCAAGGTTAGTCATTCTTGGGCTGGCAATTCAAATAGCCTATAAGAAAGAGAGGCTGCCACCTTGGTCGAACATGAGGTAGGTTTCCTCTAGCACTTTCAGAGCTGGGTGTTTCCATTTTATTCCATGTCCGGGGCGTTGTGCGGCCATCCACCCAGTTTACCAAACATTCAGCTTCAGAGTGAGTCAGTCACAGGTGAAGGGTTTGGGAAGGCATGTGGGGTAGGGGATAGTGTTATTTGGAGTAGCTCACTCTTGTTTCTGGTGTCTGTTCTACCCAGTATCAGTCCTGTTGTTTTGTAGTTGATTGTAGTGTTTATTCTAACTCCATAAAAAATTAAGAGGTTAAGAGGTTTGAACATATTATACCTGTATACCTGGGAGCACGAAAATGCCCCTCAACACTATAGTGTACAGAAGCACTGGGTTGGGAGTCAGGAGACTTGCATTCTGGAACTAGTGTTGCTACACATCTACTCCTTCTGTGGCCTTGGGGAAGACAGTTTCTGCAGGCTCTAATTTCCTCAACTGCTAAATGAGAAGGTTAGACTAGATGATCTCTGAGGTCCATCTCAGCTCTTATATTCATTGATTTCACAATTCTGAGTCTAAAGCATAAAGGAACAGCTATTAATACCTCTCAGTTGGGTAGGGGTTTAATCTCTTGAACCTTTAAAAGTATATAAGTTGTAGAGCACTCCTAGTAGAATGCATGCCTTATGAGATTAGATAGAGAGCAGAGTATTCCAAAAAGACTGAGAATAACAGAATCATGCAGGGAAGTTAGTGAAAGGATCAAGATTCTGTGTGCTGCCTCCTTCCCCGCCCCACTCTTATTTATGTAGCTACTTTCTTTGAGTCATTCTTAGGAATGCAGATTTTCATGTCTTTTAACAAAGAAAGAATAAAGGAGGAGAATTTAGGACTAATAGAGATGTAGAAAAATCTAGGACGGGAATGCACTTAGAGAATACTGTCATCTTGGATCAGAAGTGAGTGTGCTTGAGTTTGGAGATGTGCCTATTCAGAGGAGTGACGACACTCAACACTTTAGTGAATGCTTGTTACAAAATAATATGATAGCTCTCCATGGAAGTGGCCATTCTTGACTGCAGATATTATTTCACTGCTGATAGCTGAAAACGCAGACTACTCAAGGATAATAACAGCTGCTTTGGCACTTATTTCAGTTACATCATGGTTAGTCAAGATGTAGGCCCTTTGCCAGGGCTGAACTTTCTCCTATTTTTTTTTTTTTTTTAAACAAAAAACCCTGGGTTTTGGGCTTCCCTGGTGGCGCAGTGGTTGAGGGTCCGCCTGCCGATGCAGGGGACACGGGTTCGTGCCCCGGTCCGGGAAGATCCCATGTGCCGCGGAGCGGCTGGGCCCGTGAGCCATGGCCGCTGAGCCTGTGCATCCGAAGCCTGTGCTCTGCAAGGGGAGGGGCCGCAGCAGTGAGAGGCCCGCGTACCGCAAAAACAAAACAAAACAAAACAAAAACCCTGGGTTTTGTGAGTGGTGTGTAGTGAGAAATAGTTTACCTGGAGTACCTATTTAGGGAATGTCACATGACAACGAAGGCAGCTTAGTAAAGGGTGCATTGTCGTTTGCTCTTATAGGCAATAGCAGTGTCTAAGGAGTACCCTACCAGGTTTAGAGTTCTAGAAGCTATGGGATGTATGAAAGAAAAAGTAAATTTCTCTACTCAGAAGGAGCTTGATCTCAAGTTGAGAATATAGAATATACACAAGCAAAATGATTCATGATCATTTGAAAAGCAGTGGACAGCTGACATGCTAGATGCTGTTGTGATTAACAAAATGTAAATCCATATAAAGCATTACAGTGGTGTTACATCTTACATGGTATTTGGCTTTAAAGTCAAGGTGTGAGATGAAAGTCAGGGTAAACAGAATTATGCAAGAAAATCTTAGGACAGCATGGCGAGTACCCACGTGCCATCCCTTTGTAAGCACAACTCAGCTGTTTTCTTGGCATTGGAAAAGATTGCTCTTTCTTCAGTTGATGGAAGTGCTGGCTTGTATTTAGAAATCACATTGAGCTTTTTAAAAGACCGTGTCTTGGGCTTCCCTGGTGGCGCAGTGGTTGAGAATCTGCCTGCCGATGCAGGGGACACGGGTTCATGCCCCAGTCTGGGAAGACCCCACATGCCGCGGAGCGGCTGGGCCCGTGAGCCATGGCCGCTGAGCCTGTGCGTCTGGAGCCTGTGCTCCGCAACAGGAGAGGCCACAACAGTGAGAGGCCCGCGTACCGGAAAAAAAAAAAAGACCGTGTCCTTATACATGCTACAGTATGGATGAACCTTGAAGACATTATGGTAAGTGAAATTGTAAGATTATTCTTATATGAGGTGCCTAGAGTAGTCAGATTCATAGACACAGAAAGTAGAATGGTGGTTACCAGAGTCCAGGGAGAGGGGCAATGGGGAGTTAGTGTTTAATGGGTATGGAGTTTCAGTTTGGGATGATGAAAAGGTTCTAGAGGTGGATAATGGTGATGGTTGCACGACATTGTGGATGTACTTAATGCCCTTTTAACTGTATACTTAAAAACAGTCAAAATGGTAAATTTTATGTTATGTATATATTTTACCACAATTAAAGAAAACTATATCCCCAGATTGTGAACATAATTCCAAAAGATGAGTTCAAAAAATATTGTAAGCAATGACAACTTTGTGGTAATAAGTAGATTATGTATAGATTTCCAGGGAGAACATTCATTTGGATGTATACATTAAAAAAAAAAAACTCCTCATAAATAGGACTAATTTTTGCTTGTTAGATATGCTTATTAGGGCTTCCCTGGTGGCGCAGTGGTAAAGAATCCGCCTGCCAATGTAGAGGACACGGGTTTGAGCCCTGGTCTGGGAAGATCCCACATGCCATGGAGCAACTAAGCCTGTGTGCCACAACTACTGAGACTGTGCTCTAGAGCCTGTGAGCCACAACTACTGAGCCCGCGTGCCTAGAGCCCATGCTCCGCAACAAGAGAAGGCACTGTGATGAGAAGCCCGCGCACCGAAGAGTAGCCCCCGCTTGCCGCAACTAGAGAAAAGCCCGCATGCTGCAATGAAGACCCAATGCAGCCAAAAAAAAATTTAAAAAAAAAAAAAAAGCTATGCCTGTTAGGTATGATCTACCTCCTCATTTTATAGCCAAGGAAGGAGGTTAGATCCCAAAGAGATGAAGAGAATTATCCAAGCTTACATGTTGAGTCAGACCCAAAGCTAGAACCAGAACCTAAGCCCGTTTACTCACCAGCACTTCCCCCATACAGATGTTTACCAGGTGACAGCGTGCCAGTATTCCCTTCAACATTTTTGCTGTGTCCAAGCACCATTTATACTATAACTAATCATTTTATTTATATGAGTATTTCATGTAAAATGCATTTATTTAATACATAAAGTTACTTTAAAAGGAAATTTTATATCACTACCTTAAATGGAAAATCTATAGAACCTATCTAAATGATCAGAAAAAATACAGTGAAGGCAAAACAGTGCTGTTTTAGTTAGATGTTATTGCTTTGAAGCTAAAGCCTGTTCTGTTTTTGTTAAAAGGGGAGATTAGTAATTTTTAGTTGTTAAAGACATACTAGCACTAAAATGATATGATGCAAAGTACTGAACAAGGAGTGACTTTCCCTGTGTGAGTCAGTGGTATTTTATGTCATTTCCCATACCACTGCCCGTGGGTGTGGCTAAGAAACTTGTGCTGTATACCCCAAGCAGTCTCTCCAGCGAGCAGAGTAGGTGGGTTTTGAATTTGTTTTGCAGAACAGCAGTGGATAAGGGTTAATATAGAGATGTGATTTACAGTGGGAGTGAAAATGGGGACAAAGATTTCAGAGAACTAGTATTGTTAAACATTCTTATTGATGAAAGTGTGCCTGGTTCCTGTTAGGATGGGTGAAAAAAGACTGACAATGATTGATTTAGACCTGTTGTCTTTCCTAGTAGGGATGCTGTTGGTCTTTGGGGCCAGATCATTGTTATGCAGGACTGTCCATAGCATAGATATTCTTGTTCCCTGGACACTTAATGCCAATGGTAATACCGTCCCTCTCCCTTCCCCCCAGTTACTGTGATAACTAGTTCCCCTATGCTTCTAAATGTCTTTTAGGGGTGATTAAGTACTGTAGTAGTACCCTCAGGAAAGGAACGTGGAATTTATTCTAAGCAGGGGGTATAGCCTCTAGGAATGTTTGGAAGCAGGACTGAGCATTGAAAACTTGTCTGTCTTTTCCAGAAGAGAAGAAGAAGTTGATCAGAGATTTTGATGAAAAGCAACAGGAAGCAAATGAAACGGTGAGAACAAGGAACAAGTGCTTATATCTTCTTCCTGTTTGTTGGTCTTTTCCAGAAGTAATGCTTGTGACCTGATCACAGATTAACTGTTCCTGTCCATTGATCTTGCTTTTGATTATTTCTTACCAAATGAGGCCAGTTGATGGGGCTGGGTGTTGAGGGGCAAACACAAATGGGTAAAGCTTGGAGACCCTCCTGAAATGAGTCTTTGATAGTACATTGCTGCTGTAATAAGGACATTCTCATACTTCTGCCTGGGTGGTCTTTTAAAATCTCATTTTAAAAGCTGGCCATTGAGATCAGTTATTCTCCTTTGTTAAACTTACTGTCACACAAAATGGAGCTCAGAGGTGGTTCTAGCCATGTTCCCTTCTGGTTTTGGGGGGTTTTTTTGTTTGTTTGTTTGTTTTGGAGAGTGTTGAATTTTGCATATATGCCAGTGTAGTTTTTATTTTATTATTTATTTATTTATTTATTTTGGGGGCTGCGCCGGGTCTTAGTTTCAGCACGCAGGATCTTTTGTTGTGGTGGGCAGGCTTCTCTCTAGTTGTGGCGTGCGGGTTTTTTTTCTCTCTCTAGTAATGGGCTCTGTAGTTGTGGCGCGTGGGCTCTGTAGTTTGCAGCACGTGGGCTCTCTAGTTGAGGCGTGCGAGCTCAGTAGTTGTAGCTCGTGGGCCTAGTTGCCCAGCAGCATGTGGGATCTTAGTTCCCTGACCAGGGATCGAACCTGCGTCTCCTGCATTGGAAGACGGATTCTTTACCACACTGGACCACCAGGGAAGTCCCTGTTCCCTTCCGTTTTAAAAGACAGGAGGATTTGGTACCTTGGGCAAGGCATGCATGGACAGGATGAGTTCCCAGTCAGGACCCAAAGCTTGTCAGATGTTGGTCCAGGTTGCTGAGCAGTTTAAGAACTGCTTCTCTCTTAATCTGTGCCTTTTCTTTAACAACAACAAAAAACAAACAAAGAAACAAAAAGCAAGTTTTGCTCTCACCTTTTAGAAGTAAGGGTCCTCTGTTCTCCATATCATTGTGCTCTGGCTTCAGCAAAACCTTTTAGGAGGCTGGAGCTGAAATCCAGGTCCCTGGTAGTACTCCAAAGAAATAGTTGCCCCTAGTATTTGCTACTCCAGAGTAGACTGAAAAATTCTTTTTAAGCCAGAGAACTTCTTTATTGCTTGTTGAAGAACAACTTCCTTATCTCAATGCAGTTCTGAGAAGTTAAGCTTATCTGCATCCTTTTCTCTATTCTGCATCTATTTTAAGAAGAATCAGCCTACCAGACTGTGGAAACTATCTCCTTCATAATGGGAGTACCAGAAACTTTTCTAATACCTGTGTACAGCTGGGCATATCCATGATACCTGTTACAGAGCCAGTCTTCTTTTTCACTTAACATCTTGGTAGCATTTCAAAAACCTTTTAATTAATACCAATTTATTTGTTTGGTGCTTAGATACTTTCTTTCCCTGAACTTAAAAAAATTAACCAGTCCTACTCTGGCCATCCCAGACAGACGGCTTCTTGTAAATTGGGTCTAGGTGTTACAGTTTACTTATCCCAGAAAAATGGGAATGATTTGGACCCCTGGTTATTCTGACATGGAGACAAACAGTTGATTTTCAGAAGGAGGAGGAAGGGAAGAACCTTGATGCCATACCCCTAGCATTTTTAGTACAGTAGATCTCAGAGTGCTTCATGAAAGCACTTGAACCATAACAAGCTAAGAACTTGGTATACTGAAAAGAGAATTTGAAGATTTTTGAATCCTGACTTCTCTTGTTATGTAATCTTGAGCAGGTTTCATCAAGTCTTATATATGAAGTAGAAGTAGTATTTCCTACCTTATTGATCTGTTGTGAGGAATAAATGAGAGAATGCATGTAAAAAATGTTTAATAAGCTATAAGGTACTTGTTAGTTTTCTCACTCATTCATCACATACTTTTTGAAGGCCTGTTCTATGCCTGCTAGGCACTGTGCCAGGCACTAAGAGTAATGAAGTGAACGTGTCATATGTGGTTCCTGCCCTCCTGGACCACATGGTTGAGTATTTATTTACGGTGGTCTGTGGTTTGATTAGTCCAAACTAGACGTATTACCCATATGAGAGAGAACAGAAGCAGACCATCTACTCACTACTTTCTGCCTTCCTAGCTGGCAGAGATGGAAGAGGAACTACGTTATGCCCCCCTATCTTTTCGTAACCCTATGATGTCTAAGCTTCGAACCTACCGGAAGGACCTTGCCAAACTCCATCGGGAAGTGAGAAGCACACCTTTGACAGCCACTCCTGGGGGTCGAGGAGACATGAAATATGGTACATATGCTGTAGAGAATGAGCACATGGTAAGCTTCAGCTGTCTTTTCCCTTACTGGTCTGTGGTACAATGATTAACCATATGTAGAGTACAGTTCATGTCATCAGTGCATACTTGACTTTTTTCCCCCTTATCCTCTTTCTTGCATCCAATTCCCCTTCTCCCCTTGGGTGTCCACCTCTACTGAATTTAATGCAGATCATTCCAAACAATTTGCTTGTTTAGATTTCTTTGTATCCTTTATGTATAAAACAGTGCTTGGTGTGTAGTGGTGATACACAAGTGTTACCTATTCATGTTACATCTGGACTCTGTAGTCTGACTGATTGATCCAGTTTGTTTCTCACATATGCCCCCAAAGTTCAGTTAGGCTTTTAATTTATCAGAGTATTGTTACAAAATTAACCCATGCTTTCCCTTACATTTATATCAGGATGGCCCAACAGCCCAGATACAGTAGAGAAAGCAGGCTGCTTCTTAAAAAGCGGGCTAACACCTTACTTTGTTGTGATAGAAAGTGAGCCAGACTGACTCTCTAGCCTCCAGTATTCTCATTTATAAAATTAGACTGTCTAAGCTGAAAACCTGTATTCTCAAACTGTCTAGAGAACACGGTTAAAGGAATAAAACTTCACAAAGATTAAATTTTATGTGTTACATTTGGGATTATATTCCACACCACAAAGTAGAAATGGCCTGACCAGTAATGTGGGAGAGAAGTGAACAGGGCCCACCAGTGCAGACTGCACGGATGTAGAAAGGCTAACGGCACAATTTTAAACAAATCCTATTTCATGATACATCCTGAATATAGTTTAAGAGATATTCAAATGATACTAGCCTGACATTCCTGATGTCAAAACTAGAGTATCTGAGAATGTTAAATTTTCAAAATTCACTTGTGAAAGGAGGGTGAGAAAAGGCTGGCAAGTAGAGCTTGTTAAAGTGAGATGAAAGGTGTATAGTGACTTTGGTCATTTGTGACCCAAAAAGCCCTGAAAACAAAAAGGGGGGAGATAATTCCAAATAATAATTTTGCTTTAAAATTATTAGTTTCAGAAACTATTTAGATATACAAACCACCTGCAGTAGAATTATTGTTCCGAATCTGGGGTTGATTTGTGTGACCTTACTGTCTCTTCCTGCTCTTTCTTAAGCCTAATCAGTTGAAAATCCCCATCTTTTATTTTTAAAACCCCTTTTTCCTGCTGCTTTATAAGCCAATGTAACTGGGATTTATTTCAGCCTCATTCAGTGGTTTCCTCATCCACTTGTTCATATGCCATATATGAACTGAAAAGCCTTCTTGTTGCTTCTGATCTAGGGATGCATCTTTTGCCTTCTTGGTGGTGGGGTCTAGTGCTAATAGTCACCTGCTCAGTAATAGGCCTTGTGAGCCAGCCCCTTTTTGAGTGTGTGCACATGCGTGCTTTGAATAGCTGAGAACTTAGGGCTGCATCCATTTCTGTCAGTGGTTATTTCTGGCCTGACAAAGGCTACTTCTGTCCTTATGCCTTCTGTGCTTAGGATTATAGGTGGAATAAAACTTTGGTGGAGATTTAGAAATAGGGTGCTTGGGAAATTAGGGCAGCTTTATTGGCTCCAGATATTACCTTCCCTGAGAGCAAATCACCAGTGCAACAACTTCAGTTTTTGTTTTCTGTGTTTGGCCTAAGGTGAAATTCTTTTGGAGGCTTACCAAGAGTGTAGCCACTTTTTTCCCAGAATGTGGTAGTGTCTCACACTTTTAAATGAGTTCTATATGTGCTGAAAACAAATAGCTTATTCATGGTCCCTCAATCCTCAATACCAATCAGTGGGCATTTTCAGTGAACTAAACTATTTCTAGGGCGGTAGAGTTTAGTTGGTTTGCTCTCTCAAAATTACAGGCTGTATGCATTTTGGGGAAGCTACTGTACCCCACATCAGGGCCATTGCCTCTCAGAAGTTGCTAGTCCAGAAAGCACATGAACCAGTTCAAATTCATCAGGAGCACAGGGAAAATGCTCTGATGTGTTTAATCCTTTTCTTGCCTCACTTAAGTGTAAGAAGCAGTGAATTGGGAGGTATTATCCTAGATTGAATCCCAGGTTCTCTTTTAGTTTGATTTGTTAGCATCTTTGGTTGCCTTAAAAGTAATGAAAATTATTGCACACGATATTCCTTCTTATAACTTCATTTATAATGGAAGAAGTATAACATTTCCCTTCCATACTGTTGTCAGAATCGGCTACAGCCTCAAAGGGCATTGCTTCTGCAAGGCACTGACAGCCTGAACCGGGCCACCCAGAGTATTGAGCGTTCTCATCGGATTGCTGCAGAGACTGACCAGATTGGCTCAGAAATCATAGAAGAACTGGGGGAGCAACGTGAACAGTTGGAACGTACCAAGAGTAGAGTAAGTCTGAGTGGATGGGGAGAGGGGCAAGAGTGGGGAAAGTAGGTGGGCCCGTTACACCCCGATGCCTTGCTAGTGCCAGAAGCTACCACAGTTCCAAATTCAGGGTATGACCTTTTAGGTTCTTACTCTTTTCTCTGTCTGTAGTTTGCTTGGCTGAAAGATATCCCTTGGAAGTAATTTTACTTCTAAGATTTAGAAGTCATGGGGGGGGTAGGGGGTGGACTGCAGAAATCCAATTTCTGCATTTATTGAAGATTGTCAAATAAGATTGTAGCCACTCCATCCTTTTACTAGGTCCTGTATTATGAATCAGATTTTCATTTCTCATATGTCTAGTAGAACATCTGCTATTCTTAGGAAAGCTAAGATCTCTTTAAGTAGATGATGCTTTCATGTCATTTAGAGCCAAGGCTATTTTCCACATGCCATAAAATAGTACTACTGACAATTTACAGAGGTTCAATTCTGGGCTCTAACTCTTTACTGTTACCTAAGGTAAGGGAGATCATTGTGAGAAGAAAACAAATACTCAGGCCAAATGATGACTATACTGTGGTGTCTAATCTACTACACTCTAAGAGGCTCTGGAAAACAATTCATTCCTTCCTTTCTGTACCATCTGCAAAGGAATTTTAAAAATAGTACAACTTGCCAATGGAATGCTGTATTCTTAAGAGCATGAGGCAGATCCAAACTGAAAAACAGATACTGTGGGCAAGACTTAGATATATGAGAAAATCATCTGAAATCCCCACACTGAGTTATTTTTCCAGCTTAGTAGCTGTAATTCTCCATTCTTAAAATTAAGTCAACCAGAAAACTACTAGAGCTAATCAATGAATTTGGTAAAGTGGCAGGATACAAAATTAATGCACAGAAATCTCTGGCATTCCTATATACTAATGATGAAAAATCTGAAAGTGAAATCAAGAAAACACTCCCATTTACCATTGCAACAAAAAGAATAAAATATCTAGGAATAAACCTACCTAAGGAGACAAAAGATCTGTTTGCAGAAAATTATAAGACACTGATGAAAGAAATTAAAGATGATACAAATAGATGGAGAGATATACCATGTTCTTGGATTGGAAGAATCAACATTGTGAAAATGACTCTACTACCCAAAGCAATCTATAGATTCAATGTAATCCCTATCAAACTACCACTGGCATTTTTCACAGAACTAGAACAAAAAATTTTGCAATTTGTATGGAAATACAAAAGACCCCGAATAGCCAAAGCAATCTTGAGAACGAAAGAAGGAACTGGAGGAATCAGGCTCCCTGACTTCAGACTATACTACAAAGCTACAGTTATCAAGACGGTATGGTACTGGCACAAAAACAGAAAGATAGATCAATGGAACAGGATAGAAAGCCCAGAGATAAACCCACGCACATATGGTCACCTTATCTTTGACAAAGGAGGCAGAAATGTACAGTGGAGAAAGGACAGCCTCTTCAATAAGTGGTGCTGGGAAAACTGGACAGCTACATGTAAAAGTATGAGATTAGATCACTCCCTAACACCATACACAAAAATAAGCTCAAAATGGATTAAAGACCTAAATGTAAGGCCAGAAACTATCAAACTCTTAGAGGAAAACATAGGCAGAACACTCTATGACATAAATCACAGCAAGGTCCTTTTTGACCCACCTCCTAGAGAAATGGAAATAAAAACAAAAGTAAACAAATGGGACCTAATGAAACTTAAAAGCTTTTGTGCAGCAAAGGAAACCATAAAGAAGACCAAAAGACAACCCTCAGAATGGGAGAAAATATTTGCAAATGAAGCAACTGACAAAGGATTAATCTCCAAAATTTATAAGCAGCTCATGCAGCTTAATAACAGAAAAACAAACAACCCAATCCAAAAATGGGCAGAAGACCTAAATAGACATTTCTCCAAAGAAGATATACAGAGTGCCAACAAACACATGAAAGAATGCTCAACATCACTAATCATTAGAGAAATGCAAATCAAAACTACAATGAGATATCATCTCACACCAGTCAGAATGGCCATCATCAAAAAATCTAGAAACAATAAATGCTGGAGAGGGTGTGGAGAAAAGGGAACCCTCTTACACTGTTGGTGGGAATGTAAATTGATACAGCCACTGTGGAGAACAGTATGGAGGTTCCTTAAAAAGCTACAAATAGAACTACCATATGACCCAGCAATCCCACTACTGGGCATATACCCTGAGAAAACCATAATTCAAAAAGAGTCATGTACCAAAATGTTCATTGCAGCTCTATTTACAATAGCCCAGAGATGGAAACAACCTAAGTGTCCATCATCGGATGAATGGATAAAGAAGATGTGGCACATATATACAATGGAATATTACTCAGCCATAAAAAGAGACGAAATTGAGCTATTTGTAATGAGGTGGATAGACCTAGAGTCTGTCATACAAAGTGAAGTAAGTCAGAAAGAGAGAGACAAATACCGTATGCTAACACATATATATGGAATTAAAAAAAAAATGTCATGAAAAACCTAGGGGTGAAACAGGAATAAAGACACAGACTTACTAGAGAATGGACTTGAGGCTATGGGGAGGGGGAAGGGTAAACGGTGACAAAGCGATAAATAGGCATGGACATATATACACTACCAAACGTAAGGTAGATAGCTAGTGGGAAGCAGCCGCATAGCACAGGGAGATCAGCTCGGTGCTTTGTGACTGCCTGGAGGGGTGGGATAGGGAGGGTGGGAGGGAGGGAGACGCAAGCGGGAAGAGATATGGGAATATATGTATATATATAACTGATTCATTTTGTTGTGAAGCTGAAACTAACATACCATTGTAAAGCAGTTATACTCCAATAAAGATGTTAAAAAAAAAAAATTAAGTCAAAATGATGCCCCCTTCCCTCCTTAGTGAAAATCCACAATAAAGTACCGAATTCAAGTTAAGCTGTAGAGAAGGCAATTTGTTTTACAGATTGTGTGTTTTTTTCACTTCTGAACTTAACCAGGTGGATTAGTTGAACTTAAAAGCTGAGAAATGAGCTGAGAGATCAACTTAACAAGGTCGCTGGGGAACAGGAACAGATGGCAGGTGGCATCTGTTGAAATATCCTCCAGCTATATAGATTAGTAACAGGCAACCAAAAGGGAATAAAAAAGGCTTTAAAAAATATTTAATTCCTTTCACAATTCAGTGTGTCTCTTAAAGGGATAAAGAAAAAAGAAAGAACCAGATCCCAAAAATGGTAGTCCACCAGCCTGCAAAAACAAACATTAACTCAAGAGGCTCTTCTGGAGTTTGGCTGATGAAATTCAAATCTTAAGTTGCTCAGTTACGTCAGTTACTGGCAGGTACACTTGAAGACTTTGTTTTGAGTAGTCAAGGTGAAAGATTAGCCCAGTCCCAGAAGTCTCCCCACAGCAACCTTGGGATATAATAATTCCTAGGCCTACTTGATAAGTACTAAAGTATATTATCCTTTCCAGTTTCTTCTGCGTATATGCAGAGGCCATCATTTAAATTGATTTGATTTCTGGGAGTTTTTCAACATATACCCCTTAATGCCCACTGTCAATTTAGGAATGTTCAATTCTATAGTGTGTACTTTCGAAAGAAGGGGGAAATAATTGCTATTTTCTCTTCTCAGCTGGTAAACACAGGTGAAAACTTGAGCAAAAGTCGGAAGATTCTCCGTTCAATGTCCAGAAAGTAAGTTTTAAAAATAGTCACAAGATTAATTTCTCTTAATTCTAATATCTTTCAACCAGGAATGTCAAAGCTTTAAACAGTGACTGGCAAAGGTGCTAATAAAGCAGAAGAAATAAAAAATATCGTATAGTTAAATATCCCAGGACAAAGTCCTTTGTTAAAAGTATATATACTGCTCTGATTTAGAGCAGTGGAAACTTTGTCCATTGGAAGGACTTTTATTTTGTTTATTTATTTGGCTGCTTTGGGTCTTAGTTGCAGCACGCAGGCTCTTTGTTGCAGTATGCGGGATGTTTTTTTCATTACCGTGCACGTGCTCAGTAGTTGTGGTGCGTGGGCTTCTCTCTAGTTGTGGTGCACAGGCTCAGTAGTTTCAGCGCGCAGGCTTAGTTGCCCCGCAGCATGTGGGATCTTAGTTCCCCGACCAGAGATCGAACCCGCATCCTCTGCATTGAAGACAGATTCTTAACCACTGCACCACCAGGGAGGTCCCTGGAAGGACTTGTAATCCCAGCTTACTTTCCTTAGAGAAGACAGCACATGGGAATAGAGCTTCATATTCCCGGAAATAAATCTGTAAAAACTTAATTAGAAAACTTTTCACTGCTACTGCTTCGTACTTGCTTTTGGCTCTGCTTGCCCTTCATGGGAGTCAACCCCTTGTTTGGGAGTTCTGTCTTGTTAGTAGAAGTTGACTTAAAAAAAAAACAAAAACCGTTGAGGTAAGTGCTGACAGCAACAAAACCAGGGGCAGAAAGGAAGTATTGCCACTGAGGCTGAATTTGGGGTAAGTGGGTGTAGGTATGCATGAAACAAACTACAGTCGAGTCATGAAACAAGCAGGAGCGTGGGATTTTCCTAAACGGTGGCAAATTCCTTGTGGAATAGGGGAATACGTTCAGTTTAGAGTGATGAGATTTTTTGTGTTAAGAAAAGAGTATAGGAGCTTCAAAAAATTTACTGCCTTTATAAAGATACCCATAGAGGAAGAAAGTAAAAAGGGCAAGAAGTTCATAAGAGATTGAAAGGCACTACTCAGCTTCTAGTTAGTTACTTATCCTAAAGCAGGAACTCCTCTCCCCACCCGAGCTGGACTTCAGCACTGGAGTGTCTGTCGCCAACCCTTCTCCTAATGTGTGCTCACAGCTGTATTATGTAATCAATCAGTGCAGCTCTAGATGGTTAGGTAGTGGGTTTGTATTTCTGCTGTTTTGAAATATGATTCAACCTGATTTCAGAAATGGTGTACTTCTTCATATGCATATTTAATATTTTTCGAACTAGCTGCTCATAGAAAAACTATTTTTAAAGTGAAGTACTAACTACCATTTGAAGACATTGTAGAAAAAACATTTATATGCTTTGGTATCTATTGCCCCAATTTTCAATATTTCTGTGAGGTAGATAGTAATTATTTATAAGTTTCTTTAGCTGGTAATACTAAGTGGCTACATGATCAAAAATTCAGTCTGCCTCACAGTATCTGGCCTTGGCCCCAGGTCAAACCCCTAAGTATTAAGAATGGAAAGAAATAGGTTATCCAGACTTCTGACTACATCCCACTTTGCTTCTCCTTGTAGAGTGACAACCAACAAGCTGCTACTTTCCATTGTCATCTTACTGGAGCTAGCCATCCTGGGAGGCCTGGTTTATTACAGATTCTTTCGCAAGCACTGAACCTCCTACAGGGAACGGTTTGTGGACCAGGACTGTGACTCTGTGAATGGTGTTAGAGACGTGGAAAAATCTTACTGTTGCTGTGAGCTAACGGTTCAAGAAGGCACTGTGTAGCCAGACTGTGGGAGGAGGGAGGAAGATGGAAAACCACTTAAATGTGAAGGAACAGCAATAAGACCAGTATGATATACCAAGGTAGTAAATGCTGTTTATGACTTCTTTAAGTTTACATAGTGCTCTAACATATTAATACCCTGTGAGCTTCAAAAAACCAAATACATTTACAGCAGTATTATCGGTCACCAAAATGAAGGGGAAGGAAACTTTACAATTGTGAGAATGCACAAATGTTCTCATTAAGGCAGTACTGACCCAGACGATCATTTAGTATCTGTCACCACAAATGCCTCCCAACTCTGGAATGCCCATTGCGACAGACACGTGTCGCACACAGTATTTCCTAAATTCTTACACGTTCTTCACTTTCCGATTCATCTGGTGAACTAGGAGTAGGAAGTTGGTCATAGACAATGTGCCCTCCCTCCCTTGTCTGCCCAAAACTTGAAGCAATCACATCCACTGCCAGGCTGGCTGTAGCCTTGGCCTCTTCCTCCGACGCAGCCAACCGAGGATTGACTTCCACAAGATCCAGTGCTGAGAGCAACCCTGAAAGAACAAAGTATGACCAAAAAAACTTCCTAGCTGCTACTTTCAGTGAGAGTCGTCCCACCTGGGTAGAACAAGCTAAGGTAAAAAACAAGTTATTTTCTACGATAAAATTATCCACCGTCAGGAAGCCCCTTATTCCTCATTCTCTTGGGCATGAATTTAAGTTAAAAACACTCATATACCAGAGTAGGATTGAAAGAAACCTTTAAGGTAATAAAATCAATTATCCCTGTTCAGTGAACGTAACAGGCATAGCTGACAGGCTTTCCGGTTCGGGTAGGAGCTGGGTCGGGGTGGGGGGTCGGGAAAATGTGTCATTTCCAGTGTTTCCGGGCCCTCCTAGATGCCTGCCTGTAGTTGCATGAGGAGCAGATCTCTCACATCTCACTAGCCAGAGCACGGTTCCCACTTTTGAACTCTTTTGCTGCATCTGTATCTCTTAAGGCACCATGTGCCCTAAAGTATAGTTATTACTGCATATCTCACTCTCACCCCTGAGCTCTGAGGGCAGGTTCCACTTCGGACACAGTTTTTAGGTCTCCCATCAGACTAACGCAGCATCTTGCACTTGGTCAAGGGAAGACTTGGTCATACTTTAATTTGAACTCCAGTTACCTTCTGTGACAGTTTGGGAACTTGTGCCAAAGGGTTTGAGATGGGAAGATTAGACCAGAAAAGAATCTATCCAGACCTGCCCTCTACCACCACCCCAGTACATACATACGTACGTACATACATATATATATACTTCTAGGTATATATAGTTGGTTATTCTGGATGAAGTTAATCTACCTCCTGCAAGAGTCATCTGAAGAAACTAGCACTGGAGAATATAAGTATCCGAATATTTAGGGCGGCCGTAAAGCCTGGAAGCAGGGGTGAATATACTTATTGGTTTACCAATATTACATTATAGTACTGATACATGTTATGTTCAGTGCTGTTACGTCCGCTCAGTGTGCCGTCCCTTATTAGCAATGCAGAGTTCAGTGCGCTGTGCAAAACTACAATGAGCAGGTATGTTACTATAGCATTTCCACCAATCCCTGCCTGCACGTTCATCTGTGTCTGATGGCTTGTGTGTCTGATTTCCACTGACTAAACATGGACCTTTTCATAGCCCAGAAGTAAATCAAGAGGGTACAAGCTATTAAAAATATATATTACCCATGTTTCTAGACTATTGCCACCTTGTAAATTAATTTAAGCAAACTGCTTTATCTATCTAGTTGACAGTGTCAGGACAGACAGCCTTTTAGAATAACATTGCAGCAGGGGAGGGAGGGACACGGCATGACCACTGCCCCATCTAAGTGCTAGAGGTTACCAGCCTGTGCTCTAAGTTGTGTTACTGGGAAACAGAATGGAGAACTGAACTTCCAGGTTCACTGGCCAAGGACAATTGACAACATCTACAGTTGTGGGTCTGAGAATAAGGCTATCTTGCCCCTGTCAGATCTGATAGACAAGCATTCTTCCCTTTTCTTTGGTGCCTAAGGCTCTGGTAGGCTCCAGAACCAGGGAGACCATTTCTCAATTTCCATATCTATCCCAACTAGTCAAGGGTTTTCTATGGTCCTGAACCTTTCAGTGTGAGGTCTCTATGCTATCTTGACCCCAATTTCACAAGGTGGTATTGAAGTACCATGTGGTAGTTGCTTAAATTTTGCAATGAGAGGTCATTTAAAGTAGCCTTAAAACCAAAAGCTTTCTGACAGAAAATGGAAACTGTTTGCAAATGAGTATGAGTTGTGGGATAGTAACCTCTTGTAGCTACTCTCGATGATCTTGCATTCAGTTTACTCATCTTCCTGTCAGCCATTCATCTTCCAGTATCCCCCTATTACAGGTCCTATCAAACAAGCCCTAGTATAAGATTTACATGAAAGGACCCAAGGTATTGTCCAGCTTTGAAACATCTTCAAGAGAAGCTTTGACTTGACATTCTTAACTCCCAGTGAACCAAACTCTTAGTGTCAGGCTTAAAATTATAGCTATTTGGCCTTGGCTTTCAATCTTAATCTGCCTTTATACAATTCAGATGCAAAGAACTGCATCAGTTTGGCAGTTTATTCTTGTATTTATTACACGTTTAAGTAGACAGACAATTTTTTATTCAGTGTTACCTTGGCATATTTTGTTATAAAGCCAGGTCCAAACATGCCTCTAAATGACTGTCCCTTATTAGCCTGACCACATGACTTATAGCTATAGACATTTAAGCAAAAACAGTGTCGGCAGTGACGTAATAGTAGAAAAGATCCCCTGGCAGGCAAGAGGCTTCAGCATATTATGTAGTTAGCAGGTTGATCACTGCTTACCTGTATTGTGTACTTCCTCAGTAATATACATGCCTTCTCGATAGGTCAGTCCCCCTACAACAGGGGTTCCTGTGGCTGGAGCCAGCGTAGGGTCAAATGCATCAATATCGAAACTCAGATGGATTGGCCTTCGTCTTCTTGAAAGGAGTAGAATAAGAATAGTCATTTGGGCTGTACTTGGACATTCGTCCTTCCTACAGTTGCAGCTCCTTGATTTTGTTGCTGTTAATCCTAGTACTTTGTTAATATAGCACATTTCCAGATTTCCTATTCTGGAAGCTGTTGAGTATGTCAGATGCCTACGCACCATTTCATAATTTTGCCCTTTGCTCTGTGTGCCTCAGACAGACTAACTCCAATTTGTATTTCTGATTTACCCTGGGCATCAGAGCTCTTACATTAAGAACTATCAATAGAGGGAATTCCTCACTTCCATAGGACATGGGTTCTGACAGATTGTAGTTTAAGCTGGATTGATCTAGGTTACAGTTGCAGTTGCTGTTATACTCTGAGAGAATAACAGCAGCTCTGAACTTAACTCTGAGTTTATGTTTGCAATCTTACCATCTCCTACTTCTAACTTGTTTAGCCCAGGTGTCCAGTGGCTGAAGCTAACATACAGCAAACATCTATACAGTAAATTATTTGCACTTCTTAACAGCTTAAGAAATGGCATACTACCAAGGTGACAGTTAATCACCCAGAAATGAAGACTCGGCACTGGGAAAATGTTCTTAACTAGCATTTGATTAGTATTCATCTCCCATGTTTCTACACTACCAAGATTTGCTTAATATAAAACTTTCAGATGAAGCAGTTGTGAGGCTGGGAAGAAGAGGACAGTTGAATGCTTCTCCTCTCAAAAGGTAAGCATTAAAAATGGAAAGAGAAATTCATAAGAGCTGTTTTCCCTCCCAACCCCAGAAGAAAAATATGACCTATATTTCATATTTTCCCTTTCTGAAGTTTTTTATATGTACATGTTTTGCTTTTATTTTAAAAGAAAGGTCATTATCCTCAAGAGACAGGCTAAAGTGTACTGCCCACTGAGAATCTGTCCTGTTCCCTTTGGGACCTAGAAGTAGATAGCCATTGTAGTTACTTACTTGCCAATCAGCAGATCGAATGTCTGTTCCATGACCTTCTGGATACCAAGTCGATCTATGTCTCTCATGGAAAAGTACTGGATATCATAATTCTTTAAAATAAAACTGGTGACATATAAAGGAAGGAAGCCTTAGTTTAAAGAGCATTTTTAATCAAATGTGGGGGGGCGGGGGTTGTCTTCATAGTGACCTACAACAGGTTAAGGCAAGAAACAACCCATCAAGTGGAACATTAGTGGCCAGGACAGGCCCAAAGCTCAACTCTAATGTATCAACTTACTGTTCAGGAGGATCCACATCCCTTAGTCCAATGTATACAATACTTGGAGAAGAGATACAAGGTTTGATCCAGGAAAATCCTGGGAGTTGTGGGACCTATGAAGGAGGAATGAACAGGATTCATCAAGGATTCTTGATCTCATCAAGATAGTCCCCGTGTGCTTCCCAGTGTGCTTTCTCCTCTTAACCACAGTATATGGGTAAAGCAGCAGACACACTTGCTCTGGGAAGGAACTGATAGAAGTGGAAGTGATTCAGAAGGGCAGCTGAAGAACACAGCTGAAGAATAAAATACCTACTCCTAAGGTGGCCTTGGTTTCTCATTAACTTACCTAAATAGCAGGAATACCGCTGATTAGGCCTTTCCATCTCTTTGCACACTACTGAATTGTTTACAGATTGGTTCTTGAGATGGCAACTGGGTTACGTTTCAAGTCCCCAACAACCAAAACGTGAATTCTGCCTAGCGAATAACCTTTGTACTGTCCTGGTTTAACTTGGTCCCTCACTGAGGGGAGGGATACACAGATTCTAGTCTATGCCTAGCATGGTCTCCCATGTCTTCTGAACAGCCTGGGAAAAGATTACCTAGACGTAATCATGGTTTTACTTGTCTTCTAGACCAGTGGGTCTGAGAATGAGGCCTAGGAGGTTCTTACCAAGAAGTCTTCCGGCTGTAAGTGTATCAGACCACTAGAGTTACTACCCACTCACCACATTCCTTTATTATGAGATGATGATCCCCCCTAAGATCAGGGACCATGTCCTAGTCATCTTTATGCCTCCAGCATCTAGACTGTCTGGTCCAAAATAATGTTTGATGAACAAATGAAGGAGTGGTAAGCATTACTACAGCCACCATAAACCCATCCTTAACAGAAATGTTACTGAACTAGACTCTCAAAGCCCCAGGATAACCCTTGCAAGCTGTTCAACGTTCTCTTCATTTCAGCCCACTAACCTTGTCCTGTAGTTCTTTGAGGAGAAATGAAACTGGCTGTCCGTGGAGATTTCCAGATGAAGTGGTGAGGGGTGTATTGATGTCAGCATGGGCATCAACCCAGATCACACAAAGGTCTGGGCAGTGCCGGGCGTGCCCACTAATGGTACCGATTGCCAGGCTGCAAAGAACAAACAGTAATATTAAAGGCCTTCCGCTTGGCAAGCATCACTAACAAATATCTTCAGCCAGCACAGCTCACACTTTGTCCTCAGGGCAAAGTCAAGGCCCTAGATTGAGGCTGGATTTGGATGAGATAGAGTCCCTGGGACTGTGTTCCCAAAGATGAGACTTGAGAGAGAGAGAGAGAGACAGGGAGAAATGGAAGGCTCTAAAGATTCAAAGCTGACAACTGGTTATCCTTGTAGTGTGACAGGTGTCATTGCTGCCCCCAAATCCCTTTAATTGGATCCATTAGCCTTGGCCCAGAAAAGGAGCCAAAATATTTGTTCAACAGATGAAATCCTGTTAAATGCTATGGGCTGTATGTAACAACTCACTAATACTACTTAATACCTTTTGAGAGACCAGGGAGATCTAATTACTTTTAAAGAATCAGTTATATTAACTTGTTAAGGATAAAAATTAGTATTACAGCTGTTTAGAAAGATTATGTGATATTTCCTAAAACAAGAAGTCAAAGTTTTTAAAGACATCAAAGTTAACAGGGCAACCCAATTAAAGACCTCATTAGATGACTGAATAAAGTAGAAGTTTATTTCCATGTTATCTTATATACATTAGCATGGCATGCAAATATCATTAAGTGTTTCTGGTTTTTGCTTTGTCCTTGATCTCCGCTTGCATTAGCCAACTGTCCTTGTCTGACCTGTAGGAATATAGCTTTTGAAATTGTGCTTGGAAAGCTGCCCAAGCTTCCTAGGAAGCAAAGAATTTGACATAGATGAGAAATGCAGCTTAAGCATCTTAGGAACTAACTACAGTCATCTTTCTTGATCAGTACAGCCTGAGGTAGCATTTTAAGCTCCATGTCCCACATAGGACCTTTTCAAGAGATAGCATGGTCTGGTGCTAAAAGCACTGGATTAAGTTCGAATATTGGGGGTCTTTCTAGGAAGAAATGTGTGAAATAGGGCAAGACTATCTATCTAGACTGCAGTTTCCCTTTCTAGAAGATAGGGATAATAATTTTAGCCTGTTTAAGTCAGAGTTGGTTTGACGATTAAAGCAGTAGTGAATGTTGTACTATTAAAGGGAGCTGAGTGACCTAAAAATGCCTCTTCCTTTAAAATATTCAACAGCTGTTCAGGTTATTCACACATCCCTTCCTTTCTAGAATCTTCCAGACAGCCTAGGTTTTAGCACTGAACAGGAAACAGGGAGCAGTGATAGAGCTGCAATCTAGACAGAAACAAAAGGAAAAGCAAGGATTATGATAATTACAGTAATAAGCAGTCCCCAAATAGCATGCTGACCAGAAGAGAGCCAATGAATGAACTTTGAGCACTGAGGTAAGAGACAAGAGATCCACCCTTGGGTTATTTAATCAGTTTCAGTAGAGAACCTGTGACTGACTTTCTTATTCTACTTAAAATTTTATTCTTGATGAGGAATCTACCTGCATTTTCAGTTCCATTAAGTGATCTGAGAAGCTCTCTGAGTACCTCAGGGGAAGTTGCTAGGTTAGATCTCAAAAGAAAATTTAATTGCCCATAGAGGTCACAATGGACTTGAATCCCAGCTCTGCTACTTCCTGGCCCTAAGACCTTGGGTAAGTTATCTAACCTCTGTCCCTCAGTGTACCCAGCAGTGAATTAGATAAAATTGTATCTGCCTCATTGCATTATTTTGAGGATTAACTGAGAATATGTATGAAGTGCTTGATATTCCTAGTGTTTCAATGCCATTTTTCTTTCTACCAAAAAAATCTTCATAACTTAGCTCAAATCACACTTAGCTGTGAAATCTGACTACTCTAGCCTAGACTGATCTCTTCCTTCTGAGATGGAGGATTCAATATTTTTTTCATGCCATGTGTATTTATTTCATTTAATCCTAATAGATCACAAGTTTCCCATAATCCTTAGCACTGCTTGAGAACTCATCAGAACAGTGCTCGATAGATAAAGTGCATGCTGATTTCACTGAGAGGAAGGATCTAATGTATTAGCCACCTAGGGAGGCTAATACAATACTGTGCAGGGTAGAGAATGTATTCACATGCCAAGTGGGGCATTTCTAACAAACCTATTAGCAGAAATGCTTTAAAAAAAAAAAAAGCCCCAATTCAGCCTATCAATAGATCCCTCCAATTCTCCTAAATAACCAAAATGAAAGTCATGAGACAGTTTTAAGAAAGCTTTCCAAGAAATAAGCATGAAACATACTGTCTAAAAATTTGCTTAGTTTAACTCTGAACTTATACTACGTGATATTTTCTCCAGTGGTTCATGATCTTAGACATGAAAATACTATGCACGTTATACCCTAAAAATTCGAAAGGGTATTTTACTCTAAATGAGGAAAGTGAGACAAAGAAGCTAAGTGATGGGCTGATGCAATCCAGCCCCTCCACCACCCCTGGCTCCCAGCTTACCTGTGGTCTCCTCCCACGGTGACACAGCTGTAGCCACCTGACACTGCTCTACTAACCACCTCTGCTAGTTCCTGGTTGGCAAGGCCCACTGAGCGAGGATTCACTATCAAGTTATTATAGAGATCATCTTTGGGAACTGGGGTAAAACTCAAGTCTCCGAAGTCTTTAAGGTGGCAGCCTAGAAACAGGGATGACAAGATTAATTATAATATATGTTATTACAGCTCTTACTGGCCTGGGCCACAAATAATAACTGTGACAAAGTACACATCATACTTATTGCCATGGTAACTCAAAACGTCACATGACAGTGGCAGGATCCTCCCAGTCCTCCCAGCAATCCTGTGGGGTAGATCCTGTTAGGAACACCATTTTGCAGATAAAGAAGCTGGGTTTTAGAAAGTAAAGCCCAGAAATGTTCACTAACTTAACCTAACAATCACAAAACTGGCAGCGATTTGTAAGACCTCAGATATCCCTGAGTTACAGAGTGAAAATAAAATACCGAGAGGAACTGGCAGGATTTTAAGAAAATTAAGTATTGTTAATTTAGGACAAAGAAACATACTTAGGAATTTTCACATTACAAACTTTTTTTTTTAAATAAAAGGCCAGGGCTTCCCTGGTGGCGCAGTGGTTGAGGGTCCGCCTGCCGATGCAGGGGACACAGGTTCGTGCCCCGGTCCAGGAGGATCCCACATGCCGCGGAGCGGCTGGGCCCGTGAGCCATGGCCGCTGAGCCTGCGCATCCGGAGCCTGTGCTCCGCGACGGGAGAGGCCGCAGCAGTGAGAGGCCCGCGTACCGCAAAACAAAACCAAAAACAAAAAAAAAATAAAAGGCCAATCTGAGGACCTAAATATTTCTTAATTTTAGGATGCTTTAACAGTTATTACTTACAAGATCCCAAACACTGTTCCAACTGCTCAACAGAAATTCTTAAGACTCACAACAATCCTATTAGGCAGCTACAGTATGCCATTCTGTAGCTGAGGGAACTGAAGCAAGGTCCCAAGGTCACACAGTTGCTAGGTGCCAGAAGCAGGATCCACATTCAGGCTGTCTGCCACAAAGTGTGTATTCTTGACTCTGCAGTTTGTATCTCAACGATTCTCTCTTGATTCTGACACTTTTAAGAACTAAAGAGTCCTCTCCAAGGTACTTCCCTGGTGGCCCAGTGGGTAAGACTCCACACTCCCAATGCAGAGGGCCCGGGTTCGATCCCTGGTGGGGGAACTAGATTCTGCATGCATGCCGCAAATAAGGAGTCCATGTGCCACAGCGATAATCCCGCGTGCTGCAACTAAGACCTGGTGCAGCCTAAATAAATAAAATTAAAAAAAAAAAGAGTCCTCTCCAAGGAGCCAACAAGGTGGCAGAAGTGGAGCAGAAGCAGCAGTGGACCTTCTGCAAGTTCATCCACTTTGGTGAGCACCTAGACCAGGCACTGGACCTGTTGACACAGTGACACAGCTGCACAGTGCCCTGCGGCTGTGGCAGAAGCACCTGGGCAGGGCCAGCCTGGGGGCACGGCCCACAGAGAAGCTGTAGGTGCTGAAGATCATCCTGCCCAGATGGTGGGCGTGCAAGACCTTCACCCAGGTGGAAACTAAGCCCAAGATTATTGGCCACTACCTGGGCGAGTTCTCTATCACCTACAAGCCTATGAAGCACAGAGCCACCCACTCCTCCTGCTTCATCCACCTTGAGTAGCCTGTTCGGCCAGTAAAGGCACAGACTTCTCTTTGAAACAAACAAACAGAATGAACTAGTGGTATATTCTGACAGTAAGCTGTAATATTTTCCCACCCGGGGTTCACATATTCCAGCAAATTATGACATTAGTCACTACATGTTAATCTTTAGTGTAAGTACCAGTCTTTCAATCTTAACCACTTATATCAATAAATTGGTTGGATTTAGGGTGAGGACTAAGTAATCCAACACTACCAAAGGATTTGCGCAAACAGAACGTTAGCATAGATTGTATTCTTATGGGCCTGTTTCTCAAACTAGAATCCAGGTATGTTGAGGGGAGGGGCAAGTGGTCACAGTATAGACATCTGAATGTTTGCAGAGACTTGTATTAAGACTAGCACAGACCAATCTTGAATATAAATTGTACAGTTTGAGCTTTACCTCTTGAACCCAAACTCAATCCAAAGCCAAACTTCTGAGAGAATGTAGAGATTTGAGAAGCAATGGCCTGGAAGATAATCCCAACCGAGGGATCACCACCAAGATCTGGACGACTAAATAAGAAGGAAATGTGCTGAAGGTAGAAGAATATGAAAACAGGCCAAAGACATTGAGAACCAAGAGAAAAAATAAATAAAACATCTATAAAAATCTTCTTAAAATCTTTTAAAAAGAAAAAAGCCACGAGTAACATCACAATGTATTTTACTAAATCTCGAAATATGGAAGGACACTTTAGATTTAAGAGAAACGAAGCTTTAACTTTCAAGTCAATATCAGGTCTTGCCATTGTTGCAACACAGTCTTGAGCTGGACAGATTTGAATGGCAGTGCCTATACTTGATGTCTTAACTTCCATATCCATGTTTATCTCAGCATCTCTAGGTGCAAGATGCCATGGCTTGACTGGCATTTTATATTAGGTGTATAATTAGAAAAGGTTTATAATCTAATTGAATAATAATGTTAATATTAATTTTTGAAGACTAACTCATTTAATCCTTCCATGACCAATAAGAAATACATGCGAATTAAAGTGATCATCCTGGTGGTTAAGTGGTAGAACTTGGGGAACACTAAGTCCAGTCATGGAATCTAGGATGTAGACTTAGATAAGTATGACAGAAAACAGTACAAACTGGGCTATTATTTACTTATCAGAATAAAGCTGCAGAAAGCTTAAAAAGGGAACTTAAGAGAATTTGATAGTCTTACAGCAACACTCGCCATGGAAGAGAGACTGAATTTCATAAAGGTATTTTGGTCATTAAACGTGTAACTCTGTGGAGTGAATCACCAGCTTAATTCACAGCCTGGGTGGTGGGTTCCGACTCCTTGCTCACCAGACAGCCTTCTGCTTATTCACTTAGTTTCTCAGTTGCCCTCATACCAGCAAGGGGGCTTCCTGACAGTGGATGCCAGAAGGTCTCTTGCTCACTGAAACTACGCACGGGCATTTGGGCTTATACATCATGGTTAGCACGAGTCTCTGGGTCTGAAAGCCTGATAAACTCCGCACACTTCAAGACTTCTGTTCCTGGACCCACAGAGCTGAGGGCCAGACCCCCTGAAGGGATCAATACCTTGAGAGGCCCTGAGTGGCCCACCTTATATGACTCCCAATTCTGCTCTTTGATTTCCACATTAAATTCCTGGTAAGGACTAGGGACAATGAGTGAGTGCTAAAGGAGTGAAAGGAGGTTATAGGGAACATGAATTATGACCCGTAGGCCAGTGTTTGAGGAGTAGAGAGGCTGATGGGAGGTTAATTTTTTGTTAAGAGAAGGATGAACTGAGTAATGATAAAGCAATTACCTTAGCAGAGTACAATGGCAAGTTCTTCTAGTTCAAAAGGTAAATGGTCTCACTAATTTTAAAGAATCTTGGAATAATAGTGAAAAAAGCAAATATTATAACATGGAATATCTATCATACTGGAGAGAGCTGTCCCTTTCTCAAACTTTTTGTGCTTCAGGTCAACTCATCTGCAAGTCTAAATCAGATGAGACATAATATTTCATTGCTGCTCTTTCCTCTTTTAGAAGGCATTGTAGGATGAAATAAACCTGAAACTTCCAAGGAAGCTCTCATATCAAACACATTTGGAACCGACTGGAAAGGGCTCTCATTTTTCATTGCAGTGGGAAAAAGTCAAGCTCTGTATACACTGGTACCACCTCACTGCTTCTCTCCCCATTGCTGTTAATAAAAATACACTGACTACTACTCTGATCTTTTAGGCCCGGTTGTTACTTTTGGCCTTGATAAACCTCTCAGGTTCCAATGGAGTGGAACAAGAACACAAGTGCATGCACAGAATGATGCAACCGGAAGAAATCCAAACAGCCCTATCTGACGTTAGCTGTGTCTGTGGACAGCACTTCTATTTCAGGGCCCTCATCACCAGTGAATCCTTGAAAGAAGTCAGTGACAGGAAAGAAGGAAAAGGAACAAAACTGTCTTTCTCCACACACCACACAGTACTAGCTAGATGCTTTACAATAGCTACTAATCCTTACTTCCTCTGCTGGTATGATTATCCACATACTTTGGAGGAAGAAATTCAGCAAAGTTAAATAGCTCCAACTGTTTAGAGCAAGCCTGAATCCTCCTTTGGTTAGAGACTCACGAAAGAATGAGTGAGCAGGCATTTTGATAGCATAAGGGTAGCGCATTCTCTCTGCTGCTCTGACTTCCACTTATAGGTAGCTCCAGCTGCTCCCAAGCCTCCCAGCAAGTCAAGAGAGGTGGGTTTTGAGGTGGGCTGACACACGGGCGTGTCTGCCAAGCCACAGGTAGCTCACTGGCAGAATATTAGACTTGGAGAAAATCTAAGAGTCTATTAGTGTACAGTTTTTCGAACTGTCCTTGAATAGGATGAATGTTTATGATTTATCAGGAATAACAAGTCAGTGAAACACGCAGAAAAACAAAGACTCTGAGTTCTCATTTGGTGCTGAGAGAACACTGGTGGCTCTTAAAGTTATAGACTCAAATATTGTACACAGCAGATTTCATCCCACAGAAAGGGAGTTCCCAGTATTTTAAAGGATGGCATCTGCTAACTCTTAGAACCTCAAAGTTGTACCTGGAAGACCAGCCTACTGAAAACAGTTGCAGTGTTACTGTAAACTAGGAAAGGAATGCCAGTTAATTCAGGTCATTTGAAGTAGGCAGAATTTCTCTTATCCCTAAAATGTCATTTGGGTAATAACCTTTGAAGAGACTGTTATATAAGGTAAACTCATTTGGCTACCACCAATAAAATGCAGGGGTCTGAATTTTGTTTAGTGCATTTAACTCCCAGAGGCTGTACAACCTCAAGAACCATGTGTCCTGGGGTATCTAAGAATCAGCTCTTTGCTTCCTTAGACCCAGCCTCCAAAATAAGTTTGGTGGTTTAGGGAAAGAAATCATATCACACAAGTATACCTATTTGTTCTAGTTCACTCATAAGACTGCTCCAACCAACCCTCTCGACACTTGCTTCCTCCCCACTCTGTTCTCCTGTTCAACAGGAGGTGTTCTCAGAGGCAGTGAAGACCATGGATGAGGAAGACCAAGGACAGTGGCACTAGGGGCTCAAGGATGGAAGGTGACCCCGGGCATCCAGGCCAGTCACTTCAGACATGGCCATCTAACATCTGTCGGAGTTTACCTCAAGATCAGCTGATACAGATGTGATGTTAATAGATGCCTTTGCGTGAATGTGATCCTTGAGTAAAAAATCCCAATACAAAACAAACCCAAAAGTTTGGCTCAAGACATGTAACTGAGATGACTTGCAACACCAGTTATGTTTCCTGCTAATTGGTTCTCCAGCCACATCTTAACTTGTCGAAGAAGAACAGTGTACCACTTGCTGAGGATAGGCTTAGTAATGTATGCCCCTCTGAACCCAACTCATGTCAACCCTCCAAGCACCTCCAAGACCATGGTGAGCCAACTCAGGCTTTCTTGGGCAGACTGTCAGCTGACAGCACCCTGACAGCCTGGTTCCAGCACAAGCAGGGGCAGAGGTAAGAGGAGGGTTCCTCTGGCTTCACGGGTCACTGCGACAGAACCACTTTCCCTCGTGCAGAACAAGACTGTTAAGCTTCTCTGAGAAAAAAAATCTGTTGTTAACATGCTGACAAAACTTCAAGCTACTCCAGTATCTAACCACGGGAAGAGACAGCAACAATCCCTGGGGCTAACGTACTGCTTTTTAGAATATGGGATCTTTCTTCTTTAAATTCTTGATGCTCCAACTTGTTCCAGAAAGGATTTAAAGGGCTAGTGACTACAGCTCTGCCAGTTAACCAGTCCAGATGTGTAGCTCCCTGCCCCATACCTGTGCTAGCATCCTGGTGAGTTTCACAAGGGACCTCAACAAACCAGACAGACCACATTCCACGCTACTCCAGGCTGAAAGCAGAGCGCACAGGAGATGAGGTGGCCACAGTGGGTCAAGTGGCCACAGCAGACACGAAGGAAAGAATCCTGTCCTTTGGCCCCTAACTTCCCAGAAGAGTCAAGATTACCAACCAAGTTCAGTCTCGAAGTTTGTCCCACCTCACACAGTCGTTACAAGGATTGAAATGAGATAACAAGGAAAAGCCTACACATGCTAGGGGTTACGTTATTAGTTCAACTAGATGAGGCATCTTTGTGGTTTTTCTCCCCACCCTACCCTTTTCTTTGCAATAGATGGTGTAATCTAAGACTTCCCCAAACTTGTTTACAATACGACTATGTCATTTGGATAAGAACAAGAGTTTTTGGTGAGAAGTAGCAAACGTACACAGGCCCACTGATTTCTCATCGAAAGGGCTCCTAAGGAGCCCAGCTGTCACACACAGTTCAAATTTTCTACCTTCCCTGTAAAAGAATATAAAGGCATGGCCAATTTCACTGGAACACCAATTCTCTGAAAGCCCTAACCACAATGCCACACCCTGCTGTGACTCAGTTCTCAGGTCACACAGGAAGGTATTTTCTACTTCTTTTCCTATTCTGTGGTTCTGGCTTCTTGGGGTAGAGGAGGGGGCCAAAAAGATGCTTTCTTCTCTTCAGATACTAGCATTACCACACCTATTATAGGAATACACCCTCATTATTAAGAGAGCTTGGGGGACTTCCCTGGTGGCGCAGTGGTTAAGAACCTGCCTGCCAATGCAGGGGACACGGGTTCGAGCCCTGGTCCAGGAAGATCCCACATGCCACGGAGCAACTAAGCCCGTGCACCACAACTACTGAGCCTGCACTCTAAAGCCCGTGAGCCACAACTACTGAGCCCACATGCCACAACTACTGAAGCCCGCGAGCCTAGAGCCTGTGCTCCGCAACAAGAGAAGCCCCCGCACCACAACGAAGAGTAGCCCCCGCTCGCTTCAGCTAGAGAAAGCCCACGCACAGCAACGAAGACCCAATGTAGCCAAAAATATAAATAAATAAATAAACTTATTTTAAAAAAAAGGGAGAGCTTGGTCATTAATAGGGACAAGTAAGTTTATTCAAGGATTAAATTATTTAAACCAACCACAGTAATCCCCTTAGGTTCTAGGCCTCTGAATGTGCTATTTTGGATATTAAAGGAGTAACGCCACTCCTTTCTAAAGCAACTAGAGGCTTGAAGCAGTCATCATTAGCTACTTAGGTCCTGGAATAAGTATGTTTCAAAAAAGGAGGCAAAAACTAGCCATTGCCACTTACCAACATTTAGCTTGACTAAATTCATCAACTGGTAGCCCAATACCTTGTAAGAGTTTAAAATTTGATATATGACAGTTATTCAATTTAAACATTTTTAAAATCTGGGAAACCAGGGGGCTTCTGAGGAACAAACCATTTTGAGAGTAAGGAAATAGTGATCCGGGAAAATCCCACGGATCACGATGTGAATGAAGTTCCAGGAGAAAGCCTGGATGCTTTGCCCCATTTCGTCCTTCAACAAAAGCTGTGTGCTGACTGTGCACCTGGTTGCAGCCTTCAGGAAGCTCACAGCCTCGTCAGAAGACAGGCAGGGAAAGCACAGGCCGGTGCAAACTGCGAAGATGCAACTGTGCACAGGGTGTGATGGGAACGGGAAGGTGCTGACTCAGACCCAGGATGAGCCAAGGGGACTTCTCAGAAGCATCAGTACCTGAATCCTGAAGGTTTTAGCCAGGAATGAAAGGGGAAAGGCTTGCCAAGCAGAAGCACATAATACCTTCAGCCCTACAGAACAATGCCCAGGGTCCATCCGGGAGGACTGCAGAGAGATGAGGAAGGAGGAAGGGGCAGGGCCCAGGTCCTAAATGCAGCAGGGAGCTACTAAGGTTCAAGTCAGGAGGTGACAAATCAAATCTGCACTATCCTGCGTGCCACAACTACTGAGCCGGCGTGCTGCAGCTACTGAAGCCCGCGCACCTAGAACCCGTGCTCCGAAACAAGAACCCACTGCAATAAGTAGCCTGTGCACCACAACGAAGAGAAGACCCCACTCGCCGCAAGTAGAGAAAAGCCCGTGCGAAGCAATGAAGACCCAACACAGCCAAAAAAAAAAAAATCTGAAAAAAAAAAAAGAATCTGCACTGTTAATCTAGTGATCTGGTGGCCTCTGGAAAATGGCCTGGCCTGCAGAAGAGCAGCTCCCAGAGGGGCTGTAAAGACAAGACAGACAGAACTGACAAGATTCCAGCAATACTTAGAGGGGTGTGGAGGAGAGAGAAAATGTTTGCCCTCCAGCTTTCTGGCTCTGCTACCATCAGAGATGAGAAACCACAGGAGAAGGGAGTGGAGATGATGGTAAGTTCAGTTTTGGATACTCTGATATTGGGGCGTTAGAGACTATCCTGTTGATAATACGTGGAAACAAGTTAATGGCTCAGATCTAGGCAGTGTTCAATGGCTGATGACATCACTTCTGATGGAAGTGTACACCACCACCTATGAAGCAGAACTGCCAGAAAAAAAAAACTGGACCTGAATCTGACCAAGGATCTAGATCCAATAACCAGTAGAAAGGAAATACAGAGGACAAAGAATATGTCACAGGATGCCACAGGGATGTGATCTGCAAAATACAAGCTGAGAGATTCTACAGACAAATGACCTAGTTTCCGCTACAGATCAACTGCAAGGAAGAAGGAAGAAAACAGGAGGGACTTATAAAGGACTTACGAGATAACAATACAGACCTTATTTGGATCCAAACTCAAACTGTAAAAAAATAAACACAAAAAGTGTAAATCAGTCGGGCAATGTGAACATTAACTGGTGTAAGGGCAGATACAAGTTGAAAATAGACTTAATTATCTCTGTTGAAAATAAGGGTAAAAACCTCTCCTCCCTTGTGTTTCAGAATTTCTTTCTCTGTCCTTTTCACATGTATGTAATCTTTATAATGACTAAATAGGCCTCACAACCCAGGAATGTTTCCTCAAGGACTTGGGAACCACTTTTTGAAATACAAACATCTAGGTCCCCAACCTCCCATTTCTATGGGTATGAGTGGTTGGCCCCTTGCTTCAATTTGCCAAAAAACTACCTCCCCGCTTTAAGATAGGAGAAGTTTGTTTCCCCTCCAGATAAAGCCAGTCAGCTAACCGGTAATCACTCCAATTTCCATGATAAAGTTAGGATGAGCTACATGTGACAAAAGGTCAACTATCAAAGTCCTCTAACTGGAGGACTAGTTATTAATCTTGAAAACATGGATTGTGTTGCACCTGCTTGGCTATAGAAAAGAGTAAGATTTGTCTTTGCAGTCTTTTATCAGATCACCCGATTTAATGCTTATTCAATAATAAACTGTTTTTCCTTCTCTACCACCTTTGTGGATAGGTTCTCAGATGGGAGATTTTTTAAAATTATATTTCCCAATACTGGTATTTGATATTAATTTATTTTAGGTGTGATAACGGTATTGTAGTTAAGTTTTAAAGCATTCTCGTATTTTGAAGACATATAATGAAATATCTGCAGATGAAACAAAATGATGTCTGTGATTTGCTTCAAAAGGTATGGAGGTGGGGTGAGAAACCTTGCCAGGTATAGATAATTGATGCTAGGTGATAGCTCTCAAATTCATTATGTTACCATCTCTACTTTTCTTATGTTTGAACACTCCTGTAATAAAAAGTTAAGAAGATACATGGAAGCCAGCTGGTATACAGGTTTGGAGCTGGGAGGGAGGGGGAATAAGTGCTGGAGATAAAGCTGTGGAGGCATCAGCACACAGGTAACAGGAAGGCCGTGGAAATGGACAAATGGCCAACTGAGGCAGCATAAAGTAGAGGGTCAAGGACAGAACCCTGAGGAATACTAAAATGTAAGGGGTAGGCAGCAGAGGGTCTAGTAAAGGAACCCGAAGAGTTAAAATCAGAAGAGAGTGGTGGCAGTTTCAATAAGATAAGATGGTTAATAGTGTCGAAAGTGAATGTTGCAGGGTCCACCATATTAAAAAGTAGGAGGTCAGAGACCTCAGCAAAACCAGTTTCATTGCAATGATGGCCCAGGACCCCTGATTATAGCAAGTTGACCTGTGAAAAGGCAGTGGGGAAGCCAGTTATTTTGTTTCTGAAGAGAAACAAAATAACTGGACAAGAGCTAGAAGGCTACATACGGCAGAGGGGGATGGGAGGTGGGCAAGATTTGCACTTACTTACTGAAGGGACAGGTTAGTAGAGAGACGCTGAGAAACAAGGGGAGAGAAGGGCTCAGTGCTGGAACAAGAACCTCGGAGCCAGGAAGGGATGGGATCTAGAGCACAGGGAGATGGTGTGGCTGACAGCCACTTGTCGGATATCTGCTCTTCCCTTCCTCCACAGAGGATTTTAGCTGGGGCACGACCCCTTAGAAGAGACTAAATTCACCGTCTTCCCTTCCAACTAGCTGTGGCCATGTGACCCACAGAAGCCAAAAGGATAAGCAGAGGTATCCTGCAGCAGTGTCCTGGGAACTTTCCTTAAGGGAAAGCACAAGTTCTCCCTTAGCCCGCTTGTCGGTTTATTTTCCCATCCTGCTGCCAGAAATGAGGCCACAGCCATCTGGGGCCATTAGATAGAGGCCTTGCTGGTAGTGCAGCAAGATAAGAATCTAGGAACTGAACTTCAATGAACTGAGCCTCCAAACCAGTTCTGGACTTCTCTCTAGACTATTTCCTAGAGCGTGAACTATTTTTCTTAAACCGCTTATCTGGGGCTCTTATCATGTGCAATTGTACCTACCTAATACAGGAAGGACTGGATACGTCATCCTCTGAGGACAGTGTAATAGTATATTTGTCGATACAACTCATTGGGGGATGATGGGGAGAAGAGCTAGAAGTTAGGGAGTTCATACCTGAGTTGGAAAAACAGGATGATTATGGGTACAGATTTGAAATAGCCATCATGAGAAACAGGATTTTTGGAAGAAGTTGGAGACCGTACCTTTATGATGGTGCCACTCAGTTTCTTCAACCATGGTAAGAGCTGAGAAGGCAGCTGACTGCACCAATTGAGGAGCTAGATTGTATATGGTAAGAAATGAGGTTCTCAACTACTTCTACTGCTGACTGTATGAACTTCAGGCCATACTTTACTTTTTTCCATTCTCAGCTTTTATACAACAATGTGCTAAATAACAAGCTGAAAAAAATTTTCAAGCCTACAGCATTATGTCCCTAAGAAGTTACAACCTCAAGTGACCTTCCTTGTTCTTAGAATATTCTATTCTAACTTATTTTTAAGTGTTTCCTTTTTAATTTTAAATTGTGGTAAAATACACATAAAAATAACCATCTTAACCATGAGGTGGTATTAAGTACATTCACATTGTTGCATAACCATCACCACCGTCCATCTCCAGAACACTTCCTTGCAAAACTGAAATTCTTTACCCGTTAAACCATCTCTCTCCATTCCTCTTCCCCCAGTCCCTGAACCACCATTCTACTTTGTCCCTATGAATTTGACTAATCTAGGTACCTCATAAGTGGAATCATACAGTATGTCTTTTTGCAACTGGCTTATATCCCTTAACATAATGTTCTCAAGGGTCACAATGTTACAGCATATGTCATTTTCCTTTTTAAGGCTGATATTCTATTGTATGTTTGTACCACATTTTGCTTATCCATTCATCCATCAGTGGACGCTTGGGTTGCTTACACCTTTTGGCTATTGTGAATAATGCTGCTGTGAATATGGGTGTACAGATATCTCTTCGAAACCCTATTTTTCAATTCTTTTGGATATATGCCCAGAGTAGAATTTGTAGATCATCTAGTAACTATTTTTAACTTTGAGAAAACTCCACACTGTTTTCCACAGTACCTGTATGATTTTATGTTCCCACCAACAGTGCACAAGGGTTCCAATATCTCCATATCCTCACCAACACTTGTTATTTTGGGGTTTTATTCATGCTAGCCATCCTAATGGGTATCATAATTTGCTCTTAAGATTAAGAATCACATAATAGGGACTTCCCTGGTGGTGCAGTGGATAAGACTCCACGCTCCCAATGCAGGGGGCTAGGGTTCGATCCCTGGTCAGGGAACTAGGTCCCGCATGCATGCCACAACTAAGAGTTTGCATGCCACAACTAAGGAGCTGGTGAGCCCCAACTAAGGAGCGCTTGAGCTGCAACTTAGGAGCCCACCTGCTGCAACTAAGACCCGGTGCAACCAAATAAATAAGCAAATATTTTAAAAAAAATAATAAAATGCATGGATAATCCCAAACTTTGTTTAAAAAAAAAATCACATAATAGCAAGAACCTAGCATAGTGCCTAGAACATAGTAAATGTTAGATATCAAACAACTTTGAAATATAAGATGTAAGTTAAATTCTTTGCTGCCTTCTTCTAAGCAGGAAAGATATGGTTACATTGAAATTTGCCAAATCCCAAAAACATCTATAATAGATTTACCTATATTGAGGTTCATCAGTGATGTATGCTTTTGCCAAGGCATTAGCAAATTACTAATTCCAGAAAAGCTTTATCACACTCCGGAAAGAAACCAGTGCCCATTAGCGGTCACTCCCCATTCCCTCTCCCCCAGCCCCTGGGAACCACTGATCACTTTCTATATGGACTTGCCTATTCTGGACATTTCATATAAATGAATTCATACAATATGTGGTCTTCTGCGTTCTTTCACTCAGTATAATGCTTTCAAAGTTTATCCATTTTGTAGCATGAACTAGCAATTTATTCCTTTTTATGGCTCAATACTCCATTTTATGAATATCACATTTTTCTTAAATCTCCCGTAAAAACCCAGATTTCTGGCTTTTCTTGAAAAACTGGAGATAAGAGTGTAGAAAGGCCCTTCCCTTCCCACATGACAACCACTGGCAAGACCTCAGGAACAGCTTTTTGTTCCCTGAACATTCCAGGCACTTTTCTATCTCAGGGTCTTTGCACTTTACTTACCCTCTTCCTGAAATGCTTTTCTCCCAAATATGCACATGGTTCCTTTCCTTACCTCCCAAGGTCTGCTCACATGACCCCTTCCTCAGTGAGGCCTCCTACCTACATCTGCAATGCTTACCCTATCCCCCCATCCCTTGCTTTCATTTATTCTATAGTGCTCATTACATCTGACATACTGTATGTTTTACTTATATCTGCTTCCAACCACCCCTCATTAGAATGAGAATTCCGTAACAGGTATTTCTGTTTTGTTCACTATTATATTCCTAGTACCTAAAGCTTAGTAGTGCTCAAATTTTTTGAATATATACAAACAACGAACTTGTTATAGTTTTTAGTGACTGAAAGCTGCTAAGAAAAAATAAACCTGAAAATGTTTAAACAGCTTTAATGCATACTTTATATTGACACTTTAAGTGCAATGAGTTTTGGCAGTTATATGTAGTCCGTAACCTCCACCATGCTTAAGATATAGAACATTGAAAGTGAAATTAAGTCACAGTAACACATTAAGGTAGGTCTGTTTACTATAGTCAGGCATGCCTAGAAGTTGAAGATGTTTTAAATTAAAGCTTTAGGCTTGGGACTGCCCTGGCGATCCAGTGGTTAAGACTCCGCGCTTCCAATGTAGGGGGCGCGGGTTTGATCCCTGGTCAGTGAACAAAGATCCCACGTGCCATGTGGTGCGGCCAAAAAATTTTTTAAAAAAAGGTTTTAGGCTGTTATTTCAGAATTTGTATTAAGGAACATGATAGTTCAAAAATCAGAACACCAAGAGAACAAGGAGTTGCTAAAATCCAAAGGGACTAAAACATACTCCTAGATTAAAGACCAAAGAAAGCATAACCTAATGAGCTGTGTTAACATACAAGAAGATTGTGTCAGTACTAAGGGGAAAAAAGCCAACAAAAGAATAAGAATTTATTATCAAGGGCCTGGGGAGAGAGGGCTTTGCATATTCCAATCCACATGGTAATTTCTCACTGGAATTTGTAAACTGATTTATTGGTCAGGAACTTTAAGCTGCAAGCAACAGAACCCTTTCTAGCTAATTTAAAGAAAAGCAGTTTTTTCACTTTGGGTAACTCCCAGAATCATCTTAAGAGGACCAAAATGTGGTTTAAAGGTCACATTGCCAGGAATAATGGCCCCAAAAGTCACACTGCAGATTGCTCCAATGAAGATACCACTGCTGCTGTCACCTCCACTACTAGGAAAAGGAGTACTGCAGCTTGCATGGCTGACCCCACTGACACTGGACAGAAGCTACTGCTGGAACTGCCGCCACAACTGCCCATCACAGAATGAATTCTTCGTTGCCCCTTCTTCCAAAATGTCAAGACCAGGTTTAGGGTGGGTGTTTCTGTTGGTGGAGCCTAGGTCAAGAGCCCACAACCCCAGTTACAACACAAATGAGGTGGAATGTGGATGGAGAGAAGTCTAAAGAGGTAAAAGAGGGTCAAATTGTAGAGGATCTGTCTTACTGGTTGTTAAGCGTGGAACACATACCACCAGTGGTTGAGGGTCAAATACCAAAATGTAAAACTAGTAAAATGAAAATTTATTAGAAAAATGCATCTAGCACAAGCCTGAGATTTCATTGTTTACTGTAGGGGCAGGCTACATTTTAAAAGTATAAAGCTTTAAAGCCAATTTAGAGAACAACACCAAAATAAATAATATGGCAAGTCAGCAAAGATGGTATATGAATGACAAGACTGAGAAGCATGGATGCATGTAAAAAGCCATGGAAAGACTAAGCAAAGGAGAAAAATAGTCTTAAAAAGATCAGTCTGGTGGCAGTAAAGAATGAACTGAGGTAGGCAAAATGGGACAAGAGTCATTATTGGAAAATTAGATCTGTGTGTGAGAAGGACAGAACTAGAGCAGGGCCATTACGGGAAAGGACTCTAATCATTTAGAAGGAGGAAAAGAAGTCAACAAGACTTTGTGATCAGAAGTAAGGAACAAAAGGGACGACAAAAGAATTCTCATGGTCTTGGAGTTTGACTTGGGTAACTAGATAATGAGTGATAGTGTGAAACAGACAATGGGAAGACAGCAAGACAAGCAGATTTGACGGAGAAGATAATGAATTTTGTTTCGAACCTGTAGAGTTTGAGACATCTGTGACAGTGAGATGAGGCTACTTAGAACAAAGCTGGTGGAACACTGGGGACATGAGCATTTGAGGGCTGGGAAGAAGAGAAGGATCCCCAAAAGGAGTCCAGGAAGGACCAGGCAAGGGAGAGGAGGCTCAGGAGAGAGTAGTGTCCTGACTAATAGAATATTTCAGGAATAAAGTGGTCAGTTGTGCAGTAGAGAGGTCCAGCAAAATAGAGGCTGACCAATCAGTGAGCTTGATCAGAGTAGTTTCAGTGTGATGGTAGGATGGGAGCCAGGCTGAAGCATCACTATCATAAAACTGAATCTGTGATAGCTGCTGTTCTCTACCAAACACTGAAAGCACATACAGACCTCTGCACTCACATATCAATCTGTTCCAAATGAACAGCTCTCATACCTGTATGTTTAAACTATCTCAGGCTTTCTGTTGGTTCTTGCTGAAGCAGCTCAGATTCTTGGGTCTCAACCAGAGTTGCTTGCTCTGCTCTCTCATGGAGCACCAAATGGAGCAGAAGAATAAATGTCCCTAGCCTAGTTGAGGGGAGCCAGAATAGCTCCCATATGTCTTCCTGAACTCCAGGACCCTTGGCTGGTCACGGGAATACAGTTCATTTAGGCCGTCACCGCTTCAGTACCACAGCTGGGTCAAATTACCATAATTACAATGACAGACACGACAAACTGTTTATGTTACCCACAGAACACTCATCCTACTTGTGAAGAAAAAAGGGCAAATTGGGCTTCCCTGATGGCGCAGTGGTTGAGAGTCCGCCTGTCGATGCAGCGGATACAGGTTCATGCCCCGGTCCGGGAAGACCCCACATGCCGCGGAGCGGCTGGGCCCGTGAGCCATGGCCGCTGAGCCTGTGCGTCCGGAGCCTGTGCTCCGCAACGGGAGAGGCCACAGCAGTGAGAGGCTCGCGTACCGGAAAAAAAAAAAAAGAAGGCAAATTACCGTGGCTCTAAGAGCTAACCAGAATCATGAGCAGAGGCACTGCACCTAAGCCTTGCCAGAGCAATTACTTCTTCATTTTTCTCAGGCTCTCGTTGTATACTAAAATAAGTGGTTACCTGAGAGAGGAACCATTGAGTGTCCTTACTAAGCCCGGGTGGGGGGGGGAGGAACCCAGACAAAGGCAAATATATTCATTCAAGAGAACAGGAAGTATAACTGATGCCATGGCAACACCAGCAGCCTGTGACATCAGAGCAGAAGGCAAGGAACAAAGGGATTTATGAGCTACCTTTCCATGGGTCTTCTCTCCCTTGAAATTTGACCCATGCCACTTATTTGGTGCTGTTTCAGAATAGAGCAACTGCAACTTCTCTTGGTATTTTTCTCCAACGTATTTCTGGAGATTAGCCGAAACCAGATGCTGGAAACCTGCTGAGTGCCACAATCTTATTAACATGCAATGAGATTCTGTTTCAGACTGCTGGTGATACCGGACTGCCAATCGGCTACAGGGTAAGGATATAAATTGTAAAACGAAACCTATTTGAAAAAAATTAAAGGGGAGACCAAATAAACTGAAGCTTCATCATCACTTTAGGTTGGAGATTTACACAGGAAGTATTTGAGGGAGTGGAATTTTAGGGAGAATGGCTTCCCCAGGTTGGAGTGGAAAAATACCAGGAGCTGTGGCAGGAAAGGAGGTGTACAAAGCATGAGTAAGAGAAGCTGCTTATAAATGTTCCCTTCCCCCTCACTCAGCAGCCTCGGCTGGATACTATTAATGTCCCCTGTGTAAGAGGCTACAATTGAATCTAGTCAGAAGTCTCTTCAGACAGAATAGAACAGTGAGCAGGCAATTTGAGCAAAGCCAGGCTCAGTTTATCAGATGAGCTGCAGGATTACCAGGTATTAAAAAATAGTGATTAGCAGAAATTGCTTTCCCTCAGTGTAAAATTATGCTTTTAAAAACAATGTGTACAGCTGATTTAAAGGGACAGTATCTTCATTTATAAGCGGGGGGAGGGGGGACAACTTCCTCCCATTAGGTGACCTGCGACACATTAAGTGTAAATCTTATCTCTCATCTTTGGTGGTAAACTTGGAGAATTATTAAAGTGATTAATTATACTCCCTTCTTCAGTAGGGTCTCTTTATTATTTAACAGAAAGGGTTTGAGTATCCAAATCAAGACACCACATCCATATGTAACCAGAGGTGTACGGAAGACACACGGTGACTTCATTATTCCTGTTTTAGAGGGAGATAACCCACCCCTGGAATGGGCTCAATGATCAGCAGAGTAGGTTTCAAAGCAAGCACGGGTAGGGGATTTATAGTTCACCTAGATTCTGTATTAGTATCTCCAGGACCTATAGTTCCCTACTACCATGCCTTTTGCACTTTACAGCTCCAGAAAAGATATGTGAATGGCCCTAATAAAATAGAGGAAATGGCCTTGAACAGCAGCTAGGAACATTTGGGTTATATATAAGAACCTTCCTACCATAAGGGTGTTGGAATTTGGTACCCTGTTACTAAAAAGGTTTTCCTTTACTATATAAATGGCATTTATCTCTGGGTTGGATTTACCTCTGGTTCTGTACGTTTAGAGTACTGTCCAGATTACAAGACTGCAACGTTACTTTTGATTACCTGGGGTGCCTGTGAAAATGCATGTGTCTGGGTCCTACGTCAGAGCCAATAAACCAGACTCATCCACTGAGAAGCCTAGCAATCTCTCTTTCTCACAAGTAAACCAAGTGATTTTCATAATCAGGGAAGTTTGGAGAAAACGGACCTAAGGCTCTGCTTACAGTAATAGAAAGTTCTTAAACCTAAGGAGGAAACGAATGACTTGAAGAGAGGAAGCTGGTTAGACGGATGAATCATAAGCACCTCTGACTGAGTTAGGAAAGCTAGAATTTTGGGGAAAGGTTGACTGCACAGTGGGAGTGAGAGCCAGCATGCTCAGCACCACTTCGCAGTCACTAGCAGCTTGTTCCAGGCCCTGCCTCACTCCGCCTCCTTGCCTTCCACACAGGCTCTTTATTGCAAGAAGACTTTGCCTGGAGACTCCTCCATAGATCTTAAGCTGCATGTGGAATCCAAGGGAGGATGGGAAATGCTTTCCAGATACACAGCTGACGCTGTGCAGTTCCTGGATATGAGGGAATAAGACTCTGAACTGGCGTGTAACCAGCCCCTCAGACTTCTAAAATCCAGCCACTTACCCAAATCGGAGAGCCTTTTCATCAAGCCAGCTTCTCTTACAGCAGTGGGACCATATTCCACTCCTTTTCTCTTCTGTAAGATAAATTACGCAGATATGAGGGAAGATGACTAGAAAATAAGACCACTTTAGCTCACAAAAATACAGAAGTCTGCAATGCTATACTTAGTTCCCAGCAGATCCCTCTGAAAACCTGTGACAGCATCAGCCCTTCCTTTTATTCTTTTCACCTGAGGTCTGGTCATTTCAAACACTTGCAGGGAAGGAGGAGAAACAACAATCACTGGATTCAGATCAACCTTCCAAGCCCCTCGTTGTGGGAAGGGCAAGTGGAGGCAAGATAGAGGAAGGGGCTGAGCCAAGCCAGAATCTGGCTGTTGGGTGTAAGTGTCGCAGGCCAGGGCCGAGCCCCGGCTTCTCCACCAGTGACCTCTCCACGACTGCAGGTTTCTTTCATTGAAGAGAGAACACAACAGCCCCTTCCGTCTTCCTGCCGCTAGAGAGGCAAGCACCAATTTCCTTCCCAGTTAATTCTCTTTCTGAGAATGGACCCTGGAGCCTTAAATCCTTGGTCCCTCTCTTTAACCTCTCCTCCCTCAATTTTCCACCGGGGATTCTGGTCGGTTTCTCCTCTTCCAGCCCCTCCATGAAATCCTCTCCCTCCTTTCCTCTCCTCCACCACCCCAAGCGGAACCCACCACTTTCTCGCTCCTCGGGGGTAAGGCCGAAGAAACCCACCAGCCCGCTGCCCCCTGCCCACGTGGCAAACCGGGTGCCCTCATCCCCTCCCTCCTTCTACCGAGGAAAATCCCACGTGCTCTTCCGGTGCCCAATCGCGGGAATCCACCTCCTCGTCCCCTCTTCGTTTCTCCCCATCCTCTCCTCGCCTCCCCGTTCTTCCCACCGGTCCCGATTTCTCCAGGCTTGGGTGAGGGGGTTGGGGGGTGAGGGGGCGGGAATCCTGCACCAAGGTGCCAGGTCCCAGTTCTCACCTGTCCCCGTGAAAATGGGGCTCCAATGACAGCCACGGAGTGGACGGACTTCTTCGGGACTGAGAGCGCTTGCGTACGGAGAAGAAGCGAGAGGTTGCACCTCAGGGACATGATAGGCAGCGCAGGACGTAGACGAGCGAGAGGCTGCTACGTGCGGCTCGCCGCCTGGGGTGAGCACCGCAGCCTGCTGTGGTTACCTACCGGCGCGCGAGCCGCGCCCCGCCGCGCCGCCCCATGACGTCACCGCCGCCTCGCCCCGCCCAGGCCCCGCCGCCTCGCCCCCAACCAGCCCCCGGCACACCTTCCAGCAAGCCCCGCCCACTGCTGCTCAGTGCCCCGAACGCCCTCGCTGATGTCACTCGGCTCTGGCCCAGGCTCTCCGGCCAAGGACAAGCCCCTGCCGCTGACGCCACAGGGCCAAGATCGGGGCCCGGCCAATAAGAGTGCGGTCACGGACAGGTGTGTCCCTGGGCGGGAAGCGGTCGGCTCCTGCAAAATTCGCGAACTCAGCGGAACAAGCGAACGCACACGTAGGCTCGCGGATGGTGGCTGTCTTCACACAGAGGCACGCCGGGCAGATGCCTATTTTACGGAACGGTTGGCTGGGCTGGGCTTGGCCCAACTCCACGTGAGTGCCTTGCGGAGACCAAGCTGGCGCCCCTTGGCTCCGTTTCGTATCAGAGCTCAAGGTCCAGGAAACGTACTTATCCCACCTTTGGGCGTCGAAGGCTAGGAGATCAAACTTAGATTAGAGCTCTCCCGGCCGGGCGTGTTAATAGTAACCCACCTATTTTAGATGGGAAGGTTAGGATTTACAAAGTACCTTCCAGGAGTTTTAAATTCTTTACCTGAATAACTGGACCACTGGTTATTAATAACCAAACATAGCAACATATCTGGACTACTTCTAAATTTCAGCGAGGCTAAAGAGCTGAAAGTAACTGCTTAAAGTTTTAATAATAATAATATTTTAATAACAATAACCAGCTAAAGTTCTAAGAACTTTTAGCCCTCGAACAATTCCATAAAGTAGGGACTATTTTAAAGACGAGATTACAGGATCAGAGAAGATAATTTACTTTTCCAAAGTCAGGTAGCTTGTAAGTTGGTAGAGCTATGTGGCTCTAGATTCCAAGTTCTTATCCATGACTAGTGTCTTGCAGGAATGGCTTGCAGGAATCTGGACGTTAGTCCTACCAAAAATAAATTTTTAGGTGCTTCCCTGGTGGCACAGCGGTTAAGAATCTGCCTGCCAATGCAGGAGACACGGGTTCGAGCCCTGGTCCGGGAAGATCCCACGTGTCGCAGAGTAGCTAAGACCGTGCGCCACAACTACTGAGCCTGTGCTCTAGAACCCGTGAGCCACAGCTACTGAGTCCGCGTGCCGCAACTACTGAAGCCCGTGCTCCGCAACAAGAGAAGCCACCGCAATGAGAAGCCCGCGCACTGCTAAGAATAGCTCCCGCTCACCACAACTAGAGAAAGCCCGCCCGCAGCAACGAAGACCCAACGCAGTCAAAACTAAAATAAATAAATTTATTTTCTTAAGTTATTAAAGATAATATTCTGAAATTACATAAAAGAATGAATTAAGTTTTAGAAATTTACTTTAAAACTTGTAGTACTCTTATTATAGCATAGTTCTAGGACCCTTCCTCAGGTCCAAACCAGCTGATTCTGTTTTTCTTCTTCCTTTATAGGACGACCTAGAGATTCTGCCTCTTTAATTCAGTGGCTGCCAACACATACTCTATCCCTTGATAGGTTGCTGGGAGTGTGTGTTGGGGGTGAGGGTGGTGAGTAGATAAGACCTGATTATGGTGTTGGGCGAGTTCCCTGGGGTAAATACTCCCCCACAGCTACCATTTCAAGCTACCATAGTGATGTCACTGAACATGGAGCTGGGAAACGGTGCTCACTATATAATGTTTCCACCATACATATACAATCAACATAAATAACCTCAAGAGCATAAAAAATAGTAAGACACAGTAAAATAATTAGGCATAAAGTTTTGAGTGTATATTATCTTTGTTTTTAACATAATTTACTTGTAAGTTTATATAATTTGACTTTTAATGATGGCAGTGTTTAACAACTGGCTTGCAAAATTCCTGAAAATTTAACAGTAGGGTTTTGCAGGTGGCTAAAAGCAGGTTCCAGCACAACACTGTTCACTGCAAATCCAAGGGAACTCAGAAAGGACTAAATTGCAAATTCTCAAAGGCAGGAACCATGACTTTTTCGGTTCATCGTTTGGTCCTTTCCTGAGTACAGCGCTTGGCACATAGCAGGAGCTTGGTAAATAATAAACAAACCTTCCAGATTCTTATGAAACCCTTACTCATGGTCCTTGGTCTATGGCTCTGATATGGTAAGTGGAAATTCCCAAAGATTTCTTTTGGGACTTCTGCTTTTACATACTAAAGGGCTGAGCTCATTGACCACACCTTTTGACTAAAATTTAGAGCCTCTTAATTTAAGATATTCATTCATTCATTTATTGTCAATATTTAACATGCAAAACATTGTTCTATGTGCTGCTGATAAAGATGAAGACAGATAATATCTCATCACTCCCAGTACTTACCTCCTAGTGGGGAAAACAGTCAAGTAGATACATAATTTCAGATGGCAGCAAATTCTATGGAGAAAATTATGCAGGGTAATGGGACAGGACATGACGTTTTAGAGAGGGGTGTCGAGAAAGGCCTCTCCAAACTGACATTTGAGCCAAAGACCTGAATGACGAGAAGGAGCTGCCATAACAAGTTCTAGGGAAAGAGCCTTCCAGGCTTACGGGAACAGCAAGATCAAAAACCCCGAAGTTGAAACCTGCTTGTGGGTCAGAGAAAGAACAAGAATGCCCGTATAGCCCAAACGTGCAGAGCAGAGGAAGCACGGTGACTTGGGTCAGACTGGTAGGTGGGGGGTCAGGTCTCAGGGGTAGCGTTGAAGAGCATAAACTTCAGAAGACTTTTTTACACAAAGGGTTAATGGTCCTGAGTCTGCATTAGGGAGTTGGGAAAATGTGGTTCCTTCTTTCTCACGTTTCCATCCTGGAGCTGAGAGAATTAACATAACAACCCTAGAATACGGTTAAAGTAAGGAAGCAAAGGATGAGTTCTATGGAGGGTAAAACTTAGGAGTCTGTTTACCATGCAATGGAGATTCCTGGGTTCAGTAGAGAGGCGGGAGTGAAGGGACTAGAGGAGGGGGCATAAGAGTAAGTGACTGGTTTCATTGCCTGCCCAACCAGCAGCCCTGTGTGGAGGCAGGTGCCTGAGCCCCTCACATACTCATCACTCCCCCTCCCCCTCCTCCTCCCCCTACCACCACCACCACCACAACACAGAGGGGTTTTTATCTGGGGCCCTGATCAGTGATGGAGGAGTGAAAGCAGACCAATGGCTGCCATCAAGGGCCAAATGAAATTTAGGTGTGAAATCTCTTTTAGTGCCAGCAGAGGCTGGGGCTGCCGAAGACACAGAACACTTTGTCCTTTGTTCAGGTTCCAAACTGAAAACGAGCTTCGAGCCCTTTGCACTTTACTGTTCTTTCTATTGGGAACCTTACGTCTTCTCCCTCCCTCCCTCCCCTTCCTTAATTTCTTCTCATTCTTCAGGTTTTCATTTTGAAGCCACTTCTTCAGAGAAGCCTCTCCAGACCTTCCAAAGCTGAGTTAGTCATAATAGTACTTGCTAACATTACTGAATGATTACTATATACTAGATACCTGCTCAACACTTTGCAAGTGTTAATTAAATTCTCATCGCAAGGCAGTGAGGTAGGCACTGGTATTATCTCCATTTACGATATGGTAACCAAGACCTGGTAAGGCTAAGTCATTTGCTCAAGGTCACAGAGTAAGGAGTCAAAAGCAGAATCCAAAACCAAGTCAGATCAAGGGTATTAATTACCCCTCCCATGGTTCACTTAATCCTCTGATTTACAATTGCCTATTTAGAGGATTATTTCTTTCTCCTGGAGAGCAGCTTGTTTGAGAGCCTGAATGGTGTCTTACTATCATTTAACACAGTGCTACATGAAGGGTGTTCAATAAATTTGTATTGAATAAATAGATATTAAATGACATGTGTCTTTTAAAATTGAAGTATAATTAATTTACAATATTGTGTTAGTTTCTGGTGTACAGCAAAGTGATTCAGTTATATATATGTATTCTTTTCCATTATAGGTTATTACAAGATATTGAATACAGTTCCCTATGCTATCCAGGAGGACCTTGTTTATCTTAACTGTCTTTGAAAAGAAGTCATGTCTCTTTATGCTCTGAAAGTTCTGAGGATGGAATTACCACTCTTATATGGGACAGGGAAGATTTCATGCAATTGGCGTTCAAGCCGAGCCTTAAGGATTTTCCAGGAGGAATCTGTAGGGTGTCTGGGGAATGGTGAGAATAGTGATTTCAGCTAAGAGGCATGAACTTGAGTGATGGAAGTGGAGGGAGAGAGTCAATAAATATTTGGGCGCCCACTATTTGTCAGACAGTGTTTTAGGATCTGGGGGTACAGTGTTAGAATCCAAGCTCTCCTTGAGACAGAGAATTGTAGGTACTGATATGCATGATAAATGAAATACGTGTGAAAAATAAGGTAATGTGGTAGAGAGTATGTATGGGGGAGAACTTTGTTTAACTAGTGCAGTCAGGGAGATGAGGGACAGATGTTAAAAGTACTGCTCAACTGGAATAGATGGTACTTAGCTACAGATTAGGGAGGGAAACAGGAGAAATTTTAAGCCTGGGCGAGGAGGAACATGGTGGTACTAGAGTAATATTGATACATATAATATAGAGTAATAGAATGGTGGTACTAGAGTAATAGTTCTGAAAAGATGAATAGCCCACCAAGGTAGTATGAAAATTACTTTAAACTAATAATATCTGATTATCAGCCATAAAAAGAACACTAAAAAAAAAAGAAACTTAATCAGAGCCTCCTGAAGATACAGCTGCCATTGACTCCCACCAGCCCACCCCACTGAGGGATTTTCCTGATTGGGAAATGACTGACTTTTAACACCAAAAAGGGAACCAGCTGCCTATTAGCGTCAAAAAGCCCAACAGAACTTTCCATACTTTGAAGTATGAAGCCCTAACCCCCTCTCCTTTTGTTAAGCTGGTGTATATAGCTTTACTTTGGCTATTCAGCGAGTTACTCATCACTGAGCAACTTTCTTTTCTCCTGTTAATCTATTGTCAGTTAATTCGCAAGCCCCCACTCACTTGAACCTAAAATGACAGAGGAAAAGGTTTCCTTCCAACAGTTTTCAACCCTGGCAGCTGTTAAAAAGAACCTACGGACCTTTCTAAGAAACACTCAAGTCCATATCCTCCCTCCCCTACCACCCATTATTTATCAGGGATGGACCCAGGCAAGAGTTTTAAAACCTCCCCAGGTGGCTCTAATATGCAGTCAGGGTAGAGAATGCAGTATGAAGAGTTAGATCTTTCAGAGCTTCTCAGACTTTAATGTGCAAGCAAATCACCTGAGACTCTTGTTAAGCTCAGTAGGTCTGCTGTGAGACCCAAGAATCTGCATTTCTCACAAGCTCCTAGGTGATGCCCATGCTGCTGGTCTACCTACCACACTTTGAATGGTAAGTCTTTAACCAGCCTTCTTTCACTTTTCATTTTAAATCTTCAGAATCATATTCACATGAAGGTAACTTACTTCCTAGGCTACACAGTTGTGGCTTCATCAAAATCACTTAAAGAAGTCGTTGCTACCCATCACTTGAAACTGAGCTGAGAATATAATGATCTAACTGAACCTGTTTCTCAAGCCTATGTCGTCAAACTAGATCCATCATTTTAACTAAACTTTCCCACGTTTGGTTTATTCCATTAAGAAAAACTTTAGTGTACAAGGATATAAAGTCTCTTGATATTTCAAGGGCAGAGAAACCTCCCACAAAAAAGCCAGGTGGTTCGTTGATTTAAATTGAAAACATTAAGCTTTACTATCCTAAAATGGCACAAGATGGGGATATGACTCCAAGAAAAAAACCCTCTGCGTTCTGTGCTGTATCTGTTTCTGTAGGTTTCCTTCTATTTCTACATGTCTATTTTTCCTTTCTTCTCTAGTTGTTTATTTTTTCCACTGTCATTCTTCCTTATATGAAATAGTTACTAGCCATTTTCACTGGGTGGGAAAACAAGAGGGTGATATGAAGTAAATTATGGTAGATTAACAGGCTGGAACACTATGTAGCTATTTTATTTTATTTTTCTTTCTCTTTTTAACATCTTTATTGGAGTATAATTGCTTTACAATGGTGTGTTAGTTTCTGCTCTATAACAAAGTGAATCAGCTATAAATATACACTATGTAGCTATTTCAAATGTATTTATAAAATCTATAGAAATATGGAAAATGTCTGCCAAAACATTAATTTTTGTTAAATTAATTACACTGAGGTGATCCTAATACCTTTGCTGCCTACATAAGCAAACCAAAACCTATAAATGCCTCAAAGTTAAGAAATCTAAACTTAAGGGCAACCAATCACAAATGGCCAATCAGGCATTCCAAATACTACAACCTTATGCTAAAGCTATTCAGATGATTGCCTTGCTTTGCTTCTACCTTTTCTCTATAAAAGTCTTTCCCCTAGCTCCTGTCAGTGGAATGAGAGTTCTTACCCGCTTCTGGTTTGGTGCTGCCCAATTTGAATTGATTTTTTTCTCAAATAAACTCTTAACATTTTTTAAATGCCTCAGTTTATATTTTAACATTACAAAATGGTTTATATACTATCACTACAATAATTTTTAAAAGTGCAGAAACTAAGAAAATGATGGAAAAGTAATATGTAAAACTGAACGGTCTTTAGGACTTGTGTAATTTTTTTCTCTCATTCACATTTTCTTTTCTTTTTTTAAAAAATATTTATTTATTTATTTGGCTGCCTTGGGTCTTAGTTGCAGCACGTGGGCTCTTCGTTGTGGCACGCAGGCTTCTCTAGTTTTGACGTATGGGCTCCAGAGCACGCAGGCTCAGTAGTTGCAGTGCACAGGCTCTCTAGTTGTGGTGCGTGGGCTCCAGAGCGTACAGGCTCAGTAGTTGTGGCACACGGGCTTGGTTGCCCCACTGCATGTGGGATCTTAGTTCCCCAACAAGGGATCGAACCTGTGTCCCCTGCATTGGAAGGAAGATTCTTAACCACTGGACCACCAGGGAAGTCCCCACAAATTTTCTGTATTGCATCATCTTCTCAACAGTTAAAAACATTAAAACAAAAGGACTTAAATGCTTGGGAAATGAAGATTTGTTTAGGTGACACGATTATGGGTGTATTTTCTTTCATAAAATTTCAGTTTGATGTTGTTGGGAAAATAATAAACATACCTTATTAAAAATGGACAAGTAATAAAATTTTTAAAATATATATTATTTATAAGAGTATTAAAAAAACACCAAATACCTAGAAATAAGTGTAATGAAAGATGCACAAGGAGATTGCTGAGAGAAACTAGAGAAGACCTAAATAAATGGAGACACATACCAGGTCATGGGCTAGAAGACAACATAAATAAGATGTTAAAAATAAATAAGCTACAAGGATATGTTGTACAGCACAGGGAATATAGGCAATACTTTATAATAACTATAATGGAGTATAATCTTGAAATACCATGAATCACTAAGTTGTACACCTGAAACTTACAAATTGTAAATCAACTATACCTCAGTTTAAAAAAAAAAAGTCAATTCTCCCTAAATTGATTGACAGACTCAATGCAACCCAAGCAGGATTTCTGGTGAAAATACAAAGAACCTAGAACAGCCAACACAGTCTTGAAGTAAAATATCAAAGCTGGAAGACTTAACACTATGAGAAATCAAAACCTACTATAAAGACAGGTTGATGTTGGCACAAGGAAAGACAAAAGAGAGCAACAGAACATAACAGAGTCTGGAAACAGACCGCTGCAGAGGTCGTCACCTAGTTTACAATAAAGGCACCACTGCCATCAATGGAGAAAAGATGTTCTTTTAGACAAATGTTGTAAGGGAAAAAAAAAGAGCCTTGACCCTTATCTCATATTAAACAAAGTATTAAAAATGGATCATAGGCATAAATATGAAAGGTAAAACAATAAAGCTTCTAGAAAAAAAAAGGAATCAAATATTTTCATGAACTTGAGGCAGGCAAAGTTTCTTAAACAAAACATACAACAGCACTAACCATAAAGGAAAATATTGCTAACTTAGACTTCATTACAATTAAAACCTCTGTTCATCAAAAGACACCATTTAAGAATATGAAAAAGTAAGGCATAGACTATATTTTACTGCATGGATGATAACCCCTCAATAAAAAATTGTTTTATATAGACAGATAAAGAAAACTCTGCTTCTGAAAGATAGGGTTGTCTACTGAAAAAAAATGCACAACCCAAAAGTTGAGAATTATGTTTTATTTGCTGGCTTACTAAAGACTTCAGCCTGGGAGACAGCCTCTCAGAAGCTCTGAGGGACTGCTCCAAAGAGGTAAGGGAGGAGCCAGGATATATAGGAGTTTTTGCAACAAACAAACAAAAACAAAAAAACCCAAGTAGTCAGAACACAAAAAGATTACTGCTAATTAAGGAAAAACCAGGCATCTCAAGTTAATGAATTTAGCACTTTTCTAAGTATGGGAAGATGCAAGAGTCTGGGCTTAATGAAATTATTCCTTTGATATGCACCTTAACTACCTAGGGCCAGTACCCTAGTTTTTCCTCCATCCTGAGTTCCCCTCTGTGCACCACTAGGGGCATAGCTGCAGTGACTGATGTCTTTTCTTAAAAAATTAATTTACTTAATTTATTTATTTTTGGCTGCATTAAGACTTCGTTGCTGTGCGTGGGCTTCCTCTAGTTGTGGTGAGCAGGGGCTACTCTTCGTTGTGGTGCGTAGGCTTCTCATTGCGGTGGCTTATCTTGTTGCAGAGCACGGGCTCTAGGCACGAGGGCTTCAGTAGTTGTGGCATGCAGGCTCAGTAGTTGTGACTCACGGGCTTAGTTGCTCCATGGCATGTGGGATCTTCCCGGACCAGGGCTCAAACCTGTGTCCCCTGCATTGGCAGATGGATTCTTAACCACTGCGCCACCAGGGAAGCCCAGTGACTGATGTCTTGATGGCCTCAACATCCTTTGTTTACTGAAATGGCAAGTGACATTCTTTGTCCACAAGGCAGACATACCTTTCCCTATCCTTCCCATTAAGAACAGCTAAAGGGCTTACTTGGTGGCGCAGTGGTTGAGAGTCCACCTGCCGATGCAGGGGACACGGGTTCGTGCCCCGGTCCGGGAAGATCCTACATGCCGCGGAGCGGCTGGGCCCGTGAGCCATGGCCGCTGAGCCTGCGCGTCCGGAGCCTGTGCTCCGCAACGGGAGAGGCCACAACAGTGAGAGGCTCGCGTACCGCAAAAAAAAAAAAAAAAAAAAAAGAACAACTAAAATCCTTGGACATTTTATATGAAACAAACAAAAGAAGACTCTGAAAGATGGAGAGAAGGAGGCTGACTAGGGACCCTAGAAGGACACAGTGGTGAGTTCCCTGGGTTTTCTTTTTCCCTCGTATGTCCCAGACTGCATGCTGGAGAAGATGGCCTACAGAAACCTCTGTAGGGAATTGAAGAAATGCGCTACAGAAACCTGTTCTCTTTAGCCAAAAGACAAAATAAAGAGCAGCCTAGCAACACAGAAAACTTTTAGACAATAACTACTTTACTCCAGCGCAACACTACAGAAAAAACTGCAGCCCCATCATCATCCCTGCCACAAAGGCCGAGGGGGGTAATCTAGACTTTCACCTTCGCTAGGCTGTAAAGAGGAGCCCCACCCTGCTGCTGGGGCGACATCAGAGAAGGCTGAGTGGTAATAGCTTCCGCTAGTGCCACCCTGTGGTGTCAGTGGAGAACGTGTGGGAAGCCTGGACTTCCACAGCCACCCAGAAGTTACAAGGAACGCCTCCCCACCAGGTGTCAATGGAGGCCAAGTGGGGAACCTGGACGCTGCCCCTACCTAGTGATGTGGTGGTGCCCTTCTACCTCTGCTGGAGCAGCAGCAGTGTGTTAGCAACCTGGGCCGCTGGACTCTTTAATCAATAGATATTGAGAAGAGACCAGACAAGAATTCCAGGCAAGGCTTTATTGGGGCTCATGCTGCAGCAGGAGGGAGTGAAAACAAGAGTCAGGTGCCCATGCTCGCTCCACAAGAGGAGCTGCTTGGGTCCTTAAAAGGGGTAAGAATGGGCACATACGTGGGTTGGGCAGGAGGTGAAGATTAGGTGGTCTGCCCACACTCTTGGTGGTGCTGTGTGAAGGGATCATAAAGAGTACCCAGCTTTTGCTCCTGAAACCTTAGAAGTGGCAGTTTGTTTGAGTTTTTTCTGTATCTTATTGTTCATAATTGCCCCAACTGCCCATGCATGCAGTTATTTTTAGTCCCTTATAGTTGCTTTGTATTCTGTTGCTTGAGGGGACATTTGTCCAGGTTCAAGCACTCCAGTAAAGGGTCCCAGGTCCCAGATCCCAGCCCATCTCAAGTGGAGACCTGCTATAACAGAAGATTTAAATAAGATACAAAATCTCATAATATTAAAAGTGCTCAGGTTTCTAGCTAAAGTCATTCATCAGAAAAATCTCCACTTGAAAGACAATAGACAATCAACAGATGCCAATACCAAGATGACATAGTTGTTAGAATTATCTGACCAGGATTTTAAGTAGCCATAATAAAAATGCTTCAACAAGCAATTACAAACACATTTAAAACAGTTGAAAAAATTGGGTCTCAGTAAAGAATAGAAGATATCAAAAATCACCACATGGAAATTTTAGAACTGAAAAATATAATAACTAAAATTAAAAACTCAATGTATGGACTCAACAACAAAATGGAAGGACACAGGAAAGAATCAGTGAACTTGAAGATAGCAGTCACTCAATATGACCAACAGAGAGAAAACAGACTGGAAAAAAAAATGAACAGAGCTTTAGGGACCTTGGGACTATAACAAAAAAATCTAATAATCGTTTCATTTGATCAGAAAGAGAGGAGAAAGAAGGTGAGGCTGGAAAAAAAAAAAAAAAAGGTGAAGAAATAATGGCTGAAAGTTTCCCAAATTTGGCAAGACATAAACTTACATATGCAAGAAGGTGAGTAAACGCAAAATACGATTAACCCAAAGAAATTCGTGCCAAGATATATCATAGTCAAATTTCTGAAAACTAAAGACAAAAAATCTTGAAAGCAGTGGTGGAGAAACAATACCTTACTTAAAGGGGAAAAATAACTCACGTGACAGAGATTTCCCATCAGAAACCATGGAGGCTGGAAGGAAGTGGCACAATTTTCCAAGTGCTGAAAGAAAACTGTCAACCCAGAATTGTATATCCAGTGAAAACATTCTCCAGGAATGAAGAGGAAATCAAGAAATTTTCAGATGAAGGAAAACTAAAAGAATCTGTCACCAGCTGACCTACCTTAAGAGAATGGGTAAAGGAAGTTCTCTGAGCAAAAAGAAAATGCTGAAAGAAGGAATCTTAGAACATCAAGAAGGAAGAACAATGGAAAGAGCAAAAATATGAGTAAACACATAGACTTTCTTTCTCCTCTTAAGTTTTCTAAGATGGTTGAAGTGAAAATTATGCTACTGTCTGATGTGGGTCTCAATGAATGTAGAGGAAATATTAAGACAATTATAAATATGGAAGAGTAGAGGGAGGAATGCTTTCTACACTTCACTTGAACTGGTAAAATGTTGATATCAGTAGACTGTGATAGTGGTTGTGAGGTAATAGAAAAAAAATATATATATATATATTTATATATTGGTCTCTGCCCCTGGTTCCTGGCACAGAGCTCCTAAAATCCTTGTAATTTCCTAAGTGATAAGAGCACGAAGAGCATCTTTTGTTCTAATATTTGGTCTTTGACTTGGCTCCTGACACAAAGTTCCTAAACACTTTGGGATTTCCTGGTTGACAGCAGTGTCTTCTGTTCTAATGAGGTGACTCTTGGTGGGATCCTGGATGGCAGCTGATCACCAGAAAGACCAAGACATGATTAGAAGCTTGGGATTTTCACCTCCTATCCCCCCATCCCATTCTCCAGAGAGGGAAGACTGGCTGGAAATGGACATAATGATTGATCATGCCTACATGATGAAGCCTCTATAAAAATTCCAAAAGTACGGGGTTTGGAGAGTGTCCAGATTGGTGAATCCTCCACATATCGGGAGGTTGATGCATGCCTACTCTATGGGGACAGAAACTCCTGCACTCAGGACCCTCCCAGACCTTGCCCTCTATATCTCTTCATCTGGCTATTCATCTGTATCATTTATCATATCCTTTATTAGATAATAAACTGGTAAACGTGTTTCCCTGAGTTTTGTGAGCTGTTCTAGCAAATAATTGAATCCAAGGGAGAGAAGGTCATGGGAACCTCTGACTTGTAGCCAAGAGGGGAGCAGTCTCATGGAACTGAGCCTTTAACTTGTGGGATCTGACACTGTCTCCAGGTAGACCGTGTCAGAATTGAGTTAAATTGTAGGATACCAAGCTGGTGTCACAGAGAATAATTGTCCTTGGTGTGTGACCCGCACCACCCCCCAGCTCCCGCCAACATTTGGTGTCAGACGTGTTATAAGTGTGGTAGCAGGGTGAGAATAAAGGAGAAACACAGGAGAAGACTGAGTTTTTTTAAAAACAGTTTCATATATATAATGTAATAGCTAGCGCCACCACTAAAAAAGCTACATAAAGAGGTATATCCACACTACATAGATAAGCCAAAATGGAACTCTAACCAAGATGAAATGTGTAATATTTACCTTTTTTATGCAAAGTAAATTATTTCTTGATCAGTTTTACAAACTTGCAACAAGCTTTTTAGTTCTTTTTGTTGGCTTTTTAAAAACTGAAGTATAATTGGCAATATTTATCTTTTTAAAAGGCTATTTATTTGGAATTTCTTTTCACTTAGATGGGCCTTTACTTTTACAAGTAAGTGGTCCTAAAGAAGACCTACTCTCAGTTAACACAGTAGCAATAATCAGTAATGCTATATCATAAAAAAAGTAAATGGAATAAAAACTACAGTATAAGAGTATTTTTAGAAAAACTACTCAATCTGTAAGTGTAAGTACTAAAAGAAAGCTCTATAGGAGGGTTTTAAGAATCCAGCACGGGCCATAAAAATAAAAAGTTAACTGAATTCTTTGGCTAGATTTTTTTTCTTACTATTCATAGACACTCAGCTTCCAAGAAAAACTTCAGCAGTTGAAATAAGTACCCATTTTATCAAAAGTAGGTCAGATTAATCCTGTATACTGCCACCACAATGCTCAATGCATTCAAATATATTTCCTAGTTCTGTAGTCACCACTCTTTGGAAAGTGTATGCCCAGTTGTTCACCAATCATTTTTCTTTCCCCACTGGGCATACTGATAGACCATGTTTCCTGGCGTCCTTTGAAGTTAGGTACAGCCATGTTTATGAGTTCTGGCCAATGGAATGCGGGTTGAAGACTTGGCCTTAAAACCCTCCCATGCATGATCCTCCATGCTTGCCCCTCATCTGTTAGCCAGATGTAGAGGATCCAATGGAGGGGACCCTGAGGAGGCCCCAGGGGATTGTGAAGCCACTAAATGGAAGGAGCCTGGGTCTCTGAATCACAACTTGGCAGAAATGATGGGTCGTCTGACCACAAGCACCTAAGTGGAACTGTAGACAGACAATAAACAAACATTTATTGTGTTATGCCACTGACATTCTTTTAGTAGCAGTTAGCCTGCCTTGACAAATACAGAGTACATGTTTCTCATGCTTCCTTTCTCTGCTTCTCCACAACTGAATTCATGAGGGAATTAGCTGTGAGACTCCTTTAATGACCCTGCAAAAAGATATTAAACCTCCTCGGAGAACCTTGCCAATTGCTAAGTCTAAGTTCTTTTCATCAGCCTGCCCTTCCTTGCTGTTATATTCCACCGAATTTTTGAGGCTTGTGAACACTCTGAAGTCCAGCATTGAGAGATGAAAGAATCATTCTTTGCTGTGTTTACAGGGTCATGGGCATGAGAACTTGTTGCTTCATATCCCAGGCGGCATCTAAGTAAATAGCAAATACATAGATTTCAATTTCTACTGGGATGCCAAACTGCGTACTCGAGTTACCATGACACTGTGATCTGACAGAACAAAGTGATTATAAAGACTCCAGAATTATATTACCACACTATCTATCCCTAGAATGTGGTATTTAATATAATAATTTAATATCAAAAAATTAAGTACTTTAAATATATTTAGGTGTCTTTTTTTCTTTCTATGACTCTAGAGTTGTGAAACTTCTGAGCCTGCACAGGTTCTTAACTTTTTTTGGTGCCACAGATCCTCTGTAAGTCTGGTAAACCTAATGGACCCCTTATCACAATAATGTTTTTAAATGAATAAAATACATAGGATTTCAAAGAAAACCAACTGAATTAAAATACTGTTATCAAAATATTTAAAAAATGTCTTACGGTAATAGGTGTCTCTATTGACACATTAAATTAGAAGATCTAGTAGTTGGTCGAATAATTACTGCAATTTTGAAGTAGTGATGAGTGGAAATGACATTTTGAGATAATTATTGTAAGATAAAGATATCTATGGTTTCTATCGGTGACAAAAATCACAAGTATTGCTAATACTAACTGGTTTGTTGCCTAATTCATAATCAAAAGAAATGTTAAATTTCAATTATAAGTTAATGAAACTAAAGATGAAACTCTGATTTTATCTGTGAAGTGCAAGTTAAGAACTCCAGGCCTGGTGGTTTCCCCAAAACATCAATCCTGTTTATCTCGGAGTAGTGGAAATACAGATGGTTTAAAAATTTTCTTCTTTTCTGTATTTTTCAAATTTTCCAGAATAAGCAAACATCACTTTTGCATGATATTTACAAAAACAAAAAGGGGTGTATTGCTTGGTAAGATTCAGGGTATAAAAATAAAATTGGAAAAACAAAACAATGCTTGAAGAAAATCCTTTAGGAAAAGTAAAAAAAGGAAAACAAAATCCTGGATGAAGATGGAGAAGCTGAACCTGACTTTCATCGGAACACAAAGTTGGTGAGGCCTTTATGCCATTTATCTTTATACACAAATTCTTTAATACACGATGCTGCCTCAGGGCTGAAGCACCATAACTCTTTTAACGGGCCACACAGGCACTCTTGGGCCACATCCCAAGTAAAAAGAAAAAGGGGAACCCACAGGTCACTAGTAGTCATGAGTTTAGTAATTTTATTATCCATCCATACCTTCTGCATCTTCCCCTCTTGCTAACCCTCCCAGCCAGGACTTGTCTGCCTTCTCAATGCTCTGCACAGTGGTCTGGGAGAGAAAACTAGACAGTGAAATCCAAACTCCCTACGGGCCCTACAAGACCCTCCTGGATCTGGCCCCTACCTACCTCCCCAACTTCCAACTGCATTCCCCATGCGTCGGCCTCTCTGACCTTTTGATTCCTCCAATAAGCCAAACTTGTTCCAGCCTCGGGGGCTTTGTCTTTCCTGGTCCTCCTTCCCGGCAATTTCCTCCTCCAGAGCATCCCGAGACCAGTCTTGGCTCCTTATCCTTGGGGCTCTGATGTCTTTCCCCAGAGACTTTCCTTACTTGCCCATTGAAAGTCCCCAAGCAGCCCCTGCACTTAAAACTAGCTGACACGGGAATCAAAGAATGAATGAATGAATGAGTGAAATGAACGAATACCTGCGGACTGCCTCCTTGGGGCGTACTCTGGCTTGGAAATCAAACTCAGTTTGTAGAGCGAAAGCACGTTAATAGCGGTTTTAATCTGTCCGCTCAGACGTTGGCCCCCCACAAATCTCTGGAGGTCCGGGCGTGGAAAACCCAGAGAGCCTTGGGGGCTGTCGGCGCGAAACTGCGGCTGCGCGCAGCCTGGGGCGGGGCGTGGCCAACGCCGATGCGGGGAAGTGAGTCCAGAGCCAGCGAGAGGACGCTGGAGGGCGCGCTAGAGCGGCGCGGCCCGGCCTGGTGTGGGCGAGCCGGCCATGGAGGACGAGCAGAGCTTCTCAGATATTTGTGGCGGCCGCCTGGCCCTGCAGCGCCGCTTCTACTCCCCTTCCTGCCTGGAGTTCTGCCTCAGCTGCCCTCGGATCACCCTGCGTTCGCTCACCGCTGTCACCTGCAGCGTGTGGCTAGCGGCCTACGGACTCTTCACACTCTGCGAGGTAAGGCCTGCCGGCCTCTTCCCGCGATCTGAGTCGGGGTGTCGGGTTTGGAAGGGTCATTGGGGCCTTAGGGTCGAGCCCAGACCTCTCGCCGGACCCTCCTGCGATCGTGGGGCCTGGAGGGCGGAAACTCGCTGGTTCTGGGGACGCCGTTCCGCTGCTGGACAGCTCTCTTCCTTACGTTTAGTGAAGTTTGTGCTCCTGTACTTTATCCCCGTCCTGGGTCGCTGCTCTGCTCCGTGGTTCCACCCAGCATACATCTAGTCCTTGCAGGACAGCCTAAAACTTTAACTTCCATGTACTCTCCGTAGTACATGCTCATAGTAATTCAGTTCCAAGGTCCTCATCCATAACTTTCACCCCTCAGAGGAATCACTGCTAACAATACCTTTTACAGTCTTCTAGAAACTGTCTTTGCCTCCGTAAATCACAAGAATTGTGTGCAAGTTAATTGTTTGATAGTTCTTCCTAATCTCTCTTTTTCAAGGCAATCTAACCCCCCCCCCCCAAATCCCTTCCCCAACTTCAAGTATTTTCTAAAGAATTGTGAAATTACGGAGAGGAGTGGTTTCTGTGCTCAATTTCCAGACTCATTCCTATTTTCTGAGCCTCAGTTTTCACATCTCTAAAATGGAATTAATATCTGCCACACCAACTTCACAGCATTGTGAGGGTCACATGTAGTAGCATTGTGACAGCCCTAAAATAAAAGGAATCATCCTAATTGCCCTTTTCAGGATGAATTTAGTTTCATATTTAGTGTCCTGTGTGGACTATATTATTTCAGGAGTGGTCTGACCAGAGCTGAAATACAGCAAGGCTATTTATTTCTATAATTTGGGTATTGTTTTCGATACTGCATCCATTTGCTTTTTTTTTGCCATCAGAGCATATTTCAGAGCATGGTAATTTAGTAGTATAGATATATGCAAAATATATGCCCTAATTTGTACCAAATTGTATCTAAAAGTTTGTTCATAAGTCAATCAAAATGGTTAAGTTGCCAAGACAGTCCTTCCTCCTCCCCCCAGAAAGATTTCATATATAAAATAGTTGAGTATCAATACTAGCCTGAGCTCTGGTCAGGTAGTCATGTGAGGAGGAGGGAACAGGTATTTATTAAATGCCCACTGAGTGCCAACTGCTTTACTGAATGCCTCATCTCAACCTTAGAAGAAAACCAAGACTTAGAAAGAGTAATAACTTATCCGAAGTGATAAAGCTAGTAAATGGCGTACGGGGGCTTCAAACCCAGGGCTGTCTGACTCTGAAACCATTTTTTTCCCACTATACCATGATGTCTTCTCATTGCAGGGGGCTTGCTTAGGCAAAATTTTTAAATAGAAGTTTGTGTTTACGCCAGCTCCCTTTTGTACTCACCTCTCATCCTGGTATATCCCACTTACCCTCAACAAATGTCCAGGGCTCCGTAACCTTATCTTCCTTTAAACTCCACTGCAACACTTCTTAAGGGCTCTGTGTACCAAAATTTCTTATTTTTCCTCCTATTCAAAACTACTAATTACTGAATCTCAGCTAGGATGAGAAGAAATCTGATGAAGGAATTCATTAAAACATGTGGCTAAACTTCAACCCAAAACGAATATTGAACTGTCAGATAGAATTTCAGAAAGAAAAATGAAGTATAAAAAATGCAGGGGTAATGAAGTTTTGGGCAGGGATTACTTTATAGAAAAGCTGATATGGATCAAATCCCCTAAGTATATACTGTTCTTCATCCCTTCTTTCCTCCCAGTTTTTGAATTCACAGTTCTATTAGAATTCTAGGTTTTTACCTGACTTATTCCAACCTGGAATGTCCTTCCCCCTTCCTTTTCTCAGCTAAGTATATTTGTCAGTAACCACCACCTCCTTTGCACCAGTTAAATCCTGCTTCCTTGGAAGTCTTCATAGGATATTCCTGTGTGCTTTAATGTCTCTCTTTCTGGCTTTCTCTCTCTCCCTTTTAATCCTGTCTTAGTCACTTCTAGTCAGAATCATAGTATTCTCCAAAAGGATTTTATATATGTTAATCTTGCCTCTAATAAATCTGTAAGGGCCAGAACTGAATTTTATCTCTCTATTCTTCCATAATGCTTATTCAGTTCACACTATGTACAAGACACTGTACTAGATACTAGACATTTAATTAGCTCAAAGTAGATATTTCTGGGTCATCAGAGACCCAGCACATAGATTTCTCCATCCTTCATTTGTTAATCAACAAATAATTTCCTAGCACAGAGGTCAGCAAACTTCTTTTTAAAAGGTCGAATAGTAAATATTTTAGGCTTTCAGGTCTCTGTCTCAGATTCTTCTGTTTCTTTTTCTCTCTTTCTTTTTATCAACCCTTTAAAAAATGTAAAAAACATTCTTAGCTTAAGGTGGACCAGACAAACACATATCACAGGCCCAAATAGTTTTCAGACTCCTGATCTAACAGTTAACTATGTGTTATGTAGAAAGAAGTCGAAAGGTACCTTCAAGGAAAACCAGAGCTGATCAATAGTTAAAGCAGTAAACACAGATTTTATTCATAAACTATTGCAATGGGAGAAAAGAGACTTAAGTATTGAATTGGGCTCAATTCTAAATATAGCAGGGACCAGTGGAAATGTATAGCTAAGGAGCAGGGTCAGGGGTCAGTGGATGGAAAATTACTAAAAAGAAACATCAGGGGTAAAGGGGGATTCTGGGTAAATTGATTTGACAGGATTCTGGCTGAAGGCAGGCCACGGTGATTAGATACCAAGGGTGAGGGTCTTCTTTAAACTCAGCAAGATTCTTGCTACAACTTGTTGGACAATGCAGGCCCAACAAGAATGGACACCAAGGTCCAGCACTTAGAAGAGCTTGACTAGAGTTAGGTCAAAGAGGGTATCTTGTCAGTAACAAAAATTAATAAAACACTTCCTATGCTCAAGGAATGACAGTCGTAAATTAGTCTCTTGATTCTAGATCATCGATGATTTTTTTCCTGTGTCATCCTTCTAAATAGCTTTTTGGAAAAAAAAGGGAAAACAGTGCCACATGAAAGCAACATACCTTGATAGAAAAACACACTTCAACTTCAGAAATGTTAGAAGGTTGTAGATGTGTCGTAGAATCAAAGAAGTAAATACCATTTTGGGGGCCCTTAACACATCAGTCATTTCATCTAGTCAGTCAGCCTTAACACATTAGTCAGTCACAACCCAAAACAACTAAAAGAACCCTAAATAGTAAGATCTTTATTATTTAACAAAACAAGAAGTCAGGACGAAGGAGGGCTCTAGAGGGCTTAAGAGGCTCTGTTGATCTTACTTTTTTCATCTTGCTGCTCTTCCGCCCTTGATGTACTCTACCTGTCCTCAGCCTAGCTTTCCACATGGTTTGGCAGAGGCCACGTAGTTGGTTTTCAGGTATCAAAACCTCAGGATGAAGGGGCCTTCTCTTCCTTAGATCTCTTTTTTGAGATGGACTTAGTTTTCCAGAAACCCCTCCAGCCGACTTCCCCTCACATCTCATTGGCTAGAGTTGTGTCATAGGTCCATTTCTGAACCAATCATTGGCAGGAGTGGGAACCAATCATGATTCCCTCCAACTTCTATTAGAAAGGAGGAGCGGCTGTTGAGTATTATCTGCTACACTGTGCTAAGCATTTTATTACTCTCCAGTCTGCGATTTTCCTACATATCTTACTGATGGAGCATGAGAAGAAAAGATCTGAGTCCTTAAGTTGCAATTTTGGAAGAAAAATCTCTGAAAGCGGTGTGATGGGTATTTTGCTGATGGAGGTTCGCCTCCCGAGACCTATCCATTTGTTGTCTGGATGTATTTTATCATATGCTTTCGTAGCATTACAGAGCCCAAGTAAAAGTAGTTTCCTCTTCCTCCGTGCATGTTCTTCCCATCTGTTCACCTCACAACAGAACAAAGGCTTTTTTCCACATTGCCTAGAGTTGACGTATTAAATAGCAGAGCTATATGTGGAGGACCACTTGGTAACCTTACCGCCTGTGTCTGGCTCTCTTCAGAACAGCATGATCCTCTCTGCTGCCATCTTCATCACTCTCTTAGGCCTGCTTGGTTACCTCCATTTTGTGAAGATTGATCAGGAGACTCTGTTAATCATTGATTCCCTTGGCATCCAGATGACCTCATCTTATGCCTCAGGCAAAGAAAGCACCACCTTCATTGAGATGGGCCAGGTGAACGATGTTGTCATTAATGAGGCTATTTACATGGTAAGTATTTAAGTCATTACAGGCCTCTCTGGATGAGGCAGCCCATGGGGTATGCCTGGATCTAAACTGAGTCTTAATGCGTAAAGTAACTGATGTCACAGAATTAAACTTGAGGGCTCTCTGTTCCAGTACCTGTAGTGTTTTCTTTTTGGCTGACATGTCCTTAAGCCATAAAAGTGAAACTTGTATTGAAAACATATGTCCTTTATTTTTAAAGAGATACTATAGGTTTTTATGGATAGGGAGTCAGCATTTCATCTTTATTTTCTAGCCCTGCTTCAAAGTCATCTCTGCTTGTTGTTTTGTCTTTTTTAATCTAAAGAATGAGAATATACTTCTCCCTCACTTCAAATGCATTCTTTTTCAAGTGTATGAAAAAGTTTTAAGCCTTCCCTTGAGAAAGAAAACTGAATTTTACTTAGATCTCTGCTATTTGGTTTATTTTCTTACAGCAGAAGGTGATTTACTACCTCTGCATTTTATTGAAGGATCCAGTGGAACCACATGGGATATCCCAAGTAGTACCTCTCTTCCAGGTGAGCATAGAATACTTGTTTCTTCTGCAAAGAAATCCTCTACCTTTCTCCTCCTGTCTGCATATCCACGGCTTCTTATGTTCAGTAGGAATGTGAACTTCTGTTGTCAAGAGTATTTGAGGATACCTGAGGGGTATTTTTACTGAGAATTAGGATTTTAGTTATTTCAGAAATTCCTTTCTGAGGCAAATAAGGCTTTCAGAAATATTATGAATTTATACAAATTTTAGAGATAAAAACATATATATAGCAACTTCTGCCTGTAGGTCATCATTCATCTGCTTTGACTCCGTCAGTCTGCCAATATGCGATTTTACATAGATGTTATTGATCTATACGGACTTTTATACACTATTTTGTGTCTTGTTTTTTTATATATATACATTTATTTATCTATTTATTTATTTATGGCTGAGTTGGGTCTTTGTTGCTGTGCGCGGGCTTTCTCTAGTTGCGGTGAGCGGGGGCTACTCTTCATTGCGGTGCGTGGGCTTCTCATTGTCGTGGCTTCTCTTGTTGCAGAGCACGGGCTCTAGGCGTGCAGGCTTCAGTAGTTGTGGCACGTGGGCTCAGTAGTTGTGGCTTGCAGGCTCTAGAGCTCAGGCTCAGTAGCTGTGGCACACGGGCTTAGTTGCTCCGCGGCATGTGGGATCTTCCCGGGCCAGGGCTCAAACCCGTGTCCCTTGCATTGGCAGGCAGATTCTCAACCACTGCGCCACCAGGGAAGCCCCCTTGCTTTTTTAATATACATATTTTCATGCATTTACAAAGGCCATTATACTTATTATTTTAAATAATTATATCATGTCAAATATCAGTTTATTTAGCTACCTCATTTACTAGCTTTTGAAATCATGTTCAGATTATTTTTTGGTTTTTTCTTACAAAAAAACACTTATACAAAGACGCAGACCTACTAGAGAATGGACTTGAGGATACGGGGAGGGGGAAGGGTAAACTGGGACAAAGTGAGAGAGTGGCATGGACATATATACACTACCAAATGTAAAATAGAGAGCTAGAGGGAAGCAGCCGCATGGCACAGGGAGATCAGCTAGGTGCTTTGTGACCACCTAGAGGGGTGGGATAGGGAGGGTGGGAGGGAGGGAGAAGCAAGAGGGAAGAGATATGGGGACATATGTACATGTATAACTGATTCACTTTGTTATAAAGCAGAAACTAACACACCATTGTACAGCAATTATACTCCAATAAAGATGTTAAAAAATTTTAAAAAAACACAAAACTTATACAAACATGATTATAATCAATTATTTTATAGGTATGTAAAGTATTTATGTATGCAGTTAACTCTGCCTCACTGCCCTTCCTTTTTCAAAGGATTTAAGGAAGCTAAGCTAAAATTCTTTTGCATTATAGTTCAAAATTATTTTATTAAAGCTTATGAATAGTTGCATAGATTTTAATCATGTTTGAGATTTGGCTCCAGAGATTGGACAACTTTACCATACTTTTGTGAATTTGTACTTGTTTTCCTGTAGTCTTGGCTAACAGTGGGTTTAGCTATTTTTTAGTTTAGTATGTAGGGAAAGGAATTTAGAGTTATTAAATTTGTGTCTCTTTAAATGACAAAGAGACTTTTCATATTTCCTTGTAAGTGCTATCTATCAGTATTTTCTGTTTTAAACTATCCATCTCCTCTATTAGTCAAGTAGATACTAGATAGTGATTATGCATTGTAACAATTTATATATTTTGGGTAGCAAACTGTTATGAAATATGCTTTCCCCATATATTTTTCCCATTCTGTGGATTTTCTTTTCATTTGGTTGTATTATATTTCATTATACAAAATAATTTTCAATATTTACATATTAAACTGCCCTTCCTGTCTCTGGGAACTGCTTTGCAGCTTGTGATACTTCCCACGAGGGTCTGTCCTTGTTACTCTTCTTGCTTTGTCTTAGGTGGAGGTCATGAAATTTACATTAAAAACTGTCTTTCGAGCTCCTGCTTCCACAGTTCACAGGCTGGGATGTGGGCCTGGTTAGGGATTCCTCCTAGGAAAATGCTGTGAGGCCTGAACTTCTGCCTCTCTGAAGCCCACACCTGTACCATATAGACCCCCTGGTCGTGGGTGAGAGATTGAGGTTGCACATGGACACAATACCACTAAGCACTTTACATTCATCTTATTTCTGCATTTCTCCCCTTTGGAATTCAGAGTGCCAAGCCCCGGCTGGACTGCTTGATTGAAGTGTACAGAAGCTGCCAGGACATCCTGGCACACCAGAAAGCCACATCAACGAGCCCGTGAGTCCCAGCGTTTAGAAGGCCAGTATTGTTGTCCAGAGGAGATGACTCCTAAGCCACAGTGGCTGGTTTATTTTCTGTATTTTAAACCATCAAGTGGGCACAGTCCTAGGAACCAGTATGGATGCGGTGGATCTCAGAGCCGTAGAGCAGGTGCCTGGAAGCCTAACTTATTGTGTGATGTTGAGCAAAGTACTTACGTGTATTTTAGTGTTCCCCTTGTAAGATTTTGTTTACCACCTGAGGGGAGACCTCGAAACAGTATGTCAGGAGTAATGTTGACGAAGAGCACTTTGTGATATTCCTAAGCACGTTCAAGTTTACTTTTTGTTGAAATTTGTAGAGCAAGACAATGGGAAACTGACATCAGATCTCTTGAGAAAGATAATTTTCAACTGCACAGTACCCCTGTATAAAAGCTAAGAGAAAAAGCAAGCCCTTCAGGGGCTGGTCAGTAGGAAGAAATGTCCTACAAAAGACTAGTCTCTGTCCACCTAGCTCCTGTGTTCTGTACAGGGTTAATTTATGATGATTCTCTTAATAAACAGATCTCCTTCCAAAACAGACACAATTGCTTGGTTCAGACAGCTGCTTTTTATTGACAAACACGATCATGGCATTTCAGTCACGGGTGTCTAGCAGATTAATTCTCTTGTTACTCAGCATTGTCTATGGTTTCAAAAACTTCTTTTGCCAAGAGGGGTGAGATAAAAGGCCAGACAGAAATTTGACTTTGGTTTCCAGACATGTTAAAGAAGGATAAACATACATACTGTAGAAGCCTTTGTTTATAAGGCAGTTTCTTCTATATAAAATTAATAAACTAAGGGAGGATTCCTGAAGGGTTGGGAAGAAGACAGGGCGGGGGAAATAGCTTGACCCCCAAATTCAATATGAACACAGCTCCATTCTTGCTTACTTTTTCTTTGGGATTTTTTTTTTTTTTGAACTCCTGGCCAGATGATAATTCCTTATTTGCCTTAGACACACTCAAGATATTACAAAACCAGAGCTGTAACTTCTGCCTTTTATACCAGCCCTGGAGGGGTTATTCAGGAGCCTGTGGGACATGTGACATGTGACATGTGACTTGGTCGAGGTAGAAATGTCTCAGCTAAATCGCAAATGCTGGGGGAAAGGCAGGAACAGAAATGGGAGGCAGCTATGAAATTGCCAGCCTGGCAAAGTCAAGTTCGTTTAAAAAAGGTAGACACTCTGATGTGCTGCTTTTTTCATCATGCTTGTCAGTTTAATGGGTGAGAGAGGGGAAGCTTACAGCAGCTGAGGTGTTCAGATAAACTAGTTCCAGCCTTGCAGTTTTCACAGTGTGCAACACACACACACTTTGCTGGGGTTAAAGGCTTGGTTCTTGGATGCTATTGCTAAACCCATATAGTTTGTTTGGCACTTTATCGAAAAATGATAAGACTGCCTTAGAGCTATGAAATAAAACTCAGTTTCCTCAATGTTGGAAAATCAGAGTATAAATGAACTCTTTCGTCTTTTTTTTTTTTTTTTTTTCCTGTTAAGGGAGGGCGGAGACAAGATCATCTCTGCATCCAACAGAAGGTCTCACTCGGGGATGGGGGCATATTGGCATCGTCAGGAAGACAAAAGGTGAAAGATACTTTCAACTGATGCTCTCAGGCTAGGACAGATAACGCATATGTGCGTCTGCCCTCAAACATTCCCAGCGCAAGTTCGCCAGAAGTCTTAAGGAGCAAATCCAGGCCCATGGGCCTGCAGGGGTGTCTTCTGTTTCTGACTCATCTTTGGTGGCCTCACAGAGCAGCAGAACGCAGAATGCATTTGCTTGGTTTTTCAAAGAGCAGGGGGACAAGCGACGACCACCTTCTCCTACAGTAGTAAGCACAGCCTTCACTGAGCCCTGTCCAGTTGTTAAAATGAGACAGGGAGAGGTCAGGTTGGACCTAGCCCCTGCCCTTGCCTGTACCCAGTTGGGCTGACGGTCCAGTGTGAGGGAGAACAGCTTCAGTCTCAGGCGAATAGCGCCTTGTCCTGCAGAGACAGGTGCCGCTGCCCCAGAAGGGCACCGCCAATGCCTCCTCGTTTGCACCAGGGGAAGGGGAAAGGTGAGTCTCCTCCTTTTTCTCCAGCCCTGCCAACACCTTTCCCATATGGGAAAGGAAGTCCAGTCTTAGTGAGTTCTAAGCTTTTGTTGGAGTTCAGGTGAATTGGAAATTCTAGTCCTTCCCTGTTCAGGGATGTCGGGAAAACTTCAAGTATAAACCCCTGCATGAGGACCATACACAACATAAACATATTAGTCTCCCTGAGAGTAGCAGTGCAGGAAATTCGGACTTACAGCACTGATGCCCTCAGTAACCAGTAACAGTGGGCCATCCCTATCTGTGTCTAGAATTGGGCAGCATCCAGAGCTCAGTATTCTTATGAAAACAAAGTGGTTTTTATACTGGGTCTGGATCTTTAAAGGTTGGCCCTGAAACATTATAAGGCACCTAGAGAGTAAAGGCTTCATGGACACTGAAATACACATTTCACAGAACAACTAGGGCAGGCTACAGGGGGCTGTTAGACCCATCACAGTAGTATCGCACCCGAGGATACATCTCTCCAATCCCAGAGGCACCAGGTGGTGCTGGGGAAAGGGGTAGGAGGAATATTCACAGCAACGTTGGCCCCTTGGCAGCACATGGAACAGAAGCAAAGAGCTGTCGTCCATCCAGTTCCCATGGCTGGCAGGCAGCAGGCGGGTTGGGGGGTGGGTCCACGGTTGTGGAGCAGTGGTTCATGTAGCTGGCCATGATGAAGGTCACCTCTGCAATCTAAGGAGAGAAAGAGAAACAAAGGAATTGAACACTGGCTTTGGTGTGAATCCTGGCTCTCTCACTCACTAGCTGTTGCACTGGTTATATAAGCTTCCTGGGCTTCAGTTTGTCCCTTAAGTTAAAATACCCACCTGGGAGGAAATGTCCAAAGGGGGTCGTTCCTGTGAGGCTCAGAGGCCTAGTGAAATAGGCATCTGGAGGTCCTGAGGTGCCCAGTACCTCCTGAGTACAGGAGGACCAACATTCCGCCCTGGCTGTCTCCAAGACAAGGCAAGGCAGCCTCCCTGGAGGAAAGGCTCTGTATATCCTCTCCTTTGGCAGGGACAGTATTGAAAGGAGGAGGTGGTTTGGCGAACTCCAGCTTTAGGGTTAAAACAACAGGGTTTCCAGTTGCTCAGAAGGGAGCCAGGAACTATAAATCAGAACTTTGGTTTCAGAGTCTCTGCAATTGTTATTTTTTGCATCAACATTTCCTGTACTGAGTAGGAACAAGGCCCTTAAAGTGAACAGTTCCTAGGACCCCAGGGAAGGGGGAGCATGTTCAGAGTGTCCCACTTGTGACTAGTGCCGGGACAGCAGAGCCCAAGGCAAGGTGAGAACACTTGGGCCTGCTGCAAGGACGACAGCAAGAAGAGGGCCCCCATTCAAGCCTGTCCAGTGCTGTGGCTGACAGAACAGAGGAAGGTAACGTGAGGAGTGCAGAGTAGCTGGACCAGAGTGAGTTCCCTCTCCCGCCAGCCCCCCCACCTGCCAGCTCAGCAGTGACCGTAGAGACGCCACCTGAACCCTCTGGGGTACTGATGATAGGGCCAAAAGTTTCATTTGGGGCAGGGCCTTTCTAGAGTACTGTCATAACCCCAGTTTCCTTTCTAAGCTCCGAGCCCATCTCATCAGACCACAGCAGGGTAAAATGTTTCAGCAGCTTTCAGACCCACCTTGGGAGCAGCCATCCGGAAGATCAACTTCTCAATGTGGCCTTTTCCAGAGCTCTGGTCTGAAGTGGATCTAATCACAAGCATGAAGTCATCCCGGCAGCCACCAAAGGTCATCACCGAAGAGTAGGGATAAGTGACGTGCACTTGCTGTGGGGAAAGATCCAGTTAGTTCTGGAAAAACTTTCCACCTGCCTCCTGAGCTAGGAGCCAGCATGCCCAGTCTCTTCCAAACCAGGAAGGGAGAAGTCCGAAGTGGTCACACTTTGGAGATCTACATTTTGAATGTCTACAAGCTGTGTCTAGACTAGAGGACAGCAGTACTTGGGCAGGGGGTGGGGGAAGGAAAACCGTGGTCACTTAGCTCAGCCCTTTGAGTCCAGAGAGAAGAAGAAAAGATACTGTCAGGAGAAGGAGGGGTCAGGAAGCCAGCCCTCATCCTCCCGTACCATGGTGTTGTGGTCCAGGATGCTGACACCATCCTCATTCACCGCAATCCACACCAGAGTGTTCTCCTTGGAAGACGGCTGTGCAGGCTGGGGGAACAGGAAAATCCCATCAGACATCCACAGCTAGGGATTCTGAACCACTAGAGCTTTCTGAGGAAGAAGGCACATCTAGGGATCTGCTAGGCAGTGATTTCCAACTTTTTTCTTTTGGAAAACATAGAAGATGGTATTTGTATAGCATGCGGGAGTAAACAGGCTGCTCGTGGCAGGAGGCACCTGGCTTGGGGCTCTGGCCACCTACTAACAACCCCGAGTATCACTTTCTTGTAGTACCTATAGCCCATCCTGCCATGGTACAGAACACAGTACACTTTGTTCCTGTTCCAGAACAGAGGCCAGCCCTGGCTGTTCTGTCACAGGCATGGAGAACAGGCTGTTTTTCCTGGCTCTCAGAAACTGACAGCATTCCACCCACAGGCCCTCCTAAGTGCAAGCTGCATCTTGCTTCAACCAATCTCCTAGGGACTGTAAAATAATTAGGGAGACAGTAATGCAAGGGCTTTAGGCCCTGCCAGGGAGAAAACTGACTATTTGGTGGATAAGTCCTAGAATGACTAATTTCCACTGCCAGGGCTGCAGTAGGGCAATCTAGATTTCCTGTCTCTCCTACCCTGGGGAGGCTGGGGAGAGAGATGGACATGTCCCTTTTTTCAGGAACTTCTCCCAACCTTCCAGACTAAGTGGGTCCCCATGTTATATGCCTTTATAACACCCCTGTACTTTTCCTTCATGGCACTTGTGACAGCTTCTAAAAAAATTATATATTTTATATATATATATATATATATATATATATATATATATTTGGAAAGAGAGAGTGTATGTGTGAATATTTGATTAGTGTGTACGTCCCCCACTAGATGGGAAGCTCCATGAAGGCGAGGACGTGTCTGATTTGCTCGCCTCCTGTCACCTCAGACAGCTAGCACAATGCCTCAGATACAGTAGGAGCTCAACAATTCTTTGTTGAATGAATGAGTGAATGTCCGTTGTCTAATCTGTATCCTCAGTGAACAGGATCATGATCCAGCTTCGAGGATAGGACACTGTGATTACGTACAAAGTTTCGTGCACACCAGATACCCAGTGAAGAATAGTTCCATCTGAAATTACTTTTAGCCACCTGGCCTTCCAGCAGGAGAAATTAACTGGTGCCTGAGTAGTCAGATCCCTCTGTGGCTGCACCAGGTCAGCAGAGATGTATTTGTTTAGGTTACACGTTGTTCTTTCAAACTTTTTTTAAAATAAAAACATTCTCAAGAGGAACATCATATCAAGTCTGAACTCTGTTGTGGATTAGTTGACCCTATCTTTGTTTTCAAAGGTAGGATTGGGAAAGAAGTCAATAAAGGAAAGTTAAGGATGGCCCAGAAATAACCCTGGCCCGGAAGCAATGAGTCACAACTGCTCCGGACCAGGGAAAGCTGGAGTAGGCAAGAAATGGGTGGAAAGATAGTGGCCCCTAGTGGTTGCAGGTAGGCGCTGCAGACTGAACTGGCTCAAACATGACCGAATCCAGGAGAAACTTAGGGAGTTCCTGAGGGTGTGGTAACCACTCCTTCGGCTGGAAACCACCCACACTTACCTGAGCAGCAAAGAGCTTAGCACCAAAGAGGGGCCATTTCCGGGCCACTGTCAGGTAGATGCGGATGCACTCAGGAGAGGAGCAGCCTTGCAGTGCTGCCCACTTTGTGGTCAGCTGATCTGCCAGGTGCCTGGTTTAGACGGATGGAGAGAGATGGTGCCATGTTTCTGTTGCAGCTCTGAGGTTTTCCCCAACTCTGCAGCCCATGCCTCCCTACGGTGACGCCCTGCAAGACCTTGCAGCCTACCTCAGCTGTTCCAGGGGGGCCCCGTGTCTGTAGCGCCTTGGGTAGAACCTGTCTAGGACCTGCTGGAGGTGATGCAGAGCCTTGGCAGGGGGTGTGCCCCCAGGTCCTGGCAGGATGGGCTTCTCCAAGTCCCCATACTCTACCTGTGGTAGAAGCACATGGAGGGACAAATCAGGAATTTGGACGTGAATGGGGTTGGGGGCCTGCTGAGAGAGGTAAAATAAACCATTATTTCATCCCTTTATTGGTGAGGTGTGAATGGATGTGAAAAAACACTTCTTGTGTACAGACAGACCCTTTATCTCGTTTCACAGACACTAGAGAAACAACCTTAGGGTCCTAGAATATTAGAGATTTTCTAGATCAACTTTCCTTTTGCAGCTGAGGTTAAGTGCCTTATCCAAAGACACAGTTAATTAGTGGCAGACAAGGGAAAACACTATAGAAATTCTGGCTCCTAATCCAAAAATATGGGATACAGGATTGAAGATGCTACAGATCCTTCAGTAGAGCTGACTGTTCCAAATGTGGCCATTAGAGTCAGATGCTTGGCTCAAATCCCAGCTCTGCCATTTACCAGCTCTGAAACCATGATCAAGTTAAACTCTGTGAGCTTCAGTTTACTCATCTATAAAGCGGGGGTGAGAACTAAGTAGGGTACTACATATAAAATGTTTCGCACAGGGCCCTCTACAGCATACTCAATACGTGTTTACTGTATTAAAGGTCCACTGTTATTATTTCCCCGTCCTCTCCAGCATGTAGATCCAGACTCTTTCTTACGGGAACCATGAAGGTATCCCAGATCCCTTTGGCAAGACAGCCTCCTAAAGGTAATAGAAGAGTCAAAGTCTGAATGTGTGTTCCTTTTCCTAGTTCTCATTACAATGTTTGACAGCTGTAAGTACACACTTAACCACATACATTACATGACATACATTATCTAGGAATTACACTTAGTACAACCCTGTCGGGGCAGGTAGGGAGGTATTTTTGTTTTCGGGATATGAAAAAGGGAACTACAGCACAGACAAGTGAAGTGACTTGGCCAAGATCTCATAGCGGGAAGGTGGCTAGGATTCAAACCCAGGCCCCTGGTTTCCACGCCCAGAGTTCTGCACGTAGCCTGGATCTGCAGTGAGGCACTCTGCTGGGTAAGGAGTCAGCAAGGCCGCCCTCTCTGGCACCTCAGGACCCTCAGAATCTCCTGTTTCAGCCTGTGTGGTGCACTCCACCTGTGAGTCCAAGACGTCTCCTGACCCTCCTGACTCCCGGACAGAACCTTACCTGGGCCATCAGTGCCGCCATCTCCAGGGCCAGCTCCTTGTTGACAGGAAACCTCCCTGCCACTATCTCTCCGCTAGTTTGGGAGGCAAGCAGCAGGCGCTCTCGCTCTGTCTCCCCTTTGACTTGACTCCGAAAGTACAGCCTACAGGGGAGAGAGTGAGAAGCCAGGGCTCAGCTGGGATCCCAAACGGATGAAGCTGTCTCTGCATCTGTTTATCTTGATTTACAAAGAAAAAAAGAAACTACTCTTTTTATACCATCTGTGAGCCTATTTTCCACTGCCTCCAGAAAAACTTAACCAAGCATGACACAGAGCAGATAGAGGGCCATCAGGTCCCATAGCAACAGTAGCATGTGCTCGGTTCTGAATTCACCGTTAAGACTTACTGGATTTGGTGAGGGGAATCTGGTACCTGGAATCATAGCTTATTAGGAAACTAAATGAGTTAAGATTCCAAGAGACTAATGGAAATCATCTGCCTGGAGACATACTGGGATGGAATTTTCTTAGTCAAATTGGTATAAGTCAGGATTTCTCCTTCTGTATTTCCTGGAACTGGTATATAGGAGCAATTTATTCTTTTTTTTTTTTTTTTTTTGGTACGCGGGCCTCTCACTGCTGTGGCCTCTCCCGCTGCGGAGCACAGGCTCCGGACGCGCAGGCTCAGCGGCCATGGCTCACGGGCCCAGCCGCTCCGCGGCATGTGGGATCCTCCCAGACCGGGGCACAAACCCGCGTCCCCTGCATCGGCAGGCATACTCTCAACCACTGCGCCACCAGGGAAGCTCCCAGGAGCAATTTATTCTTTAGTCTTAAATATCTAGTGCTCAGACAAAATCTTCCTCTCCTAATGTAACACATGCAGCCACCTGAGGAAGTTGGTCTGTTTGGGGGGCAGGGGTGTGTGTGTGTGTGCATGCATGTGTGAGTGTGCAGACACAGTACAGGGACGGAGAGCCTGAGCTGTCCAGGGTCTCACAGAGGCCAGCAGAGCCAGCCTGGGCCTCCAGCTACTGACCAGCAGGCAGTGTTATATCTCTGGCCCTGCCTATGCAGGACAGGCCTCCAGCTGGGGGAGTGATGAGCTGCACCCCAGCGGCAGCCCTCATGCTTGGTCCCCCTTGGCGGTGCCCAGGACCTGTTCTTGTACATCAGCTTCACGACACGTGTGCCACCCTCAGACTTTCCGGAGTGCAGCTCCTTCAGGGCTTGTTCCCACTTGGAGATGGCATCGCAGATCTGCATGAGGCAAAAGAGGAAAGTCAGAAAAGCCCCTGATGAAGGGAACAAGGTCCAGTCAGGGCTGGACTCGGGCAGAGCCGCGGGGCAGAGTTGAGGGACTGTCCATCAGGAGGCTGACCCGCGGGGCCTCATGCTCCCAGGACCCAGGGTGCCTGCGGCTTTCTCACAGACAGAGGTGTAGCTCTGAGCATGGCGTGGGCAGCAAACCATGGAATGCTGCCGCCATTGCCTGGACATCTGAGGGGCCTCCCAGAGGCTAGGCAGGCCCCAGTTCAAAACCATGGCCCCTCATCCCCGGCTCCACTTCCCTCCCACCAACCGCCATTCTCTTCAACAAATATAACCGGAGGCCTACTGTGTAACAGAGCCTTACAGATGCCTGGGCATTCACAGAGGCCCGGGCATAGTTTTTCCAGGCAATGGTAAAAGACTACAGGAGCCTTTGTCCTGTCACCATAAAGAAAGCAGAGACTGCAGCCAAAACCCTCATCCTCATCAAGTGCTCCAGCACATCCCACAAACACCCAGCATGCCCCGCGGCTCTAACCCCAGACCCTAATGCAACATAGGGTTCGAATCCCACTCAAGGGCCTTTACGCACAGAAGTACCACAAGGATCTACCTCTTTAAAGTTGGTGGGACCTGTAAGCACAGCACGGGCCCTGGCAGACTGGGTAAGAGTGAGCTGCCAGCGTACAACACAACATCTGCTGGGTCCAGGCGTACAGTTGTCCGTCTACGCATGTGTGTACGAAACTGGCAGCGGGCTCCGCCCGGGTGGGGCTGCTGCTGAGAAGTGCCTCCCTGTCCTTCCTACCCTGAGCTGGGAAGCGGCTTTTCTTCTGGAAGCTGAACAGCCTCTCAAGGGAGGGAGGGAGGGAGGGAGGGATGTGGAGATCTTCTCTCCAGAGACAAGGGCACAAACAACTTTTCTCTGCCTATATGGGCACATTTTAAGATGGCACAGAAATGCTGGCCTCGGGCTCAGCCCCAAACAGGCTGGGAACACAAAATCCTGAAGACCAAGGTGGCTCAGTTGGCTTACGGGGGACCATCACCTTGACGCTCCCCTGCAGGCAGTGTTCCAGGTCCCTGCCAGAAGGGTCGTCCGTGAAGAGGGCAAAGCCAGAATGGGAGGACTTCCTCATGCCCGTCTCCTGGTTCAGCCGCTGGAGGAACTCGTCAACTGTGGAGGAGCCGTCAAAACCCACCACCTGCCGGGAGAGGGGACCTCCTGAGAGGGGCCCACGGGGGCTAGTGGAGGGGTCAGAGGCCGGGAGGTGGAAAGGCATGGCTGAAAGGAGAGAGGGCGACGACAGAGGCCAAAGAAAGCTGGTTTCCACGTGCAGAGGGCGAGTGCTTAAGGCAGGAGCCCGCCCACCATAAACTGAAGTCCCACATAAGCTCCGTTCCTCCTTTGCTGTCACTCTTTGGGAGGCCCTTCCCCTGCCACTTTCTTGGTCAGTGTGTCAGCTTCCCTGTTCACGTACTGGGTTCAAAAGGTCCTCTTCCCAGGCCCCAAAGAGTGAAGTACTTTTGTGATTCAAGCTCTGTACTCCCTCCACAGTGGCACGAATGGCCCCACTCGCCCCTGCACCCCAGGCCCATCCTTTGGCTGGTCTGCCTGTTAAGATCTGCTGGGCCTAAGGAGGCTTAGCACCCACTGGCCCCAAGGTGTTCTCCTCTGGGATGGCAATATGAGAAGACTCAGCACAGGGAGCGCGGCAGCCTTGTCACCTGGTAGGTCGCTCGTCACCTGGTAAGTCCCGTTGGCGAAGTGCACGGGGATGCTGAAGGGCGAGGAGTGGTGGAAGGGGTTGCGCAGCAGGATAGACACCACCTCCATGCGCGAGGGCCTGGCCTCCCGCTCCCCAGTCTGCAACGTCCGCTCCACTGCCCGCTGGCAGTACGTGGCGTACTGGCCCGTCTCATTTCTAAAAAGACAGGCGAAGGAAGAAAGGAAAACCGGGAATCCACTCATCCCTACCACTTGACACCGTGGTTCCCTACCTACATGTAACCTATAGGACCAAACCTGCAGCTGGAAGGCTGTGACACGAGCCCCAAAGACTGGTCTGGGGTGTTAATTTGTCATTCAGGGCCTATCTGCTGCTGGTTGCTGGCACGGATATCTTCTGCAGAAGCCAGAAAACATGGCAACAGAGAATGCAAATCTGGGGATGATCTGGGGGCGCAGTAGCTCCACATGAGGGCCCCCACTAAATACCCACACACACGTGGATTGGTGTGTAGAGGGTGCCCAGATCTCCACGTGCCCATCTGCGTACATGGTGATGGGCAAAGTCTACATGACCACTGTGCAAACCCCAGAGGGTGGGGCGATCTCATCCATCCTGGTCTCCCCTGCGTCCCTCCAGATCATGCCAGTCGGTAGTGCCAGAGTGGCAGAGGAAACGACGTGCACTCACCGGGGATCTGCGTGGCGCTGGAGCTGCTGTTTGACGTACCAGAGGAAGTGGTGCTGAGGCAGGAAAAGTGGGGCACACAGAGCCAGGAGCTGCCAGCACTGCCGGGGGAAACAAGAAATGTGGGCTGAGCGCTGGGTCCGCCGTGCCACCACCATCGCAGTCCTGAGCTACAGAGCCTTCACCACCCTCTCTGAACCGCAGCCCCCAGCCTTCTGCGGGCACCAGGATGGCCAGCCTGGTCGGGCTTTGTGCAGAGCCGCAATCACACAACCTGACTGTGTGCAGACGTCCAGAAGGGGCACAGAGAGGGCAGCGGGACCCGGGCAGCCTTGAGTACGGAAGCCGCCTGCTGGCTGCCAGGCTCGGAGGATACCTGCCCGGTCACCTCCTTCCACCTTTCCCACGTCCTGGGCAGCCCTGGCCGACGGCTCCCGTCGGCCGTTCCGCCCCAGGGACGCCCACCTGCATGAGGGAGCACTTCTGCGGCGGGCGGCAGCTGGTCTGCTTCATGAGTTGGCAGTACAGCTCGCTCTGCAGCTCGGGGTGAACGAGGCAGACCTGCAGCGCGGTCTGGGCCAGGGACACGTGGTAGTCCACCGAGGCCGCTTCCACGGGCACGTTGATGAAGAGTTGGCACGACTGCAGGGAAATGACAGTGGGCACAGGTAGACTGAGAGCCCCCTGATTATCGTCCTCTGTGACAGGGGACAGCCTGGGCCGTCCCCCCGCCCAGGGCTCAAGGAAGGCTCCGGTTCACGGCAGACAGCCCTTTCTAGGAGGGAGCATCGTGACTGCTCGAGAACGTCTACGCTTACCAAGAAGGCTACTTTGGGATAGGATCTTTCCTTTACATGTTTCCATTACATAAGCAAGACATATTCATTTTTTTAAAAGACAGAATATTCAGCGGGGAACAAAGAATATTCTAAAATAGGCCAGACTCTCTCAGGTCCAGAAGCAACGTAAACCTGCCCTCTCCCGCTGTTCACTACAGGAGGGCAGCTCTTCGTTTCGCTAGTGCTCCCCAAGGGCCCATGAATGAAGTCCCAGAGCTTCCAGCCTCCCTGCCCTAAAGGACATGATGGGAGCCCTGAGGGACTTTCTTTCCCTTCCTCTTCAGATCCCTCCGGGAGCTCCCCCCCTAAACTGCACAGGTCTTCTCCACCCCGGCATCACCGTGGTGGGAAGAACTGCTCTGGGCAGAGCCTGGGCACAGGGCAAGGGCGCCGCCACAAGTCCGTGGGCCTGGGCTCAGCTCCCACTTTACCTTGAAGAGCTTGACGGCCTCCGTCTGCAGGGCCTCGGAGGGCAGGGTGGTGAGGGAGGTGTATAGCCCGTCTTTGCTGTAGCACAGCATGGGGTGCCTCCAGAGGGGGGAATCTGCCCGGAGCACAGCACCAGAGAGCAGCAGCCGTTACCACTGAGGAGGGAACTCGCCTCCCCCGCACCCCGACCCTGATCTCTGGGGAAGACGGTGCTTTCACAGTCGGGACACGTGGGCTGTGCTGGATTTATATCCACAGAGTGTGGGCTGTGCACTGCATTTATTCAGCACACTCACGAGCATGGCTTACAGGAAGGCGGCTACTGCTTTGCTCGTGGGGCTGCCATGGGGGTGAACGTCCAATGCAAGGCATGGACATTGGAGTGCAAGCGTGCGTGTGCAGGGGAGGGCCTCTCCCTGCAGCGCTAGGTCTGGATAGAGGAGCGTATATCAGCCTGGAACAAACAAGCCTCGGAGCAGCAGTAAAGCAGTGTGTGTTCTGGGTGCCCCTGGGTCCTCAGGGTCCTGAGAATCAGTGGCAAAATAAAGACCCCAAGAGGCTCCAGGCTTAGTTAGCCTGATCCTAACTTAGGCTTCATTCATTAACAAACTCTAACTATAGATTAACCAGCCACCTTCTTTCCTCAACCCTCTGCCCAGCCAGCAAAGTTGCAGTGAACAAAGTAAAACATTGACCAGGTGACCGGAAAGTCTGCTCCCCAGACAACTGCCCCAGATACTGAGTGGTCTCCTCAGTATCCTCACCAGAGACAGGGGTCCCGGAGCTTGGGACGGGAATGCCCTTCTGTGGCTCAGAAGGTCTCCAAACAGCTTCAGGGTACAGTAGTGCTTTCTTTGGGCTCCTGACCCACAGTTACCCAGCCACCACCCTCCAGCCCAGCAGTGATGGCCACCCTCGCCTTACCTGGGTCTCCCTCACCATCCATCAGCTTTCCAATGAGCTGCTCATAGGCAGTGCCCACCTTGGCACTGCTGCCACCTGCAGCCACTGTGAGGTGATAAAGCCATGTATCCTGGAAAAGGATGGAAAGCCACCTGATGGGGCCGGGCTGGGCAAGAGCTCCAAGGGAGCCTCCCTGAAGCGGCCAAGCCCAGGCTGAGGGTCAGCCTGTCTGGTTGGCACAAGTCAAGGTCCCTAAGAGGAAAGACTTGGGATCGGCTGAATGTGAACCCAAGTTCCGAAGCTTGTGGTTCCCTCCATCTCATGGCCCCAGTGAAGAGATGTTGGTCACTGGGAATGGATTCAATACAAGGAACATTCAGGAAATACTAGTTGCCAAAATGTCCAGGAGGGAAATAGATTCGAATCTGGGGAAGCTCAGAAGAGAGAAGGAAGGTGAGAATCAAAGGTGCAAGCTTTGCCATGGAGGCCCAGCCCCCTCCCTTACCTTTTCATGCTTGGTGCCAATGAGGAGGTAGGTGGGGCTGTGCTCTGGGGGGTGGATCACAAGGGTGCAGTGGGAGGAAAGCAACCGCCGGGTCCCTCCAGCCTCATAGTCCTCGTCTGAGTCACAGGATCGATCTACTTCCTCTATGCGTGCGTCCCGCACAGGCAGACGGCCCAGGGGGCGCTGTGGACACGAGCCTTCCGTGAACGGGAGGGCCAGCGGGGAACAGAGGAGTCTCCTCTCTCTGAACCCTCAGGCTCAGGCCTTGTAGGGCTGGGAATCAAGGACGAGGGGGAGACTACAGCTCCCTGGCTGAGGCGGGCTTGGAGAAGCACAGACAGACCACACAGGCAGGATCTGCGGACCATGCACATTGGTCACACACTCTAGAGGGATCTGGCCAGCCAGCTCTGTACTTGTTGTGGGGTTGGGTGGGGTAGAGGGTAAAGCTGGGCCTTCCAGAAGGACACAGAGCCACAGGAATGTGGTTTGAGGGAAGCTGTCGGGAGGCCAGGAAGTACCTTGTCCTCGTGGCTTCGATAGTAGTAGAAGGTTCTCCCAACAAGAGCACACCAGACCAGTTTGGAATGGCCATGCTTGACCTGTAGGCCAGAAATGAACCAGCATTATTAGAACCAGACGACCCCAGAAGAAGATCCGGGACTGGCAAAGAGAAGCCAAAGGGAGACAGATCTCAAAACCCCTGGTCCAACTCAGATCCTTTGGTCAATCCCAGGTCAAACTCAGATGCCACCCAGATTCTCTACTAACGGAACCAGCCCTTTCACAGCGAGCGTCCATGGTACCACGCGACACCCCATCCGTCCTCGTATGACCTGCCATTAAAAGATCGACCAGGCCAACCAGATATCCTGTCCCAGGAATATGATCACGAGAAGAACTTGCTAATCTGCAGAGGCTAGAGTCGGAAGGGAAGGGCCACGGTGGGCTGAAGCCCTTGGGCAAGTGTAATTGTGAAGTGTAAAAAACACTGCATGTGGGCAGAGGAGATGGCTGTGAACACAGACTGAACGGGGAAGCAGCGGCACAGGCAGAGCCCCAAGCACTGAACTTGCGCACACCATCATTCCTGACGGCATCCTGGCCTAGTCAACGCGCTTCCTTGTTAACTTCCCCTTTCTTGGGATTAACAAGTGCTTCTCAGCTCCCTGCAACCAGAAGAGCCCTAATTAAAACGTCTTTAGGGCAGCCTGAGATATTATAAGTCTTTGGCCGAGGTCGCAGCTTCCCACTATTCACACTGAGCTGTGGTGGGTACAGGCAGGGGTGAGGGCAACTCCTAATGACCTCAAAATGGGTCCAATACATTCCTTTTCCCCCTGTCTCGAGAAGAGCTGCTGTTGTAACAACACTGACCCCTATTTTTCCAGACACTCATTCACCGTCACCTTGTGTGGTTCAGCCCACAGGTAGTCAGTGTGAGGGGCCTCCTGGAGAAAGGAGCTGTGTGTCAGGAGGTGACCCATCAGCCCAGCACTCACTCCTGGCTCCCCTGACTCTCATGAGGAGCCCACCACGCTCCTCCCCCACCAACCCCACCCGTACCTTAGTCAGCCAGCCCTTCACAGCGGGCTTGGCGCTGCCCTGAGTCAGGGCCGGAGGCCCAATGGCCTGGACCTTCAGCAGGCTCTGTAGGACACGGATCCACTCCTCCAGCAGGCTGGGCGAGTCCGCTGTCAGGTAATAGGTCTTCTTCTCAGAGATGAGCTGTGGAGAAGTGAGGGGTTGGGGATGGGGAGACAGGACGATGGAAGAACAGGGGCCTGGCTCTGCGGTGGCGCAGATCTCCGAGCCACCGGCTCTTCCTTCCTCCTGCCCTGGTACTCCCTCCCTCCCTTCTCCTCCTCGTCATCTTTGCCTCCGTGTCTCTCCTACCTTCACTCCGTCTCTCACATTCTGCCTCCTCTTCCTTCCTCAAACCCACAAATGAGGATCAATGCAAACGTCGAGGTAATGGCTTTCACACATGCTCATTCTGCCCCATCTTTGTTTCCATCCGAGCCATATCCAAACCCAGCACCTCTTCTATCTAAAGCACTAGCCGCTAGACGCATGCTCACCTGGAATGTCTGTGCACCCTCCCCTCGAACAATTTGGCAACGGGAGTTCAGTTCCACTTGACCTTGAGGTTTCCGGATGACGTCACTCTGTAAAGAAAGGGATGGAGAGGAAAGAGGTTGGAGCCTTCCCAGAGCACATCATTTCCCCTCAGACCTTACTCTAGGTCACAATGGGGAAAGTGATTCCTAAGCTTTCCTGGGCTGTGGTATGATGGATAACTTGTTCTGGATCCTGGTTCTAACTAAATGGAGCAATGATTAGAGACATGGGTCCCCCTGATCCAGGCCTCAAAAAGTATAGATTGAGCCTTTAAAAACTGGATGAGAAACCACCAGGTTATTCCTGAGCTACAAAGCCCTTAAATTCTTTCTACTACATATTTTATAGTGTTGCAAACAGGTGGCCTATATATATCACCATTACCTTATCCAGTGCCACTACAGACATAACTAATCAATCAGAGCATGCCTACTCATTGAGTGATACGGGACCTGAATCCTTCACATGATGCTCAAGGTAGCCACTAACAATCAACTGGAGTTGCACAAGAGTCAGGCCTTTTTGCCTTCTTTAAAACGTTAACATTGGTTCTCTAGGGAGGGCCTGTCAAACTAGGTCCCAACATCCTAAGGCTCCCTAATTCCAAACAGTGTAGGAAGGAGATGGAGGAGGTGACAAGCTCGCCTATCAGAACAGTCCTGATGATGTGAGGGCAGCCTAGGAATGGTTCATTTACAGGGCTCGGCTTCTGAAGGAAGAAGGAATCACTAAGCCAATTCATCTAGAAGTGCCCCTGACTGCTCAGTGCCTGATTTCACTGTGAGAACCAGTGACCAGCCTCATAGTCCCGTGTGGGGCTCAAAGCCTCAGGTGCCTGCCCAGGCTGCCTCTCCCTGCCTGCCAGACCTTCACCCTCTGCCCTGCTTCCAGCCCCTCTCATGCGGTTCTGGGGCTGGGGTGGGGTCCTTTTGCCTACTGTCCTGGGGAAGGAGGGTCTCACCGGAGACTTGTAGTACATGATCTGTCCCTGTCTCAGGACAAACCAGCGCCTCTTCCACGTCTTCACCCGGCTCCCCATTTTCAGCAGGTAGCCTGACTTCTCCAGCGACTCCTGCAAGAGTGGAAGGGTGTAGGGGGATGAGGGATGGACAGAAGAGGGAAATCACTGGGGTTCCTGGACATCACACAGGCCAAAATGGCCCAGCTGAGTCACTGCTTTGTCATCAATTAAAAAAAATTACTGAGTATTTACTATGTGTGTTTTCAGGGCACTGCCCTGCTAAGGGTGCAGAGAGGACTTATAAAGCATGTGTGGTCCTGCTGGCATGGGGAGAGAACACCTGACCCTGAGGAGGTGGTAGATCAGGGGCTGCACAAGCGAGAGGCTGGCCAGGGAAGGCTTCTGGCAAGAGCCAGACCTGAACTGACCTTGGAAGGAAATCAGCCTTTCCCTTGAAGACGAGCCCAGAGGAGGAAGAAGGCCATTCCAGGCAGCAGGAAAGGGCAAGAGAGGTTTGGGGAACATCAGGCAAACTGGGGTGGAGGGTTCGTGGAGGCGGAGATGAAGACGGGGCAGCACAGTGCTATGGAGCGAGGGCTGGGGAACGAGCCATCTGCATTTACCACTGGCTCTGGCGCATAACAGCGTGCCTCTGAGCCTCAGGCTTCTCATCCACGAGATGGGGTAATAAGCCTCATTTGTGAGGACAAATGACACAGTGCATACAAAGCCATGAGCACGGTGCCCGGCACACAAAAAACTCAATAAACGTATTGTTAGCTCTCGGCATCCCAGGGTCAGTGTGGAGCTAAAACGAGGTAACATGTGTAAACTCCTCCTGGGCCCCGTGGGCCATAGTGATGGGGTCTGTGTGTGCCTGGCCCCCAACCGCACACCCCCAGCCCACTCCCCTTGGCCTCACATCATCAGTGGCAGCCCCCAGACTCCCGCCCTCCCTTCGCCAATCCCAGGGACCCTCATGCAGCTGCTGCCTGGGTCTTGTGCTGGAGGTCCGCTCCTACCCGGCCCTGCCTTGGCCCCATCGGGGCGGAGGCCAAGCTCTCAGCTCACCCCCGCTGGGCCCAGCCCGTCGGTGGAGTAGGATGAGGTGCGCTGTAGTTTGTGCTCAGGCTCTGAGTAGTCGCTGTCCAGGGAGCAGGCGTCCGGGGGGATGGCGTAGTCGCCCTCAGAGCTCAGCGAGGACATGGAGACGCCTGTCCAAAGGGAGGAGGAATCAAGGCCCAGGTCCACAGCCTCCTGGCTCACACAGCCTGGGAGCTGCAGGGTCTTCCACACCCACGTGGGACTGCCCATGGGAGGAGATGAAGGGCCCCTCATGCACCCCTCCCACCACCCTTCTCCATACCTCTCTTGATGGCCCGGGGGCTGCCCAGTCCACTGGTCTTCCTGGACTCAGAGCAGGGCACTGAAGTTCGGAAGCTCGCCTGGGAGCTGCAGTCATCATCGGACCCAGAGGACTCATCCACAAAGGGCACCGTGCTGATCTGCATGGCTTTCTGCAAGACAGGCCCCGCCCCACTGCAGCTAAGGGTGCAAGACAAGCCCCATCCCATCTGCACTTTCACTCCCGCTCCAAGTGCCTGGGGCGTGGCCATCACAGCCTGTCTAGAGCACGGGAAGCCATCACCCAGCTGGGGCACCCAAAAGACAACTGTCCCTTCCCGACTTGATGACCTTATCCCTGTGTCCTCACCTCCATGCTCCTCTCTCCCTCACACACCATCATCCTCTGTGGTCCCCAGTGAAGCCCCACCAGGGCTGAACACCTTGCTCCCTGCCACCACGGGGCCAGAAAACCATGCCACGGGGCCCAGTGTGAGACAGGAGCTTTAAAAGTGGGTGGGGATGACAAATCGAGAGATCATGGCAAAAATTTAAAAAGACCGATCACTTCAATATTGGGGAAACTGTGTGGAAAAGGGTACTCTATTTTATATAAAAGATTTATATAAAATCTTTTTAGAAGGTAATTTGGCACTACCTGTCAAAATTTAAAACATGCATATTATCTGCCCCTAAATTCCACCTCTAGAACTCTGTCCTACAGAAATATGCATATATAAGTGCACAGAGATGTATTTGCATGGTGATGTTCATTGCAACACTGATTTTACAGAAAAATAGAGACATGACCTACATTGTGAATCAGGGGAGGACAAGTTAAGGTAGTTATGGGGCATCTATACCAAGGGGTACTGGGAAGTCCTAAAAGGGGAGGCAGAGCTGTGCTGTGCGTGGAGATGGGGCAGGAAGACCTGACACATGGCTGGGTGGACAAGCAAGGCGTAGACTGACATGTATGACATCATCCTCTTTGCGTGTGCGTGTGTGTAAGAGAGAGTAAATTTGTAAATGCATTTGTAAATGCATCAGAGGGCATTACAGAATAAACACCAAACCATTAGTGAGAGCTGCCTCTGGGGTTAGGAATTAGGGAAAAGCAATGTAAGAGGAAATCTCACTTTTGGCTTTTTAACCTTCTACAAAAAGTTTTACAAAATATTACTGTTACGATCTCAAAAAACATGCTGGGAATCTTTTTTTTCCCAGTTAATGTTGTAAGAACTCGCAGGCAATCTCAGATTGGTGGGGAATTTCAGTCTTTCCCTAAAGTTTTCCAAAAAATCTGGCTAGAACAGGACAGGAAACTGACAAATCTTTTCAGAGGTGCCCATCTGAGTTACCATCGGTCCCTCATCTCTTGGGGCGTAATTAATGCGACTTATGAGTTCTTGTTAAAGATTATATGAAAGAAATCAGTTAAGTGTCATTTATCAACTGAACAGACCTAAGAAGAATGCAGTTTGGTCTCGTTCCTAATTGGCTAAATACAAGTTGGTGTCAAAAGTCCAGGACACAGTGAATTATGGGCAAAGCTGTTTTCCTTAAGCACCAACAAATTCAGAATAAAAGGTTTCAGTAGGAAAAAAAAAAAAAAAAGCAGACCAAAAAGTATACGAAAACATCATGTTGCAGCTATATCTGATTTTTGTTAAAAAATATGTAGAGATGTTATGGGAATACATATGGGAATATATGACATAATACATGAAAAGTTCTGGAAGGAGCCCCACTGGCCTCCGGGATAGACATGTGACAAGATGAGGAGGAGACGCAGAGCAGGCATTGGTTTAACCTTTAACTTTTTACTTTGCCCATAATCATACTGATTCACATTTTTGTAAATGTAGAATTTTTCTAATGAAAACCTAATAAAGATATTGAATCACTGTGTTGTGCACCAGGAACTAACATAGTGTTGTAGGTCAATTATACTTCAAAAACAAAGAAACAGACTCAGAGAAAAAGAGATCAGATCTGTGGTTACTGAGGTGGGGGAGGAGGGGGAATTGGATAAAGGTGGTCAAAAGGTACAAGCTTCTAGTTATAAGATCAATAAGTCCTAGGTATGTGATGCAGAATATGATAAATCTAACTAACACTGCTGCACGTTAATAGATGAAAGTTGTTACGAGTAAATCCTAAGAGTTCTCAACCCAAGGAAAAGGTATTTTTCTATTTCTTGAATTTTCTATCTATATGAGATGCTAGATGTTCACTAAACTTATTGTGGTAATCGTTTCATGATGTATGTAAGTCAAATCATTATACTGCACACCTTAAACTTATGCAGTGCTGTATGTGAATTATATCTCAATAAAATGGGAAGAAAAAAATAGTTTTTTAAAAAACCTAATAAAGATGAACAAAATAAATAGATATATGGGGGGACTGAGCACCCTGCCCAGAGTTACGTGTGCGCAGACACCTGCCCCTGGAGACCCACGCCAGCCACTGCCTGCCGACACGGTGGTGGGGCAGTGGGTGCTGGGCGGGGACACCCCGTCCTCGGACAGCAGCTTCTTACCCCCTTCAAGGCTGTGTAGACCGGCACGGTGACGTTCTTGCAGACCAGGCCAGAGAAAGGCCCAGGGGATGCAAGGGCTGGAGGGCTTGAGGCTGGAGGGGTGGGAAAGAGGGATGAGACTCACTCAGGTGGCAAAACCCAGGAAGCGGGGTGGGGGAGGCAGAGACCTGAGCAGAGCGAGGAGGAGAGAGATCCGTGCAGACAGCATTCCCTGAAGCAGCACTCCGGAGACAGACCGGGGGACAGATCTCAGGACGAGGGCCAAGGTCTTCTGCAGCCCCACTCTTGCCAAGGTGAGTTACAAGCCGTGTGACTATGGGGCACTCGCGTCACTGTGGGGACTGGGTGGCCGGCGACTCAGGAGCCGCACTCAGGTGGGGATGCGGCTCCTTCAGGGGGTTATCTAAATCAAGGCACCGGGGGCTCCTCGGCCATAGCCCTTGCACTGCAGAAGGGAAGCTGGTGCAGGTGGGCAGCCAGGCTGGAGCGCCCTGCCTCCAAAGTCCCTTCCAGCTCTGTAATTGGCTACAGCTCTGTTCCCGCCCACTCCCACCCACAGGCAGGTGATGAGCTGAACCTGTGCAGCTTCCCTCTCTCGCCAAGGGAGCCGGGGCCACGTGCTTTCACCTGAACCTCACCTGCTGTGGGAGGGAATGGGCTGCAGGTGACCTGGCCCTGGGTGTTTCTCCGAGTCTTCTCCTCCCCGCACGCCCACCCTGCCCACCACGGGCAGCTCACTTGGGACTCACCGCAGCAGGTGGCATTACTTCTAGCAGACACTTCGGATAGCCGCATGCCTGACGTGGCCACAGCGTAGATCCGGCTCTCCTGGAACGGGAGGTCACAAGGGGTCAGGGTTCACCACCCCCGTGTCCACACCAGCCTCTGGCTTTGGAGGCAGGCAGACCTGGGTCCACATCCACGCTTAGCCAGTGACCGGTGGGGGGATCTGGGACAAGTTAACATCATTTCTGGACCTAAGATGGGGGTAATAATACTCACCTTTCAGGCTGTTGTGACAATCAAATGAAATTATTAACATAAACATCTAACACTGAGAGCATGGTCAGTGCCCCGCAGGCGATATTTATTCCCTCTCTTGCTGCCACCCCTCCCTTGGGGCAAGGAAGTTCAGGAGGAGAGGGAACTGGGACCTGTTTTCTCTGAATCTTCCCCATCTTACAGCCCTTGAAGTTGGGGGGTTGGTAACGAGGACGTCCGAGCCCCATGGCAAGGATGTGCGTGCCCTTTTGTTTGGAAGCCAGTTGTTTGGAAACTGGGACACATTTTTTTCCTACAGTAACAATGTCACATAATGGTTCGGCTTCAGGCTCAAAGTCCTGGCTCACCCAGACCCCTGAAGCCCGCCGCAGAAGACACATCAATGCGAACTCCCACCCTCAACTCTTCCCTCGCCCCTCGGGGTCCCCTGGGTCTGAAGCAGGCCCACAGGCCTGGGCAGCTTTTCTTAGGTTGGGATCACTCCCAAACAACCCAGAGGCCCCACCTATCCTCCTCCATATCTCTTTTTCACTCAAGGTAAAGGGAAAACAAAGGCCTCTTCAGGTGAGAGGTGAGTCACAAGGACCGGGGAAGGCCTGCCCAGCTCGAGGAGGTAGCTGGGCTAGGCTGGGGCAGGAAGGAAGGTGGATGCTATCTGGGTCACCCCAGAGGGGAGCAGCAGTGCTGGGGCACCTGGGGGAGAGAGGGAGGGGCTGGCGAGGGCTGGGATGAGAGCCGGAGGTGACTGGAGGCAAGGGAAGGGAAGAGATGGGAGGCAGCAAGGAGGAATTTTGGGGGAGGGGCAGGCACTGGGCTGGGGCAGGGAATTCCGTGCTTATGTAGGGCAGATAAATTGGGTCCATGTGGTAAAATTAGCCATAAAATCGATTATTCCTGCCAGTAGTGGTAGTGGAATTCAACCACGGACAGGCCTCTAACTTCACAGAGAGAATGAAAAGTGCGAAGCTTGAGGGGTTTAGGTTCAACAAATGTAGGAGTGTTTTACAAAAGGTTATCTAATGCCTAACTCACACGGTTGTTTGGAGGATCAACAAAGGAACTCTAACTCAGCAAGTAAGTCCATCTGACTCCCTCAGACTGAGAAATGTCCTTCTCCCAATTCTCAGTCTTGATCTTCCCCACATAGCTACTGCCCAGCTGGTCCCACCTAAGAAGAGAGGTTGGGTTCTCGGGCCACTGTGGTTCCCTAAGGTAACAAGAGCGATCCTGTCTCGGGGACTGGAAGGACCTGAGCCCTCTTGCCACATCCCTTGCGGAATGCTCCCTCACTGCCTGCCTCTGCTTTAGGATTTCAGCGCACCTGGATTTACAAGACAACAAGGAACAAGAGGAGAGACGATTCTGAAAGTGTTCCACCCTGGCCTGGCCCTTGTCGTTTCCAACAGCCTCTCCACGTATTGTGAACCACTGCTGCAACTACTCACCAAATACGTATTAACACACTTAATCCTCAGGGCAACCCTCTAAAGCAGGTACTATTATCCCCATTTTACAGAGAGGGGAATTGAGGCACAGAGGTTTAGCAGCTTGCCCTGGCTCACATAGTTTGATCCTGGGACCTCCTGGTTTGACCCTGGGACCCGTGCTCTTAGCCACCACACTGCACCTCCACGGAGAGTCAGGAAGACTACACGAGAAAATGGGCACCGAGCACCCAGCTTGGCTGTGGCCCGCGGTGAGCGCCTGCTCAGGAAACAGCCGGCCGCCGTCCAATCGGAAATCCTGGCTCCACCCCTTATGGGCGGAGTAGTCTGGACAGGCCCCGGGGTACCCACCGCCCAGAGGGGGTGAGGGTGACAGCCTCGTCCCACGCTCAGCACATGACTGTGCCCCACAGCGTTCGCACCATCAGCCTGGCCCCTCTGTCCTGTCCCCAGGGGGCCTCTTACCCAGGATGGAAACCGGTGCAGGGGGGGTGTAGGTGGTTTGTTCCCCAAATCCACTTCCTCCATCTTCCCCGCTGGGGATTGCTCGTCCATCTCCATCTTCTCCGGTTCCTCCCGGAGCTCAGGGCCAACCCCCACCTTGGGAAGGCTGGAGGAGTGGAGGGCTGAGAGTGTCCCAATCTCAATGCTCACCACGTGGTCGAAGTGCGCAGGGCCCGCCTGGGGCTGGCTGTGGTGCCGCTTGGCCAGCTGGATGCTGTCCCGGTGGGTGCTGGGAGCCCGCACCTTCGGCAGAGTCAGGCTGCAGCCGGGGCCGCCTTCCCTGGCAGAGGTCTTCGTCCTGGGGAGCGTCCCTCCCTGAGCAGTGACCAGGCCTTCACCCCAGGAAGCCAAACCATGCCTGGTGGGGCAAGGCTTCAGGCACAGCTGGCCAGGAGAGCCCTGTCCTCCCAGATGAAGTGGAAGGGTCTCGGCCTCTGATATTTCTCCAGGGTGGACCATACTGGGACTAGAACCCTCCAAGGGGCTTCCTGCTTTAGGAACAGAGTCCTTGCTCTGCAGAGCACCTGGAGAAGGTACGGGCATAGCTGCCTTCAGGGCACCCTGGGCCTGAGCACCACCGTCCTGCCCCACTGGCTGGGCTCCTGGTCCTGCAGGGACAGAATCCTGCTCTGTGGTTCCCTGGGGGGCCACCAGCAGCTTCCCCGAAGGTGCCATCTGAAGAGCTGTGGTTGGGACCAAAATAGGCATGTTAAGAGCTCCCTCAATTCAGCCCCATGCACGCGCGCGCGCACACACACACACACACACACACACACACACACACACACACTCCCCCGACTCCTGCACATGCTGGCCCGCTTACCTTCTAGTGCACGTTGAAGGGCTCCCACCTGCTCCACCAGGTGCTGATTACAGCTTTTCAGGTGCTGATTCTCCATCTCAAGCTAGACAAAAAGAAAAATGAAGATTGAGAATAAATACTCAGCCTACACATTCAGACATATAATTCAAAATAAGATCAAAATCCTTCTTAAAGATCAAACCTACACAAAAGAACCCGTGGTGCCCCCCAGTCCACTGCCGACTCTCCTGGGAGCCCTGATCTCCTCCTTCTCTCTGCGCTACCTGGTTGTAGATGGGAAAGAATTCCATTTGGCGGCCCCTGTGCTTTCTTTTCTAGGTTTTTGGGTGTTTTTTAAATAAATTTTATTTATTTATCTTTGGCTGCATTGGGTCTTCGTTGCTGCGCACGGGCTTTCTCTAGTTGTGGCGAGCAGGGGCTACTCTTTGTTGCAGTGCATGGGCTTCTCATTGCAGTGGCTTCTCTTGTTGTGGAGCATGGGCTCTAGACACGCAGGCTTCAGTAGTTGTGGCATGTGGGCTCAGTAGTTGTGGCTCGCGGGCTCTAGAGTGCAGGCTCAGTAGTTGTGGCACACGGGCTTAGTTGCTCCGTGGCATGTGGGATCTTCCCGGACTAGGGCTCAAACCCGTGTCCCCTGCATTGGCAGGTGGATTCTTAACTACGGTGCCACCAGGGAAGTCCCTGTGTGATTGTTCTTGAAGTTTCTAATTGAATATAGCTTACATATATGTCTAGAGCAAGTCATATAAACAAGCATGATGTCCATGATCTGCAGAAGCATATTCCTTCCTCAGGGAGGCATAGCATATCTTATGGCAAGGGGCAGGGATATATTACCCTTCTACTGGAAAGGAGTCGGGAACAATATACAACCTATAAAAATTACTTTTATCACAGTAGCAACTTGCTTGTATTTTTTTTTGTCTCAGTTTACTAATTGATAAATTGAAGATGGCAGTAATCATTCCACAAAGTTGTCATTGAGAGTAAATCAGTATCTATGTTTAAAATGCCTGCCTTAGAACTTGATGCATTGCAAGCGTTTAACAAATATTGGTTAATTACATTCTTCTTTTCCAATTACTCTAATGATTTTTATCCTGAGCTCTAGGACCCAGATTTTTCATTGTTTGATGTTTTATTCTCACCATATCGTTTCACTATGTCATAATCCACAGGCCCTTAATTCCTCGTTATCTTCCCTGACAAAACATACTTTTTTTCTTGTTTCAACCTTTGATAAAAGTAACTTTGACCTCTTATTCACCTAGGAGCAAAAAATAACTGTTCTTAAAAAAAATAAAAAATAAATTAAATAAAATAAAAAAAGGGCTTCCCTGGTGGCGCAGTGGTTGAGTCTGCCTGCCGATGCAGGGGACATGGGTTCGTGCCCCGGTCCAGGAAGATCCCACATGCCGTGGAGCGGCTGGGTCTGTGAGCCGTGGCCGCTGAGCCTGCGCGTCCGGAGCTTGTGCTCCGCAACAGGAGAGGCCACAACAGTGAGAGGCCCGTGTACCGCAAAACAAACAAACAAACAAAAACAAAAAACAGAAAAAAACTGTTCTTCCATTGTCTCCAGCCGATATGCCAGGTCCTGTTAATAGGCTGTCTAGTACCCATTCTCATTGGAAAGCCAACACACTTTCATTGAGCTTTTAGCAAGAGATCAGGGCTGTGGAAGATGCAGGTTATAGGCATCAGCTCTGTCCCCAAGGGCTTGTAGTCTAGCAGGTGACCTGAGATGATGTGTGTCCACAGAAAGGACAGGAGACAAAATGAGCCGCTACCCCCTGCAGGTGTGAGCCACTTGTGTCAGGAGTGAGTGTTCACCCTTCTCCAAACTTCAATTCCCCTTCCTTCTGTTTAGAAAGAGGTTGTTTTTTGGCTTTTTGCTAGCAGCGCTGTAGCTTCTAGTCCTGAGTTTCCTAAATATAGCTGCAGCAAGTGATGAGCTATGAAAACGGATGGACAGAGGTGGAAAGTAGAATAGAGGTTACCAGGGGCTGGGGGGAGAGACAATGAGGAGTTAGTGTTTAATGGGGATGGAGTTTGGGGTAGGAAAAGTTTTGGAGGTAGTGGTGATGGGTACACAACACTGTGAATGTACTTAATGCCACTGCATTGTACACTTCAAAAACAGCTCAAATGGTATATTTTATGTATATTTGAGCACCAAAAAAAAAAAAAGTTAAAAAGAATGGAGAGGACAGAGGGTGGATGGTAAGGACTGTGTGTGCTTCTTCAGAAGGAAACTGATGGGACTCCTCAGAAGTGAGACTCATTCCTTCTCCCCAGACACAAAGCAAACCAGGAGCTCTAGGGAAACCCAACTCTGACAACAGGAAGGGAAAAGTGAAGTGAAGTGTCTCAGTGTTTAAGCTGAATGAGAGACAAGCGGTTAACAAAATGAAAAGCAGGCAAGGCCTCAGAAACAGATAGAGGCAGAAAAACGCAGAGGGACAGGCGCAACCCCACGCAGGTCCCTCGCAGGCTTCCCAAGATAAGCTCTCACTCACCTCTGCTAACTTCAGGGTCACCCATTCCTTGATCTTTGCAGCTTTCTCTTGAACGATTTTTGCTTCCTCAGCTCTCATCTTCTTCTGCAAGATAGAGAGGGCCTTTAGTTCGTCACGGTGGTCACCGTTTTAGTGAATAATTGGAGGTGGGAGGCCCTGAGAAGAAATATTAAGGGACTGGATGGAGGTTGGCCGATAGGAAAAAATACATTCATTTATGAATTCTTAGAAAATATTCTTAAAGTGGGAAAGGCCTTCCTAAGCATAATACAAATCCCAAATAGCCATGAAAGAAAAGACTAATAAATCTATATCATCTCTATAAATTACTATATGACCAAAAAAAAAAAAGATGCCCTTAAACAAAATGAAAAGACCAATTGGGAGATGATTTGCAACACAAATGACTTACATACAAAAGGGATAATTTGACGTGAACAAACCAATAAATATATGCAAAAGATATAAATAGGAAATCAACAGCAAATAAAGGGAAAGAAACCCATGAAAAGCTGTGCAATCTTTATTATTATTTTTAAAATGCAAATAAAAGTGACACATCATTTTCCTCTACCAGACTAACACAATTTAAAAGTTTGATATAACCCTAAATTGTCAAGGGTGTTGGAAAACAGCCCACCTCATACAAATTGGCAAAGCCTTTTTGGGGAAAAACTTGATAATATTTGTCAACATTTTAAATGTCCATACCACTGATCTAACAAACCCACTGCTTAGGAATCATTAATTGCATTATTATTTGATAAAGCAACAAAAACAAAAAAACTCAAAACTGGAAATAACCTAAGAGTCCACAAATAAGGGCTTGGCTAAATAAACAAAATGAAAATGGAACACTCCTCTGATATACAGGAAATGGTCACAATGAACAGTGGTTAGTGGTGAGGAATGAAAATGAAGGATGGGGACGGAGGAAAAATGTCATTTTATACCCTTTTGGTCTTTTTGTATTTTTTACTATAAGCATGTATTACCTTTACAGTTAAAAAATAAAAAATAAAGGTAAATTAGCACATGAGTACAACTCCCTCAAAACAAGCAACAGTATACAGTGATCCCTCGGTATCTACAGGGTATTGGTTTCAGGACTCCCAGCAGATACCAAGATCTGCAGATGCTCAAGTTCATTATATTGATATAACAGGGTGAAGCACGGTCGGCCCTCCCTATTGGTGGGTTCGGCATCTGCAGATTCCACCAACCGCGGACCTAATTCTGCGGATGTGGAGGGCTGACTGTCCTATGCCCTTGTATATAATGGACCTGAGCATCCACGGATCTTGGTATCTGTGGGGTGTCCTGGAACCAATCCCCTGTGGATACCGAGCGACCGCTGTAAAATGACTCAAAAGCGAGGTTTGTATCTAAAGAATAGCAGCCTAGGAGAAAACAAAATACAGGCTTTGGGGACTTGGCTCTGCCTCTGAGGCTTATTTGCTGTGGGGCACTGGGAAGGCCACATCAGCCTCTGGTGATGGCATCTCTAAAATGGGCGAAGATACATCTCCCCTCTGGACCATCTTGAGGATGAAGGGACAGAAAGTGCACCGCACAGTGCCTGAGGCACAGGTAATCAACAAGTTCTAGAACGAGTACTAGTTCCCTGCTCTAAAAGGCATGGAGGGACTTTGCTGGTGGCAGAGTGGTTAAGAATCCGCCTGCCAATGCAGGGGACATGGGTTCCAGCCCTGGTCCAGGAAGATTCCCACATGCCATGGAGCAACTACGCCCGTGCACCGCAACTACTGAGCCTGTGCTCTAGAGCCTGCAAGCCACAACTATTGAGGCCACATGCCACAACTACTGAAGCCTGTGCGCCTAGAGCCCGTGCTCCGCAACAGGAGAGGCCACCACAATGAGAAGCCTGTGCACCGCAACAAAGAGTAGCCCCCGCTCGCTGCAACTAGAGAAAGCCCGCCCGCAGCAACAAAGACCCAAGGCAGCCATAAATAAATAAATAAATTTGTTTAAAAATAAATTAGTAAAAAGCATGGAGACAACTGGTGTACTCTCAGTTGTTTAGAGACCAGCAGTAACGACTTTGGTTACACTTCTAGGGCAAAACTGCCTCGAAGTTGTAAGATGATGGACATAAGCTCCAAACAAGGGAGTCTGTGGAAATGAGATGGGCATATGGAAATGTCTGACTCAGTATTTGAGAGCTGGCGAACCGGTAAGGTTATCTAGGGGTTTGCAGACGGGCCACAGGCCAAATCCCGCCTTCCACCTGGTCCCTCCCTGAACAGCCCTGCCCATTCATTTCTGTATTGTCTAAGGCCACTTCCAGGCTACAGCAGCAGAGTTGGCTAGCTGCAACAGAGACCACGTGGCCTGCAAAGCCAAAAATATTTACTACCTGGACCTTCGCAAAAACAGTCTGCTGACCCCTGACCTAGTTTGATACCCTGATATTTATGTGGCTGTGGAAACTGAAGCCCAGAGGGTGAAATGACTTGCCTCTGTCAGTTTGTGCCACGGCTGGGGCTAAAACCAGGTCTACTGACTTGCAAAACAGCATTCTCTCTCTTCTGATCTGGACCTATTATTGTTGTAAAATGATTTTTTTTCCTGACCTAAGTTAGCTTTAGCAGGAATCATTTTGCCCACCAATTCCCAGGTGCTGCCACTTCTAACTATGAACCACTCAACAGAGAAGATAGGTATCTAATATCAATGGGAGGGCTTCCCTGGCGGCGCAGTGGTTAAGAATCCGCCTGCCAATGCAGGCGACACGGGTTTGAGCCCTGGTCCAGGAAGATCCCACGTGCCATGGAGCAACTAAGCCCCTGCACCACAACGGCTGAGGCTGTGCTCTAGAGCCTGCGAGCCACAACTACTGAGCCTGCACGCCTAGAGCCCCTGCTCTGCAACAAGAGAAGCCACCGCAATGAGAAGCCCATGCACCACAACGAAGGGTAGCCCCCACTCGCTGTAACTAGAGGAAGCCCACGTGCAGCAACGAAGACCCAATGCAGCCAAAAATAAAAATAAATTAATTAAAAATAAAATAAAATCAATAGGAAATTGATGAGAGATTCCATGTGTCAACATTCTATTGATATTTTCCCATGATTTTTCAGGAACACATGGTGCCCCACACATTGTGGGAGGTACGTCCCACAAAGGAAATGTTCGGTGACTGTTGATGAATGATTACGAATGTGCCTATGATAGTGGGAAGGCACCAGCAGGATTAGCTGGGACCTCCATGGAGAGTACACATGTGGAAAATTGCAAGTTGGCCATGTTGTGAGGTTTTCTGTTGGAAACAATGGAGCTCTGGCACCAGGGAAAAGCTGGGTAGGTAAGACCAATGGCAGAGGGAAGGGACAGAATTAGGATGAAGTTAATGGGATTGTGAAGGGGAAGCTGGGCCTAGGGGACTGGCAGGGGGGTGTTCCAGATGTCCTCTCCAGAACAAAGATGCTGACTGTGGCTGGAATACTGGGCAGTGGCCTCTCCTGGGCTCCTATGCGCTTTTCAGAGGAGGTGGCAACTTTGGTCTCTGTCTGCTCAGGTTCATTGAGAAACTTTGGCTGAGCAGTTGGCCAAGGCTGATGGTCCAGCTCTGTGCTGCTCTGCTACTACGTGTCCCACAGGTTGGCAGGGCACAAGACCAGGGTGGAAAAGGAAAAGCTCTCCTTACCAAACACCGACCTCAGGTCTGATGCTGTACCCAGGTTCCCTGAGTTCATTCTGCCGACAGCCCTATGACGTACTACAACCCCCATTTTACAGATGCGTAAAACAAGAATCAGCGACTTAAGTAATTTGCTCACTGGTGCTAAAGGGGGGTTCAACCCAGATGAGTCAGCCTCCAAGGTCCCTTTCCCACCATATCCCCATGCCTGGCTCTTCACGCACCTTCCAATACATCTCCACGAGAAAGAACAGTCTCGTGAGGGAGAGAGTCCCCACCACCGGTGGCCCAAGCAGAGGGGCTCTGCTCAAGCAGCCGTGGGCAGCTGGTGCAGGCGCTGCAGGGGGGCACTGGCACTTACCTGCTTCTCCAACTGTGCCTCCAGCCGGCCGATGAGTTCGTCTTTGCCCTGCATGGCGTTCAGCAGTTCTTGGTACTTCCGGTGCAGGCTGCCTGCTGAGTCCACATTCTTCAGATTGGACAATTTCACCTTCTCTTCCATCACACCCACCTGAAAAGTACCAATCGTCTCATAGGGTTGGGGTATGGTGTGCGAAATGGCCTCCAGCATGGGATGGGATGGGATGGGATGGGATGGGATGGGATGGGATGGGATGCTTCCTGATGCCCCAATCTGTGACTCTCAGGCAGAGCCCATACCCAGGGCAGTTGGGGCCAATTAATTCAATGACCACTTATTAAGCCTCATCTGGGCAAAAGAAGGAATTGACAAGGAAGGAATAGCAGGGTGTAGGGCCATCTAACTCTGGGGGCCCCAGTAGGGACAAGCTGGGCAGGTCAAACAGCCCTGGAGAGGAAATGCTCCAGCTTCACTGTGGCAGAGACATAGGCTGCCCACTGAATGTCCGTGAACTTCCCGATACTTTCCAGCCCTCTTGGAGTTAGATGGCCATGGAATTCACTGCAGCCAATGGGCCTGAGTGGAATGACGCAGTCATTTCTGGGCTGAAGTATTTAAGAGCTGGCGCACAAGGACCCAGCTCTCTTTCCCTGCCATGGCAACCAAGGAGGCTGCATGTTCTAGCTGGTTCCGCTGGAAGATGGGCAGCTCCATTACCTTGGACCCCTGAATCACCGTGCGAAGCAGAATCCCTGGCTAACCCTCAATGGAGAGGTACCATGAGTGAGAACTAAATGTGATCAACTGCAGACACGTCAGACTTCATTGGTTACTCAGCATAACCTAGCCTATTTGGACTAAGCCACTCACCTGCTCACTGCACTGACCCTTACCCAAAGATTCCTTCATGCCCACAGAAAGCCCCAGGCACCTTCATTTGTTCAGAAGGTCTAACGCATGACTGCTGGTTTTCCTCATCCCTGTAAGAGGCTTATCGGTGTGACGTGTCCATGTGTGTCCACGGAAAGGGTCAGGAAAGGCCAATGGTCATTTCCGCTGCACACTCCTGCCATCCCCTCCCCGGTTACCTGGGTCTCCGCGTCCTCTGCTCTCTGCTCTGCCTCCAGCAGCCTCTGCTCCAGCTCCTGCATCTGCTCAACCAGAGAGGAAGGGGAGATCTAGGTGCAGTGTCCCTACTGTGAACGTGGCATCAAGGCAATGCATGTGAATTGTGCAGATGCTACACGCAGGCCAGGCTCAAACTGCCCATCTCGAGGGGCTCAAGGATGTCAGGGTAAAGATTGCCATGGCAGCCCTCGGCTCCCTTATCCTGAATTTCTTGGGCAGGTGAAGAGCCTAGAGCTGCTGTCCTCTCTGCTGAGTGAGGAAAAGCCTAGGTCTTTCTCCCTGTGTAGGGCACCCGGGGAGCGGGGGCAGTACCACCATCATTCTTCCTGAGGCATCCTCACCCTCACTGTTGTTTTCAGGCTCCTCTCCCAGACCTCCCTCTCCTCTCAGCACTGGGCTGCAGGCAGTGCCCTGCCACATGCCTGGCATGGAACGTGCTCCCATGTGAGCCCCCATCATGTCGGATATTCCTTCCTCCTCCAGAATGGCTCCCTGGCTGGGGACAAATACTTCCTCCCCTTCTTTCAAGGATGCCTCTGACTGCAAATGGCATTCACAGGTATCACCTTATTTGACTTCTTTAATCTTAAGCACATTAAAAAAAAATTCTATCTAGCTACCAGCCTGGAATCGCATGCCAACTGGCCATGCCAACTGGCCCAAGAAAAGGGACCAATGTTCTCATACACAGAGCCTCATCAGGGACCAGATCTAAGGTGAAGCCTAAGGAGCAGCTCACCAGCCCACGGCCCACACGGCATCTCTGCAGCTTCGTGAGCTCACAGCCCGTTGAGTGAAGTGTGAGCTGGATTTCAGCTCCTACCCTCCCCCTGGTCAGGGCTCAGAGTGCACTGCCAAAACCTTACACCATCACACAAAAGTCCTGCGGAAGCAGAGCAGAGTCATACATTCCACTCTCCTACCAAACGCCATGGGCCACAGCCTAGTCAGGCAACTGCTTCCTTCCCCGCCCTGCCTTGCCCCAGGGCAACAGGTATGCAGAAAAAATACACTAGAGGCATAACCTCCCAGCCTTGTCCTCCGTGAGGCTGTACAGGCCTTGCTTCCCAAGCTCCAGTCCAGCCCTCGCCCACCTTATCTCTGCAGATTTGGCCTTTTCTCTGGCTACTCAACCTCTCCCTTTGGCCTGGACCCTGGCTTGATATTTACCAGTGAACTGAGCAATTAATTTTTTCTCTTTCCCAACCTCTCATCTGCTCAGCTGAAATGTTGCTTTCCCTCCTTGATTAAAAGATGAAAGAGAAGGAGCCCTCCAGCCTGGTGCTGGACAGTGAAAGGAGGGTTACCTGGGAGCAGTTCATGTTTGAGAACCTGGGGAAACTCTGTTCTCAGGGCTGCCTTCCCTCATCCGTTTTTCTCCTCCTTGGGGTTGGGGAGAGACAGATGTTTTCAGTACACAGTCCCTCTGAAAGGACTGAGGATCCCAAATAAAACTCAAGATTTACAACCCATGCGACAAAAATGCCCCCTGGGCTCCCAATAGACAGGACCATCTTTGACAGGCATTCCTGTACTCAGGCATTTTTGCGGTATGCAGGCCTCTCACTGTTGTGGCCTCTCCCATTGCGGAGCACAGGCTCCGGACGCGCAGGCTCAGTGGCCATGGCTCACGGGCCCAGCCGCTCCGCGGCATGTGGGATCTTCCCGGACTGGGGCACGAACCCGTGTCTCCTGCATCGGCAGGCGGACTCTCAACTACTGAGCCACCAGGGAAGCCCCATGATGGAACCTCTTGACTCAAGCCTGAGAGAGTGGGTTGGTTCTGGCCAGACCCAGGCGTCAATTACAGCCAGACGGCCTTTCCAAGATCACACAGTCCTTGGCCCTTTGTAGCTATGGGGGAGGTAATAGCATAGAATAAACCAATATTATGGTTATAGGGGTGGCTTCCTAGCACACAAAAAAATTCTACTTGGTGGCGGGGTTGGGGGGAGTGGTTGACACATAACCCATGACCAGGTTAGTACTATATAACCCTTCCCCCTTGGGCACCAGACTCAACTCTCTCCCCCCAGGAGCGAATCAGGTTCTCTCTCCTCAGGAATCTGCAATGTGGGATTAAGAGGCCAGAGATAGGGCTTCCCTGGTGGTGCAGTGGTTGAGAGTCTGCCTGCCGATGCAGGGGACACGGGTTCGTGCCCTGGTCCGGGAAGATCCCACATGCCGCGGAACGGCTGGGCCCGTGAGCCATGGCCGCTGAGCCTGCGCGTCCGGAGCCTGTGCTCCACAACGGGAGAGGCCACAACAGTGAGAGGCCCGTGTACCGCAAAAAAAAAAAAAAAAAAAAAGAGGCCAGAGATGAGAGCCAGGGGGCTGCACCAGAGAACGTGCACAAACTTTACCAAGTCCTGATTATTAGATAGGTTCTTCAGTTCTCTGAGATGTCCCAGGCTCCTCCTAATAAATTCCCTGTTTGCTTAAGCTGGCCAGAGCTGGTGTCTCTGCCCTCATCAGAAACACCCCTAACTAATACAATTACTGGGAGCATTTAATTTTTAAGAATACAATGGAATACTGAATGGGAAGGCTTTGGATTCTTGACAAGTTTCCTAGATTAACCTTCATTAATTTACTTATTTTTAACTTTTTATTTTATATTGGGGTATAGCCGATTAACAATGTTGTGATAGTTTCAGGTGCACAGCAAAGCAACTCAGCCGTACATACACAGGTATCCATTCTCCCCCAAACTCCCCTCCCATCCAGGCTGCCACATAACATTGTGCAGAGTTCCCTGTGCTCTACGGTAGGTCCTTGTTAGAGATTAACCTTCATTTAGATCTGACATCTGCTCTGTAGCTCAGAACACATATGATTTCCATAGGAAACGATCATTCATATTTGTGACTTTACAGATGGAGAAACCAAGGTAGAGGGATGAATAGAATGTATTTGAGTCCTACCTCCCACTTGGGCAGTTCCATTTGTGTCAAGAGTGGTCAATAACACTGGTCAGAGGCAGAAATCACTCTGTCACTGACAACATGGTGAGTATTTTATGCCCCCAAGATCTTAATATTAGACATATTTTAAGGTATGCTATCAGCGAAGCAGATGGAAAGGAAGGCGCCCCTTGGAGCCTAGGGTCTCCTCCCAGTCTTGGCCCAACAGACACCTGGTCCTCCTTGCTGCCGACCCTCCAGCCATTCTTATCTTCCGGGCAAGGACACTCGAGACTCAAAGCGTTCTGTATTCACCTTTATGCTAGAGTATTCTCTTTTCTCTAAAGCGAATCTCTGAACATTAAAACTATTTGGAACATCTGGAAGTTTTTTAAAACAGAAGAGTACAGTGACCATCTACGTATCCATCACTGTGCTCCAACAATTACCAACATCCTGCCACCCTTGTTTGAAGAGAATCTCTTTAACATCATGTTTCCCTCTGTTTTTATGAAAACACGTTTTCTTCATTGCCACTGGAACACTCCCAGGGGTGTCTATGCCGGAATATCGTGTTTGGGGTTTTCAAACTCTTCTTTTCGCCCCAGCATCAACACTTCTCATGATGGCAGATCATTCCTTACGCTCACTTAGAGGGCCACACCCGGACCTCTGAAAAGCTGAGCTACTCGCAGGCCCCCCTTATTTGGGTTCTGTTTCTCCTTTCAGAGGGTTCCCTGGGACCGTGTCCTCAGCTATCCTTTTAGCTTGTGGGTCTGGCTGACACACCAGCCAAGGCGGTGTCAGGTTTGGGCAGCTGACTTTTAGGCAGGATCGACTTTCACCAGCTGCAACTTAACCTGAGACTCGTAAGCCACCCTAGAACAGGCTGCAGCGACCTGATGAAATGCACTGGGCACCGACCTGGTATTTAATCCCCATGTCCACAGCTCCTTGTTACACGCGGTGACGCTGTGAAATACTGGCCCCAAAGGCAGCAGGCACCCTCTTGTGCACCCAGCACGGACCTGCGTGCTGAGCCCAGAGCCACGCCAGGCTGGGTCTCAGCTACCCCTCTGCAAAGGGTTCAACATTCTTACCGCTGCTTTGCACCGGCTGGAGAGAATGGTACAGGTAAGCCTAAGGCTCTGGAGCCCGCCTGGCTCCACCACAGTGTGGCTTTAGATAAAGTCTTAACCTCTCTTTGCCTCAGTTTCCTCACCACCTCCTAGTATCCACCTCCTAGGACTGCTATGAAGATCACAGGAGATGCCTCATGTCAAGCTCACGTGCACAACCTGGCACTTACTGAGCAGTTCGCAGCTATAAGCCACTTGCTGGATTTTCATATACAAAGGTGGCACTTAGGATCAGGGTCAGCTTGCCGGGACAGTCCAGTGGTCACCTGTCATCCAGAATAATTAGTCATAGAGCCTTCTTTTCTCTCTCCAAAGCGTCCCGGTTTAGATGATAAATTACCCGGCCATCCTACTTATGATCCATCTACAGAAAGAATGGCTTTAAGTCAGAGGTTGCCAACTATTAGCCTACAGAGCATCACGTAAGACCTACAGTGCTGCGGGCATTGTGGCGACACAGATATAACTAAACAAGGCCACTTGCTATGTGTCCAGCACTGGTTAAAGCACTTTAGGTGTATCAACTCATTTAATCTTCAACCCAATCCTAGAAGGCAGGTCCTATTATTATCCCTGTTGTACAGATAAGGAAACTGACGCAGAGGGGTTAGGTAACTTGCCTAACGTCACACAGCTAGGAGGCGGAGCCGGGATTCTAACTCAGGAGGACTGGCTCCGGAGTCTATTATACTCTTTGCCACCGTGCCCCTCACATCGAAATCTCACACCCCGTAAAAACCCAGATTCCACATGCAATCCCCGATTTCCAGCTTCTCCTGAAAACTCAGGAGATCTGGACACACTAGGATTACCTTTTCTCATGGCAATACCTGGCTTCCTCCTCAAGCTGTAGCACACTGCCCCGAATCCTCACTCATGTAAGTTTAGTTACCTGCAGGCCTTTGAGACTGCAACCCACAGTTTTAGCCGTTAAATCGTTCTAACTCTGTTGTAATCAAAGACAATGATTCTCAACTTTTTGTTTTTTTAGTATCAAATCTTTTGTCCAATTGAAATCATATGCTCATTCCCAAGATAAAACTGGGGGGCCGCCCTGCTGTCTGAGTGCAGAAGAGGCAGGAAAGAAAGGACTCCAAGTCTTGTCTGTGGGTCCACTGCTCCCCACCCCCCAACCAGAACCCCCACTGAGGCTCAAAGGGCTCAAGGCGTCCACTAGAAGGACAGGTGAATGGGCCCAGGGACATGGCCAGGGCAAGAGTTCGTGGCAGTAGATTTCACACCCTCAGGGGCATAAGGATTCACATGGAGCTTGTTACAGATTCCTGGGCCTTGACTATAGAGGTTTTTATTTAGCAGGTCTGAGGCATGGACCCAGGAATGTGCTTGAAAAGAATATCCCAGGTGACCCTGATGCAGGTGGTCTACAGACCACACTCTGAAAAACACTAGATTGGCCGCTGAACACAAAGCAAGCACCCCAGGGCAGAGCCCCTATTGGCACAGGATCCTTCTCGAATGGCTTTATAGGAGGACAAAGCTCTAGCAAGACTATGGTTCCTGAGAAATACTATAGTGGGCCTTATTAAAAATGGGGGTTAGGAGAATAAAAAAATTTCTCTACACGCACACACGTATGCACTCATACACAGTGAATAAAAGTTCTAGAAGGCATCTACTCCCAAAGCATATCGGATCCATCAGCAAGGAGATCTTCTAAGGCTGATTCTGTGATGACTTTATGCAGATTTTATTTCCAACTAGTCATGACAGCCCTAGTATTCTCCTTTTATAGTACCTGGCCTTTTCACAAATTCTGAGGTATTTAAGGATATGTTTTTCTGGGCCTTGTGTTCTATCAGCACGTTGTGAAGCTGGTGTCTAAACTGAATCACCGCCTCTGTATAATCTGTGGTCAGAGCGGGGAGAAGCAATAGTCATTGTTCCTTTGTTTAAGGGACTGAACTGAACCATTTATACACTCAAGAAAAAGTCCTGAAGCACAAATTTTTGGTATATAAATACAAAACTGAGTTACTGTATTTCAAAACATTGGTTGGAGAAACTAGTAAGGGATTCTAGAAAAAGAGGAAGTGTACACAGTCCCACCGGAACAGGCTTCGGGAAGAGGTGCCTCAGTGAAAACTATTCAAGCTCAAAAATGACGGATGTTTTATTACGCAATGTCTTCTCTTTAATAGATGCACTCAAGTCCCTTTTGGAAGCAGAGAGGGAGTAAATAAATCAAAAATTTTAAACTTGTTTTAGTCCTAATATTGATGCCATGTATTCATCATGATACAAAGCTCTTTTGAGTATAGACAGTATACTCCCACTTTTCTGATGAGAAAACTGAGGCACAAGTTTAGCAAGAATGAACAAAGTCCACGGGACTTTTAATATCCAGCTCGTAGAAGAGCATCAGTTTTTAGATTGATCTGACTACCTCTGTGACTTCTTCAACCAAGAAGAGCGCTGGGGAAACGGTTCCCAAGAGCAGACAAGATGTGAGCTCTAAGACATGAGCCACTCCCTCAACTTCTGTGCTGGATGGAAAGTGATCCACAGCTCACCTGGTTTCGGAATGGGCGGCCCGGGCAAGGGCACATCAGACCGTGACAGGTGTCCCAGCGGAAGCAAGGTCTAGGGCTGCCTCCTCTCCTCATCCTTCCTGCCCTCTCTCACCCTTAGGTGAGGGATTATCCTGTCTCGAATGGCAATTCTGCAAGAGGGAGTCAGGTACGAGCAGACTGTGCGGTGGGGAAGGAGGAGGGCTTGCTTCCAAGCCTTAGTGGCCAGTGCGCAGTATCTGATCCCAGGCAGGGCCGGGCCCCTGGGAAACACACAGGCTTGGCCTGCCCTATACGACCGCCTGCAGCGAGTGAGTGGCCATCCGTCATCCAGGCAATGCAATCTCCACGGGCGGCCGGGCGGGCTGTGCGGAACGGCAGAGGTGGAGGGGACAGGCGAGGGCGGGGGCTGGCCAGAGGGACCCAGCTGACCTGGCTCACCTGGGTGCAGGTGGGTGCTGACGATGACTAACTAGTAAGTTCTGGGAGCAGCAACAGAGACGGGGACCAGGGCCCAGGCCCGGCAGGAGCTCTCCTGAGAAACCTGGGTCATCTCTTCCTCTGACCTGAAAGTTACCTTGACATATTGGGGAAAACCTCTAATGAATTGTTGAACCTGGCCTACTGGTTTGGGGATGACAGCAGGTGATAGGCACAGCCCTCACATTGAGCAACATGGTGTTTACGGCCTTAAGGTTTCCTGCCAAGAGGTCCAGTGTCGGGCTAATGTCCCAGCCCTCTTCCCTACTTAAGTCTCCCAGCCCATGATTCCTAGTCAAGATTTCTTTCTCTCCCCTCCCACACCGCCAGGCTCTTCTGCCCTGTGTCTATACACTTCTCCTTTCTTTACCCAAGTCACGCTCTGAGCCCCCAACATTGTTATGGGAGGGCATTCTGGTTACTTTGATGGTGAGCAAATACAGTCTGGAAGAGAAGAAGGGGCCGATATTATGGAAGTTCAACCTACCCAGACCCAAGGGACTGTGGAAGAAGAGGGTGTTTGTTTATAATGTGTTTGAGGCCCCTGGGGAATAGAGGAGGAAGGCATTTAAAAATATTTTTCTATCATGAAATATTTCAGGCCAACAGAAACATGCAGAGAATATTTTTTTAAAACATGTATCCACCATTCATCTTGGTCAAATCTTAATTTTTGTCATCTCTGCTTCTGCTGTTCCTAAGAAATGGACCACAACAGACATGTGAAGCCTCCAGTGTACCTCTCTCCAATGTTACCCCTCTCCTTCCAAGTGTACTTACCCTATGCTTGGCTGTGTTTACATTTTTGCCTCATTTGTATACACCCCTAAACAACAGAGAGTACTGTTTTGTGCAGGTTTTAAAACTTTATATAAACTGTATTGTTCTATATATATATCCTTCTGATCTCTTTTGTTCAATGTTGGTTTTTGAGATTTATTGACCTTATACATGTAGCTTTACTTGACACATTTTTAACTATTTGTTAATAGTTAAATATTTGTACTATTCCATCGTACAAATACACTCAACATGGTTATCCATCCCCCGTTGATAGACATTTAGAGTATTTCCAATTTTTCATGCATCATTGCTGCAAAGGACATTCTTGTATAGGTCTATTTATGACCAATATGTTTGGATTCTTTGTTTTTTTAAATTGAAGTATAGTTGGTTTAAAATGTTGTGTTTGGATTTATTGCTACCATTGCATTTTGTGCTTTGTATTTCCTACTTTTTTCCTATACTCCTTTCTCTCTTCCTCACCTGGATTTAATAGACTTTATTCCATTTCCAGTAGCTGCTCTCCTGATTTGAAAGTTACATGCTCTATTTCTATTTGTTATCTCTATTATTCTAGACTTAAAATCTAGACTTAAAGACTGCTATTTGTTCCCCACGTTCTGTTCTCCACTGCTGTTTCATACGAACTCTGACTTTTAACAGAGCATATCATTATCCGGAATAAAGACTACACTTTCCAATCTTTCCTGCAGCCTGGTATAACCACATGAATAAGTGGCCAATGGGATGTGAGTAGAAGGAATGAAGGCAACCTTTGGCCCGTGCTATCAAAGGGAAGGAGTTGGAATGTGGACATGAGGGTGAACCACCTTCAAACATGTCGCAGACCTCCCCCCAGAGCTAGACTGCTTATGTCTGGAATGTTACATGAAAAGGAATGGATTTTTTAAACATATATACTGCTTGGTCTTATCCTGCTTCCTAAGTCTGAGGCTTTAAGTCTTTCACCAAGTTTGGAAACTTTAAAGCCATTATCTCCTTGAATCATGCCTCTCTTTCACTTTCTTCTCCACTTCTGGAATCTCTATAAGGATCCTGCCATTCTGGCAACCACATCTCAGCCTGTGTCTTCATCTCTCTATGCTGTCCTCAGGTCTATCTTTCTGTTCGTGAAGTCTGTCTCACGTGGTGCCTAACCTGACATTAATCTATCCACTGAACACTTAATTTCATTGCAAACATTTTTCATTTCTGGCAGTTCTATTTGGTTCTTTTTCTCACCTTTTTGGATGGTGTCTTGTTCTTGTCTTATATTTTCAATTACTTTATTATGTCTTCAATAGTTTTTTTTGGTGGGGTGGGGCATACCACGCAGCTTGCAGGATCTTAGTTCCCCGACAGGGATTGAACCCAGGCCTTCGGCAGTGAAAGCACAGAGTCCTAAACGCTGGATCGCCAGGGAATTCCTTTCAATAGTTCTGAACGCATTGATTTAGTGTGTTGCCAACGGTTCTATTATTAGAAATTCTTGTGGTGATCGAGTCCAGTTGTTTGTTGCATACGTGGACTCTCACTCACTGTGGGTTATTCTCCCAAGTATTTAGTCATCGTGGATCATATATTCATCTTCACTAAGGACGTTATTTTTCTCTGTGGGGATCCTGTGTAATCAGGGCTGAGGTCTTGTTCCTCCAGAAGAGGTTCTGTGTCTGCTTCTACAAGGTCTCTGGGGTTATCACTGGCCCAGAACTTCATGTTCCTAATCCACACAGATAGTATAAATTCTCATGTTAAACCACTAACGTCATCAGGCTCTCGGGGAACAATTTTCATTTTCTTTATTTTTCTTTTTTCTGCCCAGAGCCTTGGCTAAGTATGAGAAGCTGTTCTGTCGTCTCCCTGTGCTGGTGGGTGATTTTCTTCTCCTTGTGCACCTTTTTATTTCGTGTAAACTCCTTTGATAGTCCTGACTTTACCTGGGAAGTTTCAGTTTCAGCTCCAGCCTCCAACTGGCCAGACCTCATCTCTGTCTCCACAGATGTTAAAACTCAACCTTGACAGTTGCGTTACTAAAGGGAGGTCACACTCACCCGTCCCAACTCAGCTGCCAGTGTTGAGTTCCACTCTGGTTTTTCCTCTTCATTTTGCCCCCTGAGGATTCTTCTTATTTTTTTAGTACACAGCTCTGCACTTAGAAGGATATTTTAAATATTTAATCTAGTATGAGTAGGTGTCTCATGGTGGTCATTTTTAGGTTATTACTAGAAACAGAAGTCTCCTGGCTCTGAGATGTGCTTTAGACCAGCTGGCTGAATCAATCCCTTCTTATCCCTTCCTTCCCTCGCACACCTCCAATTCCATACACAAGACAAAGTTCTCAAATTTGATAGCGTACAAGACCAACTTCTGGGTGCTTCTGAAACATACAGATAATTAGCAGCTCGAGACTTGCATCAGGAGGACTGGGGTGGGGCCCAGGAACATACATGGTTAACCAGCACTCTAGCTTTCTGGCATAGGGGGACCCAGGACCACACCAGTGTCTAAGGTTTATTTCCCTTTCCCCGAGGTGGCTGAATTCTACTAGCAGTACCTGAACCACACCCAAAGGAACCCTGCCGGTCTCCAGTCTGCAAAGCCTGAACTAGGAGACAGCAATGCCAGCACACCCAAGGTTCATGAATTCTAGTCCAAGCTAGTCTAGGGCCACTCCCCTCAGCAGTGGAAGGGCAGAGGTGATGTCAATGACCGGTCTTCTTGGACTCCAGGTTGTGGGGTTGTCAAGAAAACAGGTCATTTATGCAGGCTTTATTCATCAAGACTTTGGCATTACTTAGAGGTGGACTGAATTTTACTTTTGTACTAGGAAAGAAGGGTTTACTAGCAGATGGCTACTGTAAACAAAACTATAGACAGAATGGTTGATTCAATTAAGATATATACATTTTAGTGTAGGTTGCCACTTTCTAGATGGGTTATGCTCCAAAATGCCTCTGAAAACAGCTGTTTAGAATGTATCTTCCCATGGAAACATTATGAATAATGGTCAGTTTCCCAGCCCAGCCCACCCAAACCTGTAAAGATAATAACTGTTCCCATTTAAAATCGATTCTATGCCAGAACCTTTATATATGTCATCTGATACAATTCTCAAAATAATTCCGAAAGGCAGACATGTGTGTCCCTGCCTGAGAAGTGAAGGGACTTGCCCACTGTCACGTAGCTAGGAAGTGGCAGAGCCAGGCAGGTCTGGCTCCAAAGTCTGTATCATTGTCACCAGAAACCAGCCTGCCTTCCACAGCTCATAATCTTAATAGAGGGTGAGCAGCAGGGTGGGGATATCCATTCTTCTCTCCTAAAATATCGTCCTTCCCCACATTTAGAAAGAAATGTTAGGGGAATAATAGAACCTCCACTGTAGACACACGTGACTCAAGAGATGATGCAATGCACGACTGTGAAGACCTGTATCATTTCTTTGGTGTGTCATATGGAGAAGCAGAGCAGGAAAGGATGCAAGATGACAGATTAGTCAACTGCTTAGAATTTGGTCTTTGAAAAAACAAACTACCTTGGGTTTCATTTTACAAGAATGGAAAGCACCTTATTAAAAGTTCACCTTCCTGCAACAGAGAATAAATAAGCCCTGGAGATCTAATGCACAGTAGAGTGAATACAGACAACAATATTGTACTACAATCATCAAACTTGCTAAGAGACTGGAACTTAATTATTCCAACCACTAAAAAGAAATGATTATTATGGAATACGATAGACGTTCTAATTACTGCTACAATGGCAATCATATTAAAATATATAAATGGGTCAAATTAACATGTTCGCCTTGAATTACACAATGTTATATGTCAAATATATTTCAATCTATCAACCAATCAATCAAACCGCTCAGAAGAAAAAGAAAGTCGGCTTTCCCCAACTCTCCCTCTCTGACAGTGACCTCTGCAGAGACATTAGAGGCTGCCTGCTCTCCAGGACTCACCTTGTCGGCCAACAGCTCCCTTATCTTGCTGGCCTGCAGGCGGAACCGGAATAGCTGGCTTTCCAGGGCCAGGCAGCGCTTCTGCCAGTCCACACTGGTCCTGGTCTCCACCTTGAGTTCTGCCATGATGGAAGCAACTTCTGGAGATTCCAGGGAGCCCTGAGGGCCAGCACACAGAAAGGGGAAAAGATAAGTAAGTGTGTGAGGAAGAGTTCTCTGCGGAAAGGAGGAGGAGACCAAAGGAGGACAGAGGAAACAGGGCGGGGGAAGGTAAGTGAGCCTGGCTCTCCCTCTGTCCCATGGCCAGCTCTCTGAGCTCAGCATGTCCCGTTCCATCAGAAGGTAGCTGCGCAACCTCAGGAAATCACAAAACCCAAGAAACCGCAAGGAGAACCTAGTCTCATTGTTACAGAAGTGAAAAGTAAGGCTCATTTGTTTTTCATTCAACTATCCATTTAACAAAAATTTATTCATTCAACAAACATCTATGTGCCAGACACTGTTCTAGGCACTGGAGATGCAAAGGGAAATGAGAGAGGTCCCCTTGTCTTTTTGAAGAACTCTTAGTAAAGTCTAATTGCAAAATTACAATGTAGTCGCAATTGCTAATCAATATGCAGATAAATGGAAGCAGAGATATGGAGTAGACTATGCTGGGGGGAGGGTGTTTAGGGAAGGCTTAAAGTGGGTAACAGATTCATCCATGATCACGTGGCTAACTGGAGGCGGAACCCTGGTTCCCAGGTGAGTACTGATTCTTTACAACTATACAGATTTTAGATGGGAAAAAATGGAACGAAAATGTAATGCTTCAAATTTCCTTGACAACTTTCTATTTAGTTGGGATTTCATATATTGTCATCAAATCATCCTGTTTTGGAACGGATTCTCACTCTTTCCTTTAAGTTATAAAATGCAAATCAGAAAATTGGTAGATATTTTGCTGTAGCCTCTGGAGAAAACCACAAGTCTTTAGAAAACACTTTAGACAAATTCAGAACAAGCCAAGGAGACACCTATAATATTTCCAGGCAGGGGAATTTACCCAGATGTCTCCTGAACATATTTTAGAGAAAAAAACCTGGGTCGGGGATGAGAAAATGAAGAAGGATGTATGAGTGTGTATGAGAAGAGAGACAAAGGTGCAGAGGGGGCACAAAGCAGAGAAGGGCCGGAAGACACATCCACCACCAGGACTTTTTAAATCCCCCTGCCAGGGTGCTATTAATAATTATGTTTGGCAACAAGCATAAATTTGGTCTGTCCCAAACCATGACATATGGTCTCCCTACTATCAGGTGATTTTAAAGAATAATTGTTAATTTTCTAGATTGATAATATATTATTTATTTATAATTTATTTAAAAAATTTTTTTTGCCCACGCCATGGGGCATACAGAATCTTAGTTCCCCGACCAAGGAACCTCCCTGCATTGGGAGCATAGAGTCTTAACCACTGGACTGCCAGGGAAGTCCCTATTATTTATTTATGTATTTATTTATGTATTTTAAGAAATTAATTTATGTATTTATTTTTGGCTGTGTTGGGTCGTCGTTTCTGTGCGAGGGCTTTCTCTAGTTGCGGCGAGCAGGGTCCACTCTTCATCGTGGTGCGCGGGCCTTTCACTGTTGCGGCCTCTCTTGTTGCGGAGCACAGGCCCCAGATGCGCAGGCTCAGTAGTTGTGACGCACGGGCCTAGTTGCTCCGCAGCATGTGGGATCTTCCCGGACCGGGGCTCGAACCCGTGTCCCCGGCATTGGCAGGCAGATTCTCAACCACTGCACCACCAGGGAAGTCCTATTATTTTTAATTTTTTTAGTTTTTATTTCTTTGGCTGCTCCATGCAGCATGTGGGATCTTAGTTTCCCGACCAGGGATCAAACCCGTGCCCTCTGCAGTGGAAGCAGAGAGTCTTGATAGTATTTTTTAATGTCATCTGTTAGAGATACATATGGCTTACAGGTGAAATGATATAATGCCTCTGGTTTGCTTTAACACACTTCACCACAGGAGGCGAGGAGCTGGAGTGGAGGGAGATACATGCAGTAAGATTTGTGAAAATGTTGATAATTTTTGAAGCTGAGTGACGTGTGTACTGGTCTCTCTACTTGAGTATATGCCTAGAATTTCCCATAATAAAAATTTGTCATTAGAGAACATACTTGTGGTTGCCAGTGGGGAGGGAGGGAGGGAGGGATGGACTGGGAGTTTAGGGTTAGTAGAGGCAAACTATTACATTTACAATGGATAAACAACAAGGTCCTCCTGTATAGCACAGGGAACTATATCCAATATCCTGGGATAAACCATAATGGAAAAGAATGTAAAAAAAAAAAGAATGTATATGTATGTATAACTAAATCACTTTGCTGTACAGAAGAAATCAGCACAACACTGTAAATCAACTATACTTAAATAAAAAAAAAGGTTAAAACAATTGTCATTTAAAAAAAATCTCCTTTCCCTTCTTCAGGAGCCACATGGCTTCAGAAAACCCAGCCACCTCCTGTACGTCACTGAAATTACCCTGGAGCATCAGTGAGCCTGTCCTTGATAGGTTAACCACCAATATTGCTTCTCATCCCACATCTGACTTTTACAATATCATTCTCCCATTATACGCAACAAACAGCTATTATTTATTGAGTCCTTACTACATGCCAGGCACGTGTGGCCTCTTTAATTTTCAAGAGAACCCACAAGACAAGGAGTGGGCACTAGTCCATACTCTCAGGTGAGGACACAGAGGGACAGAGAGTTCTGTAGCTGGTAAGTAGTAGGGCTGGGATTCTCATTCCAAAATGCCTGTTTTTAGCTACTGTGCTCCTTACCCACCCAGAAACTGCAAACAATGTTGATTTCACAATGAGTCGGGTGGACTGTTAAGAATGAAATATTTTATAGGGTCTCTCAGGATCCCTGGCACTAAGGCGAACCTACACCCCAGATTTCCCAGGGTACCCTGGTCTCAAATATTCTGACGCTTTAACCTCCATAAGCACAGACATTTATCATGTGTCCTGACTTTTTGTTTAGAAAACAGGGTCAGTAGACCCGTAGAGAAGGCCCAACAATTAAACCACTGACGGGTCAGGTGATGGAGTCTTTCGGTTCTGGGCTGCTCAGAACACTGGACATATGACCTCAGTCAGCCCTGCTCTCCCGGAACTGTCATCCCAAACAATCCGACATTGTGACCTCCCAGCAATCCCCACCTCAAAAGACTGGGACCAACTGGAACGGGCAGGAAGACAAAAGATGAAAACAAAACATGACCTTCTCTGAGCTAAGATCACAGCTGAAAATCACAACAGAACCTTGTGGGGCCTCCACAGAAGGCCCGGAGGCTTCGTGTTTGGTTTTCTTTGTCCTTTAAGGGGATTTTACTTTCCCTGCATAATTAAAAAAAAAAAAAAGTGGCAGATCCGAAGGTAGGACCTTGGAGTCTTGCACTAGCCCTGGGCTAAGAATTAGCAGAAAAAGCACCCAAGTAAAACCCGAAGGGCAGGGGAAACTCAATCCTTTTGTGTTGTTAAAAAAAAAGTTTGGTGAATGTTAATTCCCTCTTATTGATTGTTAAAACTGCAGCTCAGATTCCACTGGGAGAGCGGAAACCCAAATTATCAAAATCTCCAGGGACTTTGGAAATAAGATATGTCATTGGTCTCTGCCTCGGTGTGACACCTGAGATTCTACCTAGTCTGTAGGGAGCACTTTCCCCAATCCAGCATCCTCATGACATCAAGGTTTTGAACCCATCAAGTGCTCTGCTTAATCCTCTCCCTGCCTTGCGGATGCTGGCAAGGGAGACGGCACTCTTGTTAGGCTTGTCTCGGCATGTGAAGGGAGCTAAAAGGTTTCTAAATGGATCTGGAGCAAGGTGCCTGCTGCCAAGCCAAGGCCCAGAGGCTTTTCCGACAGAAGCAGGTGGCCAGAGCTGCGGCTACATAACACAGGATGTTAAGGGAAGGTACCAGTAAGATGAACCTCAACTGCTAAGTCACCTTGTACTTGTACCTCCCATAAAGATGCGCAAGGATAAGCAGGAAGAACTTGCAGAATGGTCCTTGACTCTTCAAAGCATTGCTTTATCAGGTGTTATTTCTCTCCTTAACCTCTGGATATCCCTGAGATGGAGGACAAGTGATATAATTCGCACTAAACAGATGAGAAAACTCATCACATCTGTGGCTTGCTTAGAGACACACAGCCAAGTAGTATCAGAGCTGGGCCAAGAATCCTGAACTCCCAACATCTAAAACGGTCCCCCTTCCATGAAGATGCTTCCGTAGTGGTGGTACAGTCTTATGCTACCAGGCTAGCCTAACGCACATATAGCATTAATGTGTTGTGTTAGATGAGGAAATGATATACGGGATGTGAACCGGGGACAAACCCCAGCTCAGTGGTTTGTTTCACGTTTTATTCTGGAAAACTTCAAACATACATACGTAGGGAGAACAGTACAATAAATCCCCCTGTGCCCTCCAGCCAGCTAATGATCGCCAGCTCACAGCCACTCTCGTGAAAGCCAGTTCTCTTGATCCCCACTAGTGCCCAGCGTGCTAAACTGCTTGGCAGGCAAGAGTCAAACGGTTGCAATGGCCTTGGCACCTACTTCGGAACTCCCTAAGCCCTCCAGCGCCCTGGACTGACACACCACAGAAGTCAGCAGAGATATGCCTCAAGAGGCAGGGGCTGCATGTAGGACTGTGGAAGAGAGGGCACAGGACGTTGTTAGGTAACTTCAGACTCTAGCCTGTCTCAGAGAAAACACAAACTCGAACTGGGATAGCTCTGGCAAGTTTAGGGATTTGACCAGAAATCCACAAAATGCTAAAATTTAATTTAATTTAACCGCCTTTTGTTAAGTGGTTCCTATGTGTGAGGTTGGGCACATAAAGATGAGCAAAGATCCTGTGGCTTGTGGGCTCAGGTCTCCCGTCTGAATATCCTGGGACTTTCCTGCAAAGAGGGCCAATCAGCACAAGTGCCTAAAAGAAAGAGGTCAGAGGTCGCTGCAGGAGGCATCAGAAGGTAACAGGGACTCTGTTCTGGGTACAGTTTCCACTAGGCTCTCCTCTGTCACCTCACTGTGGCTCACTCTCTGAGCGCGAGCACCTTTTGTCATTCCCACTTGGAAAGGGCTCCGCAGATGAGGCTAACCACGTGCCCAACGGTGGGCAAGTAAGAGCTCTGCGCCCCCTTTCTGGGGTTGGAGCCGGGGGGGAGGGTGAGTGGACACAGGGGCACAACTCCCTCCATCTCTCACTGTCAGGTGATCAAGCCAACAACATGCATTTAACCTCTTTTGGGTACTAAGCATCGCATTTCACAATGTTGGGAGAGACAGGAAAAGGTGAGCATGTTCAAGCCTTCTGGGATCTGAATACGAAAAGGGGCTAAGAGAACCGCGAAGACAAAACCAGTAAAGAGAAACGGCAGAGTGTAGTACGTAAGATCCCGAGTTCTGGCAGCAAAAAGACCTGGGTTTGAATACTGACTCAAGCACGAATTAATCCTGTGACCTTCGACCATTTGCTTAACTTCTCTGAGCCTATTTGAAATTGAGGGCAATAATATTTGTAAAGGAGAGCCATAATATTAGGTGGAATCATATGAAACTGTCAACATTTAACCATTTTTTGACCTTCGAAAATGGCAATTTCATAGACCACACTGTGTCGGATTTTTTTGAGAATTGAAGGAGGTATTACAAAAGCCTGGCACGCAGGAAGCATTCAATAAATGACAGTTACTATCACCAAACAAAAGGCCAACCCACAGTGCCCTGGGCACAATAGGAGATGCAGCCCACAGATGTGCTCACCACCACATCAGAGAGGAGGTCAGGGGATTTTTAAAAATTATTTTATCTCTTTATTTTTGAATATTAAGCAAAAGAGTATATGGTGCAAAGTAAGCCTTCTTCCCACCCCTGTACTCCAGCCATAGTTCTCCCCAGAGGCAACTACTGTTATGCGGATTTGTGTCTTTCAGTGCAAATACAAGCTGTTCAGTGCATATACGAGTGTTCTTATATACGATGCACACACATATACACACACAAATGGTGGATATAACTAAGAGTTTCCTACATCTATCTATCTATCTATCCCATTCTCCCTTCATGCTTTTTTTTAAATTATTTATTTTATTTTTGGCTGCGTTGGGTCTTCATTGCTGTGCACGGACTTTCTCTAGTTGCAGCGAGCGGGGGCTACACTTTGTTGCGGTGCGTGGGCTTATTGCTGTGGCTTCTCTTGTTGTGGAGCACGGGCTCTAGGTGCGTGGGCTTCAGTAGTTGTGGCACGCGGGCTCAGCAGTTGTGGCTCACTGGCTCTGGAGAGCAGGCTCAGTAGTTGTGGCGCACAGCCTTAGTTGCTCCGCGGCATGTGGGATCTTCCCCGACCAGGGCTCGAACCCGTGTCCCCTGCACTGGCAGGTGAATTCTTAACCACTGCGCCACCAGGGAAGCCTCCCTTCATGCTTTTTAACAGCTTTATTGTATTCTACTGTATGGCTATTACATGATCTCATTTGAGTCCCTAATTGACAGGCATTTGGGTTGTTTGAAACCTTTTGCTAAAATAAACAATGCTGCAATGAATGTTCAATGAATAGACATCATTTCATACACATAAGAGTTTATCTGAAGGATAAAGTTCCAGAAATGGAATTGTAGGATGAAGTAATATACATTTTTAAATGGCCAAATAGTCCAAATTGCCCTCCCCTGAGGTTATTCTAATTCATACTCCAGCCAGCAACAAGGGCCAGTTTCCCCACAGAGCTGATCAGTTTTGAGTTCGTTTTTGACAGAAGGGAGAGACGGTTCAGGTGGGCTGGCCAGAGAATGCAGGATGGTGGCTCAGCGGCCAGCCTGCCATGAAGTCACTTGGACCGGGAGTGAGGGAATCCTGACACCTCAGCGTCAGCATGTAGAAAGCACTCTTCAACCCATAGGGAGCACAGAGATCCACACAGTTACACAGCCTCCCAGAGAGAAGGAGGGAACAGTAAAGAGCACTCCCCCAGGAGCACAGTGGGAAGAACAACACCCCTTCCCTGTAACTGGTGAAGGGGAGTCACATTTTCTCAGCTCACTTGTTAGTTTCAATGAGTTTGGGACCACCGGGTGTACCCCACCATAACCCAGCTCTGAGCAGACCCCCTCAGAGGCCTATGGGAGAGGGAGGGGGGTGGACAGTGAAGCAAACCCCACATTTGGACTTTAGGAGGCATCCGTTTGAGTCTTGCCTCTTCCACTTTTCTGCTATATGACCTTGGGCAAACCATAATTTTTCTGAGTCCTAGTTTCCTCCTTTATCAAATGGGGATAACAAGCAGAAAGACTAGAAGTTATGTTCTATAAAGTGTTTTTTGTTTTTTGTTTTTGCGGTACGCGGGCCTCTCACTGTTGCGGCCTCTCCCGTTGCAGAGCACAGGCTCTGGACGCGCAGGCTCAGCGGCCATGGCTCACGGGCCTAGCCGCTCCGCGGCATCTGGGATCCTCCCGGACTGGGGCACGAACCTGTGTCCCCTGCATCGGCAGGCGGACTCTCAACCACTGCGCCACCAGGGAAGCCCCATGTTCTATAAAGTGTTAAGTGATGTTACCATACACAGTGTCTGCGGCATAGAAGACGGTCCAAAAAGTTTAATGAAGGAACGAATGTCTTTTCCATTGAAATTGCTATTAAAATGATCTTTCAAGCAGAAGTTTCAGCTGGAACTAAGGCTCTGTCCGGAAGAGTTTTATGAGGTGTACTCATAGTAAAAGCTTATGGAGAAGACGTCCCCTGGCAGGGCCAGATCCAACAGAGAGCGGATCTACTCCCAGATGAGGGTCTTCATGGCGTCTGCTACCTCGATTAAGGTCCCCCTGCGCCCCGGTAATCGATTCCTCTCTAAAACTCCTAGGACGCAGAGCTCCTGGTGTCATTCGGCACCCAACTGGTTTTCTTTTCTGTTTGGCTGACCTGCCTCTAGGAGTCTAGCCTAGGACCCCTAAGAGAACCACGTAGAAATCACAGAAGAGACAACCCGAGATGAGACTTCAAGGAAAGCGGGAGGAGTGAGAGCTAGCGAGAGCTCAGGCAACGCTGTGGAAAGCCTGCAAGTTCGCTCCGAGGGCCCTTCCCGGAGCAACTGGATCGAGCCGGTCCCAAATTCCGGATCCTCTCCAGGAAGGCTAATCCTCGCCTCTCAGTGCGGGCTCCCAGAGCCTAACCCGCCGCTCCCAGCGCTCCTGGCTGCTGGGAGCTCGTTTCCAGGTAGGGAGGCACCTGCTCCGGAATCGCCCTCCGGCCAGAGGGAGCCGATCCTCTCCGCCCAACCAAACACCCTCCCGGGCCCGCGAACCAACCCTCCACCCACCCCCCTGCACCAACCCCACCTCTGCCCGCGGGGCCGCTCACCTCCAGCCCGCTCGCTGGCGTCCCTGCCGCGCACCAGGCACCCGGTCCTCCCCCGCGCGCGTCCGCCGCTGACCTTGCGTCGATCTCGTCCGAGTCCGCAGCGGCCGCCGGGTCTCCGCTCCCCGGCAGCAGGGGTCGGGGTGGGAGGGGCGGGCCGGGCTGGCCCGGGAGGGGTGCCCGCCGGCTGGCCGCACAAAGCCGAGGCGACCTCGCAGCGCCCCATTCAACGCTCCGCCGCGCCCCCTCCTCGTCCGCTCCCCGCCCGCTCCTTAAAGGCAGAGCGCCGGGCTCGGCTCCCGGGGCGGCTCGCGGAGAGGCACAGGAAATGACCTCAGCAGGCTCCAGCCTCCCACCTCTCTGCACCGCTGGGCTCGTCCCTGGAGCGGCGGGGACGGCGGCGGGGTCCCGTGGGCCACGGGGAGGAGGGGCGTGTCTCCCGGACTGCGGCCCCGAGCTCTCTGTGGAGGTCGAATCTGCTGCCGCCCCGGGCGGCCGGGTAGCCCCGGCATCTGCTCAGCTCCCAACCAAACTGGGACCCTCGCGGGACGCGGCACAAGACCAGACCCTCCCCCCAAAAGGAGGTTCCAGCATTTGTCGGGCGACTTGCAGGAACCGTCACGCCCGGATATTTGGAGCAGAAGTCTGTCCCACTGGCAGACCAAATTTCTGATTTGTAATTTGAAACAAAACAAAACTCGCCACAGCCTAAAGGGTAATTTGCTTGCGTCTGTCCGACTGTATATATGCATGCACTCATTTATTTTAAAGGAGCCGGCCTAGGAGCCAGAAAGGCCAACAGGCCACCGCCTGCGGGCAGCTCGCTGTGCACCCTTGCAGTCCCTCAGCTCACCGGTATAATCCTACACCCAAAGGAGAGTGGAACACTCAATTTTTGTTTAGGTGGATATGGGGTAAAGAAGATGAATATGGAGAATATTGCAGGGAAGAATCCGCATTTCAAAACAGAGCTTTCTTCCCCAATCCTGCGGGCTCTCATTATAAGCCTGAACAGGGGCGGACATCACCAGGGTCCGTTTCTCCAAAGGGGCGTTAGAAGTCTCACTCCTGGCAGTGGTACAGGCAGTCCCTGGCTGCACCCCAGGTTTGAATCTGAGCCTCTGGAGATGAGGCTGGGAATTTGCCCAGCTAATAAACTCTCCAGGTAATTCTCATGCACAATTTTGAGAGCCCAGACTCTATGGAATGCTGACCCCAGTAGTTCAGGAGGCCAAGGGTGAAAATTCGACTGGGTCAGTGGGACTTCAGGGGCTGAGCTTGCAAATGGATTCATAGCTCCTGAGGATTGGAATAGAACAGCCCCAGACTGTGGGACACTAGCCTCTGCTGTCCCCTTCAACACTGGAAGTGGTTGCCTAAGGAAGCCCAAAAGCAAGTCCTGTGGAGTTTGTAAGGGAGACTCGTTTGTTCATTCATTCATTCATGCATGCATGCATGCATGCATGCACTCACTGATTTTGAACAGGTAATCATGCACATAGTATAAATTTCAAATAATAAAGAAGGGCTAACAATGAATAGTAAGCCTTCTTCCTGCCCTGTCTCTTGTCCCCTAGATCACTCCCCCTCAAAAGCAGCTACTGTTGTAAATTTTTGTGTGTATTCCTTCAAGATATAAAACATACATAAGTATTCATGTCTTCATAAATGCATGTGTATTCATATATATATTTTTATATATCCCTTTCAATACTGAGGAAGGCTTTTTTCTCTTGTCTTTACCATTCCTGGACTCTAAGTGTGACACGTCAGCACACTTAGAGATGCCTTACTTTTTTCCCCCAGTTTTATTGAGATACAATTGATATATGGCACTGTATAAGTTTAAGGTGTGCAGCATTACTTGACTTACGTACATCATGAAATAAGTTTAGTGAACATCCTTCATCTCAAATAGTTTAGTGAACATCCCTCATCTCATACAGATACAAAATTAAAGAAATAGAAATAAAATTTTTTTCCTTGTGATGAGAACTCTTAGAGGTTACTCTCTTAACAACTTTCATGAGTAACACACAGCAGTGTTCATTGTATTTATCATGTTGTCCATTACACCCCTAGTACTTATTTATCTTATACCTGGGAGTTTGTACCTTTTGACCAACTTCATCCAATCCCCCCCCCGCCCCACCCTGCCTCTGATAACCACAAATCTGACCTCTTTTTCTAGGAGTTTGTTTGTGAATTACTTTGTGTTTGAGGTATAATTGACCTCCAACACTGTGTGAGTTCCTGTTATACAACATAGTGATTCGATATTTCTATATATTTCAAAATGATCGCTATAATAAGTCTAGTTATGATAAATCACCATAAAAAGATATTCCATAGTTATTGACTATATTCCCCACACTGTGTATTTCATACTCGTGAGTCATTTATCTTGCAACTGGAAATTCGTACCTCTTAATCTCCCTCACCTATTTCTTTCCTTCCCCCACCCTCCTCCCCTCTGGCAACCACCTGTTTGTTCTCTGTACCTATAACTCTGTTTCTGTTTTGTTATGTTTGTTCATTTGCCTTACTTTTTTAAATGGTTACCTAGCATTCCTAATGATGGATATTTAAGATGCTTCCAGTCCTTGGCTATTGTATACCTTGCTGCAATGAGTATCTCTTTACATACTTCTTGGTCCACATATATGACTATCTTTATGGTTTAACACTTAGAAGTGGAATTGTTGGGTGTAAACACAATGTGAATTTTAAATTTCATTAGATGCTGCCCAACTGCCCTCAAAGGAGACTGCACCAACCTACACTTCTGTCCATGTGTTTGAGTGCCCCTTTGTTCCCTCCCAGCGGCGACGATGAAGTGATTTATCACAAAGCACAAAGCTTTTAGAGAGGGAGGATGAAATGAGTTAAACACACGGACGATTTTAAAATACTGCCGGCACACAGAAAGTCTCAATAAAGTGTTAGCCGACACTCCTCTGCATGACCCTCCCCTTGCTTTGGGCTCTGTTTCAATCCCTGCTCTGTAAACTTGGGCGAGTTCGTTAGCATCTCTGGGACTCGGTTTCCATATCTTTAATGGGAGAATCACAATATCTCCCTCTGGAGCTGGTTTGAGGATTAAATCAGATAATAGAGTTACATAAATATTGGGACCTGATCATTGTTCAATAAGTGATAGCTATTCTTCTTCCCTCAAATCTCCCCCCAACTTTTTATTTTGAAATTTTCAAACCTATAGAAGTTGCAAAAAACTGTGCATTAAACACCCATATACTCTTCACCTAGATTTACCAATTGTTAACACATTGTTACGTTTACTTTCTCTCCCTGATTCTTTTTTTCTCTCCATGTATATATGTGTGTGTGTGTGTGTGTGTGTGTGTGTGAATATATATATATATTTTTTCCATTTGTGACTTGGTTGTACACATCATGACCTTTTGCCCATGGATACTTCAGCATGTTCCTCCTAAGAACAAGCATGTTTTCCTAATATCATCACACTTACAAAATTTATCATCAACACAATACTATCACTGACTGTACAGGCGATAGTTAAATTTCCCCAGTTGTCCCAATAATGCCCTTTAGAGCTCAGTTTTATAGCTCTCCTATTTACTGTTATAAGTCCCTACCTAGTACTCCCCAGGGAGAATGGATGCCTGGAGGAGGATGGGCCTGCCCCCTCCTCCACTCCAGGGAGAAAGTGACTCCCACAGCCCTAGACCCTGGCATTCTCTGGGGGCTGCAGGTAATCAATAAGCAGGCTGGCAAGGATGCGCACAGGCAGAGCAGTTTCCCATCGAATGGTAGGGATTGTCCCACCAGCCTTCTTTGCTACAGTTGCCTCCTCTACCTGACCCCAGCCACCCAATGCTAGCAGCCCAGAAAGGTCCTGCCTGCCTCCCCCGAGCTCTGGCTGGGTTTCTGCTGTCTCCTCCACCTGCCCTCTCATTGGTCCCCAATCATCAGGGGCAGCTGTTCAGGCTCCAGTGAGGCCTGGCTCCCCAGCAGTGCCCTCAACCACAGCTCCCATGCCACGCCTCCCCCAGGATGAATTCTTTTGGAACTTCAGGGTGACCTACCCCTAACTTAACTCTGGGATCAAGGGTTGGAATGTCTGAGACACTGTCTTTTCCCCACAATCTTTTTGTCTTAAAGCACTTTCTTTGTTTTTAAAATTTTATTTATTTTTATTTTTGGCTGCGCTGGGTCTTCGTTGCTGCACGCGGGCTTTCTCTAGTTGTGGCGAGTGGGGGCTACTCTTTGTTGCAGTGCGGTGGCTTCTCTTGTTGCGGAGCACGGGCTCTAGGCACATGGGCTTCAGTAGCTGTGGCTCGCGGGCTCTAGAGCGCAGGCTCAATTGTTGTGGCGCACGGGCTTAGTTACTCCACGGCATGTGGGATCTTCCTGCACCAGGGCTCGAACCCGTGTCCCCTGCATTGGCAGGCAGATTCTTAACCACTGCGCCACCAGGGAAGTCCTTAAAGCACTTTCTATGCAGCCCTCCATGGACTGAGACAGAGTCAAACCATGGCCGCTGCCGAATCAGATGATAGTATCTGCTGACACCAATGTCCCTCTCTTCTTCCCTCCCTCCCACCATTTCATTCATTCATTCATTCATTCATGGTAGCTGACTTTCAAGTTGTTCCAGGGATTCTATTAGCTGCCCAACTATAAGCTTGGATAAACCATCTCCTTGCTTCCTGCCTCAGTTTGTCCTGTTGTAAAGTGGGGAAATTATTTCCTTGGCACAGCTACCCTTCAGGTCATAATATCTGAGAGTTGGAGGAAAAGGCAGGATTATGAGGGAGTCACCACAGCAAAGGGGGAACTTTGCAAAACTGAGGTAAAGAAAAAAAAAGCCATGTTGGATGGGTGCTGTCGTGGGAGAGGGAGGGGAGCAGGCAGGGCTGGGTGGGAGCTGAGAGAAAGGCTCTGAGCCTCCAGACCCCTCTAAGGATTCACGGAGAGATGGTACCCACAACACCTGAAGCTCGTTTCTATTTGATGTTAGCTTATTATTACAAGTGGCCTGACAGCACCGAGAAGGGGAGAAAGTCATCATGGGCCTGGAGTCGAAGGCTCAGTTGGGCCACGGAAGCTGAAGGCCTCCTCTTACTCTTCCGAGAAGAGCATCAGGCCTGGATAGGCACCTGTTGTGAACAGATCTGAACTCCTTTGGCCCTTTGGCAATTGTCGGTTCTTATATTTCCAGCCACTAGCAATGAGAGGTGAGTGGAGGCCTCTTGTCCCCTTTCCATTACCTCCTACAGGTGGGGCATTAAACATGGCCAAGGCCAAAGTCTGCCAAATGTACAAACATTTATCAGCAAGCCGGCACCAAAAGCCCCACAACCCGCTTCCAGGGAGTTGGGGAGTTGGCCTGGTCTGGTTCTCACACATCATTCATCATCATCTTTCTGGCTACTTCCATATTTTGAAAGCCACTCATTTCACCAGTGAAAGATTATTTCTAGCATCCTTCAAGCACATCCAGCCCGCTAGTGTACATTTTGATGGCGTTTGAAGTGTTTATGTAACCACCCTCTAGAGTGCAGATTCCTGATTAGAGCACTTCAGGAGCTAACTAACCACTCTAGGAGTGAGAGGAGAGTCCATTTATATCCATACACCATACCGTTTAGACTGAAATAGTTAAAAAAGAAATTCCTCCAGAGTCAATATCGCAGCATCCTAGTCTGTGCCTGGTTCCCCGGACAGCACTGTGGGAAGGAATGGGGACCTTGGAACCGGCCAGGCCGCAGTTCAAGTCCCAGCTTTCCCACATATGTGCTGATGTAACCTTGGGATGGTTGCTTAAGCTTTCTGAGTTAATTTTTGTTTGTAAAATGGTGATAATAATTCTCTCATCTTAGCCTTGTTGAGAGGGTTCAGTGAGATAGTACGTGTCTGACACTTAGCAAGTGCTGTATAAATGGTAGCTTTTCTTATGCATTCTTTGAACAGATATTTGCTGGAGGTCTAATGTTTACCAGATACTCTCCTACGTCCCTCTCTCGGTATCTCCTCTACTAGGTCCAGAGGTGGTATCTGCTCCCAGAGAATTCTCCTTGTTGCAGGATTGCAATAGTTAAGCAAGATAGCTTGAGAGACAGCAATAACTCTAGGAGAGCTGGTGAAATGTTTGACGGTTCATCCTCCCCATGTCCTGGGCCTTCTAGAGACCTCACTTCCTAACCCCACTTGTTTTCTCTGAGCAGGGCTCTGGGCTCCAGAGATCCATCCTGCCTCATGGAAACCCTCCCAAATCAAAGCAACCCTTCTTCTGCCTTCAGGGCCTGGTTCTCAGTTGCTGTTGGAAGGAGAGCAAAGGGAAAGAAGGAGAGCAAAGAGGAGAGGGGGGAGGGGCCTCAGAGTCTCAGGAGCCCTAGAGCCAGTCCGGGTCCAGCCTTATGCCTCAGGAGCAGGGGCAGAGCTTGGTAGCTTTCGGGAGGCTATTTCTACTGCTGAATCTCTGGGGCCAGCCAGAGCAACCATGGGCTGGGTCACAGAGGCTCAGTTATCATCCAAGTGAGGCTGGGAGGACAGTGATGGGACTTCAGAGAGGTGCAGGGTAGGAAGGAAACGAGAAGGCCCAGAGGCAGAATTCTGTGTGTGTGTGTGTATTGGGTGGGTGTATCCTAACGTTGAGTGTGGATCCCTCTTTCATTTATTCATCCAGCTACTCACTAACAAGTATTTACGGAGCACTTCCTATCTTCCAGGCACTGTGCGAGGAAACAGACTGTGGCAAGTGTGACGGATGAACGCAGGGCACAGGCTTCAGAAGCAGACATACCTGCCATTGAATCCAGGCTCTTCCCAGTGGGGAACACAGGGAAGAACCGATGCAATTACCACCTGTATCCCCACAAATGATCCGTCCAGTGCAGCTGTGGGCTCTGGAGCCAAAGAGAGCCAGGCGGAGGAAGCGGGTGGAGGGGTTCTGCGTTTGGAAAACAGAGAGCAGGATTCTTATCTGCCCTGAGGGGTGGAGATAAAGGTCTGCCCCTGTGCATGGCATATGATAGGCACCTAGTAAGTGTTGTTAAATGAGGAGGGAATGTGAAGGTATAAAGGGGTAAAAGACTAGGAAGATGTGCAAAGACTAGGGACCTGGAAACTAACTACTAAGAGGATTAGGTGGAAGGAGGGCCTGAAGGAGAAGGATTCCAGTGAGAAGGTAGGCAGTGATTCCCCATCACGAAATCCTGGGGACACTTATTAAAAACATGCATTCAGGGCTTCCCTGGTGGCGCAGCGGTTGAGTCCTCCTGCCGATGCAGGGGACGCGGGTTCATGCCCCGGTCCAGGAAGATCCCACATGCTGTGAAGTGGCTGGGCCCGTGAGCCATGGCCGCTGAGCCTGCGTGTCTGGAGCCTGTGCTCCACAACAGAAGAGGCCACAGCAGTGAGAGGCCCGTGTACCGCAAAACAAAACAAAACAAAACAAAAAAAAACATGCATTCAGGCTCAGGGCTCTGTATTTCCCGGCTCCTTAGGACCCGTAGGGTGCCTGGTATTGACTGGTTTGTCATACATCATATTCCAACACTCCAGTGATCTTCTCAGAGAGCAGCAACAGCCCCAGAGGGGAACACAGGGTAGAGCTGACGTAATGACAACATATATCAGTGCAAAATGATCTGTCCAGTGCAGCTGTGGGCTCCCCAAGCAAGAGAGAGCCAGGCGGACGGGGGCTGGGTAGGATAGGGGCCGAGAGGGGGGAAAGGAGATGGCAGGGAGGGAGAAAGGGAAGCTGAGTTGGGAGCTGATGGAGCTCAGGGAATGAGAACCTGGTAAATCCAGTCATCTAACTGGGATCCTAGATCATTTTAGAACTTGCAACATCATGGTTTGAAACCAGCTGTCTTATTTCTCCATTAGCTTTCATCACAGATGACAACAATGGCAGCTCACATCAGGGGGCAGGACGGGCTGGGCAGAGACCAGCTCCAAGTAGGTGGCAGGTGCTATAGCAGCCTGGGGAGCCCCTTGGCTTCCCCTCTAAGCAGCTGCTTCTCCTGACTGGAAGAGGCCTATGAACCGGGTGGGGCAGGGCTTGGAGTTCCCTCTGCTTCAGGGATACCGCGCTCCCCTGCAGGGCGCCTTCCAGGGTGGCTGTAATACTGGGCCAGCAAACACCCCAGCATTCACAGAGAAGGGAAGGTGTGAAATACCTGAATGAATGAGAAGGCATAGCCGTTGCAGCCCTTGCCCCACACCTGGGTGGTTTGGGATGAAAACAGTAGGTCTCCTTTGATCAATCAGACCTTTGCTTCCTGTGCTTCTGATCGTTGTGCTCAGGCTCGGGGTTTTTACCAGAAGCGTCAGGGCTCATATCCTACTGGAAGCTGTTGTTGCCAACTCCTTTTTGTGAAGGGGGTTTAGTCCAGATGACAAACGTGTCTTCCGTCTCAGAGTCCTGGGTGTGACCCAGGACCCGCCAGGACGTCGGAGGCTATTGCTCAGCGCCATCTAGTGGTCGGCATGGCTTATTTTCCTAAAGGACCCTGAGCCCCAGCATTCTTGCTCCCAGCCACACCTAGGGCTAGATCTGCTCCCTTCTCCTCGGACCGCTGCAGGCTTTGGTCACTTTGAAAAGTGGTGATTAACGAAGCTTTAAGCTCTGCCTAAAGTGGAGACTTTAAACTCTGTATCCTTTGTCCTTGTTCAATTTTACATAGTTTCAGGGAAGGGGATAGGAGAATTTAGTGGTATTAAAAGACTAAGGTGAAGTAGGGATAGATAGAAAGAACATTCTCCTTTTTCCCAGCTGCCTGGATCCAGCATGCACAGATCATCAGCTTGGCACTTTTTCCAGGTCTCTCTCACCCAACTGTGCCATAAGAGGAGGGCACAGGAATAGTCTCTTCTGCACAAAGTCCAAGCTGAGCGTTTAAAATCATCTTTACTCCGCCACAAACAAAGTGATGGGACACGGAGCTGGAACCAGACTGCTTGACTCAGAGCACTGAGGGAATCCACCTATTGGGAGCTTTCCTCATGTAAAAGTGAGCTTTGGAGTTTTCAGAGAGGTCCTGTGGACAGTGCACCTTTCCAAAAAGGAATATCCACATTTCTAGGTTCTCAATTTCCTGGTTCAGGTCCAGAAGAGGGAACACTAGTCCTTTTCTTCTTACAGAGTTGGGTCCACCCAAAGGAATCAGGTAGAGCCTACAGACAGGTCTTGTACATAAGAAGGGAGGTGGGCTTCCCTGGTGGCGCAGTGGTTGAGCGTCTGCCTGCCGATGCAGGGGACACGGGTTCGTGCCCCGGTCCGGGAAGATCCCACATGCCGCGGAGCGGCTGGGCCCGTGAGGCATGGCCGCTGAGCCTGCGCATCCGGAGCCTGTGCTCCGCAACGGAAGAGGCCACAACAGTGAGAGGCCCGCGTACCGCAAAACAAAACAAAACAAAAAAGGGAGGTAAGCGATGGAGCAGAACATGCCGATTCCTAGGATGGGAAACCAACAGGCATTGCTCTGGGAGTGAGACGTGACTGCTGCTCCTTCCAAGCACTATGCATTGTCCCATTGGCCACTGGATAAACATTCAGATGGCATCTGGAATTGCCTGAACCTGCAAGCAGGAATTTCCCTGCAGGGCACAGGGGGTTGTGCCTACGTGGACCCAGGATCTCTGGAACAAAGACACTCTTGGGAAGAACATGATTCTTTTGGGAAGCAAAATCTTAGTGTTGAAATAAATTCATTGGTGGGGACTTCCCTGGTGGTGCAGTTGTTGAGACTCTGTGCTCCCAGCGCAGGGGGCCCAGGTTCAATCCCTGGTCAGGGAACTAGATCCCATGCGCATGCCGCAACTAAGAGCTCGCGTGCCCCAACTAAGGAGCCCGTCTGCCGCAACTAAGACCCGGTGCAACCAAATTAATTAATTAAATTTTAGAAAAAGAAATAAATCCATTGGAATATCCGGAATGAGAAATTTCCCTAAATATACTTGCCACTCAAGCCAGTGGAATAGTAATGTACATATGTAGTAATGTACATAAGATTGGAAACCATTTATGGAGGTAAAGATCACTAAAAATTTTCTAGGACCTTTTCCTCCACTCCAAATTCCTGTTCTCACTGACAGAGTTTTATGATTCTTGTGTCGTTCCTTGAGCTACATCATTCAATATTTTTCTTGTTAGGAGAAGGATGCTTGAAAAGACCGTGTTGCCCCAAATATTTATAGCAGCAATAATAACAAAGTAAAGACAAAAAGATATAACCTAAATGTCCATCAGTTGGAACCTAGTAAATAAGTTATTAAAATTCATCTAGAAAATAAAATACTATGCAGCCATTAAAATTTACGTTGAAGAATTATTTTTATTGACATGGAAAAATATTCATTACTTAATGTCAAGTGAAACAATTTCTAGAAAAGTATAATATAATTGACTTTATGTAAAACTATATGTATAAAACTATATGTATGTAAATATGGGTAGAAGACTTTTTCTGCCAAATATTAACAATGATTATCTTTGGGTGTAGAAATTTGGTGTAACGTTTTTAGTTTTTGCTTTGTTCTTTTTATATTATGTGAATGTTTTATAAGGAATATGAATCATTTTTCTAATAAAGCTATTAAAATGTTTTAAAAATATTGATCTCATCAGTAAAGTAGAAAACTGAGATTCAGAGAAGTTGACAACTAACTCAATAAAGCCTCAATCTGCCAGTCGGAGAACCAGAATTTGCCCTCATAACTTCCCATCTTTCAAGTTTAATGCCAACTCACGGTTTCCAGCTGGTGAAGATCCTGGGCAGGGATTTGGCAAGGGGGCGAGCTGAGGACCAATGCCGAGATCAGAGGGGACTCACATGCTTTTGATATTGCCTGGGTCCTGTTACCTCTTCAGAGCAATTAAGCTATGACCACGACAGCAACTGGATTCCTATTATACACCATGTTCTTGTGGTCTGGAAGTTGTCCAGGTCTTGAAGGAACAGACACAAGTCTGGGGACAGAGTTAAGTTAGGCCTAGTTCTAATCCAAGCCCCTTTTACATCTTGCAAGGGAAATGTCGTATTCAGCCGTGGTCTCCACTTGAGGAAAGAAGGAATGTGAAGCTAGTTGGGTGTAGTCCAGAGGCTTGACTTTGTGAGGTTCTGGGCGGGAGAAGCATGGCGGATGATTTCAGGGAGAAAGTCTGGAGCCCCTGTTCCTTCCCTGTACCCCTTCTCACTCCTCCACACTCACCCACGTTTATCCTGGACTGCAGCACCAGAGACCCTAGTGAACCTTCCTTTGACATTCTTAGAGTTTCAGGCCATCATCCAGCTCCATTCAGTTAGGACGGGGGTGGGACCCACCGGGTCCAATGTTTTCCTACAACATGAATTTGGACTTAAATAGTAAAAGCTCCAGGATATGGTGTCGTGTTAATCTCCCATCATACAACTGCCCACAAGGGCACTTACCAGGTCAAGATGAGGCCTCGAGCAACCAGCTCCCTTCTTAGCCTGTGCACTCTGAACAGACAGGCAGGTCCAGAACAAAGCACTTATCCCCTCTGTGGTCTTCCTTTTTCCGTTGGGAATCCCGCTATTGTTCCTTCTCTGTCCCTGTACCCCTCTGCTGTATTCCCGGGGGAGATCACAGCTCTATACCTGACATTACTGCTCACAGATATGGCAATACCCCTTCCCAAGTCTGTACTTGCTGAAGGGCACAAGAGAAAGCAAACCCTTGACCTAAGCCGTGGACAAGAAAGAAGGGTAAAGAGTCTCTTGACAGAAAGAAGTGTATAAATACTAGTCAATTTTGAGCCAGTGCCTGAGAGTTTACTTTACAAATCAAGTGTGGTAGAGATAAAGCTTGGCATGGAAACAGCTCCATCTGAGAACACAAATAATCACATGCCCTTCCACGGGAGGTACAAAATTGAAGTCACTAGGAGCATCGGGTAATGTTGGGTTAGAGACTGTTGTGTATTGTTCCCATATCCATATGCTTAGGTCTCAATCTTTTCACCACTATGACCCTAATCCTTAGCACAGTGCATGGTACATTAAGGTTGTTAAATTGAATAACAGTTTCCTTGAAGTCAGGATTCCAGTCCTCACAACAGCACAGGACTCGAGAAGAGAAGATATTAAATATATAACTTCTTAATCAGTTAGCATCTAAGACTAATAAGACACCTCACCTGAACTAATTCCCCAGACAAGATGGAGTCCCTGAGGTCATCAACCCCTCAGGCTTACACAACCTTTCCCGAAGGTGGCAGAGTTCTCCTAGAAGGGCTAGGACAACGGGGGTAAAAAGAATTGAAACAGATTTTATCCTACCCTCGGTGATATAATCCCAATACCACCGCCCCACCTACCCCCATTCCCCCCTCCCAAGCTGGGCTGCTTCTCAGCCAGCTCCTATGGGACAACTCTTTTGTCTCAGATCTACAAAAAGCAAGATTCTCCCACTCTAACCCATCTCAGGACCTAGTGGGGCCAGGAATTGGGTCTTGGATGAGATGTTGTGATAGAATTTCTTAACCTATTAATGTTGCTGAGTCCTAAGTTATCCTTCTGCAATCACTGCGTCAGGCTGAAATTTCTCTTTGAACTGATATAGTGAAGTTGGGACAGGCACCCAGTGTCCCCCAGGCAGAAGGGCTTAGATAGCAGCATAAAAGCTTTTAGTTGCAAAGCCTTCTCATAACCAGGCTCGCCTTAACAATACTCCTTTGTCCCCCCTCAGACGACTAAGCTCCTTGTATCCTGGCAAAGGGAGGCACGGAGGGGAGGTGACTATCTTGGAGTTTGGTTTCTAATCTCCAGGGCAGAAATTCTTTCAAATTTGCCCAGCACCTGGGCTGACTGCTGAGTGGGAAATGAGAGCAGCTGCGGATGGGGCTGGCTCTCCCCATGATTCCCAAGTTTCATAATCAACTCTAGCCCTCCCCAAATTTACAACCTTCACAGTTAAACTCACACTTACAGCTGTGAAGTAGTGTAGTTCCAATGTATGTTCATATTTTCACTTTGATTTCTTTTAGCATTGGCCTCTCCCTCCCCCTTAATTTACTGCTAGTCTCATGAACCTGCACTCATTTTCCAGGCTACCTTACTGCACACACGTTAATGTCGTAATGCTTTATGGGTGAATTCATATTATCACAGAATGGTGAGTTCCTCATTTTCAGGCTCGAGGCGTTCATGAATACTGCATAGTTCTTATCCACTGCATTTTCTTTTTGATGACTGAAAAAAAGAGAGAGGACATGACCTTTAAATATCCCTAAAGTAGGAACAGACATTATTTTGAGAGCTCTGTGAAAGTACGCACCCCTTTCCCACATGGACATGTTGGGTAGCAAACCTTCTGATAAAACTGCAGTCAGCCTGACCATTTCCCTGGGGCCTGATGCCTCTTCCCCCTCCACTGGTACCACTTTCCACTCCTCAGAGGCATTTAATAAACATTCAAGGACATCCTTAATAACCTATTGCACCTGCTTCCCTATCACTGTTCATCCACCCCTGAGCACAGCTCGCAGCTGTGCAAAGTCCCTAAAACGCTGGCCTGTCTCTAGCTCTATACTCACCCCAGCACGAGCAGTGATTTTCATCAACAGTCTAGGCCTTCCTGTCCCAGTACTTTTCAGAGCTTCCTGTTACTTTCTGAAGCCTTCCGTGCTTCCCCCTTCACCTTTTCTCATAGCTGAGAACTTTACGGGGCCCCGAGTCAGGTGTACATTTCCTGTGCTCCTTGCTTCCCCCATACCATGGACATTCCCTTTTCCGGGGATGCCTAGCAACCTCTCCTTTCCTTTGGGTAACGGTAACAGCACTTTGATTTCTCTGTCTTACCTCTCAGTTGTGATGTGGGGTGCTGATAGAGCTTACATCCGGGTATCCTGCTGGCCCTTCCCTGGCCAAGATGTGGATGCATGACTGAACTTAGGCAAATTTGATTCTTACACTTGAGCAGAAGTGATAAAAGGATTGAAGCCCCTTTGTTCCGGCAGCAAGGCCCTGAGGAGGCTCTCAGTTACTTCCCATTCCCTGGACTCCCAAAGCTGTCCTGGTCCTAGCCTTTTCAAGTCTGTTCTGCCCGCATTCCCTCCAAATCTGTGAGCCACCTGATCATAGCCTGGCAACAAATTCCTTTTAGACTTAAGACAGCTAAAGTCAGTTTCTGTTGCTTGCAGCCAAAGAATCCTAAATGGTGCAGGTTCATACTCCTCAGCCTCTTTATGCCTCTTTCCTTCCTATTTCAAGAAAAGGCTTTTACAAAGAGATTCCTTCCCCCCCCCCCCCACCCATTTTCAAACTCCAGCAGATTACCTTGACCTCCTCTCTTACTGCCAAGACCATGCCCATATCTTCTGGAAGACAAGAACTTTTCTGCCCTTCCACTAAGCACACCATCTATAAAGCAGAAGCACTTGTCCATCATAAGTAATTTTCATGATGACTTTCAAGGGAAAGTTTCTTTTCTTTCTGTTTCAAAGGGAACAGAAATATTTCTGTATGCCTCTTCTGGAGGACTGGTTCCCTGGGGGTTCCCCCAGTTCTTTCTCACCCAACTTATTTTCCTGTTAAGCCAGTCCAAATAATTCCAAGCTCAAGATTGCCTTTGACTTCAATGCTTCCTCAGCCCCTACCTCACTCCTCTCTTTCTTATCACAGCATCTGGGACAGACTATACATAGTTCTCTCTCGGCCTCCAACTTCCATGCTCCAGCTCCCTCCTTCCTGGTCCTTCCTGCTCTGGCTGCTGGCCCAGTCCCTCCACTGAAATCACCCTCTGGAGCAACATCTCTCCTGACTTGTAGTCAGAGGGCAACCCCCAAAGAACCAGTCCTCTCTAATGAGCATACAGAAGTGTTTTTCTGGTGCCCCTTGAAAGCCATTGAGAAAACTACTTATGGTGGACAAGAGCTACGGCTTTTATGGATGGTTTGCTTTGTAGAAGGGCAGAAAAGTTCTGCCTGTCTTTCAGAAAATATGGTTAAGAACCTAACATATTCAAGGCACTTCAGAAACACAAAGACGCTTGAAAGACTGTCTTTTTCCCTGCCTAGTGGTAGATGAGAAATGTGAAGAGAAAGACCATTAGTTGCCTGTGGTGGCAGGGAATTCAAACTATGTATGTGTTCCTGGCACTGTGCTATGGTCCTAACACGCATCATCTCGTTTGTGCTTGCAACAGCCATGGGGTTGAGTTTTATCGCCATTTCCATTTTGCAGATGAGGAAATAGGCTCAGAAAGCTTAAATAAATTGCCTTAAGACATCTGGCTGGGATGTGGGGTCTGAACTCAGATCCAAGTTGCTCTGATAAGACAAGAAGTCAAAGGGCTGGCATCCTTTGGCGTGTGTTAGTGCGGTGGGGCTTGCTTTGCCCCATGGCCCTCCACCTTGAATCTATACTTGAATCACTGGAACCACTATCATGGTGCCTACCTTCACCCAGGGCCACCCCGCCCAAACCCATTCCCAGAACACCACATGCTTGTCTCAGCATTCTTTGGGTGAAAAGCCAGGGGACTCACTTGCTGCTACAGATGCTATTTTTAGGTCTGCTTCTGCAACAGACAGCTCTGTCCTGTACACACCTGATCTTATTTGAAATCTTCTAGGTGCAGATGGAAAGGACCTTGGATGGGGTGCCAGAAGACCTAAGTTTGAACTGCATTCTGCCTTTACTAGCAATATAACCTTGACCATATATAATCTCTCTGAGCCTTGATTTCCTCGTTTATAGAATGGGGATTAAAAACAGCTGCCTTACCCAAAGAGAGAAGATATGTCCATTGTAAGGCATTATATAAATTTTTATTAGGAAGAAATGATTCCTAATTTGGGAATGAGGAAGACCCAGATGATGGAGTTAAGTCCATAGGAGAGCTGGTTACAGGAGAGAGTGACTGATGCCAACTCTTGTGCCTTAGTTCCGAACTCTTCCTTCTTCAGATTCTGTAACTGGCACCTTGGCTTCTATATACTATGGCTTCTATACTAAAATTATATAGGAAAACATTTTCTTTGACCTCAAAGTTTATTTTTTGCCTCTGATTTCAAAAGAAATTCAAACATTTTTGCTGGCCCCCAAAATATTGTGGGTGCTAGGCACTGCAAAGTACCTAATGGATAAGTCATCCCAAATTCAGATCTTCTGCCTTAACAGACCGCTCTGCTTTCCTCTGAGCAATGCTGCCTCCCCCAGCCAGAAGGGAGTAGGATCAGCGGCCAGCCACAGATTGAGAACCAGAGCAGAACTGGACCTCCGAGGCAAGGGGGCGCCAGGGAGGTCCCTCTGCAGCAGGTGGGCTTTGCTGCCAGACTTACTGAAGCCTCTTCTTGCCAAGGTGTTTCTGGGAGGGGGCTGTCTCCTGCCTCTCTGACAGTGTTCTAGGACAGCCCACATGCTTCACTGTAGCTCTGGTCGCTTCTCCCCATCCCTGTTTACCCCCAGCAGAAAACACTTTCCTGTTATTGAAGGCCTACTGTACTGAGGACTCTACATACATTGCTATTGGGGCATCACAATATACTTATGAAATAGGCGATATTATCTCCATCTTAGAGGAGGAAACTAACTCAGAGAAGCCAAGAGCTCTTGTCACTGGCACCGCATGGCTGTGCACTTCCTCTGTGGGTTTGAGAAACCCAAGACTTAGGATCAGATTAGGTTCGGACTGGAGGACAGCAGCTCAGCTTCTCATCCAGAGTGGGGCAAGGCCAGCTGGATGAACCTCAGGTTCCTTTTCTTAGAAGACTCTGTGCTGCCTTGGACCTCTGAGAGCTCTCTGTCACTGTGGCATGTGACAAAAAGGGGGTGAGGGCTAGGAGGGAAGCAGCCATCAGACCTCACAGATCAGGCCTTGGCACACATATGGTCTGTGTGAGAATTAGAAAAGAGCACCCCCCTGGACGGATTATTTACAAAAAGATACCTTCAGTGGGCATTAGAAATTGTAAAAATGTCCTTCCCTCTTGGCTGCAGAGCCCAGGGCCAAACCCAGGCTTGGTGTAGGGATTGGGGTTGCATTGCCTTCCTACTCCCTGCGCAGCCTTTCTGCAGGACCCAGGACCCGCCTGAGGGGCCTGTCTCAAGGCAGGGCCCTCTGCCACTGATTTCCCACAGTTCCACATACCAAAATCTCCAGGCTTTCTAGATGACATCCATTATTTTCCACCTTCCAATAGAAGAATCGAGATTGACTTCAGAAGGAAAATCTTATGTTTAATCTTTGTGGTATAAACCAAACTGTGGGCCTTGGGCGTTCAGGGTCTGCCTTAGGTAGATTCCGTAACTTCCACAGGGCTCAGTTCTTCCATCTTGAAAATGGGGATAATAAAACTCATCTTGCAGGCCCGTTTCAATGAATGGACGGCACGGAACATTATGCTGGCATATAGTGGGTCTGCAATACCACGTTGACCGTGGCCCTCAGGTAGCTGGGACCTACAGGATACCCACAGTGGACACTGTACACGCAGTCCACACAACTCCTACAAGCTGGGAGCTGAGGGGTCCCGGCTGGTCCTCTCCTCGGGGCTCCTGCAGACACCTCAAACGCAGGCGCGGTGGCAGCGGCTGGGAGGGCCGAGGAGCTCTGCACTGCAGCCACCTGCGCCGCGGCCCGGACCGAGGGCGCGCTTCCAGGCGCCCGGGGCGTCGCCGACTCACGGCGGCGCGAGGCGGTGCGGTCGGCCGGGCAGCGGACCCGGCGGGGGAGCGGGGGAGCGGGCGAGCAAGGAGTTAAGCGGGGCCGGAGGCAGAGCGCTTGTCAGACGCGAGCATGTGCAGTTTGCACCGCATCCGTACTATGGGTGAGTGCCGCCGCCGCCGCCGCCGGCTCCGTTCTGCCCGGGCAGCGGCGACAACAGCCCCCCGACCTCCGCACCGCCGCGGCGGCGGCCGACACACAATGCGGGACTAGGCGCCGCGCGGGAGGACCGGCGGCGTGGGGGAGGCAGGGCCGGCAACTCGGCGCGGGGGGAGCCCGAGCGCCGGGCTTGGGGGCGGGGAGCAGGCGGCGCAGGAGAGCGCCCCGAGCACCGGCGCGGGAGGAGGAGCGGGAGCGAGCAGGGGAGACAGCGCTCCCGGCCGCACCTGCGCCCGGCAGGCGGCCGGCCCTGCCCTGCCCCTGCTCGCGGCCCCGGCCCCGGCCCCGCACCGGTAGGTGCCCCCGATGCCCGCAGAGAGGCCTTTCCGCCGCCGGGAGAGGTGGCCGCGCGGGGCGGGCAGCGCCGAGTGCGGGGGGGCGCGGGCGATGGTGCGGTGATGGGGAAGACCAGGCGACCGGGCTGGGGACGCTGCCGGATCCCGCTTCCTCTTTGCTTTCGGTTTCGAAGCGGTGCCCCGGCTCGAGAGCGAGCCGCAAATTAGATGGTGCGCCCAGGCTTGGATTCCCTGAGGGGGATGGGCGCACAGGGGGGCGTGTTGGGGAAGGGGGTGCACGCTGGCAACTTTCACCGCCTGAAACAAAGGGGGCTTGGGGAGATGCGAGGGGAAGGGGTCAGCCGGGGATCTCCGGCAGCGGAAGGTTGACATCCCCTCTTCCTCCGGGCGGAGAGCATCCCCTAGGCCGCCTCAGGGGAGCGGAGGGGGCGTCAGGCTGGGTGGAAGCTAGAGAGGCTTGGGAGTGGGAACCACGGACCCTCCTGAGTTTGAGGCTGAGGACTTTTCTGAAGGGGAGGGAACCGTGCCAAGATGAACCCTCTCTCCAGGGTGCATAGAAAAACTAGGTGATGGTGGACCGCACACCTAGGCGTCCTCCCCTTCCCAGCCCCCTGGCTGCCAGGTCTCCATCTGCCCACCCTGATCTCCGGTCCTCTGTGGGAGATGCGGGGCTGAGATGGGGACCATTACAGCAAGGGGAAGGCGATATTGGCCTCTTTCCCAGGTGTCTTCCTTTCCCTCTTCCTGTGCCCAGTCAGAAACTGATCCCCTTCCCTTCCTGCCCTGGACTATGTCTCCCTCTTTCTCCACAGTTTCCTTGGGGGGTATGTTTGTTTGTTTGCCTCAGGTACAGAGCTTAGGGTGGCAGGTTGTTCTGACGCCACTTCGAGCCCTCCCAGGAGGAAAAGAGCAGGACCCTGGGGAGCTGTGCCAGCATAACCTTGGGGGCTCAGCTCACCAATTCTCCTGCGTTCTCAGCACCCAGTAGCAAAGGAGCTGTTATTCTGGCCTTCAGACTTGGGTCATCAGGGGGCCTGGGTTTTTCTCTTTGCTGTAACCAGGAAGAGGGGTCAAGGGGAGGGCTGAATAGCCTTCCCGGGGCAGGGATGGGGGATACAGTGTCTTTCTCTCTAGAAAACAAATGGGCCAGTTTCCAGGTCCCCAGTCCCCGACCTTGTGTCTCCAAGAACAAGGTGCCTCCAGCTCTGATCTGGCTTGCATGTGACCACCGGCTTCTATCCTGTGGCAGGACTGCCCATTGCCTTTCTTCCTCTTAGAAAAGACAGCCCTTTGAGAGTCGGATTTTCCCCCTGGTTGCAAGGCAGTGCTACATCTGCTTGCCTGTGGAGACAGAAGGCACTGGATTGTGGCGGGGGGTGGGGGGGGTGGGGGGGTGGGTTGAACTGCTGGGTGACTCTCCTGTCTGCTCCTGTGACTGAACTAATGCTGTGAGTGGTTGGGCCAGAGGTGGGCCTCCCAGGACACCCTAGAGGAATGGAGGGGTGGGCTGAGATGAGGCTTGGCCTTTCTCCCCTAGGCTTTATATCTGGGGACAGAGTTGAGTAACTGGGGAGACAGTAGAGAGTGGGCCAACTTATTTATCTCATCCTTGGAGGGAAATTACAAGCTGATTTAGTGTTGACTTTGGTCACTTAAAGGTACAGGAGGGAGGGAGCAGTAAAGGATAGCAGGAAAAAATGAAGTCCCCTGAGCTATAGCTCTATATGGCCCTGGACCTTGTGGCTGAAGTCAGATGCAGGTGCTAGACCGGAGAGCACCACCCGCCCCACTTCTAGGGCCCTTTGCCCTCTAAATGGGCAGGGTTGATTATGGCTCAGTTCCCCTTTGGGTTAATCCCCAAGCTATTCTGAGCTGAGGATAATGGTATAGAGGCCCGACCTCCCCACCTCCAGTGGTGAGAGAGGGGCTTTGCCATGGACTGTTACTCAAATGTACTGACCATAGATGGGAAAATGATACTCCCTCCGACTCCCCCTTTTAAAGTGATGAGGCATGAGTTTTTACATTTATAAAGTGTCTTAAGTGCCCTGGGTTCTTGAATGAAAGATGTTAAATGAGTTAGGGAGCCTTATACTGTGTTTAATTTCACTTGTATCAGATTCACATACTGTTTCTAAAGGGAAAGGTGTCATTTTGCAGGAAAGGGCTACATTACAGCATTTGTGGTAGGGAAAGCTCAGTGTTGGTTTTAAAAGTGTAAGTTTTTAATCAGAAAGGCGCTTGCGGGCAGCAAGTGCTTTTCTGTCTGCCTCTGCTCTCTGGATACCTTCAGGTTACTTCCTAGTAGGGTTTTTTCTGGTAGATGGTGTCCAGCCTGGATGTCGGTGACAGTCACCCTCCAAGCTCTCAGAAGGGTCTCTGATGATGTTGGGGACGCTGATGTTATAAATTGAGACCTGGGTAAGGGCAGTAAAGTGAAGCCGCTTGACCTTATCAGCAGCCGTATCAGATCTGGCTGTCCTTGAGGGAAGGGAAATCTAACCCTGGCACAGCCTGACTGTTTTCAAATTTGTATCTCTTTACTTTCTTCCGCACTCCTCCCCCACCCCCAATTTACAGACAAGGTGGTTTGGGTTATTTTTTTATTTTTACTTTTTGTTCCAGGAACATTCCTTTTAAGGTGTGGATGATTTCTGACTTGTCAAACTCTCAGCTCCCTTTGTGGCAACACCTGGCTAAGGAGGGAATGTCGGAAGGGATACTGATGCTCTGAGCAAGAAGAAACTCAGCCTTACTGACCAGGTGTTCTGCTTCCTCCACCACCACCTCTCAGAAGTCAGAGGCTTCGTATTTGAAAAGTAAAGTCTAAGCTGATTTCTGGGGAAGGGCTGGGAGGTGGTACTTTTGACCATGGCTTCCATGGAGGGAAACTGAGTCACACTAAGAGTTAGCACACTGGCTGTGGTGTATGTGAATGTCTGTGTTGGGGAAGTTTTCCTTTCGTGGGATTTAAGAATGTTTACCGTTAAGTACCGGAGGAGATCCACTGGTTACACTTTTCCATCATGAGATAAAGATGCACTGAGAGAATTTAGGTACCTATGTGTTTGATTTCAAATGTACATTTGCCTCAGACTTTGAGCTGTGGGATGTGTCATGCTGCTGTGATTCAAGGAAAAGGAAGGGGTTTTCACCCCTGCAACTCACAGCCATAGATAGAACTGAGGCTGAATAAGGAATCTATCCCATTTTCTGTCCCATTCCCAGATGAAAAAGAGAATCTGCTCCCTTCCCTTTGCTCACATCCATCCTGCAGGTGTGAACTCCCACTCTGCTTCGCCCTAAGGCTGTCCTCAATGTTCATTTTAACATCAGTTCCTTTATGTATAGATTTGGTGGAGTCGAGGTCACAGAGTGAGTGCCATTGGCCCCCTGGTCCCTTAGAGGATGGTTCTGAAAGGTAACTTTCCACCCTCCCCAGATGTTGGTGCTTCTGCCTTTGGGGTCGGTCACCATCAAGTCTGGCAACTCGAGGAGTAACCAAAGTCATTGCCAACTCCTGTTTCTGAGCATCCAGCTCCCCATTGTTCTTTACTCTGCTTGCTCCCCAACAGGGAGTTTGATACCCTTTGAGGGCTCTTGGCTCTCAGTGTGGCTGGTATTATAGAGGGACAGCATCCTTGGAATTAGGGCAGACAGTCTACATGGGCAGGACTTGGGTCCTCAGATCGCTCCTTTTTGCTGCTCACTCTGGAAGCATGGCAGTTAAAACAAAGTAAGACTTGCATTGTTAAATCCTAACTTACCATAGGGAGATCTAATAAATCGGGGGCGTAATTGGAGAGGGCTCTTTCTGCCATTCCTTTCCACGTCAGAAGCCCTGCATTCAGGACACACTGGATTAGCCATTTCTGACTGCTTTCGTAGTTGGACTTGAATGACGAAGGCCTTCTAGCTGGTTCATTCATTTGTTGTTTCCTTTCAATTTTTTTTTTTTTTTTTTTTTGCGGTACGCGGGCCTCTCACTGTTGTGGCCTCTCCCGTTGCGGAGCACAGGCTCCGGACGCGCAGGCTCAGCGGCCATGGCTCACGGGCCCAGCCGCTCCGCGACATGTGGGATCTTCCCAGACCAGGGCACGAACCCGTGTCCCCTGCATCGGCAGGCGGACTCTCAGCCACTGCGCCACCAGGGAAGCCCTCCTTTCAGTTTTTAAGAGGCACTCCTGTCACGTGAGTTTCTGGAATGGTCCGTTTTCATCAGAAAGGTCACTTACCCTGAGTTTTCCTAAGGCCTTGACACCAGCCCCGAGCTAGGGATGCCAGCCAAGAAGGAGATTGAAGGGCCACAAAGAGAGGATTCTTTTCTGGAGTTCTGGAGTTCTTTGGAGCAACGGTGGGGACCACTGCCAGCCCCCATCTTCTTTTCCATAGCTGTCCTTGGCCAGACTCCATTTAGTCTTCAGTCCCTAGGACCCACACCCCGCCTCATTCCCGATCAAAACAGCCTTTCTAAAGCCAGGAATAAGGCAGCCAGGTCAGTGGTCTTACTTTCATCTACCTTCTGAAAGCAAATATGGACGAGAAATATTGTCACCAGTGGGAAACAGAAGCAGCGGCTCCAGACTTTCATTTTGTAAATGTGTTTTTGCCTGCCACAAACAAGGAGATGACCTTCCTATGCTGATCTGTAGATGCCGTAAAGCTTTCATATAGCCTGCCCAGTTTCCAGCACATGGCGAGTACCTATTACATCATCAGCTGTGGTACTTGGATATGATCAGAGACCCAGATTTCTAGGCTGTTGGGCAATGCTGTTGTTTGTGCAGGAGCTGATGGTTGGCGAAGGCTTCCGGAATTAGGAAATCCGGGATCCCTCCCTGACTCACTCGTGTGACCTTGGACAGCCCATGTCAGCCCTCTGGGATTTAATTCCACACAGGGAGCTTCAGCTGGCTTCAGTGAACATAGCAATAATAATGACGACAGCCACTGTTTATTGAATACTTACTATATGCCAGGCATTGGGCTAAGCACTCGATAAAGGATAAAGTCACTGCCCATGTCATACAGCTAGCAAGAGTCCAAATTGGGATTTAAACTGAGATCTGTCTGATGCTACTGTGTTCAATAGCCTTGCAGAGCATGGTGGAACAAACGCTGGGGAGGAAGTAAAGTGGAGGTGGTGTTAGTTAAAGTATAGGAAGGAGAGCTGGTGTGGATTAAACACAGCTACTTAAAAGGAGATGAAAATTGAGATTCTCCTTTGAAAAACAATATCCTGACGAATGTTTGGGAAGAGAGGGGTCGGTACCCTGCACTGGGGAAGCAGACCAGATGGCCTAGGATTTGCTCTAAGAGGACCAGATTTCTGCTTGGCATAGGGATGCATCTCATAAACCCCATTTCATCTGGATGCCAGATTTTTCTCTTGCTTGATAGGCTGTCTGGGCAGCATTTTGCCTTCTGTCACCCTCCTTCCACTAGTCATAGTAGTTCCTCTTAGCAGATTCTTGACTCCAGGCCTCGTCCTCCAACCTAGTTTCTGGGCCTTCCTTCCCCTGCCCGTCATTATGGTCCAGCTGTGGAGACCCTGATTATGACTCCTGGTCCCAGGTATACTCTGCAAAGTACGGTAAGCATTGGACCATCCTGTTCTTCTGAGGAAGTACTTGTGGCCGCTGATTACTCCATTCAAAGGTGACCGGCCAGTTCATCGGGATGGTCCTCAACTCTTTTATCCTTGTTTGTTCTAGGCAAGTCAACTCTGGGGCTTTCCTACCGCTTTGAGGTGTTTGTGGAAGAGGAATGAAGATTGAGGTGGTGGCCTGCGGGAGGGGAGCTGACCTCCTTTGAGAGTTACCGTGACGGTGTATAATGGAGCGTTGTGCTGGGGTCTGGGGACTTTGTTTGGTTCTTGTCTCAGCTCATGTGACATGAGTTCGTTTCCTTGTCTGTAGAATGAGAATGTTGGAAGAGATATTCTCTAACACCTCCTCCAGCCATCATGCTTGGGTCATCTAGTAGAATCTGGATAATTCGGTTTTTTCTCAAACGATATCTCAGCTGGTCTGGAGTTGGAGGAAGTCACAGCTGGGAGAGCAGAGGTGGGGTTGGAGGAGAAAGAAGCCAAATTGGAAGTGAGGGGACTAAGATACAGTTGGAGCAAGTCCCTTCTTGGGAAGGGGGACTAGGTCGGATCATTCCTCGTTTGTTTAAATGGGGCAGCCGAGAGGTGGCGTCTGTTCACCCTTATACACGCCATCTCCTAAACGATGAGGTACACCCCTTGTATCTTGTCTTAAAACTTAAACTTCACCCCGCCCCCGTCCTTCCGCTTTCCCCAAGTGAAGGCAGCAGGGAAGTTGTGCCTTGGCGTATGTCTTAGAGTCTGCACTTACATGTGGCTGATGCCAGGGCCTGGTTCAGTCCAGGATCCTCCAGGGCTCCGGGACCGGAGGGCTTTGGCTGAAGCGTTCCGAATGGCTCAGAGTCAATGAGAACGTATCTCCCTCTGCTGCCCTAGCTCCACTTAAAAGAGCAAGATCATACTATGAGCTCAGCCTAGGAACTCGTGAAATTGGGCTGCCTTGATTTCCCTTTGCGCAAGCCATTTGTCCAAGGATTCTGTTCTCCATTGGTACGTCTTCTGTTTTAATTTCATCGTATTCAAGGTTGGGGAGCAAATGAGTTCCCATTGAACCCACCAAACCAATCTTTTCTGTCCCTACCTGCCTTGCTTTATTCCTGAGTTCCTTATTGCCCTATAGCAGTGATTTCTAATGGTGGTTACCATACCACTGGGAATATTGAGAGATGATTTTAGTTGGTAAAGGGACAAACATTTCATTTTAATAGCTATGTTTCTAATGAATGTAAAGAAACATGACTCATTGGGATGACTTAACTCACTAACACGACTTAATTGTGTCTCCTGCTGGACCTTTATGTTGATTTAGTGGGATTAATTGTTTCCCTGCCGTAGGAGGAAAACTCAATCAGGCCCCATCACTTTCTGGGTCATTCTTAGGCGGTAGGAGGTCCTGTGGTCACTTTAAGTCACAAACGGTCTCAATTCAGTACTTAATACATCCAGTCCTTTGTCACTGGCCTGAGAGGGACAGGAAAGGGCTTACTTGGCCAGCACTGTTGTCTGCCAGCTCCCAGCTTCCTGGGCTTGGCAGGTACTTAATGCTGAGTCTCTTCTTGTGGCCACGTTCATGGGTTTCTCAGACACTCTTCCCCCACATTTGCTGGGACCATTTACTCCTGGTTGTCTTGAAAAGAGCAAATTATTCACTATTCTAGATCACTGTTCTCTCCTCAGCCCCTAAAATCCGCGATTCGCCTCCAGCCTCTTCCGGCTAAGGTCCTTCTGTTGTCCGAGTGGCCCTCCTGGACAAGACCTGCTCTGATCTCTTGCCAGCCCTCACTTGCTTGTGGCCCACTTTAGCCCAAGGAGCCAATCACGCATCCTCTGGCGTAGTGAACCTGGGAATGCAGGCCCATCCCCCAGCTCAGCCGGCTCCCTTGGCTCCACCCACAGCAGATGGCCAGCTTTTGTCTCACACCTGTGTGTCTCAAGGTATAGTCAGATGCCAGTCCACCCTGTCCTTTCAGTTGCAAGGTCAGATATCAGATTTCCTGGGTGGTTCTTTTGGAGGCCCTCTTACCAGCTTGGGAGCATCCTACCTGTTGTATTCACTGCCTTAGTTAACACTTTTGATGGACCCTCTTGTTATGTATCATGAAAACCACAGCTGTCACAAGAAGCCCAGGATTTCATGGATATTATAGCTTAGGATAAGGCTACAGTACCTATATAACTACAAATTTAACTTAAATTAACAACAACTAACATTTATTGAATACTTAAAATGAATGCCAGGTACTGTTTTCAGGACAGTAAACACTCTTTCATGTAACTCTTACAAGGGAGGTACTTGTATTATTTCTATTTTACAAATGAGTACACTGAGGCAAAGAGAGATTAAGCAGCTTGTCCAAGGTCACACAGTTGGCATCAGAGCCCGGATTCAGATGGAAAGAATCTGACCCCAGAGCGGGCTCATTTAAATTGCTCGTTCTGTGCCCTTCCCCAGAGCCTAACCCACATGCCCAACTCACCCGCCATGCAGCCGCCCGCCCCGCCCCATACCTCATTATTTCCCTGCCAGGAGGTCCCTCCCCTGCTTTGCTGCCTCCCCAAATTACAGTCCTTGTAGAAGTCGGAACCCATCTTTGCTGCAAAGGTGTGTTTGACCAAAACCACTTCCTCTGGGATCTTTTTCAACTCTTTTCATTTCCTCACTAAATTGGCAATTATTATGTGCTTTTATGCAGAGAGCAGTGAAGAGCAGTTTTAGCACACCTGAGTCTGATCTCTCTGTGCCACTCACTTCCTGTTTCTAACTTGTGCAAGGCCTTCACCCTCTCTGAACTTCGGTTTCATCATTTTTAAAGGGTGGGTGTGGATTAGCCCTTTTCAGATTCCAATATTCAATGATTTACGGTCACCTTCCAGTCTCCTCTAACCTTTCAGCTCTTGAGGGCTGGGCCCGTGTCTAGCATGTCTCAGTACAGCCCAGGACTCTGTACAGGCTTTTACACACACACAGTATTTAACAATGTCAGCTGGTTGGTTGGCTGGTGGGAAATGCTTTAAGTTTGCTCTGGGCTTGACTGACTTTTAGAAATCGCCTTCCTCTGGGTGATCACTGCTGAGGACCGTTGCAGCTCTCTTTTCTGTACAAGTTTATAACAAAAGTTTTGGGTCCAATCTGCCGCCTTTTTTTTTTAAGAGACGTAATGTAATGCTATTCAGGCCCACACTTTTTTATCTGCAGTTTCAAAATTCAAAACATTCTAAAACCAAAAGGCTTTTCTTTAACTCGTGTGATGACAAATCCTGACCTGGACGAACGTGAGGCCACCGGCAGTCTCTTTACTAGGCAGAGTGTGAATATTCATAGATCTGGCTGCAGAAATGTGCATGTGTTTGGGGGTGCTGCCCCCAGACCCTGCTGTGGGGATTATGTAATCTACTGAATGTGCTCTACATTACCTTTAAAAAAAAATCTAAACAATTCTGAATGCCAAGGGTTTGGGACCAGAGATTGTGGTTCTGTGCGGTATTTCTTCAGAGATGCTATTGGCAGTAAGTGGTGGATAGGTCCTTGGGATGCGGGACTGTGCTAACATCACAGACCCTCACATGACCTCGCCTCCTTGGCCTTGCTCTAATCTTGGCCCTGGTTCCAGTATGATAGCCCACGCCTTGGTTTTCCAATCTGTTTTTTTTTAAATATTGCATTATGATATCATTTATCTTGATTAGTAAGTCTTTCTTGGCACCTCCTTAAGTTTTGTGCTGAGGCAAGTGTGACTTCTCCCTCACCCTAGTCCCAGCCCTGCTTGACTCCTAAACCAAGAAGGCTGCCCTGTTGCTGCTGTGGCATCTCAGGGATGAACTGACGTGTCCTCAGGGTGGGAGTGACTGCTGGGTGCATGTACGTCACTTTAATCCTGGGATTGGGGGTGGGGGGAAGGGCCCTGTTGGCCCCCTGGCTGAGTCAGCTCTGCAGAGGGACTTGTAAACTCGTTCCTAGATGCATGTCCTACATCTGGGTGTTTCTTCAGAGCCCAAGTGAGCCAGGTTCCTCTACTTCCTTCTGGGAAGGGATGCAGTAACTCATTTGAGAGTCAATCTGCTTGTTAATCCCTACGGCTGCTTCAATCTGACATTTTAAAATTAAAAACAGAAAAAAAAAAAGATACACACACACACACACATACAAGTGTTCCTGGAAGAACATGAGAACAACAGAAGAATGTACAGTGGTGGAATCTAAAGTGTTCTATTGTGTTTTCTTCATTTTTTTTTGATGAGGAAACCAAGAGGAGAGGTAATAGAGTTGTGAGGGTTAGTGGAAGAGCCAGGCTCAGAAAGCCCTGTTTCCAGGTCTCCCATTAGCATCCAAGCCAGCAGGCTGTGCTGTTCCTTTTTTCCCAGTCCCCAGGTGTCCTCAGATGGGGAGGACACATGAATCAGTTAGCTATCCCATCTTGATTGAAGGACACGTTTTTTTTACCCTTTCATCCCTATTTGGCAGTGACGGGCATGCCTATGGGAATTTAGGCCACCTTTCCCCTCCCATTAAATAACCAGCCCCTCTCAGATCCGGAGCCCTAAGTATTTCTGGCCTGCCTTTTTAACCTATTACATACTGTTTACTCATCTTCTCATGCATTAAGAAGATATTCCCCAGACCAAGCCTGGCACCTAGTTCTCTGACTTCTTCTAAACACATCACTGCCTCCAGATATTCAAGCATTTGTCATTTCCCTGGGCCCTGCAGATGACGTGTGGTCTTCTACCTATTGTCATTACGTGCTGGAAAATGCTGAGGTATAGTATAATTTAAATTAATCGTGGAGATGAAATTTCCCAAAGGTCCCCAACTGAATAGTTGTGTTAAGCCCCATGGGTTGACCACGTCGTGTACCCATCGTTCAGGAACTTCATGTCAATATCTGTGAAAGACCATTGAATTTACTCTGTGGGATTGATCGCGTGAAGCCACCCTGATTCTACTCACCCCTCCATTGCCCTCAGCAATGCAGTTTCCCTTGCATCCCACAATCTGGGATGGTGCCCCTTTTTATTAGAACAATTATTTGTAATGCCTCCTAATTACCCTGAATAAAATTCATAGATAATATGACATACCTGTATATGTAAATTAAAAAAAATCCATATGCCTAAACTGTATTAAGAGAAATAAAGGAAAAGTTAATTATAATACAATATCACATATTCCAGTATGTAATGGTTTGGGCACGACAACAGAAAACAGAAGGAAGGAGTCAGATGCTTGAACCTGTACATAGAATCACTGAGAATGTAACAGCTACAAATGCCCACAAGATACAGGTGTGTTGTGTGGGTGACTCAAATACCAGGAGAGGTGACGCTGAGGCTTTTTCCCAGCTGGTGGACCACTCTTGGTAAAGTTCCAAACACACAGTACAGTATCCCCTCGACTTGTACTCTGGTGGCATTCCTGGACAAGTCAGTATATGTTAAAACCATGCAAAAATCCTCTGTTTATTTCAGAAAGGGAGTTTTGTTCTAGATGCCGATAATTATGAATGGGCTTTTTACCTCTGTGAATGCCTAGTGGAATGTTCTAAAGTTATCTGTGTGGGGGGGTTCTTTTGTGGGTTGTTGTGGGAACTGCAGGGTGTCTGGCATTCCAGGTCCCCACTGATAAGTACCTGTGGTACTCCCCACCCACCATGGTGCTGACAGAAGGCCCTTACCCCCGCCATCCCAGGGGTGGCCCCATTGAGAACAACTGGTCTGGAAGAAGGACCAGGACCAGGAACTGGGAGATCTGTGTTCTGGGTCTGGGCCACAGCACCTTAGTACTTGTATGACCTTAACTCTGGCTACCTGGGTCTCCTCTCTGTAAAGGGATTATTATTATTATTTTGTTTATTTATTTATTTATTTATTTGCGGTACGCGGGCCTCTCACTGTTGTGGCCTCTCCCGTTGAGGAGCACAGGCTCCGGACGCGCAGGCTCAGCGGCCATGGCTCACGGGCCCAGCCGCTCCGTGGCACGTGGGATCTCCCTGGACCGGGGCACGAACCCGCGTCCCCTGCATCGGCAGGCGGACTCCCAACCACTGCGCCACCAGGGAAGCCCCTGTAAAGGGATTATAATGACACACGTGTCCTTGGCCTTTGGGATCGTGGCTTGCTGTGCTCTCCCCATGACCTCAGGACAGCCCAGAGCAGCCATGTGTGCCCCACAATGTATGTCCCAGCCACAAGCTCTCCGTCGCTGTGTGTGTCTTTTATTTTTTTCTTGGCCTTGAAACATCCTTAGGTCTCTCTTACCTGGGAAAGAAGGAAGGAGAAAGGGAGAAGGGATGCCTCCCCCTGCCCCCATCTCTACATCTCCAGCAGATTTTCTCTCTCCTTTCCTTCACAAGTAAATTTCTCAAAAGAGTCATCTGTCCACACTGTCTCAGTCACCTCCCTCTGCAGTCACACCTCCTTCTTAAATGGTCCCCAGGGACCTCTTTCTGCTAAACCTCCTCGGTCCCTGTCTGGCTTGCCTCTGCCGTTGACTGTGACCCCTGACACTCTCCTGCCCCCACTTCCCTGGCGGGGCCCCTTCCTGGTGTCCTCCTCCCTCCCTGGCCTTTCCACAGGCCCCTTCACAGTACCTTCTCCTCTGCCGGCCCCAGATGTCACCCCTTGCACCTTCTCCCCAGAGGGTCCTCCCCTCTGCTGCTCCATCCAGCGGGGGTCCCAGACCTGCCTCCAGCCTAGAGTCCTGTGGGCATCTCACACGTAGAGCATCTGAAATGCAGTTCATTGTGGGTCACCTCCGATGCACATCTTTGCCGGCATCCTCTTCTCTCAGGGAATGAGCCCGCTATTGCCCAAGTCAGAAGTATGGATGCCATTCTCTCTCTGTCTCTCCCCCTCTCTCTCCCCCACCCCCTCTCTCTCTCTCCCTCTCCTCCCCCACCCACAATAAATCTCTCCTGTCAGTCCTGCTTTTCTTTTCTTTTCTTTTCTTTTCTTTTTTTTTTTTTTTTGCGGTACACGGGCCTCTCACTGTTGTGGCCTCTCCCGTTGAGGAGCACAGGCTCCGGACGCGCAGGCTCAGCGGCCATGAGCCCAGCCGCTCCGCGGCACGTGGGATCTTTCCGGACCGGGGCACGAACCCGCGTCCCCTGCATCGGCAGGCGGACTCTCAACCACTGCGCCACCAGGGAAGCCCAGTCCTGCTTTCTTAATAGCTCTGGAGTCTTCGCTAATTCGCGGTGGCTGCTTGACCCTTGTTGGCATTTAGGATTGCGACCTCTACTTACTGTTTGGCTGGATTAAGATCTTCAGAGGCTCTCAGCACTGACAGGCTTAGGGTCCCCTAGGTAATTAAAAATAAGTTAATATAATTCTAAATTATAATATAAAATCATGTACTTAGAAACAACATTTATTTGTGCGCTGAAGCCACAGTAGCTTCTTTCTGATTCTCACTCATTTTCTCTTCTTTAGAATAACTTCCTCTGGTGTCCCGTCGTGGCTGGTGCCCTCAGTGTGTGGCTAGTGGGCCAATCCAGGATCACTTAGAAAGTCAGCCACCTGTGGCCCGAGCTTGGCCCTTGGCCTCTTGGGTCTTTGCGTGTACCTGGTGGCATGACATAGATCCTGGGTAATTGTTTAAGGAGCGTGTGAAGGAATGCATGAATAATGAGATAAACTTGAAGTAGGTTCATTTAAGTAAAAGGCACTGTCAGAATGGAGGCTATTATTATTTGTAGGCTTCTGCTATTTGACGCTACAGTAGAATTTCCACTGTCGTGCTTCATCTTTCATACTCCAACCCACTTAGCATTGAGTAGTCTGTACATAAAAGATGCATATAAGGATTTCTGAATTAATAAATAAATGAAGTTGTGCAATGAGATGGTTTGCTCGATTCCCTTTCCTGCAGTGAGGCTGCTTAAAGAGACTCCATCAGCTGCCTCTTGTTTAAAGAGGTGCATTATTTAAAGTAGCTACCCCTCCTCATAGTACCTGGGGAGGGAGGCTGTGCTTGTGTGTGGGGAGGGGAGGGGAGGGCAGGGGGTTTACTTTGGAGTTAGGTGGTGGTGATGGTGGTGGGGTGTGGGAAACAGAGCATCTACCCTAGAAAGCCTGCATGAGATCTCAGAAGGGATGAACGTGGTCTAAAGGCCTAAAGTCAGACAGAATGAATAGGACTAACCACAAATTTGCGGGGGTGGGGGGGGGGGGGTGGAAATGAAATACCATGAAACACCTAGAAGGCTGTGGCTTAAAAAATATAACCTGACTCGTTAGTATGGGCTTGTGGACAAAACAGGTGTCAGAACACCTCCAGAAAATATTAACTACATATAAGAATAGATGCAAAAGGTTAACCAATTCTGTCCTGTGGTACTGATAGAGTGGCCTCTTGGAGGATTGCTGATCTTGGGTAGAGGAAGGAGTAAATAGGTGGGGAAGTAAGAAAAGGGGAGGGCCCCACTGGAGAGGAAATGTGTCTATGAGGGACATTTTGACAGGGCTGGAGTTTTGGGGCTGGTGTAGACATGTGAGGACAAATGTCCTTCCTGGATTCACCCTCCATGTCTGCTCCACCCCACCCCACCCTGTTTAATGGAAGGGACCCCTTGGTTGTTGTTTTTTTCTCCAAACTTTTGTTTTAAGTCCTTATTGAATTTGTTACAATATTACTTCTGTTTTATGTTTTGTTTTTTTGGCCACGAGGCATGTGAGATCTTAGCTCCCCAACCAGGGATCAAACCACACCCACTGCATTGGAAGACAAAAAGTCCCAACCACTGGACCGCCAGGGAAGTCCCTCTCCAAACTTTTTATTTGGAAGTAATTTCAAACTTACAGAAAAGTTGCCAGAATAGTACAGAACACGCATATACTTTTTATCCAGATCCAGTATTTTTTAACATTTTGCCTCATTTGCTTTATCATTTATGTTTTCTCTCTCTCTCTCTTTCTCCCTCTTTTTCCTGAACCTTTATTTTTTTTAAATTTATTTATTTTTGACTGCGTTGGGTGTTCGTTGCTGCGCATGGGCTTTCTCTAGTTGCGGTGAGTGGGGGCTACTCTTTGTTGTGGAACGCAGGCTTCTCATTGCGGTGGCTTCTCTTGTTGTGGAGCATGGGCTCGAGGCATGTGGGCTCAGCAGTTGTGGCACTCAGGCTCAGTAGTTGTGGCTCTCGGACTCTAGAGCGCAGGCTCAGTAGTTGTGGCTCTCGGGCTTAGCTGCTCCATGGCATGTGGGATCTTCCCGGACCAGGGCTCGAACCCATGTCCCCTGCATTGGCAGGTGGATTCTCAACCACTGCACCACCAGGGAGGTCCTTTCCTGAACCTTTTTAGAGTAAGTTGCCTGCATCATGGCCCTTTCTCTCTGGATATTTCAGTGTGGATTCCTAAGAATAAGGATATTGTTTCACAGAACCTTCAGTAAATCGAACTTTGATATGATACTTTTATCTAATCTGCTGGTTGTGTTACAGTTTTGTTGATTGACTTAATAACGTCCTTTACAGCATTTATTTCCTCTCCAGTCCAGGATCCAGCACTGCATTTAGTTGTTATGTCTCTTTAGTCTTTTCATCCAGAACAGTTCCTCAGCCTTTCTTTGTCTTTCATGACATTGACATTTTGAAGAATATAGCCGCCTCCTCCTCCCCCTTTAAAAAAAATAGAATGTTCTTCCTTTTGGATTTCTCTGCTGTTGCCTTGCCTCACATTTAGACTGAGTTATACCCTCCTGGCTAGCATACACATGAGTGATGTTGTATCTTTTTCATTGTATTACATCCAGAGGCACCGGATGTCCATTCGCCCCTTACGTGTGATGTTAAGTTGGATCACTTCGTCAAGGTGTCCGATCTCTTCACTGTGCATTTACTGATTTTTCCTCGCTACTAATAAGCAATCTGTGGGGAGACAACCTAAGACCATATAAATGTCTTACTCCTTATCTACATTTTGCCCCGAGATTTACCAGTCATCCACCCTGGGTTTGCAGGTATTTCTGGATCCCAGGCAAGGCATGGGAGGTCAAGCTATCTGCGACCAGGTGATCCACTTTCGAGGGCATCACCCACGTGGGAGGACCTTGCTGTGCTGTGCCCAGCCCTGCTGAGAAACCACATTTCCACAATAGTTTTCCTCTTTCTACTCCCACCAGGATCGGAAGCTAATTCATCGTTCATTCAACTGACACATCGTTCATTCAACTGACACATAAGAATGTTCTTACGCAAGCTTCTCAGCTTTATTTGGGCACATTGGGGTATGGAACGAAAGCTAGTTCCCTCTCGGTGTCTTTAAGGAGCCTACCATTGAGTTGGGGAGACAAGACTTGGTCACTGAAAGGTAAAGGACATGTAAGTTGTCAGTACTGTGACCCCACAGGACAGCTCAGTGAGAGTTGTCCTATGACCCTGGAGAATTAAGTGCCCTTAGGAGTTTGGGGGAGGAGGGATCAGAGTGGGTTAGGTACGATGAAGGGACATTTCATTAACAAGGGTAATCTTTGGGCCTTAGAGGACAGGCAAATCTGGGTATATAGCGATAGATGAGGGCATTCCAGGAGGGGAACAGTGTGCACAGAGACCCGGAGACAGGAGCATGGATGGAGAAATTGGGGGATGGCAAGTTATGTACCCGTCTGGATGGGGCCAAGGGTTGGTGTAGGGGGCAGGATCTACCCCCTCACTGAGCACCTACCTCGCACCAGGCATTTTAAAAAATAACTTTCCCGATTCTGAAAGTAACACATGTTTGATATAGGAAGTTTAGAAAAATAGTTTTTCTATATAAAGAAACATTTTAATGAAGTCGCTCTATTCCTTCATCCAGAGATAAGTGGTTAACCATGGTGTATTTCCGTCATTTCTGAGATCTTCATCATTCTTCTGGCAACAGCTTCGTTTGGGTTCATAGACTCAGTAGCCCCTCTTATCCCTCAGAGGATATTAATCATACTTTGGAAAACTTTTCGTTCTGGTGACTTTATTGATTTTGTTTTCCAGCTGGAACTTCTCTTCTCTAATTCGGTGCTTCTTTGGTTGCTTTGGTTTTTGTCAAATGTTTGGTAAGTCTTGGTTGTGTTTCTTCTCCCTTTGTATTTTCAGGTTTTTTAGTCGCCTCTGTGTGAAACCTGATTCCGCGCTCTAGAGCCAGCTGCCCCTGGTTGTGGACAGGAGGGTGGGATGTGCCTGCTGGGGATGCAGGAGCCGTCTATGTGTCCCCTTGCCTCCCTACCCTAACGTCCCGGCAGGAGCCTGGGTGGAGAGGTGGGGCAGGAGCCCGCTTGCCTGGCTCCTCCAAATCCTATGACCAACCACTCAGGGCCTCTCCTGGGCCCCTAATCTCTCCAAACTTGGACCCTGCAGAGCCACTCCTCTGACTGCGTGTAGAATCCTCAGCCGCACTGCTGGGGTTCAAATCCTAGCCCTGGCACTTACTAGCACTATGACCTTGGGAAAGCTGTGTAACTCTGGGTCTTATCTGTAAAGCAGGGAAAATAATAGTCTGTATTTCAAAGGATTTTTGTGAAGGTTAGATGAGATAATATGTGCTTAGAACACATATATGTGCTGTATGAGTGTCATTATTATTATTCCATGGTTTTATTTTGGGGGTTGTGGTTTCTGTATCTGTTTATTCTCATTTGCTTCCATCTTCAGGGAGCCCATATAATTCCCTCGCTTTCTGGTGCTGTAATGGATTTATTCTTCTTAGAAAATGTCTTTTCTGTCATTTTCTAGGACTTGGGGGATTTAGGCATTTGCCCCTGGCCTGCCATCTTGATATAGTCATACATTTCCTTCAAGTTCTTTTTCTGTGAGCCTGTATGAGTGTGTTATTGTTATCTGTAATACATACATGAAGGCGTCCGTTGCCATCTGTGTCCACTCACCCAGGAGCCTGGCCCAGGGCAGGACTCGCCACCTGGTCTAGGTTCCCGGATGCTGACGCTGTCCTGTGCAGGCCTGGGAGGTGATGAGTTCTCTTCTCGGCCTTCCTCAGGCTGGTCTGAGGCGTCCCAGTGAATGTAATGGGTCCTGTGCTTCCTTTGTCAAAAGGAATGTTAATTATTTTCAGCAGTCTAATTACATGCCTAATGAGAGCCTGACTGAGATAACATTCCCTTTAATTACTCTTGCCTAAGTGCTGTTTGGAGCCATATTTGAGAGTGTGGCAAGGCTCGGTACTTTCACAGTAGATGAAGCTGTCTGGCGAGAGGCTGAGTGAGGGGCCAGGGTTGCTGGGCTTAAGGCCCACGGTGGAGGGGCCTGCTGCAGTCAGTGCCCAGCCCGGTGTATGCTGGCCTTTCCTCTGGGCCATTACTTAAAGGAAAGCGACAGTCAGATTGGGTCATGTATGGAGCAAACAGCGCTCATCACGGCGCCCCCAGAACAACTCATTTCTCGGTCTTCCCCCCAACCCACCTGCCCTTCAAGCTCCTCTTGGCCAGGCCCCTCGCTCTTGGAGGACCTGCCCCCGTGCCTTTCCATCCATTCAACACTTGGATTTTGAGTCCCTACCGTATGTCAAATTTTATCCAGGACATGAGGATGCAAAGGTAAGGAACTCATGGTCCAGATGGCTTTCTAAAACAAAAAATTTGATCATGCCCTTCTCCTCTTTGGCCAGGAGAAATGCTACATGTCTGACCCCTGCCCCCTTCCAGGGTTTATCTTCTGTACTTCCTTTGGTGGCCTTCCTTTTGTTCTGATGTGGTGTCTTTCAATAACCGGGCCTTCATGGGCAGACCCTTGGAAGGCAGCTCTCCCAAGCCCCTGGGTGGGCTTGAGTAGGCTGGAAGGGACAGCTTACATGAGCTTGTCTGCCCTGAGAAAAAAGGGCAGCTCTAGGTGGCCCACTGCCATAGGTAAATTAAGTGCCCTAATTCCTGTCTGCACATCTGCACCTCCCATGAATGGTGTAGCAGGGGGAAAGTGCTGATGAAACCCTTGGCCCTCCCATTTTCTAGCTGTCGTTTAACCTCTGAGCTTCCCTTGCCTCCTGTCAATCAGAGTTAATGCCTGCTTCATGGGCGGGGACTCATGAGATGACCTGTGTGACACCTGCCTGGCACATAGAGGATACTCAATAAATGGTTTGGAGTTTTTTAAATAGTCCAAGCAGCACCCCCTACACTGAGTTATAGCCAGAGACTCAGGGGCTGGCCTCATTTTACCAATGGCCAGAGCCCTCTCCTGGCCTCTTGGATAAAAGTCACTCTTCAGACAGTAGACAGTGACTTTCTTGGAACAAGGTTTCATCCTCCCCCATCTCACAATGGCAGCCTTGGTTAACTAGGCTTGAGGGAGAGAATGAGGGCAGTGGTGTCTGTTCAGAAAAGAAAGAGGATTTCCAAGAGCAAGGAAGCTCAGCTCAGCTTTAGGTCTGCGTGTTTGGCAGCCTTCTCGTCACCCTTGGTAAGTTCTAGAGCAATGTCCAGTGGAACTTTCTGTGATGATGGAAATGTTCTACATCTGCACTGTCCAGTATGGTAGACACTTGCCACATGTAGCTATTGAGCACTTTAAATGTGGCTAGTGAGACTAAGGAACTGACTTTTTTTATCTTATTCATTTTTAAAGTTAGATTTTAAAGAGTCCCATGTAGCTAGTGGCTCTCAAACTGGGTAGTGCAGTTCTGCAGTTTTCAGAAAAATATCTCTCTGTGCACTTCTTGATCTTGGCTTGGGCCTCATCTCTTAGGCCTCATCTCTCATGTCCTGTTTTCAGAAGTCAAGGTGTGCTAGTTGCTGGCAAGGACCAGGTAAGTCAAGGGGAACTGAAAAGATCAGTGACCAGGAGGGTGATTTGGAGCCCCCAGAGCTATAGCCATCCTGCTGAGATTCACCCACCACGCCAGGCATCCGACTTTCTTATTTGAGATTCTGCCCCTTACTGTCTGCAAAGGGCAGAGCCACTGGTTTTCACAGCAGCAGAGATGGGTAGGTGGTGCTCAGATACGTGACTCTCGTGCCAGCTAGGTGTGTTCCAGATGAGGAGAAATCAGCTGTGCTAGTTAGAATCTTCTTGATTGTAAGTGACAGAAAATCCAACAAACTACCTGGAGTAAAAAGGAATATTTACCTTCTTGTTAAGGTGAAACACCCAGGCTAGAGAGGACCTGGTGAAGTTACTTAAATTCTTTTGATCAGAAACAGATGGAAATTCCAGGCCATGAGTCAAAGGATTTCACCTTCCCTTCATTTGTTAATAAAATTGCCAAGCAACAGCTGATGAGGAATTCACGGTTTCTAGCCCCTGCCTGCAAGAAGAGTCTTCAGTTGACTCGCTACATTTATTTGGCAGTTGGGCACTTCGCCCTGACCTAGTTGGCCCTGTGGGGATCACCAGATGACCCTTGCGATAAGGGGCAGGGAATGTCTGACCCCTAATTACACAAACTTTAGCTTCTCTGGCCTGGCTGTTTCTCAAACTTGTTTAGCTTGTTTCACTTACTGTTCCCCCTGCCTGGAATGCTTTTCCCAAAGCTCTTTGCAAAGCTTCTTTGTGTCTTTCTGATGTAGGCCCTGATGCTAGATCCTTAGAGAAGTTTAAGACTCGCCCTCCTGCATCTAATTTCTTTCTCTCCCCTTCCAGGCCTTTGCCCTCCTTCGTGGCCTGATACCAGACATTACAGTATGTGCTGGCTGGCTTACTTATGGTCTGTCTCCCCACAGAACTGTGAGCACCAAGGGGGCAGGAACCTTGTCTTGTTCACACGGGGTACAGTGCCTGGCCTTCACCAGGTAGTCAATCTTTGCTGGAATACAACCCCTCGTATAAACAAACCAGCCTCCACAGGACTTCTGGGACCGGGTCCCCTGGCTGTTTAGAAATCTCTGGGGGTGGCTTGGCTGTAGCAAGCTGTGAAAAGTAGGGCATTGGGAGTCGCGCTGTTGAGATGCTCCAGATTTGTCCTCCGAAAGACCAACTGGGCTTCTTTCTGCCTCCACCGGGGAGGCAGTGAAGGGGCAGGATCCCCATTGCTCCAAAGGCGTGGTGCGGTGGATTCAGCTGTGGGACATCCGAAGGATGTGGGCCGTCATAGGGAGAAAGCAGCTACATAAATTCCCGGTCACTTTGCGGGTGAGGCTGTGAGTCCGCTGCCTGTTCCTGTCCAGCTGACAGAAGGAGCCTTGCTGGTCTCACGTGATGAGGATTCCAGGGCCCCTCAGCTGCCGCCTGATGGGATCTGCACAGGGGATTATTGATGAAGGGGAGGTGAGGCAGCTCTTTACAGTAACACATGCCTTGCTCTGGGATGGCAGCCAGGCAGCTAATTAGAGAGCCCAGCAGCTGTCCAGCCTTTCAGGCAGTGAGCAGCAGCTACACAGTGCCAGGGGGTGGGATGGGAGGGAAAGGAAAGGAGCACAGGGCCAGAGGCCACCCTCTAAGGCGTAGGGGGTGGGTGGTCGGGGTTGGTTCCAGGGGGGGACATTGGGAGGGGTGTGTCAGGTGGAGTGGGCTGCGTGGGGAGGAGGAAGGAAGAAGAGGAGGTTGTCAGGACAGGGTAGCCTGCAGGTGAGACAGAAGACAGGGTGATGAGATGTCCAGCAGGCAGGGTAACCCAGATTCCAAGCCCAGAGTGAGGGGCATGGAATGGAAGGACATGGCCAAGTGGAGGGGAGGGGGGTCCATCCCCTATCTACACCCTTTCTTCCGCATGCCAGCCAGGCCCCAGGGCCTGGGTCTCCTTGCTCCCAAGGGGGAGCTGACCAGACACAGCCTTTCCCCTGGTGGTGGTGGTGGGGGGGATTGGCATTCCAATTGCATCTGTAGCTGAGCACGGTCACTCCTTGGTTTGGGAAGTTGCCAATCTGCTTGTGTTCAGGGCTGGTCTTACTACAGGACAAGTAAAAGCAGTTGTTCTGGGTCAAAAGGGAGGAACTGGGGAGGATTTGAAAAACCAGAGGGCTCCCCAATGGGTCTCTGGGGCATCTTCTCTTTACTCTATGGGCACCTGGGTGGGGTGATTTGGGGAAGAGGAGAATAAGAGAGAAAAAGGGATAGTGTTTGCCTGCCACTTCCTGGCTTCACTCTTAGGTTCCAGGCCATGGAGAAGGGTGGTGGATGGGGGTAGATTTGATTTTGAGGTTCCGGTCAGAGAAGCAGAGATTCAATCCTGCAAGCCCAGCTTACCTTAAATAGTTATAGGGGAGGAGAGAGAATGATGCAGAGGGAATTTCCTGCCAGCAGCTGCTGGTTAAACCTCTTTGGGAAATGAATCCTACATATATGGAAACTGGACGCTTCTTTGGAGAGTGCCAGCACATTGTAGAAATAACAGAATAGGCACTGTTATTCTCTGACCTGAGCCTGAGCTTGGCTCCTTGCCCATATGAAAGCCTGCGGTGTCTCCCGGGATGCCTTGGACGCTCTGTTCCTGCCCCATCCCTCCTCATGTGACATGTCTTCTGTACTGTCCAGACCCAAGGCACTCACCCCATCTATCCTCACCTCTCAGCCTGGGTGATGGCTCTTGGAGGTGGGAGAAAGGATAGCGAGGACCCTCCTTTCTTCCCTGGTCTCCAGAGACAGCCCTGCCCATTGTAAACCAACATTTATGGTGCTTTGTGGGAGAGAACCCTTCCCTGATGGTGGCCTAAAAATTAGAGAACACCAGACATCATTATGTTTGGTTAATAACACTGGATGTTGCAATCACCCAGTAATTTAGTTGGATCCTTCTCTACCTTGCTTGTCCCTCCATCCAACAGAAGTTTCATGGTCTCAAGGAATTCATCATGTGGAGGGGGAAACAGACACATAGTCATTTTAAGATGGGGCAATATGTTTCAATAGGAGGCTGTTCAGAGTCCTCTGGGAACATCAGTGATGGAATACCTGGGGGGCTGTGGGAGGATGGCATCACAAAGGAATGAAGAGGGGGCAGGGTCTCAAAGGAGGAGTGGGTATGGTGGGCTGCAGAGGAGGGCAGTTAGAGAGGGCTTGAAATTGCACGGTAGTCTCTGCCCCTTCAAGCTTCTGGGGCATCGGGACATGTTGAAGGAGAAGCTGGACGGACTTGGCTGTACGTTTACAAATAAGCTGCTTACAGGATGGACTAAGTAGATTACACCGAATGAAGGATGAATGCATGCAGATGTGTGCCTTGAGAATGAGATTGGGATGGAAAGCACTTTGAAGGTATGCTATACGGCAAGAGGGGCCACTCTGGAGCCCGAGGACCAGGGTTTGAATCAAATGTATGGATTTAGCCTAATCTCTTAATATCCTGAGGCTCAGTGTTTTCATCTTTAAAATGCAGCAGGGCTGGGGACAGGGTGGGGGTGGGGAGGTAGGATAATTCCTGCTTTCCCTGCAGGAGTCTGGGGAGAATTATGAGAGGTCATATACTTGAAAAAGTACAAGTACTACCACACGTTAGTTGTATAAGGGCTCTTCACACATTCCTCTACTCCAAAAACTTCTGGTTCAGGTCATGCTGTCCTCAAGGGAGCCTCATGCCCTCTACACTGTGGGACCCGGTCTAAGGGGCCAGAGGGTGTCAGAGGGGTCTGGGGACAGCTTGTGCACTTGGAGGCAGAGGTGGGACCCCATCACCTCCTCGTCCAGCTCTTCCCCTGGGGGAAGAGCCTGCAGACCGGGAAGCAGGAGGTGTCCAGCGTGAGGCTGGCCCCAGGAGGGAGCCTGTTCTGACTGCCACGCTTCATCTGCCAGGGCGGCAGCCTAACCAGCCTCGGGCCCCCAGGGCTAACCGTGGCGACCAGCAGGCTGTGCTGCCAGGATGTGGGCTTTGGTTTCTGTTTCTGTTTGGTTTTGACTAGTGCTGTTAATGCGGCCTGCTTAGGGCCCAAAGAAGGGGAAGTGCCCGTGGGGGGATCGAACTCCCCAGGCACAGGGTCACGGTGGTGCTGGAGATGGAGGGCGCGCTGGACATGCCCCCGATAGGTATGTTCCAGGGTGATCCCTGCCCATGGCCCGGCAGGCTGGGAGAAGGGAGGGGCGGGGACGGGTGGGGCAGGGTTGGGGGCTCCTGTTTGTGGAGGAGCTGGGGAGGGACAGAGGCCAGGAGAGCACAGCAGCCCGCAGCACTTCACCCACTCTGTCCTTCACTTCTCTCAGTGCAGAGGCCCAGAGGAGAGACCCGGGGGTGCATGCCCTCCCTGCCTGCAAGCACAGGTGCACACAGTGAATTTCAGGTCCCCAAGCCCTGCACTTTCACTTCTCTTGGCTCCCCTGCTGCCTCGCAAGTTGTCACCTTCGGGAGCAAAGGCCCCAGTCACCCCTGCTCAGAGAGCCTGGGGGGTTGGGGGAGGGAGGAGGGTGGCCATGGGCATCAGCGCAGGGTGGTGCCTCTGTGGCCCACCCTGCTTGGTCGTCCACTGGGGGATGGGGGCAATTCCCTCCGCCGGTCACACACTATTCTCAGCTTCTGAGCAGCCGGTCCATCCCTCTGTAGGGCTGGGCTGGATCTGATCTCTGTCCCTGGGCTCGTGCAGAAGGTACAGTTTATCCAAGGGATTTTCAGGGAAGCTTCAGCACCTTCATATTAAAGCAAAAAAAAATGTCGAAGTCTCTATCAGATGGTCAAGTCTTAGGGCTCTGTTAAACATATGTATGTGGCAAGGGGCATTATAAAGTCAGATTTATATCAGCTTATAGTCAATTACCGATGTTAATAGGAAGGGTCTCGACAATAATAATAAAATAATAAAATGAAATAAATGTGAGGGCAGTGGGATTGCGGGTAGAGGGTTTTAGCACACGTTTTGTTGGTGTGCTTGTTTTTGCACGTGTAGTTGTGCTTGGCTCCCCAAATGCTAAAACAAATGCTCTACGTCGTCTGTCTCCCGTGAGGTTCTTGACCGCCCTTGAGAACAGATGTACCCACTACAGGGGGAAGGTGAGAGTGTAATTTGAAGCTAAATTGAGAATGGAGCTGGATTCTAAAATTATATCCCTGCTCAGATTTACAAGTGTGCACACACTTCACTCATGGCACAAGAAGCACCGAGTCCTAGCCCCCGTGTGAACTGCCTGGGATCCATTCCAGGCTCTCATCTCCGGATTAACCAGACCTGGGCAAGCAGGATGGCAGAGAGGAGGTGGCAGGCTCCCGGAGACGCCCCATGGCCTGGGTGTGATGAGTGTCAGGCGCTGAGCCTGGAGCCCGGAGCTGTGGTGTTTGCCTCGAGGCCGCCTCTCTGGCTGGCCTGGTGGCTCGGAGCTGGGGATAGTTTAAGCTAATGCACTCCTCCTCTTTAATTCCAGGGACAAATGGAAGCCACCCATCCGCTAGCCGAGGATCAGCTGAGCCCTGGGGCTGATGCTTGCCCACACTGTTGAGAATGGCACCGAGGCCCAGCCAGGCACCGGGACAAAGGTTAACCCGGGACACTCCTGGACAGTGATCCTGATGTCTGTTCGGAGCCGCGCACTCAAGGGTGTGATAAGTGAGTATGTTACTGGCTCCCAGGGGATCCCTGGCCCTTCCTGCCTCAGCAGCATGGGCACAGGCCTGAAGGTTCCAGTTCTGAGCCTGCTTCCGGTCCAAGGGCCTGTCACAGGGCTATGGTCCTGGAATGGGAGGGGGTTTTCCAGCAGTTTCAGGCCGTGTCACATGCTAGAGCCATTGTATAGCCACATGGCCTCTAAGAACTGGGTCAGGCCCAGATGGGCTGACATGAGTGATGTGAGACACCCAGCACTTAGGAGATGGCATCTTCCCCAATTCTCTCTCTTATCTGTATGCTCATGGGTGCTTTGGGCCCTGGGCTTCACCTCTGTGCAGTGGGAACTGGATCTCACCTAGGCTTCCAGACTCTGCCCAGAAGCCATGAGTGGTTTGTGTGGCCTTGGGTAGAGCATCCAGGGCACTGGATGGTGAAGGCTTTGTGGTGCCTTAGCTGCCGTAAGCGTGGCCACCAGGGGGTCAAGAGGAGCAAGTTCTCTGCTGCTTCTGCCATGTTTCAGCCATATCCCCTCCTCAGTCCAGAGGAGCGGCACGTAGGGCGAGGGGCCCCCTGGCTGGGGAGTCTCACCTGTCCTCACATAGCCTTTCTTTCCAGCCTCGGCCTCTGGCTTTTCCTTGATGATGCTTTAAAAAAATGACAGTTGGCTGCTCTCCCAAGCCCCAGAGGCTGTCCGGCCTAAAGGCTGTTCTGTCTGAAGAGGACAGACAGTCCCACTGTGGGACCGGGGGCCGGTAGGCAGAGAGCTCCCCTGGAAACCAGGGCAGGGAGCGCTGGTGGGTTTGTACTCGGACAAGTTTAGGAGCTGTTGGGCTGGTCCATGGGAGCCCAGAGCCCTTAGCTTCTGCGTAGGAGTTTGCAGAGAGGGAAAGGGTAACCGGGTATTTCTCAGCTTTAGGTAGATCTTGACTCCACTGCTAGTTGAGAGTTTAAAACTCAAGGCTAGAATCTATTTTTCAGTCAACCGAGGCTTGCAAAATCAGTTTGTGATTGGAGGGTCTTTCAGGAAGTGTGTTACCGAGTTGATTTATAGCCGGGGTGGTGTGAGAGAGCCTGGACTGTGGGAGTGGGGTGGGGGGTAGAGAGATGGTCGTGGAGGCCACTGTGGGAACGCGGTGACTCAGACGGAGACCTATGCCCTGCATTACACAGAATTCCCCAGAACAACCTACATCGTCAGCCTTAAAACAGTTGTACCCTTTTGTTCAGTGATACCACTTGTAGAATTGTTCATTAAGAAATCTTTCTTTAGGAAATAGTTCCAGCAAAGAAAAGGGCTGAATTCTCTTGTTACAGGCATAAGAAAGATGTTCTTGTGGTGTCATTGTCAGAGTAGAAATGGGAAACAGTTGTTCTCCCTTTGTTGAACACCTAGGTTAAGTAAATTATAGATTTCCACTTGGTGGAATATTACACAGCCATTATAATAAGGAGAACATAGGATATATGACAACTTGGAAAAATTGATTATGATGTAATGAGTGAAAGTGTCAGGTTACAGGATAAGTACATTATGGTAACTTGTAAAATAAACACATGAGAAAAGATCGCAAAGGGGAAATGATAATGGCTGCTAGTTTGCTGGAATTATGAATGCCTTTTCTTTCTATGATGCATGGATTTGTTTCTTTTAAAACTAAATTAAATCTCAATGAGTACACCACATACCACTAAAAGTGATTTTCTCTAAGATGTGGGATGATGGGGGACTTGCTTTCTATATCATTCCTTTCTGCAGTGTTTAAATTTCAACTGTGAGCAAATGTCACTTTTGTAATCAGGAAAAAGAAAGACATTTTAAAATGCTAGATATAAAAAAATTTTAAAGGCTATATTTCCTAAGAAAGAGGAGAAGAGAAAGGCTGAGCTCTTTAGCTCTTTATACCTGCTCTCATCAGTGTTTAAGGGCCTGCGCCTGTTTGGGCCCATTCATTCATTCATTCATCAATCCATTCATTCACAGGTATCAGTGGGTCTCACTGCCAGGCACTGTTCTAAGCACTAGTTACCCAGCAGTGAACAAGGCAGAGCCCTGCCCTTGTGGAACTTTCACTCTAATTGGGGGAGACAGACAATGAACAAGTAGCGAAATATCGGAAAGTGAAAGCGCTAAGACTAAAATGGGATGATGTGGGTGACGGGGAGGCTGTTTTGGATCAGAGATTCCTCTGAGGGGTGTGGGTTGAGCTGAGATCTGAATGACAACAGAGAGGCAGCCGTGTAAAGTCTGGGAAGGGTCCTGCAGTCCCCACCCGCAGGCTGCCCTTTGCTGCCTGAGCCCCGGTAAGCCTCGGTGCCAGGCTGACTCCGTTCCCCAAGCCCACTTGCCCCCGCTGCACCTGCCAGCTGGGATTTGCTCAGCATCTGAGGCTGTCCGAAATCCTCCCCGGCCGGCTGCCCTGCACGGTTCTGCTACTCCGGCTGCTGTCGCTGCTGCAGGCACAGGGCTTCTCTGGGCAGCCTGCACGCTGGCCGCTGCTCTTGGCTGGCATTTCCGTGGCAGGGCTGGGGCGTCTGAGATTCCCGGCAGCTTTGGGGCAGGCTGGCCATCGGGGAGACTCTGGGTAACGTGTGTCCTGGTGAGAGGTCTTTGAATGGCACGTGCCTTAAGGTCCAAAGGGGTGGCTGCTGCCATGGTCCTGTGAGGGTCAGCCGTGACCCTGGAGGATCTTCGTGTGGACGCTGCCAGAACGTGGCTTCAGAACAGAACTTGGTCTCTCAGAATAGGCTGAGAGCCTTCAGGAGCTCTGACACCAGTTCTGGGCTTCGCTGATGACCTACCGAGAAGCTCACATCCTTCTTGCTTCCTGTTGTCTCTCCATGTACCATCTCAGCCTTCCACAAGCAGAAACTCAGAAAACGGTAGTGCCCTCAAAGGAGCCTGTAGTCAGCCTCAAGAACAGTGCGATGTGCTGACTGGGAGTGAAGGCTCTGGAGCTGGGTTCGAATCCCAGTTCTGCCTCGTGGAGCTGTAAGAACTTAGGCTAATTTTCTAGCCTTTCTCTGCCTCGAATTCCCCATCTGTGAAATGGGCTTCAAGATTATCTGCGTTAGTACATGGCAAGTACTGAGAAGAGTGCCTGATTATTACTGTGACTTGGGAAGTGGCAGGAGGACCAGCCCAGGGAGCTTTCCTGGGGGGACGCCCACAGCAAGAGAGGGTGGAACTCTATGGCATTTGGGCAAGCCAGTGACCACCGGTATCTTCCCCCACTTGCTTCCCTTCTGGCCCTGAAGCAAGCCCATGTTTTCTTCCCCCTCAACCTGATGACCACAGGGGAGGCTCAGGACTGTTTCAGAACTTGCATCTGGCACCCAGAGGTAAGGGTGACCGCCCACCCCTCATTAATTTCACTACCCCACCAGGAGACTGCACTCAGGGTTGCTCAAGCTGTGTCCCCAATGCCTTGTCCTCAGAGACCCCTGGAAGGCCTGTGCATCTCCCCAGAGCAGTGGTATTAATTAACTGTAATGGTTTTGTTGCCTGGGGATGGGGAGTGAAATTTGGGAAGTAAATGAGGTGAAAGAGGAAGGCTTGCCCAGCCTGTCTGCATGGAAGGGGGATCCTGATTTTCTAGCAAGACGCTCCTCTGGACAAAAATTCCCAGAGTTGTCGTGTTGTTCCAGGAAGTTAAGATGCTACAAGATGGGGGGTTTTGGCAAAACCAAGAGCAATCATCCCATCCGGTTTTGCCTCCAGCCTGTCTTGGACTTCGATGGCATTCTCTTCGCTCCTCTCAACTGCTCACTCTGCTCTCTGTCACCCTAAGGAGTAGCCCGGCGGGTTCCAAGAGCAGCAGGTGAGCTACTCCTAGGGAGCAGGGCTCTGAAAGCCAGCCCGCCCCCTCCCACACCTGTCTCCTTGGAGGGGCAGTGCCGTGTCCTGATGACTCGCCTTGGGCTCTGGCCCTCTGCTGGGACTCCGTGTGCCTGGCTCTGTCATCACACATGAGGGCTCTTGTACTTGAGTGTTGTTCCCTAAAACCCCGCTTGAGAAGCCATCCACTGCTCGGCAGATTCTTTTCTGTGCTTTCAGTCTTGCCCACGCTCTCGTCTCTACTCCACCCTGAGTTTTCATTCCTGGGCTGTCCCATCTTTGTGTCATGGTCCTCAGGATGGTTATGTCTGTCACCAGGAGAAAGAAGCAACATCCCGTGAACTGCTGGTTCCTCTTGATGCAGGTAGACCCGGGGCTCCGATCCCAGGGCTGAACAAGGAGGTACTGGAAGGGTCTGGGGCAACGGGCTCAGGTTGGGGGAGGCCAGGCAGGGATGGAGGCTGTTGGGCCTAGCAGAGGGAGGGGAGCCTGTCCTAGCTCAAAGTTCAGGCACAGCTCCGGTGACTATTAGAAGTGGGTTTGGGGAGTGGAGTTCTGAAAATCCACCCAGGCCAATGCCTGCCTTTAATTTTAGCATCTGTCCCATCACAGTGTGAGCTGCCATCCCACCTGACGACACTGTCTCACGTCCCCGCCCCTGTCCTCACCCCCGCCTCCTGGCTCCCGCCAGCTCTTCCCCATTCATCTTCCGTGGACCAGTCCAGGTCTCCTCAGACACGACCTGACCTCACCTAGGTATGCTTCCCCTCCACCTACCCGTGTCCTTCCAGGCACAGAGATTCTAAAACCAGAATCCAGGCCTCGGGCTCGCCCTGTTCTCTCTCCCCACACCCTCTCTTCTGTTCGGCACTTGCCCTCTCTCCCTTTGACAGCCACTCCTTTAATCTTGCTTCTGCTCCATAGGGTTTGGGCGTCCAACTCTTCCAAGTCACCTGCTCCGGGGGTGTGGGCGTGGCTGGAGCCTCTGATCTGTAACCGACTGGGAAACCATTCTTGGCCTCCCCCAAAAGATCAGACCAAGAGGCAAGGAGAGTAGGGTTTTAAAATCAGCATCAAGGAGGGGACTGACCGGAGTGATGACTCCACCAGTTACATGAGGCTGCTGACGTGCACATCTGAAGAAGTCCCTTCTCCGGATCCTGGGGGACAGAGGGGCCAGGGCTACGAGTGCCTGTCAGGTGGACAGACCTGCGTTCAGAGGACCCTGAGTCGGGCAGGAGGCAGAGGGGTCTCCAGGCCACCACTGTCCACCCACCTCGGACTGCGGACCCCTCCTCGCTGCTCTGTTTCCCTGGAGCCCAAGCTCTGTTCTGGGCAGAGCTTAGCAACCTGTTGGGAGTTCAGCATAAAACTAGAGCTTGAGAAACTGCCAGGAATGCTGGCCCTTTCACTCACGCATCTTTTAAGGCCAGGCCCTCAAAGGGCTGGTTCTGAGACCCCTCCCCTTTCATCACACCTCCTAGCCGCACGGAAGCTGGAAGCTCACTTCGATTCTCCTCAGCTGAGTGTTTGTTCCATGGGCTGTATGTGTGATTACTGTTTTCATGGGTAGCTTGGCTGCCGGGTTAGTGCTCTGGGTGGAGGTGAAGACCTGACTTGCTTGGCACAGAAGGCTGCCCGGCTGCTAGTGAGGACAGGGGCAGAAGGACCCTGCCACAGGTGGGAGGGCGACGCTGACCAGGAATCCTGGCTCTGTGCCAGGAATGAAAGCCATCTTTTTTTGAGCATTTGCTGTATCCCTAGTAGTGGATACCTCCTGGCTCATTCATCCTCACTGTAACCCTCAGAGGTGGTTACTCTTATTCTCTACTTATAAGGAATCTGAGACAGAGAGGTCAGGTAATGTGCCCTAGATCCCACAGGTGGGGGGTATTATTGTCCACAACACAAACCCAGGCAGTTAGGATCTGGAGCCCCTGCCCTTAACCCTACACACCATTCACACCTGTGAGTCATGGTTTGTTGTTGGGCATGGCTCAGGAGGGAAGAATGGGTGTTAATTTTACACAATTTCAGGTTTCCTTAAGTTCATTTGTCTGGCAAATTTACTGAGCATCTTCTATATACAAGGTGCTGAGATGATTGATGTATAGTCATTCAACAAATAGTTTTAAGGGACCTCCCTGGTGGTCCAGTGGGTGAGACCCCATGCTTCCACTGCAGGGGGTGCGGGTTTGATCCCTGGCTGGGGAACTAAGATCCCACATGCTGCGTGGCCAAAAAAAGAAAATAAAACAAACAAACAAACAAACAAAAACAAATGTTTTTAAGATACCATTATTTTTATAAGTTATACATACTAGTTAGAAAAAAATTTTAGAGTCTACAGAAAAGTATAAAGATGGAAATAAAAATCACTTATGATGTCACCATCTAGAGATGATTGTGGCTAAATTTTTTGTATATTTACATGTGTGTATGCCTTTGCAAACTCAAAATCACACTCAGCATTCCACTCTGAATCCTGCTTTTTTCTCTTAATGTTGTATTAAACATTCATCAGGTGGCTACTGGTGCTGGCCTCCAGAGGAATCATGGCAGAGCTGAACGCTAACTGTTATCACAGAAGTGAACGGGGTGCAGAGGTGGACAGGGCAGTGGACAGCTCCAGGGTTGCAGGTGTTTAGGAAAGTCTCCACAGAAGAGCTGGATCTTGAAGGATTATGGCTTCGCAGGCCATGGTTGGGGGAAGGGCACCCCAAGTAGCAAAAACAGCAATGGAGAGATCGGGAGGACAGGCTCCGAAGCAGAAGTGGATCACGATGGGCTTTGCCAGTCATGCCAAGGGGTTGAGCCTTACTCTGTAGATGTTAGAGATCCACTAATGGGCTTTAAGTGGGGAGAAACACTGGATGTGCATTTTAGAAAGACTGCTGTTTCTATACACGCTTTCACAGTAGTGATGAGTAAATTGAAAGGAGCAATGCAAGGCTGGGAGACTGGCTAAGTAAGAGACCATTGGAGTCATCCAGGTGAGAGATGATGGGGCTTGAACTAGAGCAGGAATGAGAAACAGGAATGACGAGGAGGAGATGGATTTCAAAGATGTTTAAGAGGTAGAAAGGATAGGCGTTAATGGCTGACTTGGTGGCTTTGCCATGTGACTTGCTTGGGCCAGCAAGATGTTAGTGGGTGTGACTTAACAACTTAACTAGTATTGAAAAGCACCGGTGCAGTGGGGTTGCTCGCTCTTGGGCCTCCGCCCTTGCCATGAGAAGACCTTGCCAGGGCTAGTCCACTAGGCCCAGAAGAAGGACGAGAGGCAAGTGGAGCAGAGCCATCCCAGCCAAGCATAGGACAGAGCCCCCAGATGACTCACAGCCTTGCGACCGAGGCCAGCCAAGATCTGCCAACCCATAGGCACGTGAGTTGTAATAATAAATGAGAGTTTATTTAAGCCATTGAGTTTGGGGATGATTTGTTATGTAGCAATTGCTGAGTGATAGGAATGTCTTCATTCTTTTTTTTTTAATGTATATATTTATTTATTGGCTGCGTCGGGTCTCAGTTGTGACACGCACAGCATCTTTCGTTGCAGTGCACGGGCTCTTCATTGCGCACATGGGCTTAGTTGCCCGACCAGGGATCGAACCAGTGTCCCCTGCACAGTTAGACTGACTCAACCACTGGACCACCAGGGAAGTCCCAAGAATGTCTTCACTCTTGAACTGAATGCTTACTGTGTGCGAGGCACTATTCTAGGCATCTGGGGATGCAGTGCTTAATCAAAGTCCTTACTTTCAGGGAGTTCAGATTAAAGGGGGGAAGTGGCAGAGGAAGCAAGAATGACCTCTCTCTGCTAACTGGGTGCATGGTGGTACCATTAATCAAGATGGGGGTCAGGGCTTCCCTGGTGGTGCAGTGGTTGAGAATCTGCCTGCTAATGCAGGGAACACGGGTTCGAGCCCTGGTCTGGGAGGATCCCACATGCTGCGGAGCAACTAGGCCCGTGAGCCACAACTACTGAGCCTGCGCGTCTGGAGCCTGTGCTCCACAACAAGAGAGGCCGCAATAGTGAGAGGCCCGCGCACCACGATGAAGAGTGGCCCCCAGTTGCCACAACTAGAGAAAGCCCTTGCACAGAAACGAAGACCCAACACAGCAAAAATAAATAAATAAATTAATAAACTCCTACCTCCAACATCTTCTTTAAAAAAGAAAACAAAACACAGCCCAGGCTTTACCTCCTTTGTGAAGGCAACATTAAAAAAAAAAAAAAAAAAAAGATGGGGGTCATACGATCCCTGAGGTGGACCTGGGTGACCTGGCCTGAGGCGGCAACTCCGGTGGGAGGCCCTCCGTACTCGCTTCGCAGCAAGGGAAGGTGACCACCCCTTCTGCTGGACAGAGGACAAGCGGTCCCCTCCCGGCCACAGGTGTGGGACAAGACACGCTGACAGTCGGGCACCAGTAGGGACGGGAAAGCTGCTGGGGCTGGAACTGCCTTCCCCCTTCCCCCTCCCGGGCCCTGAGGGGCTGCTGTTTGGTGCCATGGCCGGAGCAGCGAGGGGAGCTCGAGCCTGAGGCCAGAGGCCTGGGCTCCTATCACTGGCCGGTCCTCCCACACTCTCTGTGTTGAGTTGTGTGCTGGGTGCTCCTTTAATTGCATAATTTAAAAAGAAAAAAGAAGCTAAGAGTGGACCAAAACATTGCACAAAGTGTTCTAATTTCCAAAAGAAAAAGAAAACAAATGATGGGGGTCATAGGAGATATTGGGAGGGAAGATAATGAGTTTGATTTGGGAAAGGAATATGAGGTGCCTATGTGACACTTAGGTGGAGGTGTTCGGGAAGGAGTGGGGTAAATAGGTGTAGAACACAGGAAAGCTGTTTGGCTGGGGACTGAAAGTCATCAACAGTGAAACAAAATCATCTGTACTAAAGAGAGACAGAGTACATGCTGTGGATATTCAGGGGAGGAAGAAAGGATTTGTGGTTGGGAGGATGAAAAAGATTTTGTTCTGAAGGTGACCTGTAAGCTGGGTTTGTACTTGTGGAGGCAAGAGGAGAAAGGCACATAAAACACATTAGATGGGATGGTGGTAAGATGCGGAGAGCTGGACTGTGAGAATTAGGCTGAAAAGGTAGATTGGAGTGAGATCAGGGAGAGTCTTGAATGCCAGGCCAACGACACTGCAGCGTTTCATTAGCAAATGGGGAACCATTGAATGTTTTTGAGCAGGGGAGTGACATTAGGCACGCACGTCTAGGAGATGGCTGAAGTATGATGAGTTTTGAAGTCGAAATCAAAAGATACGGATTCTAGTCTCACGTCTTCCATTCAGTGGCCCTGGGATATGGGGCAAATGACTTCTCTCTGAGCTTCAACTACCTCTCTTAAAAAATGGAAGTCAAACTACCTGCCCTTCACACGAGTCTTAATTTAGTAAGAACCAATGACAAAATATGAATGAAAGTGATTGGAAGACCACCAAGCAATGTGCATGGGTAGGCATTATTGTGACTAGGTCTGCTTTAGCTGAAACGTAAGGCTGGGATTCCCAGACAGGTGGGCAGACTGCAAATGTCATCTTGTTAACCTCTGTCCCTTCTGCCACCTCGGAGAGAGGACTGCCAGAGCTGTCAGCCTGGAGTCCACTGGCAGCTGGGGTTCATGTTCTCCTGCTCTGCCTGCCCGTTCTTGATATAACCCTGAACTCTCCCGCCCCACCCTCCACATAAATGACGTGTCACTTAGAGAACACCTGCTCAGGGGAGGACTGTACCAAGGCCACAGAACAGAGGACGGGGAGACAGCTGCTGCCATCAAGGAGTACACAGGCTGGTTGGATAGGAACTAGGGGTGGCATTGAGTAAAGGGTCAAATGAGTGGTCCACACAGTCGCTGGTGGAGGGCCAGGCCAGTCTTCGGAGAAGCATGATGGGGCCTTGAAGGCCAGTGGGGTTTAAAAGAGAGAATCGGAAGGGAATGAGAAGTAAAGGGGAGGACTCTCTCCTCTGTCAGCCCACTGGTTTCCTCTCAGTATCGAAACTAAACACCAAAACCCCACTTAATGGAGCAGTTAAAAACAAATGCGACCACAATACGCAACCACTTCACACCCATTAGAATGGCCATCATCACGAAACCAGAAAATACGTGCTGGCAAGGATATGGAGAAATTGGAACCCTTGTGCATTGCTGGTGCGAATGTAATATGGTGCAGCTGCTGTAGAAAACAGCAAGGCCACTCCTCAGAGAATAAAAACAGAATTACCATATGATCCAGCAATTCCACTTCTGGGTAAATACCCAAAAGAACTGAAAGCAGGGACTCAAACAGATATTTGTACACCCATGTTCAGAGCAGCATTATTCACAATAGCCAAAAGGTGGAAACACCCATTAATGGATGAATTGACACACAAAATATATCTAGGTAGATCACAACAGAATATTATTTAGCCTTAAAAAGGGAAGAAAATTCTGACACATGCTACAACATGGATGAACCATGCAGACGTTAGGCTCAGGGACATAAGCCGGTCACAGCAGGACAAATACTGCATGACTCCACTTAAACGAGATACCTAGAGTTGTCAAATTCATAGAGACAAAGTAGAATAGTGGTTGCCGCGGGCTGGAGAGGGGATGGGGAGATAGACAGTGTTTCATGAGTTCGGAGTTTCAGTTTGGGATGATGAAGACATTTTGGAGATGGATGGTGGTGTTGGCTGCACAACAATGAGAATGTACTTGATATCACTTCAGTGTATACTTTGAAACAGTTAAAATGGTAACTTTTATGTTATGTATATGTTCACATACACACACATAAAAGACACATGTGACGGGCTGCTTAGAAAGAGCTCACTTGAAGTATGAGTGATGTGGAACTCACCTGAGTTTGAGAAGAAGTGGGGGAAGAGATGGGGACCCCAGTGGATGGGCCTAGTGAAAAATTAGCAAGTAGCCTGGAAATGGGGGTACTCTTCCGCTGACGCAATCATCCTAAGAAGTTATTATAGGGAGGGTAGTAGACACCCCTCTCCAAGGAGCACTTGAGTAGCGTTTCTCAGAGGAAGCCAGTGGGGCTCTTTGTTTTCCTCCTTTTATTTCTCATGCCTCCCTGGCTCAGGTAAGGAATATGAAATAAAGTAATGAACATGGAATAGGGTTAGGAGTATGATGAGTAACTAAAAGAGAAAGGTAGAGGCAGGTTTGAAATCCCCTCCGGCCTGGTCACTCCAGAGACTCGGGGCGGGCAAGTCTGTGGGCCTCCTCCCTCACTTGTGTCTCCTTTGCGTCCCTAACAGCCAGCCCCAGTCAGCGCCATGGCTTCCGCCGAGCCCCTGACGGCGCTGTCCCGCTGGTACCTGTACGCCATCCATGGCTACTTCTGCGAGGTGATGTTCACGGCGGCCTGGGAATTCGTGGTGAACTTTAACTGGAAGTTCCCGGGGGTCACGAGCGTGTGGGCGCTCTTCATCTACGGCACGTCCATCCTCATCGTGGAGCGCATGTACCTGCGCCTGCGCGGCCGCTGCCCGCTGCTGGTGCGCTGCCTCATCTACACGCTCTGGACCTACCTGTGGGAGTTCACCACCGGCTTCATCCTGCGCCAGTTCAACGCCTGCCCCTGGGACTACTCCCAGTTCGACTTTGACTTCATGGGCCTCATCACCCTGGAGTACGCCGTGCCCTGGTTCTGCGGGGCCCTCATCATGGAGCAGTTCATCATCCGCAACACCCTCCGCCTCCGCTTTGACAAGAACGCCGAGCCCGGGGAGCCCAGCGGCCCCCTGGCCCTGGCCAACGGCCACGTCAAGACTGACTGAGCTGGGGGAGGGGGGTGGGCTGGGAGGCTCTCATGGATCCTGTGGACAAGGGTACCAAGCTGGTAGGCTTGCCCCCTCTGTACAGCACAAGCCCTGCCCCGTAGGGCACACGGAACCCCCGTGCCCCACCCCCCGCCACCGTGGGCGGGCGTTGGGGGCGTGGTCAGGCGTTGGGGGCGGGGTGTGGAGGCGGCAGGGGCACTTCGGGTAGGGTCTGTGGAGCTCAGCCCAGCTCAGGGGCGGGAGGCCTGTGGCTACACAGGGACGGGACTACGTGGGTGACTTTGGAAGCAGCAGGCCCTGTCCTGACTAAGGGACACAGAGTGGAGCAGAAGGTGGGAGGCAAAGCCTGAGGAGGCTTTGGGCTGCTGCGGGGGCCACCTGCCTCCCTCTCACCTGGTTTAGTTGGGCTTCAGCTGGTTCCATTAGGCAATATTCAGGTGCTTGCTTGCAACCAATACCTCCCCCAGGGGCCTGCTGAGCTGCAGCCTAAGAAGAGACTGGGCAGCCAGGAGGCTGCTGGGCAGGAGTGCTGGTCTGCAAGGGCTGGGAGGTCTTCCCTTGGCTCCTTTCCCCTCCCCCAGGGTCCCACGCTGATCCCTTGGCCTTCGGGGGCTCCCCCCCTGGTGCTGGATTCCCACCAACCTTGGGCTTTTGGAGGTTTCAATCCCTGTGTGTTCGGCAGCATTTCCCCCTTTTCTCTTATTTTCAAAGCCTTTACCACTAGCAGCCCCTTTATCCATGTAAGCACCCCACCTGCCCCACCCACAACTCCCTAGGCAACACAGCAGCTGCCAGAGATAGAGCCCTGAGCAGACCCCTCCCACCCTCTTGCAGCCTTCCCTCCACTATTGTCGATGGCCCGATTCCTGAGAAGTCCCCCCTTATGCCTCCCCACCTGCCCTGGTCTGGGGGATTGTGGCAGGGCCCCTGGTGCTCACCTCCTTGCAGTGGCTAAAAACGAATGATGCCCCCAACGCAGAGTCAGGCCATCGTGGGCCCCATGGATCCACAGTGGGGACCTAGAGACAAATCAGTGTGAAGGGGGGAAGTTGGGCAGTAAAGGTACCTGACTGGTTTATTTTCAAACCAGCCGGGGCACTCTAGCTTTCTAGGTGGTGGAGGAGCCGGTATGCAGTGGTGGAGAGTCATGGAGACTGAGGGAGGGAGAAAGAGAGAGCCTTTCAGCTTTGGGAGGGTCTTCGAAGCATCCTTAGTGGGAATGGGTCAGTACTGGTTCTGCCATAGCCCCAGCCCTGCAGCAAAACCTCCTCAGGGCTACCCCGTCCGCAGCCCTCCCAGAAAGGCTGACCCACTGAGCTTGCTCCTTAAACAGTATTAACCCTGCTGTGCTCATGGGCATTGTCCTCTCGGTTGCCCCGCCTTCCTCAGTGACAGGTCCATTGCTGGCAGTAGACAGGTGAAATCCTAACTCCAGCCCACTTCCAGCTCTGCCCCCTCCCTGAGTGGAGGGGTGCATCAGAACACAGCCTTTCCCACGGTACATGGTCTCTTCTTGACCACACTATGACTCTTAGGTAGAAATCAGCCTTTCCCTTTTTATAGAACATTAAAAGTGATAATACCACCTGTGGAGAGAATCTCCTCTTCTTGCTGTACTGCTCCACCTAGACTGTGCAGACAGCACCAGCTAGGGCACAGGCCAGGGTGGGGATGCGGGGGGTGGGCAGGGGCGGTGTCCTGGATTGGGAGAAAGGCTGGGAGACTCTGCCTTTGGCAGGGTTGTGTTCTGCAGTGACCCTGTCCAGGACAGTTTGAAGGGCGATCCCCAGCCTCTATGACCTGGGCAGGCTCCTCCAGTCTAGGCACAACCTACATTCTGCAGGGGTTAACCCTACCTTTGGTTTTACTGTGGCCCCAGTTCCAGGGCTTTGGGGCTTCTAGGGGTTCAGCCTTCCAGTGGGGGGTCAATTGCTTTCCATCTACAGGTGGAGGGGATTCCAGAGGAAGAATAGTGTCTGGTTCCCGGTTCTGTCAGTAATTGTTTCCTCGGTCTTTTCCCCTTGATCCACATTATCTCGGTCTCCTGGACCCCACTACCCCTCTAAGCCCCTTAGACCACACTACTCACCTTTGCTCTCCCCTCCACGACAGAATCTGGTGGTCAGCTTGTTGATGTCTCCCAGCCCAAGGCCTCCATGATTCTCTGCCAGAGCAAGCCCTTGGGTGGCCCACTGGGTCTGGCCGCTCCAGAGGTTGCCCCGTCTGTTCCCTGGCACTATCTCTCTGGGCCCTATAAAAACTCCCAAGTGCGAGAGGTCCCCGAGTAAACCTGCCTGCCTGGCAACGTGCAGAGCACTGTACTTCTGCTTCATCCAGGTGCCCTGAGGCTCCTATTCTCCCTCGTAGGGGACAGAGCCCCTAGCAAAGGGAGGTGATGACCTGGAGCTTGACCACAGGATCTGTGTGTCTTCAGGGCCCCAATCCCATAGTGCCCAAGGACTCAAAGTTTGGAGTAATCCCAGCCCTGCAAAGCAGAGAATCTGCTCACTTTTTATGAACCTCTGGTGTCCTGGGCCTCTCTCCACAGGACATGGCAGCATCTCTGAGTCACAGATCGCCATGTGCTGCCCTGCATGGTTGAATCGCTTCTGACATCTGCTAGGCATCCTGTCCCTTGTGCCGTGTCCCCCCCCCCACCCCATGCCAGTGAGTCACAATGGTCTATGCTTATTCACAGCAATAATACCTAGGGAGTGCCCATGAAGTCCTTTTGTCCTGGTCCCTCGCTTTCTGCATGGGTCTCCTGGGGAGGCAGCCACTGAGCGGGTCAGTTAGGAGAACCTGTATTTATAGAGCTCTGGGCTATGCAGACACCACCACAGGGGATGCAGAAAATTGGGAGGCTCAGTCCTGGAGGGCTTACGGCTAAGGCAGGGAAAGCACCTTCCACTCTGAGGCCACCCCAGGCCTGGAGGAGCGGCAGGTCCCTGCTCTACAAAAGGGACTTTGAGGCGGGTGGGACTGTCTCCCAGCTATGACACCTCTTCGGAAGGATACATGCCTGGTTTGTGCACCCACTGCCTGCTCTGTCTCCATCGGTCTCTTTGTCTCTTTCTTTTCACATTCATGCACACAAAATATACCGGTGTTTGTGTTCCAGGACTGGCTCTGACCCATCTCTGTTTCTTCTGTTTTGGAGCCCCTTTCCTAGGAGCTGCTGGAGGCCAGGCCCTTCACACTCTGGCATCACACTGTCCTGAAGTGTGCTGGATGGGGCCATGCTGTGGGCTGGGCAGGTGGCATTCTCCACCAGTCCTTTCCACGATCTCTGTGCTGACCATCTCTGGTAACCTGAATTCTCCAGCCGACCCCCGACTCCCCATCATAATCTGGTCCAGTCCTAACTTTGGGACCAGGCTGCAGGGCAGATGGGGAGGCCCAGGCAGTATCCAGGTTGACTGTGGGTTACTGCATCTTCCCATGATATGGGCTTCTCTTGAAAATGCCAGCCATGACCTGCAATGTCTCATGGGGTGGGAGGGCCCATGGAAGGGGTCTGAGGGTACCCCAAAGAGCTGGAAGGCTAGAACCCCTTACTTGTCATTACCTTGAAAGTCATGCTTTTTAGAGTTCTGCTCTCCCCCTGGCAGTGCTGCTTTCCCCGAGAAGCACATTTGGAGGGAGTCATCCCTTCCTGCTCTGTGTACCTCTGTTCTGTCTAGCATCCCTTGTCCGCCTCTCCCCCCACCATGGTCCTGCCTACTTTCCTACTTCCAGGAAGAGGATGGAGGGTTCAGAATTTGCTCAGCCAGTTTAACCAAAACCAAAATGGCCTGGACCCCCTGGCATAGCCAGACTGTAGAATACCTGCTGGTTTTCCAGATGGAATAGGCATTGTGCTTTCTGAATCATTGAGAAAGCCCTCTGCCTCCCCCACTCACTCGATGGTGTTCATTTCAACTGAAAGCCCTGCCCCTTATGCAAATGAGCAAAGCCCCAACAGTCATTTACATGTTAGTATAAACAAATCTATAAGGCTAGTCCATTAGAGCAGGTGTTTATAAAAAGAAAGAGGCAAGCATAATGGAACAGGGTCTACCTGACGGAGCTTCAGACAAGAGGCGAGAGGTAGGACCCAGAACAAGGAGGCCGAGGGGACTTGAGACCCTTCTTCATTGGCCAGCTCCTTCTGTACTCTACTAAATGGGTACCTTTCTTTCTTGATACTTTCCTTCCTCACCTCCTCTGCCCCACCCTCACCCGATTCAAAGAGACCTTCTGACTCATCACACCACAGGTCAGAAGAACAACTGTGGTCCCTGCCGCTGCTAGTCCTGCGACTGCGGCCAGGCACTGCACTGATTGCTCGCCCTCATTCGCAACTTTTCTCCCATCCGTGGTGAGCACCGTTATTTCCCTATTTTACAGAGGAGGTCTGGTGGCAACCAGTCTACAATCCCGATTTACCATGTCACTCTTGTTAAAACGTAAGCCGAAGACCCTTTGGGGAGAACTTGTGATGAGTCACGTGTCCTTTTGTACTTTGATGAGACTCTGGATGTTGTTAGAGTCCAGTCCCTCCAAATGCTATTCACAACGTGAAATTAATGTTCAGGAGGGGGAGGTTTTTGGGAGGAGAGACGGGGTTATAAAAAAGGAAGTATGGGATGCCATCTTGGCCAAGACTTAAACCAATTGGCACAAGGATCCCTCCTCACGGAGGGAGGGTTGTGAAATTTTGGCCTCTGGCAACCCTGGGTTTGGAGGTGACATCTTCCCTACCTCCCACATGCAGCTTTATTTATTCCCCGGGCCTTTCACCTTTGATCCTATTTCCTTCTCTTGAGATTAAGCCTGGGCCCCTAGCTGTTGGTGCTCTCAGAGGGTTTGAAACTACCAGGTGAAATCGTTCTCCTTTTGAAAACTCAGATGGGCCTGAGAATTGATCTGGTTAGTTCTTCAACTACTTATTGGACACCTACAGTGAGCCAGGGACCAGGCTGGTTACTGGGGTGCTCACAGCTAGTCAGGAGAAAGGCGTGGACTGTTCTTTCATGAAGATAGTTATATCAGTACAGTACAATGTTGATCAGGCCTCCAAAAGAGAAGCCTCAGTCTAACAGAGGAACCTGACTCATCCACAGATATACGTAAGGCTTCCCCAGGGAAGAGACACGTAGTGCAAACCTGAAGGTCAAGTACTGATGCTTTCAGGGGTGGGCTGGCTTCTCACTGTCTGGAAATGTAGACATTGACTGTGCTCTGGGAGATACCTAGATGGGTAGAGTGCAGAACAAAGCCAGCATACAGTGGGTGCTTTAAGGAACTCTTGGTGAATGAAGTCTCACAGTATGTCAGCCCTAGTAAGCCCACCCTAAAAGCCAAGCTGAATGTTCCAGAGCACCACAGTCCCCTTTGGGAAACTGGAGTTAGGAATCCTGTTTGAACAGCAATCCTCCCTGCCATATCTGTGCCCACCACCATAGAACAACTCACCGCCCTCCCTGCTCTTCCCAAACCATTAGTCCCCACACAGCCCTGCCAGCATTCTAGCTTCACCCTCAGAGTCCTTGGACCTTGGCCAAAGACCCAGCTCCATTGATTTGTCCAATGCTTCATTCTGGTGATATGCTTTCTAGGTGTGGGCAAAGGTGTCCTTTCAACGCCAAGCGGTACAAAGAAGAAGGATCCACTGATAGTCTAGCCTGGCTTCTTGCCTCTGTTACAGTCACACCTTCTAAACAGAAAGGAAGTGTTCTGGTTCATAAGGGTCCACTGATGGATGGTGAAGGGTCCTGAGGCTGAATCTTCCTAGTTACAGCATGGGGACGTATTAGTTTCCTGCGGCCACTGTAACAAATTACCACAAGCTAGCTGGCTTAAGACAACAGAAATTTATTCTCTCACAGTGCTGGAAGTCATAAGTCTGAAATCAAGGTGACAGCAGGGCTTTCTTCTGGCGGTTCTAGGGGACAATCATTATTCGCTTCTTCCAGATTCTGGTGGCTGTTGGCATGTCTTGGCTTCCTAGGCCTGTGGTGGCATCACTCCAGTTTTTGCCTTGATGGTCACATGGCCTCTTCCCCTTCTGTCTGTGTCTTCTCTTTTGCCTCTTCTAAGGACATTTATCATTGGATTTAGGGCCCATCTAGATAATCCAGGCTGATCTCATCTCAAGATCCTTGACTTAATCACATCTACAAAGACCCTTTTTCCAAATAAGGTCACATTCACATGTTCCAGGGATTTGGATGTGGCTGTCTCTTTTGGGGAGCCACTCAGGTGTTAAGGAGGGAGATTTCTTCTGAAGCCCTGCATCCTATACCCATTTAGGGATTCCATTAAGAGCGAGAGCTAGAAGTACAGTGTGGGGTAACCTGGGAGAGAACTCAAGGGTTTAGGTCGGGGTTGGAGCTCTCCATCCCAAGACACGTCCTGTAGGTGCAATGGTTTCTCTGTTTAGATGCAGATCTGATTACTTCACTCCCTACTCCAGACTCTTTAGTGATTTCCCACTAACTTTAAGATCAAGTTCACCACCTCGGCAAGGCTTTACACGGCCCTTTGTGGTTTGGCTTCATTTTTCACCTCCCCCTCAGTCCTGCACAATCCAGGGAGAATGACTTGTGGTTTCCCTGGCAGCTCCCTGCTCACTGCCTCTGGGCCTTTCCTCTTCCTGAAACACTCTTACTCCTTCTCTTAGCCCAACTAGAGACGGATGAGCTCAATTATAGCCAGCATCGTTGGTCTCTGTTTACTTCGAGCTGTCTCTGGACCCAGCTCTCGATTTAGTTCAGGCAAACTCAGGATGGAAGCTGTCTCCCTGGAAACTCTCAGCGTGACAGCTTCCAGCAGCAGTAGCTAAGTTCTTCCAGTGCTGTCCATGCAGCAGACCTTCGTTCGTTCATTCATCCTACTAAGTACCAGGTCCTGTGCTGGGCCTGTGCACAGCAGTGAACAAGGCAGACTCATCTTTGCCCTCCCTGCCTGATGGCTTCACCTGAATTGTGGGGTGCAGAGAACGCTGATGGGCTGATTTAGGGAAAAGGAATTAACTAGCCTTAGGGGTCAGGAAATATGTCTGTGTCGGATAGCCAGGAGGGGGTGAAGGGCTGGACTCCAGGTAGAAAAGACAGCACACGCAGAGACTGGGAACTCAGAGCAAGAGCAGGGGCCCCTGTGGTTCTGCAGTAGCTCCCAGGGTGAAGGATGGAGTCCACAGGAAGGCAGGCTAGATCAGGAAATGTCTTGTAAACCAAGTCAGGGAGAGACAGATATAAACAAACAAGAAAACAACAGGCTGTAATACATTAACAGAGTGGTGTGCAAATGAATAGGGAGCACCTTTAGATCGGGTGGCCCTAAAAGGCCTTTGGGAAGAGATGATGTTTAGGTTGAATCCGGATAATGAGGAGGACCAGCCACGCGAAGACGGGGAAAGAGTCTTTCAAGCAGAAGAAACAGCTGGTGCAAAGGCCAAAAAGTGAGAATGAGTTTGGATAGCTTGAGGAACAGATGAAAGGCTGGTGCAGCTGGAGCTTGTTGAGAAAGGGGGTGAGGAGGACAGTGTGGAGGTGAGAGAGGCAGGCAAGCGTCACAGTGTGTGGGGCTCTGGAGGCCTGGGTCGGGGGGGAAGAGAAACGGAGGCGAGAGATCTCAAGGAAGGAGACTCGTGGGGCCTGGCCCAACCCCGGCCAGGGATCCCTTTCTGGGGGTGGGGCCTGGTAGGGGAGACTGCAGGTAGAGCCTGGGGTCCCGCATGCCCTAGCATCATCTGTCCTGCCCTCCTAGACGCGGGGTCATGGATTGGGGTCAGCATAACTGAGACGTGGGTGTGTTTGGTTTCTGCAAATCCTTCTCTCTACCTGTTATATAAGCACTCCTGCCCTGGGGTAGATTATTCCAGGCTGGGTCCTGCAGGGCTTAACAAACTAAACTTTTCTCTCTCTCTCTCTCTCTCTCTCTCTCTCTCTCTCTCTCTCTCTCTCTCTCTCTCTCTCATACACACACACACACACACACACACACACCCCACATACACAACACACACATTCTCCTCATTCTGAGCAGCCTCTGAGGACCCATCCTTTGACTCACTCACCCTGACTCAAGCCTTCTCTCAGGATGCACAGGCCAGGGGTGTCTAATCCACCACACATCCAACCCATCTCACCTCATCTCACCCCACCTCTTACGCTTCAGCCTTTGTGAGATGGGCCTGCAGAGCTGTCCTGAAGCTACCTGTGAGCCAACCCCCATCCCACCCACAGACCTTTGGAGTCTCAGGGCCCTGGCAGATTGGGGCAGCCCAGAGCAGGGCAAGGGTGGGGAACAGCATAAATACTGAATCAGACAGACTTCAGGCCTAACTCTGGCTCTGCCACTTACTCTCTGTATGACTTCTGATAAGACACTGAGCCCCTTTGAGATTTAGCTCAGTGGATTTAGTTCACACTTAGTTTAGTTTGATTCACTGGGAGCATATCCTAGCCTTCCTGGCAAAGCTGAGTGTAAAAGTAACCACGCTGAAGGTTTGGAGCAACCAGAGGGGGCATTACAGTCCAGTTCAGCACAGCAAACATCTTACAGTGGACTATTTGCCACCCCTATTATTAAAAGTCTGTGGGCGTTGCCCTCAGGGAGTTTTAACTGGCCAGCTCTGGCCCATCACCCGTTGTAGGGAGACCAGCCCTCCCAGCTTGCCTGGGACTCAGGGGTTTCCTGTGCCAAAACGGGAAAAGTCTTAGCAAACCAGAGCAAACTGGTGACCCTAGCTGGTGGGCGTTTACAGTATCCTTACCAAATACAATACAATGTATTTCCTGCTTTGCAGAATGACCCCTCTCCCCCTCGACATGATCTTGGCGGGTCCTCCTCTCCCAGGACAAGGAAGGACAAGGAAGGAAAATCAACTCTTTTTTCTTTCATTTGAGTATCAAAACGAAGCCGAAAGGGACTGTCCAATAAATCATTCCTGCCACGTGGATCCCCAGAGGACTTCGGGTTCCTGTTGTTTTCTCTGAGTGTTCTTTGGCCTTTCCTTAGACACCCTGAGGTGCCCCTCACAATTTTCCAATGAATTCCTTCTTAGTTTGTGTTAGTCAGTTGCTTCTGTTGCTTGTAACCTAACCGACCCTTCTCCCACTCTCCGCGCAACAGTGTTTTCACTTCTGTGTGTTGACAATCCAGATCTCTGCTACATATCTGACTTCTTTTAAGCATCCAGCCGTCACTTGTGATCGTATCTTTAGCCCTCGTGCTCCTCCTTCCTAATTCATGAGATGTTGCTCATGCCTTGAGCTAATACCCTCTACCCAGTCTGCACCCCACCTCTAGGAGACCTCACCCATTACAGTCTATGCTTGCCACACCTGCACCTGTGCGGAGCCTTAGGTTGACTGTTGAAAGCTGAGGAAGCTCCAACATGGGAATGCCCCAAACTAGGCCCTTCCTTTATAAACTGTAAAGCACCCAGAAGTGCGAATCATGACCTTTCAAAATTTGTGTATAGGGACTTCCCTGGTGGTCCAGTGGTTAAGACTCCGTGCTCCCAATGCAGGGGGCCTGGGTTTGATCCCTCGTCAGGGAACTAGATCCCGCATGCATGCCACAACTAAAAGATCTCTCATGGTGCAGCTAAGACCTGGCACAGCCAAATAAATAAGTAAAATTTTTTTTTTTTTTTGCCAATAACCACTTGTCATCACAGAAAACCAACAATTTTGGAACGTTTCTTATGGTAAAGGAAAATTGTGTGACATTTTAAGATTGGCAAGTTTTTTTTTTTTGTTTTTTTTTTTGCAGCACGCAGGCCTCTCACTGCTGTGGCCTCTCCTGCTGCGGAGTACAGGCTCCGGACGCGCAGGCCCAGCGGCCACGGCTCACAGGCCCAGCCGCTCTGCGGCATGTGGGATCTTCCCAGATCAGGGCACGAACACGCATCCCCTGCATCGGCAGGCGAACTCTCAGCCACTGCGCCACCAGGGAAGCCAGTAAATATTTTTTTAAAAAATGCATACACATGTAAATGTGTATGTGGTACTATTTAAAAAAAATTTGTGTATATTCCAGGATTCAGACCTGATCCAATTGGGAGTAATCTGATTTTTTTTGTGTGTGTGTGTGTGTGTGCTGCATTTGGTCTTCCTTGCTGTGTGCGGGCTTTCTATAGTTGTGGCAGGCGGGGGCTACTCTTCATTGCGGTGCGTGGGCTTCTCATTGCAGTGGCTTCTCTTGTTGCGGAGCACGGGCTCTAGGCACGTGGGCTTCAGTAGTTGCAGCATGAGGGCTCAGTAGTTGCAGCACACGGGCTCTAGAGCACTGGCCCAGTAGTTGTGGCGCACGAACTCTAGAGCACTGGCTCAGTAGTTGTAGCACATGGGCTCTAGAGCACTGGCTCAGTAGTTGTGGTGCACTGGCTTAGTTGCTCCGTGGCATGTGGGATCTTCCCGGACCAGGGATCGAACCCATGTACCCTTCATTGGCAGGCGGATCCTTAACCACTGTGTCACCAGGGAAGTTCCCAAGTAATCTGATTTAGGAGCTGTCCTTTTCTGCAGTAGGGTCTCCAGGAAAACTATAGAGCTCTGAACAAACATTAGCTCCATTTTCAGATGGGGAAACTGAAGCTCTCTAAATCCTTTAGAAGCAGGCAGTCTGCTAACCACCTCTGGGTGGACAGTGAAGGACAGCTAATGCCCACTGCCTACTGGCTTGCCCACGGGCTGCTCCCTGGGACAACCTGTCCTGCTGAACCAAAGCCAAGGGTCAAAGCAGGAGGCAGAACCTTGTCTAGACCTCTTCAACACCAAAGAACAAGTGTCTTCCTTGAATCACTTTAGAAATGAGAACAAAATGATGTTAGGTGTTATTTTGCTGACTTTCACTCTATCTGTTCCCCCAGGGCCTCAGGCCTGCTGACCAGCAGGACCAGGTGGCACCTTTTGCGGGAATATCTCATCATTTTGACCTGTGTGTAGGCCTTGAACATCCTAAGAAACGACTCACCTTCTCCTTCTGACTGACATATCCGTGCATTCCTTCTAGTTATCCATATATTTTCCTTTCTGTGAGTCTGCTAAAGGCACTCGGGACCCAATTCTAGCTTATATTTCACGTCCTTGAGATGCCAGCTAACCTTGTTGTACACGAGGAGGCAGGATGAGGGTAAGGGAGGGGGAAGTGAAGGCATAGAACCAGGAAATGGAAGGACCAGATTGTTCCACATTTATAACGCTATTTGTAACCAGCCCCTTTCTCAGTCTTTCCAGAATGTGGCCATCTACACTCTGTGTTCCCCTGGCAAATTCCTGATTGTTCAACAGAAGATGCAACATTCCAGGCTTTGGAGTCATTAGACTTGAGTTTGAATCCCAGGTCCCTGACTCACTTGGGCGTGTTATGGAAACTGTCTAAGCTTCAGTCTCCCATCTGGACACAGGGTTAATATTAGTCCACACCTCCCAGAGTTGAGGAGATCAGATGAGACAATGCTTGTCAAGTGCTTGGCATGCAATCAATATCAGGTATTAGGAGAAATATTCTCCTTTGTTAGTCTCATAAGTCAAAATGCAAGCAGATGTCACTCCAGCAAGCATCTCTGGACTCCTGCTGATGTGGTCATGGTGGCCAAAATCATGGGCTTTGAATGCTCCCAATCTGAACTGGGCCACTTATTATCAATAGGAAAGCAAATTAACCTCTGTACACACTAGTTTTCTCATTTGTAAAGTGAGAATGATCAAACCTACTCTATAGGATTATTGTGAAGGTTAAGTTAAATAAAATTATATGTCTAGATGCTTACTACAGGTCCATGATTCCTTACCCCAAACCCATGGGATTTTGCAAGACTTTCTGGATTTCAGAAAATAACATTTATATGATGTATATTTTGTGACTCCTGAACCAGGTATGAGTCAGCACCCCATAGTCAAACACATTATTATTTCTATAGGAAACCTATGAATATCATACTAAGTGGGGTAAATAAATTCTTACCTTGTGAGACAGGCAGGGCAAGTATTAACATTCTCACTTGACAGATTACAAACTAAGGTTCAGGTTAGTGGGCTGTGCAAGAGCACGTGGTCTATAATTGGCAGCACCAGGATCCCTGGGTCATCTGGTCACCTGGCCCAGGGACTCTTCCCATCACACCACACACTGTGAGAGACACCACCCTGCTACAATCATCCCCTTTGCTTAGTGAACTTAAAAAAAAAGCAGCTACTAAATAGTCAAGTTTTCTTCTCGTCTTTCTAAGTGGATGTGTGTATATTTCAACACTCTTCACATATTCCGCTTTTCCCATTTTGGTGCTTGGTACACATTTCTCTGTATGGTATTGTGTTGTAGTGTCATTGTTAAAAACGATACAGTCTTCCAGAATCTTAATATAACTCAGTTAGCTTAGCTATTCCCCTATAACAGGGTATTTGCATGTTTCCAGTTTTGCACTGTTCTAAAATAATGCTCAGTCACTCACTTTAAACTTTGCCTTGGGGATGAGCAAGCACGTTGATCTGAAAACACCTGTGCCTTGAGCCCCTGGCTGGCTGGTAGCCTTTGGGAGATTGTATTTCCAGGCACGTCCACCATATATTTGTTTTCCCCAATCAACTAATCAATTAGGGTTTATTGAACGCCTACATGGGGAACAGGGAGCTCTTTGGTGCTGGGAGGGGGCACAGAAGCATAAGCTGTGTCTCTGACCCTTAAGAGGCTGATGTGTAACCCAGGAGGCCTCTCAACTTCAAACCGAGATGGGTTTGAGTCCAGCCAGTGAGGCCTTCTAAGCAGGCCTGGTAAAGACGGGCACCAGGGTGTGATGTGAGTGATGAAAGCAAGAACTTTAAATAGGTCTCTGATGTATTCCCTTGCCTGTCAAGGGCTTTGGTTCCATTCAGGGGGAAGGTGCTAAAAATGAAACAGTGAATGAGGAAAACAAGGTCAGGTATTCCATGAAACCTTCCCTAATTTATCAGGTTTTACTTTCAGACTCTAATGGTCAGGACAAATCATTAAAAATCAATCGAAAGTACCACCTCCCTGAATCCCCTTGGTGGGGGGTCAGCAAAAGGATTAAGCAAGATCTGGTTGCTGGTTCTATCTAGCTTCTCCTTAAGCAAATTACTTAACCTCTCTCTGCCTCTGTTTGCCCATCCATCAAATGGGAATGACAATAATGTTCTCATGGGACTCAGGATTGTAACGAGGACAACTTGAGATCCTGACAAATGTGTCAAAAAGAACAAAATGTTGCCCAAATGACCTGGGGGAGGCTGGGGACCACATCTTGCTCACTGCTGCATCCCAAGCACCTATACAGTGTGAGTCTGGAACATAGTAGGAGCTCAATAAACATTTGTTGAGTGAATGAGGGAATTGGCAGGTGTAATCATGAGTCCATAAAGGGCAGAGAACCGCACGTCATTCCATCAACTCTGAGCCTGTGGAGGAGACTCACGCCACTCCACCTTCAACCCCACATCCATCCTCCCCAGAGCAGTTCCCATCCTGATTCTGTCACCCTGTATCCACTATAAGGAGTCCCTCATTCAGGGCAGCAAAGATTCAAAGCCTTAAGTTCACCTGTGGTTGGGGAGCAGAGGCCAGCACTGACCTCAGCCCATCTCCTCGGGTTTCAGGCTGTAGCACTCTGTCACAAGGGACTGGCCAGCTTCGCCCTCATTTCCCGCTCCTGTCTGCTGAGGCAAGGGAATGTCGGGCCACAGGAGTCAGCAGCCAACAGTGGCTCTCTGGCCAGCTGAGAAGGACACCACCAGAGAGCAGCCATGCCTGATGCACCACCAGCCAGGGCCTCAGGTGTTCCATCGTCTCCTAGCCCAGCCCGCCTGCTGCTCCTGGGACATTTGGTACCCACAACTCCTGGCTGGCCTGTGCTAAGGAGTTCAAAGAGGCTCGAGTCCGGACAACTGGTTGACCTTCCCAAGGTTTCCTGTATTTCTTGAGTCAATGTCATCTTTCTCATTGTGATATCCTCAAGGACAGGACAAGCTGTGAAGGTCTGCAGCTGTGGGGTTGTGACAACCGGTCACTTTCCGAAGTCTGGTTTCTTTGTGTGTTTGTCTCTTTCTTCTCTGTCTTCTCCATCCAAATGTAGGGTCCAGAGGGCAGGGCGCATGTTTAACCCTTTCACTGCTTTCTCGTCCCAGTGTGAGAACCGTGCCTGACCCAAAGCAGGTGCTGAATTAATATTTGTGAATGAATGAATGAACAAACAAATGAACTCTTTTGCAATGTTTGTTATATGTGATAAGTGATAACTAGTATAAATAAGTAATTACTATAAATTACTTTAGGGCTTCCCTGGTGGCGCAGTGGTTGAGAATCTGCCTGCCAATGCAAGGGACAGGGGTTCGAGCCCTGGTCCAGGAAGGTCCCACATGCCGCGGAGCAACTAAGCCTGTGAGCCACAACTACTGAGCCCACGTGCCACAACTACTGAAGCCTGCATGCAAAAAGAGAAGCCATGACAATGAGAAGCCTGCACACTGCAACGAAGAGTAGCCCCCACTCGCCACAACTAGAGAAAGCCCGCGCACAGCAACCAAGATCCAACACAGCCAAAAATAAAAAAAAAAAAAAAAAATAGGGCTTCCCTGGTGGCGCAGTGGTTGAGAGTCCGCCTGCCGATGCAAGGCACACGGGTTCATGCCCCGGTCCAAGAAGATCCCACATGCCGCGGAGCGGCTGGGCCCGTGAGCCATGGCCGTTGAGCCTGCACGTCCGGAGCCTGTGCTCCACAACCGGAGAGGCCACAACAGTGAGAGGCCCGCGTACCGCAAAAAATAAATAAATAAATAAATTAATTAATTAAATAAAAAATAAATTACTTTAAAGGAAGCAGTAACTTTCAGTCTCTCAAAATTAACATACACATTGTCCTGCCTTATTCATTTTAATTAATTCATTAATTCATTCAGTTATTCATTCAACCTTATATTGGCTTGGCCAAAAAGTTCGTTCGGGTGTTCATACCAGCTTACAAAAACCTGAACGAACTTTTTGGCCAACCCAATATTTGATCTGTAGGAGAGATTGGAATTATCCAGTCACACAATGTGTATTTTGGGGTACAAAATACGGGTACCAACTTCTACAAGCATCTATGATGGGCCAGGGGTGGGGGATTTAACCTAGTCGGGGAGGTCAGGGGAAGATTGCTGGAGGAAGTTGTATATAAGCCAAGAGCTAAAAGAAGAAAGTCATTGACTGGGAGTCAGAGTGGGGACAGAAGGATACTCCAGGAAGAGTGGAGGCCACGTGAAAGGGCTGGGGGTGGGTGGGAGCATGCAAGAAGGAGAAACTGAGGACAGCCAGGGAGTGAGGAGGTCAGGATGAAACTGGGTCACCCCCTTGGCGAGGCCTGAGCAGAGCAGATGGCCAGCAGCATCCAGATGTGCTCAATAGGGGCCCTGGGCCAGGGCAGGCGCCCTTTGTAGGAGACGTCACCTCCTCCAGGACACTGGTCCTGACCTGCCAGCCTAGGTTAGTCCCCTCCTTTGTGTTCCCAAGAGACCAGGGCTTCCTCTCATCATTTAACTTACAAAAGTCTACTTTAATGATGTGTTTTCTAATTTTTGGCCTCTCGATTTGTGAGGTCCTTGAGGGCAGAGACCTTGGCTATTCATCCTGTGCCACCAGTGCCTAGTACAGTGCCAGGGATGGGATAGATGACCCCTTAGCGTTTGATAAATGAATGGATGGAGGGCCCTCAGGTCATGGTGGTGCTGGACAGGTGTTTGGATTTCTATACACTCAGGAAGCCCCAGCTAAGCCCTGTGTTGCTAACAGAAGAGTGTGGATGGGGGTGTCTCTGCTGAGTGCTGGAGGGGAAGGGAGCCAGAAGGCTGGAAAAAAGAAAGGTCAGAAGATAACTGTGCAGTTAGTACCACATGAAGGAAAAAAGGATATACAGTGCCATCCTTAAAAGGAAGGAGGGACGACAGTGTCAAGGAGGATTTTCTTATGAGATGCGAAAAAGGAATTTCGCCAGGTAAAGTTGCATGGGTTTAAAAGGATGAGCAAGGACGTCCGCTGCGTATTTAGCAGACTCTCATGTATTACATGCCAAGCACTGTTCTAAGTTCTTTGCAGGTATTTAACATTTAAATCCTCATAACAATTGCATGAAGCATTTAACTGTGACCAGGTCTATTTTACAGATTCGGTACCTGAAGAGCAGAGATGTTAAATACATCTCTCAGGGCCAAGCAGCCAGGCTCTGAACGCAAGCACTTTGGCCCGGAAGCCAGGCTCTTATCCCCACCCCGTGCTGCCCTCAAGCCAACCCTTGCTCTTTGCTGGTATAACTGAGGAATTGGCTATTTAAAAAAAAATAAATTTATTTATTCTATTATTTTGTTTTATTTATTTATTGTTTCTGGCTGCATTGGGCCTTCCTTGCTGCGCGCGGGCTTTTCTCTGGTTGCGGGCGAGCGGGGGCTACTCTTCGTTGCAGTGTGCGGGCTTCTCATTGTGGTGGCTTCTCTTGTTGCGGAGCACGGGCTCTAGGCCCACGGGCTTCAGTAGTTGTGGCACGTGGGCTCAGTAGTTGTGGCTCGCGGGCTCAGTTGCTCTGCGGCATGCAGGATCTTCCCGGACCAGGGATCAAACCCACGTCCCCTGCACTGGCAGGCGGATTCTCAACAACTGCACCACCAGGGAAGTCCTGGAATCTTTTTAAAGATCCTCCTGAGAGGGAGGTATGAGTCTTCCCCATTTTGCAGATCAGAAAACTGAGGCTCAGAGAGGTTAATTTGCAGAAGACCAGTCAGCTGGTAAGTGGCAGAGCCAGGATCTATGATTACAGCCACTCTTGCTGTCTCCCATGTCCCCCTGATGCTCTCAACTGATCTCTTAACCTGGGTCGTAGGCCACTTCCTCTGCAGCATGGGAGCCCCAGCCAAGGCCTGGCAGATGCAGTGCCCCATGTACGTATCTGACTCAGCAGCACCTTCTCTACTCCGCAGTTTCCCATCCCAGCTCTGAGCCTCTAACCCACCACTACAGAGACAGGAATACCATCTCGACCTGGCACGAAATTAGGAGCAGCTAAATCCATAAGCAACTTTTGGGGGAAAAAGTAAAATCTATTTATACATCCCTGATGGGCAGGAAGGCAACAGCTCAATCTAGGAGAAGGTGGTTAAGGACTCAACTAGTCAGCATCCCGGGGACCTGCGTGGTCCCTGTGCAACATCCCACGCAGGGCTTGGAGCCTCTGGCAGATGCCCCATCTCACTTGGATGCCAGGATGTTTTCCCTGGTGCTGCCCCTCCCTGCTCTCCTGGTCCATCCATCAGGGGCTCCATTGGTGCAATGGCTGACAGGCTCATACACACCTGAAACCAGGGAAAGGGGCAACTGGACCCAACCCAGCCTCCTTGACATAGAGGCCCAGGGCCAAGTTGATAGCTCAGACCTGTCAGGGTCCTCTGACAGCTTCCCTCCAATACAGTCCTCCTGTGCTGAGCTAATTTTGTATTACTTTTGGTCACTTACAGCTAAAGGAGACCTATCTGTCTAATACATTCCTTGTCTTAACATTATAACACTATTAATGCAGACTAAATAATCACACACTAATTTTCTCTCTTTCTCTTTTTCATTTGAGCTGCTATAAATTCGAATCTCCCCCTCTAGACTTTCTTGTCTAGTTCAGGTGTCGGACAGATAGATAGCAAATGGTTTAGACTTTGTGGACCCTAAGATCCCGGAGCAACTCCTCAACTCTGCCATTGTAGTGTGAAAGCATGTGAAAAAATGAATGTGACTGTGTTCCAATATAACCTAATTTTACAAAAACTGCTGCAGGCTGGACTTCACACACAGGCTGTAGTTTGCCAACCCTTGATCTAGTTGGTCTTTTTGGATCCAAGCCTGGTCTTCTCATTTCTCCTTATTAAACATAATCTCATTAGCTTCAACCCATCTTTCAAGTCCAGGGGCATAGTTTTTTTTTTTTGCGGTATGCGGGCCTCTCACTGTTGTGGTGTCTCCCGTTGCGGAGCACAGGCTCCGGACGCGCAGGCTCAGTGGCCATGGCTCACGGGCCCAGCCGTTCCACGGCATGTGGGATCTTCCCGGACCGGGACACGAACCCGCATCCCCTGCATCGGCAGGCGGACTCTCAACCACTGCGCCACCAGGGAAGCCCCGGGGGCATAGTTTTGAATCGTTTCTACCTTCCAGCATAGCAGCTCTCCCTCCCTGCTCTATGTCACGTGCATATTGAATGAGCTTTCGGGGTCTTCATGGTTCATCAGAGCAGCAGGCCCTTGAAAATGCAGTAGGTGGTGCCGTGCTGCCCGTCCTGGGAAAGGACACACGAGGGAGAAGTCAGGACCGCCGAGGGTAGGGTGATTAACCGGACGGCCTTCTAATCACACAGCCTCTGCTGACCAGCACCCAGTCTCTCTCTGTTTCTCTGATTTTCTGGCTCAGGGACGGGCCAGGAGTCATCTGGAGGCTGTTTGTTCTCTGAAAAATTCCTTTACTCAACATTCATTGTTATTCAATGTGATAAACCCCCAGGCCCGCTCTTTTACTGTGTCCTCCAGCAATCTCTGGGGCACCCACCCTCCCTGGAATCCCACTCTTCAGGCTGGATAAACCTAGGCATTCATCAAGCCCAGTATCCCTCATTTTACGGATGAAAAATCTGAAGCCCGAGATGGGAGCAACTTGCCCAAGGCATGCAGGGCATCTGTGGAAGAGCCAGACTGGAACCCTAGGTCCCTCTGCTTCTTTCCATATCCTTCCAGAAGGAACTGCCTCAGGTGAGCTTCCAGGTCATGAAGGCCCAGCAGCCCTCCTCTTGTACCAGTCCAGTGACAGAGAGGACACGGACCCGGGAACTTGTGCATTCCAGTGCTTCTATCTGGGCCTCCCACTTTGCCATTAAATTGAACAGAATATCTAGTTTTTCCCTGAGAAGCCCTGTTTTTTGTGAACGTCTCTCACAAGCTTGGCTCTAAAGCCAAAAGGAATTTGCATTAGCCATAAGCAAACTGTGAACTGCATGAGCGGCTTTGCAAATTGTCTCCTTTAAACAAGATGGATGATGTTTCCTTGTGAATGACCATTTCTATATGCATGGGGTTTTTTTTCTGACGCCACATGGGTTTTTTTCCGTATATTCCACGTATTTCCAACACCAAATACATGTTGTTTTTCCATATCAATTCTCCAATTCCCTATCACCAACTAGGTTTCCAATAATTCAATTCAATTCTGATACTACCTACCTAGAGTTAGTATCAGATCCCACCAGTTAAAGAACTCAGTCCCACAAGATTTCCCCCGCTTTAGATGCTAGCTGCAAGTAGAATCCCTAGATGACCCTCACTTCTACCTGACCAACTACAAATCTGGGGGTTTCCACAAGTCCCCTCAAGTTCTATAATTCACTGGAATGACTCAGAACTCAGGAAAGGGCTCTACTTACAATGACCACTTTATTGTAAAAGATACAACTCAGGAAGAGCTGAATGGAGGAGATACACAGGGCAAAGTATGCAGGGGTGAAGCTTCCATGCCCTCTCAGAGCACACCACCCACCAAGCACCTCGATGTGTTCACCAGCCCGGATGTTCTCCAAATCTTGCTGTTCCAGAGTTTTTATAACTCAATCTCCAGCCCCCCTCCCCTCCTCAGAGGTTGGGAAGTGGGGCTGAAAATTCCCACCCTCTTACCACGTTTGGTCTTTCGGGTGACCAGCTCCCATCCTGAAGCTATCTCTAGGGGTCCCATCCTGAGTCACCTCATTAGCATAAACTCTGATGTGTTCAAAAGGGCCTGCTATGAATAGCAAAAGACACTCCTATCAGGAGTTTCCAAGGAAGCTCTGTGCCAGGAACCTAGGACAAAGACCAATTTTGTTGTTGTTGCTATACTACACTATACTATGGAGTTCCTAAATCAGCTAGGATGTTTATAGCTAGAGCCCTAAAAACACACTCTGGACATGCACTTTATCATGCTCATCATTAAGAGGCCACCCTCCTCCCATGAAAGAAAACGATGCTCCCTTTCTTTGTACCTGTTTCCCTATTTGGGGTAAGGGGATCGACTGGGGCCATGTCATTCTTATGCCCCCAGTTCTGAGTGGACAGGACTTCCTGCCATTCCCAGGACACTGGCCCTCCTCCCCTTTGCCTGTGCCATGTCGTCTGCTTGGAATGAACTTCTCTCCCTTCTTTTCCTGTCAGATTGCAGGTGATCAAAAATGTAGGGCACAGAATGCTTTGTGATGTTGGTAGGTCTTCTATGACAGGGTACTTTTAATGTACGTTTGTTTTTTTGGCTAGAAGAAATCATTTTACACTGTCACAGAACAGAGATGTAATTTGGGGCTCACAACTGACAGCACTCATTTCACGTCACTGCTGTTGGTTCTATCACATTTCCGATCATCACAAATTCTTCCCTGTGGGCAGATGCAAGGGCACACGCCCACACCCCCCTTTTCCCTGAGGCTACATTTGTGGTCAAAATCACAGCCATCCTCCCAAGCCCTGTTCAAGCACTCCCTCCCGTACGAAGCCTTCGTGGTTCATCCAGGCAGAATTAAAACAGGTCTTCCCATAGCACTTTGTACTCTGCTCCATTAGATTGTTAACAGGCTGTTTGCCTGCAAAGGCTGTGAGCATCAGGTCGTTGATCTCTGCCCTGAGCAGTATGTGACACATCATGAAGGCTCACTAAATACTGAGTCCGGGTCTATAGGAGAGAGAGGGTAACCTAATTAGACAAGATCCAGGACAGGACACAGAGGAAAACTGGTGGTGTGGGTAGGGAGGGCGCTCCCTGACAGCTGTCCTCTTCGGAAGGAGAAGCTATTGCTCTTGAATGTCTGGTTCTGGTTTACTCTGCCTTCTGCACTGCTAGATCCACCCCCACTAGACACACACGCTTCTATTAATAGATACAACTCAAGACAGCAGCTTCAGAAATAACCTCTTCTTCAAGGTCAGTGCGAGGCCATAGAAACACCATCCTGGTCAACCCGCTGAACCAATAGGTGGACACTGGTTCTCAGATAAAAAGACCCCCAACCCTCAAGGATGGGGCACTGTGGAGGGGGAGTGGGACCACCTTATGCATTTCATGGGCCTTAGGCACTTGTGCCCTCATAGCCCATTCCTCTAAAAACATATATTTTAGGTTATACTTTATGACTACATTGTCATAAAGACAAATATAATTCAGCCTTGACTCATTTTTTTATATATTCATTTTTATTATATTATATTTTATTATATTCATCTTCTACTTCTGATTTTTAAAAATTAAATTAAAACACTTTCATGGGCCCCTAAAAGTATCGTGGGCCTGTATTAGACTGGGCTCTCCAGAGAAAGAGAACCAGTAGGAGATATATAGATATAGATACATAGATATATAAATATAGAGAGATTTACTGTAAGGAATTGGCATATGTGGCGTCAGAGGCCAAGGAGTCCCACAGGCTGCAGTTGACAATCTGAAGACCCAGGAAAGCCAATGGTGTAAGTTCTTGTCTGAGTCTGAAGGCAGAAGATCAATGTCCCAGCTTGAAGACAGCCAGGCAAAAGCTTGAATGCTTCCTTGCTCTGTCTTTTTTTGTTCTATTTAGGCCTCTGACAGATTGGACGAGGCCTGCCCACACTGGGCAGGGCAACCTGCCCTACGGGTCCAGCAATTCAAATGTCACTCTCATGTGACACAAACACACCCAGGGTAATATTTAACCGGATTTCTAGGTATCTTATGGCCCAGTCAAGCTGACACAGAAAATTAACCAAGCCAGGACCTCAGGCGCCTCGTCTGCTGGGCCTCCTGGAGAAGTTCCCTGAGCGTCAGGGAGTAGGTTAGATGTGGCCCTTTTCTTGGAGTTCCACTTTGTCAATGGGACCCACAGAAGAGATGGCTCTCGCACACAGTGGTTACCTGGGCTCACTGCCAGGGGTCTTGGGCCTGTGGACTGGGACCCAGGCATTTTAATCTCTAGTTGGGAGGAATGGGAAAGAAAGAGGGTCAAGGCCTCGGATGACTGGTTTTCATGTTTCCTTCGTCACAAACCATCTCTATCCTTAGGACACTACAACAGTTAAGATCAATATTCTGCCATCATTCCCTGCCGTCTCTTCCATTGGCCCATTAGCTGGATGGCCTAGAGAAGGCCTAGAGAAGAGTACCCATTTGCTCAGGGTGTCAAGGCAGGTGGTGAAATAGAATCATGGCAACACCAGGGCAAACTGGGAGATCCATGGAGCGTGTCTCCCATGCCCCAGGCCTGACCAAGTAGCAGGGGCAAGGCGAGAGAGACAGAGAGTTCACAGCTAAGATTTTCAGGGCAAATCCTCCCCGCCTGCATATTCAAATCACAGACCGCAGTCTATGCACCTAAGGCCCATTTCATGTTGCTTTACATCCATATCAAGGAGGTTTGATCTTTGAGGAAATAAACACTGACCCAGCTTCAAACAAGTCAGACCTCCTGCTATTTATTTTTAGTTCTCTGGATGTGTGCAGATCATCACCAACGCAGTAAAGAAAATGCAGAAAAGAAAAATGCTTCCCATAATTACCCAGCTAATAAATCCTGGATGAAAGGCTCCTGGGGACAGTGTGTTCTGATGACCTTTGCTGGGGAGGTAGCTCTGTCCCTGAGGAAGAAATGAGATGTGTTGGATGTGGGCTGGATTAGACACTCCTGGCTGGTGCATCCTGAGAGAAGGCTTGAGTCAGGGTGAGTGAGTCAAAAGATGGGTCCTCAGCCGCTGCTCAGAATGAGGAGACTGTGTGTGTATGTACGGTGTGTGCGTGTGTTGGGGGGAAATGAATGTGTTGCGTGTGTGTTTGTGTATGGGGTGTCTGTGTGTGTGTTGGAAAGGGTCTGGTGGAGGATGAGGGAGAGACTGGGGAAGTCTAGTCATGGGTTTTGAACCAGAGATGGGGGTCTATTTCCAGGGGTTTCATGGGCACTCGAAGTTTTTTTCCTGCCAAGAATCTATTTCCACTTTTTTCTAGTTGAAATTCTTCTTGAATTTCCCTTTTGCTTAAGCCAGTGGGTTTTACTCACTGGCAAGTGAAAGATCCCTAAATGAGCAATGGAAGAGTCCAGTAAAAAGAGCACTGGACTGAAAGTCAGGAGACCCAGGTTCCAGCACTGGCCCTGTCACAAACCAGGCTGTGACCTTGGGTAAGTCACTCCTTCCCCTGCTCTCAGTTTCCCATTTGTCCAAAGACCAGTGGTTTTCAGATTTTGGGTTTCATGGACCAGTTTAAATCATCATAAGTAGCCACATCACCAGCAACGATCACCAACATTTTATGGAAGAAAGACTATTTTAACCCAAGGTACAAAGGACAAAGGACAAAATCTCAAAGTTGAAAAATGGGGTAAATTTAGATTTAAGAAAAATCCACTAGTTCATATTTTTTCCCAATATTGCCCTAGACAGGAGAAAAGAGCACCATAGATGTACTGCTCTGGTGCCTGGAGTTTCGTGACTATTAAACTTCACATACTCCCAGGTCCATCTTCAAGCTGTAATGTGGTAGGATGAATCTTTCAGTTCTGCACCTTTGTCCAGAATTATCAGTCTGTGAACGGTCAGTAGCCCAGCCCTTAGCTGCCCTTTCCTCCTTCTGCAGATGAGAGAATGGAAACATCTACGACGGTAAAGAGACATTTCCCCCAAACCATGCCGATGAAAACCTACTGCTCCTACTATTACTACTGCTCCTGCCCCTGCTACTGCTATCGCTACTGCTCTTACTACTGCTACGGCTACTACCATTACTGCTACTGCTGCTATTGCTACTATTTCTACTGCTGCTACTGCTATTACTACTGCTGTTACTACTGCTGCTATTACTACCATTACTGCTATGAATACCATTACTGCTACTGCAGCTACTAAAATACGAACAACAGCCTGTTCCTGACACTGTTATAAGCACTGTACATATTCAGAGTTTAAAAAGCGAACTCAAGTTTCACAACAACCCCATGAGGTAGAAATGATAATTATTTGCATTTTGCAGATAAGGACATTAAGGCACAGACAAAATAATGATGTCACAAAATAATATCCAGTTGACCTTGGACTCTCCTGACTCTGCAGAGGTCAGATTAAATGTATGTGTGTGTCTAAGCCTTGGGACATGTAGACCAAAGCTCATTGTCCCGGATCCTATAATTTCCCACCTGCCAGAGAGAAACTGGTACCTGTCCCTGTCCCTGTCCCTGTCTGGACGGTCTCCTTCAGTCAGGGTCCAACAACAACACAATCACTGCAGCTACCATTTACCTTGATGCTCTGGATGAGGTCCTTGGCCTCCATGATCTCGCTTTATCCTCACAAGACTCCCATAGGAAAGGGGTTTATTGTTTCTCTTTTGAAGGTGACATAACGGCAGCTTACAGAGGCGACCTGCCAAGGTCACACAGCTGGCTGGGATTCGAACTGAGGTCTTCCTGACTCTAAAGCCCCTATTCCTAACCCTGTAAAGAAAGGGGGAGACTATGTCCCATTTTGCAGTTAGAAATATAAACTGCTCAGAGAAGGGAAGTAATGGTCCCAGACCAGGTTGGAGCTGAAACCAGCATCAGGCCTAAATCTCCATGCTTCCTAGGTTCCTGTCCAAGCCCACGAGCACCCCACCTTCTAGACGCTGACCAGGAGAAGGCACTGGACAGGCATTTTTAGAAAAGGAAGGAGACTCGAGGGGAGATTAGGGACAGGACAAAATATCTTGGGGCCAGAGCGTGCTGTCCTTGGAGCTCTTGCCAACATGGCTCAACGTGGCCTTGGCGAGGTATTTGGGAGGGGGTTTCATAGCTGGGCTGGGAAAGAGGGTACCAGGCTGGGTGCAGAAGTTCCCAAATGGCAAACTGGTTCCCTGGTGTCATCTCTCAGCCCCGACTCTTGACCTGCTGGGCTCAACCTAGTTTTCTCAGCCTGGAAAATGGAGTTCACAGGGCTTACTCAAGAGGCTGGGAAGGAACATGAGATAATGACTTCCTCGATTTTGGAGTGAGGACAAGCCTGAAGACCTTGTTCTGCTCCCGTCCCCCACTCCCTGTCCCCCTCTGTCTCACCAGTCCTCCCCACCTTGGTAACCGGCACCATCCGTCATCAGGCTTCTCAAGCTGCAAGTCTGAGATTCAGCCTCGATTCCTCCCTGTCTCTCACTCCAGCCCATCAGCAAACCTCCAGGTCCAACCTCCCAAATATGTCTCCAGCTCCACCCCTTCCCCTCCACTCCACCACCGAGTCCAAGCAGCGTCCTCTCTCACCTGGACACTGCAGGGGTTCCTGAATGCTCTCCTCTCCCCACTCCTCCCCTAAAGCCTATTCCCAGACCTACAGCCACAGTGATGCATGAAAATTTAAACCATATCATGTCACTTGCTTAAAAGCCTTCGATGATCTCCCATTCTACACGGACACAAATCAAAATCCCTAGAATTGGTCTGACTGGTCTGGCCCCCGCCCATCCGACCGTTTTAGGCCACAGGTCTCACCCTCACTCAGTGAACCCCAACCCCGATGAACCTGCAGTTCCTAGAATCCATCTTCCTCCAAAGGGCTTTGGCACCTTCTGGTCCCTCAGCTGAATGCTGTTCCCGGTCAACAGCTTCCTATCACCCAGGCTCAGCTCAGAGAGGTCGTCCCTGACCATCTTTTCTGAAGCAGAATTCTACCTTATATCCTAGCACAGTACCCGTTTATTTCCTTCTGAGCACTCACTACAATATAAACATGTCATTTCATGGCTTTGCTTACTTGGTTATTTTTGGCCTCCTCCATCAGACTGTAATTTCCCTGAAGGCAGGGATCTGTCTGCTTACGGTCGTAGCTCCCTAGCACAGCACTGGCACTCACATACTTTTGGATGAAAGATTAAAAGTCCATTCCAAAAGTCACAGTAGGATCTCAGCCCAGTGTCTCTCCTGCCCCTCCTGCTTCTACTCCTCTGCTCTCTTCCTCAAGGGGGTGGCCCGCTGCACAGGAGGCTGGGAAAGTGAGGAATCTGCTCTCTGGGCTGGTTTCTGACCCCGTGGGAAAAACCTGCAAAAGGGCTGAAAGCGGCAGTGAGGTTATGGGGTGTTGATGGGGGCTGGAAGCAGAGTGATAACTCCCAGTCGCCCACTCTGGTGTCCTGAGGAGATTCTTTCCCCAGCCTGGTCTCCCTCGTGGAAAAGAAGCCCCCTCTGCTGGACCACACAAGGATGCGGAAGACGGGGTACCCCCTAGAGGGAGCAGCTGTGAGATAGCCAGGAGTGGGTGAGATCTGGTATTTCAGGGCCAGGAAACAGATGTGGTAGTTTGAAAGGAAGCATTTGTACTCTCCCTCAGGGCTGCAGAACATCAAGGTTCAAACCTTGGGTAGGTCGCTGGGCAAGGTCTGGCCCCCCCACTAACCCCCCACTGCTCCACGTAGAGAGCGGGTGGGCTCTCCCATCCCACACAGGCACCTGGAGTCCTGGGCATTTGCCCAACCTTCTTAAGGGAGGTTGGCCAACCTTGACAGGACAGTAGTTTCTTGTGACATCCCTAGATCCTGGCAAGAAGCCCCAAGGCTCTGGGCAAGAATGGATCTGTACGTTCCAGGAAAGACGCTTCTGTGGGAAGCAGAGCTATGGCGACATTTCTGTACCTCAGGGATCGGCTCGCAAGGAAGCAAGCCCTCTGGGAGCCACAGAAGCTCAGAACTGCGTTAGCAACACACACTATCAGACCTGTCTCCCCTTCTCATCCTGAAAAGGAAATATGCAGCAGTCTCCGGAAAGCTGCCTGCTAAGCTCTCCCTGCTCCCCAGTTTATTGCAAAAATGTGTGGGCAGTAAACTCTCCTAATGAGAGGACTACATCCCACACAGTGGCGCCAACGCTAGACACGGCCAAGGACGCGGTGGGGTGACACGTAAAGGGATGCGAGGGCTTGGATCGAATCCGAGGCAGAAAGGGCCTGTTACCGCCTAGAGACTGGGGGTCCAATGGAGGGAAAGGGGAGGGGGTGACATCCAGGCAGGTTTGGCTCGAGGCAGGGATCCTGGAGATTATTTGTAAGTGTTCTGTTAACTTTTCAAGTGCCCTTCCTGGGATTTTGACAAATCAGTGAAAACTTGTATGACCATGAGGAATTTTTTAAACAGTCTCTAGAGCAAAATACAACATAACAAGCACAAAGGACTTAAGTGATTCTACCCTGTTGTGGCCACTGCTCTGTGGGCATCTCACATGGGGCATGGGCTGCCCATGGGCTTTGGTGTTCTCTGCAGTCATCACTATTCCTTCTGTCCAGTTCTATGCAGGCACAGGGTCTGTCACCTGAAACGCTGTCTAGTCCTCTAAATGTTCCCATGGTCTGCGGTTTGCTTAGAGGTTAGTGGTTCTTAAACTTCAGTGTTGTTATGGGTCAGCTGACCTGCTTGATAAAATGAATATTCCCAGGCACCCTTCAGAGATTCTCATTGACTATGTCAGAAGTGTGGCCCCAGAATCTGCATTTCTACAAGCATCCCAGGTGATTCTGACGTAGGGGATCCTAAGACCCCAATTTAAGAAGTACTAAGAAATCACTGTGCAACTGATTGCTTTCCAATTTTTTTCTATTTAAATAATACTGCCATGAAGACGTTGTAGAGATGATTTTTTTTTCTTTTACCTTATTTTCTTTAGACATTTTCTTAAAATAAAGATTACGGAATCAAAGGATCGGAATTGTTTTGTAGCGTTTGCCAAAGTAGTCTCAAGGGAATTTGAATAATTGAGCATTAAGTTTTAGCATTTAAATTGATTTTTATAACAGTATAAAAGTGGTCCATATTGCAAGTTCAACATTTATAATAGGGCTGGTCATTTTTCTATATAAAGCTTTGTGTGTGAACTATCGGCTCATTTCCTCTGATTACTTCTCAAAAAAGGAGCAGGATCCTGGCCTTTTATAGTTGTATCAATTCCTTAGCTATTTTGGATAGAAAGCTTTATTTGCCACATATATTTCTCCCCCTTCTGTGGCTTTCATTTTTGGATTGGCTTTATTACATTCTGTGGCACAAAAGGCTTTTAACAACACATTTGGGTCCATCCATCCTGTCTCTGATATCTCTTTCAGCAGTAGTCACAATGTTTTCTCATCACAGTTGAAACGCATTTGCTTTTCCATTTCCTTCTCTGGCTTTTTATGACCCACTTGAAATGTATTGTAGTGCACGGTGGGAAAAAATACGAAGATAAGCTAATTCTGATCCATGCTGATGTCCCACGATTTTTTTGAACATTTATTAATTTATTTCCTTTTTTGGCCGTGCTGTGTGGCATGTGGGATCTTAGTTCCCCGACCAGGGATTGAAACTGTGCCCCCTGCAGTGGAAGCATGGAGTCTTAACCACTGGACCACCAGGGAAGTCCCCATGATGTACCACGATTTAGATGATATTTGTTAAATAGTGACTCTTTCTTATAGCCTTGTGTTGATGCTCATTCATCTTACATCAAGTCCTTAAATAACTTCAGTCTCTTTCTGTAGAGTCTATTCTATTCCCCTGGGCAGATTCTCTTGTCTTTACTCCAAGAAAATACAGTAATGGCTGTCTGGTTATTTTAAGTTCCCCCAAAACATTTTTTGACATTTTGCCCATTCATATTCCAGCTGAGTTTTAGAATTTATTTGTTAAATCTTGTGATCCATCTCATTGTGTTTTTAAGTTATATTCTTTTGTAATCTTAACTTTATTTAGACTTTATAATCAAGAGGAGAGTTCTTCATTCATTCATGTTTTCCTTTACTCTTCCCACTTTAAAATTTTCTTTGAAAAAATATCATTGAGGGGCTTCCCTGGTGGTGCAGTGGTTAAGAATCCACCTGCCAATGCAAGGGACACAAGTTCAAGCCCTGGCCCGGGAAGATCCCACATGCCACAGAGCAACTAAGCCCATGCGCCACAACTACTGAGCCTGCGCTCTAGAGCCCCCGAGTCACAGCTCCTGAGCCCGTGTGCCTAGAGCCTGTGCTCCACAACAAGAGAAGCCACCACAGCGAGAAGCTCATGCACCGCAACGAAGAGTAGCCCCCGCTCGCCACAACTAGAGAAAGCCCACGCGCAGCAACGAAGACCCAATGCAGCCAAAAATAAATTTTAAAAAATAAAAATTTATAAATATACATATATATATATCATTTTTTCCAAGTTAAATGAATTCCCAACTATTCTGAGGGGAGGGAGGATCATTTTTGTGACTAAGCCAGCTCTCCCTCTTCCTTTTGCCTTCCCTCTGCCCCACTCTTAATTTATCCTTATACTCACTAAAATATAAGTGTTTTGACCCAAAATCCATGCCAATAAAATGACACACTCCCCCACCCCCACCCCCACCCCAGGCCCAGCGTATGTTGCTTCTTGGCTGCAGCCAGCAGCAGTATGTGAGCTGCTCTGAGGTCACCTCCACCTGTCTTACTCCCTTTTCCTTCCCCTGCCTGTAAGATGGGCAGAATTGTCCTGGCACCACCTTCCTGGGTTAGGACATAGCTGGTTAGGAAGACTTAGAGTATTCCAGAAGTGTCATCCCTATTTATTGAACAAAACAGGAAGATACAGTGTAGTAAGTTGAATGAGTACCCCCTCAAGTCCATATAGAACCTCAGGATGCGACCTTATTTGGAAAACAGGGTCTTCGCAAATGTAATTAGTTAAAATGAGGTCATACCTGGATTAGAGTTGGCCCTAAATCCAATGACTGTTGTCTTTATAAAAGAGAAAACAGAGACACAGACACTCACACAGACAGACACACAGACGAAGAATGCCATTTGACAACAGAGGCAGAGATTGGGGTGATGATGCATCTATAGTCTAAGGAAGGCCAAGGATTGCTGGTCACCACCAAAAGCTGGCAGAAAGGCCTGGAGCAGATTCTCCCTCAAAGCCTCCAGAAGGAACCAACCCTGCCAATACCTTGATTTCAGACTTCTGACCCCCAGAACTGTGAGAGATAAATTTCTGCTGACTTAAGCCACCCATTTTGTGGTACTGTGTTACGGCAGCCCTGTGAAGCTAGTCTACACAGGATCCCTGGTCTCACCTGAAATCGTCCCCAGTGCTGACTTTTCATTGCAGGATTATCTAAAACACAGAGAAATCTCCTTGTGAGCCTGCCCCAAAGCAGAGAATGAACAGTCCACTCTGGAATGTAAATACTCAAGAAATGATGAGATTTTTCCTGTTTCCTGACCAACCACAAGTCTCTCTTTGTAGAAGGTGAACTATTTATGGCATATTCCAAGTTCTAAGAACCCAGGGCTCTTTTGCAAGGGAGGCAGTGTGATGTAATTCAAAAAGCTCGGAAACTGGGCTCAGACCACCAGGGCCTAAATCTCGACTCTCACTTACCAGAAGTGTCACTCTGAGCTGGTCACTTAATCTCTTTGAGCTGGACTCCCAATCTGTAAAAGGAGACAATAAAAATTTATACCTAACATATTTTAGGGAGTTATTGCTGGGATCTGATGAGACAGTTTATGGGAAATCATTGTTTAAATTGTAAAGCATCAGGCAGATGTTATCAATCACTCGTGTTTGCCTGTGGGGTGGGCAGGACAGAGAGGAGGGGCAGGAGGGACATTTACTTCTCACTGTATCCTTTTTTTGTTGCATGCATATAGTGAAAATAATATGTTAAAAATATTTTAATGTGTAATGAAGGGGAAAATGTAAATAGAATTGTGTGCCCATTTCCATCGTCGCCCAGCGAAGACATCTAGAATGTGGGCACCAATGGCCCTCAGGTAGGAACCTCCGTCTCTCCGGAGCTTCCGGTGCAGGAGCTCCTGGGACACGACCCAGCTCATATCTCCTGAACCATTTTTCCTTGCTTGTGTTAATCCACAGTTTGGAAAATAGAATTGGGTGTCCAGCCCTGCCATGGATTTCACATTGTCTGATTTACCTTTTTGAAATCTAGAGAGAATAGGGACCCCTCTTGCCAAGTGATTGGGGCAACTTATAGAATTGTGTGTAAAGACAAAGGCATATTTGGGAAGGCATTTTCCCAGAGCATTTTGAGGTCTTGTGTTCATCCCAAAGGCACGGCAAGAAGTAAATGCTTTATACCCAGACAAAACTATAATTCTAAAAATACATGCACCCCTACGTTCATAGCAGCACTATTCACAATAGCCAAGAAATGGAAACAACCTAAATGTCCATCGACAGATGACCGGATAAAGAAGATGTGGTATATACACGTACAATGGAGTATTACTCCGCCATTAAAAAGAATAAAATAATGCCATTTGCAGCAACATGGATGGACCTAGAGGTTATCACACTAAGTCAGAATGAGAAAGACAAATGCCACAGGATATCACTTATATGTGGAATCTAAAATATGACACAAATGAACATATCTATGAAACAAAAACAGACTCACAGACATAGAGAACAGACTTGTGGTTGCCAGTGGGGAAGTGGGAGGGGGAGGAAAGGACTGGGAGTTTGGGATTAGCAGATACAAGCTATTATATATAGGATGGATAAACAACAAGGTCCTACTGTATAACACAGGGAACTATATTCAATATCCTGTGATAAACGATAATGGAAAAGAATATGAAGAAGAATATATGTATAACTGAGTCACTTTGCTGTACAGCAGAAATTAACACAACATTGTAAACCAACTATACTTCAATAAAATTAAAAAAAAAAGAGGTGATTTAATCAGAGTCCCCGAGGGATCAGAATGGGAAGCAGAGCCTTGCCTCCACTTAATGAAGCTCTCTGCCCACCCCCCGCCAGGTGATGAGCAGGTCCTCCAAGGTCCTGAGGGCTCATCCGGGTCCTTCCCCCTGATTCTATGTCCCAGGCCTGTGCCTGACACTCGCACCAGCCCGCTCGCTGCCAAGACTCCACTCCTCCAGTTGTCACCACTGGCCTCTTCGAAAGCTCTATCCCCTCGACACCATCAGCACTAGCTGGTCAATGTGACACTCTACTTGGGTCAGCCTTCTGCCAATAAAGGCCCCCTCTTCATCCTGCTTTGGGGGTATAAGGCTTAGAGCAAAGTCCCTTGAGCCCCCAGTACGGAGGCTCCTTCGGCTCTGCCCTCTCCTTCGGAGCACTGACATTTCAGTCCGGCACCAGCTGCGGGGCCAGCGCAGCCTTTCTCCAGAACCAGAGGCATTTGGGCCTTGGTTTTGAGTTGGAGCCACCAGGTGAGGATCCTTCCCCACTTTAGCAGTGCCCTGATGTTATTCCCCACAACCTATCTTTCCCAAGCCCCAACTGTACATAAGTGAGCTCAGATTGTATACAGGATTCAGGTTCTGTCCCAGGAGGCCCTGGGTCCTTGCCATCCAGGGTGTGGGGTTGTCGAGCATAAGAGGGGGCTGGCATGTATGACCGTGGCCTGTCTCCATGGGCCTCAGCTCTAACCAAGACATAGCCAGGCTTGCCCTCCTCTTGTAAGAGTTTAACAAGGATGCTTGTGATTCCCTGATACACTATAATGGTTCAGAGCAACGACTTTGGAGTCAAAGACAAACCTGGGTTCAATCCCAGCTCCACAGTTCACAAGCCATGCAACCTTGAGCAAGTCACTTAATCTCCTGCAATCTCAGTTTCTTCATTTGTAAAATGAAGATCAAATAGAGCCAGGTTACAGGGATGTCAAAAGAAGGAAATGAGATAATGCATGTAAAGGGCTAACTGTTGGGTACCTGGCATGTAGTGAGCACTTAATAAATATTAATTTGTTGTTGTTATTAATGAAATGATTTAGTTTCTAGTGATAGCTTGAGCTTGGTGAACTTGAGCAAGTTATTTCACCTCTGTGGGCTCTTATTTTATATAAAATGAGAGGATGGGTCTTGAGCCTTGTATTCCTTCCTACTCCATGATCTTATGATTCCTTTGACCCTAATGGGGTAATTCCACCTGCCACGGGGACCAATGTTAGGATGATCAGATGAGAGAGGTTGCCAAAAGTCTACCAGGCTTCTTCAAACCAAAGCCTGTCTGTCTCCTGGCCTAGATCCCAGGGCGGCGGCAGGAAGGGCTGTGGGGAGTTTGCCTGTAGGAGTAGCCTGGTAGATAACCAATATTAAAGGAAGGAGTACCAGGCCCTGAAGTCTACCTGAAAAACAGAGTCTGAGGTCCAAAGGAACAGGCATCGCTGAGTAGGGTAAATGTCTGCCCCAGACTGAGTCCTAGTAAGAAAAGTTGTGAGGTGACTCCGGGCTGAAAACGCGGTTTCTTGAGCTCTCTAAAGAGGCATTGTGGGCATTGGTTAAAGACCCGGCTGAAGAGCCAGGCTGCTTGACACTTTCCTAATGACTTACACACACTTAGTCTTCACAACAGCCCAGAATCTTGGTTCTTCCACTTAGCAGCTCTGTGACCTTGGTCAAAGTACTTAACCTCCCTGGGCTTCACATTCCTCATTTGTGTAGCAGGGGTAGTAACAGGAGTTCCCCCCACTGAGTTGTTGTGAAGACTAAGTATATATGAGTCTTTAGGAAGGTGCCAGGCATACAAGTGTTATATAAGTGCTGGCTGCGAATATTTTTATGATATTGCTTTGGGCTTGGTATGCTGAGGACGCCTTTGCACGGGGGAAGGCAGGTGGTCCCTGTAATGTTGCAGTAGAAACAGTCAGGAGCTTCCCCCTGAAGGTCTGGGGCATAGGTGGAGCTCCTATAAGACACTCTCTGGAGAGTCTCAGAAATGTGTGCAAAAGGCTTTTTGGATGGTCCCATAACAGTGGCAGAGTATACCAGAAAAATATAGTGTCTCACAAATTACTATAACCCCCCATACAGGGGACTGAGGAAACTAAGTTTACCCCATCATTATTCGGGATCGAATCCCCTCAAGTTGGATACCCCTGGATGGGCTAAACAGTAAATTGTCATCTGCCATTCAGCGCAAATGAGTTTCTTAGATGAGCCAGTGTTTTAGCAGAACCCAAGGAAATGAGAACTAAAATTGGATGGGGCAGGCGGGTCCTAGCACGGGCTCTGTGTGGGACAGCAGGTGGGTGGGCCCTGGGTAGCAGACAAGAAGCTCTGAGTGTGTTTTGGGCATACGTGGGGATTGCAGAGAGCAAGGAGGCAAGCACCCGACAAAGGTGGCCTGCTTCAACCTCGGGTTGAAGCCCCTGGGTCCACCATTGACAGACTCTCCGTGGGCCACAGCCCACCAGGGCTGCCCCTCATGCCCTCCCCTGGCCGACCGAGGTGGTCCTTCCCCGCGGAAGCCATCTCGACCGTGTGGGACTTGGCTGCCCCCTAACGGCCACTAGGCAGAAGTTCTTCTCTTATACTTGGAGAAAACGCGAAGATTTTACAACAGCATTTGGATAGCGCTTTTCAGTTAAAAGGCACTGTCACAAATATGAGTGTAGCCTTTCTGCTGAGTACGCCCCCTAGCTCCCACAGTCTTCAGCCACTTGGAGCATATTTTCCCCCACCCGTCCCCAGCCACCTCCAACACTCCACCTTTCCGATTCCCTGGACTCATCTAGTTTTTCCTTATGGGTGGAGGAAAGGGTCCTGGAGCCTGGGGAGGACTGGGTGAGTTCTGACTCCTCCAGGGCCTTGGGTCCTTGCTCCAGCCAGAGGACTGGAGAGCACAGCTGGAAAATGGCAGCCCCTCCGCTCAGCTTGCCCACACTCTCCCTTCTTCACACAGTGGTCCTGACCCCCTGGACACACCTCAGGCCTAGAATTGCTCTGAGTTGTCTTTGCTTCTGAGTTGCAAACCCCAGGAGTCTGCAACTTTCAGCTCCTCTTTAAAGCGGACTCCATCCATGCTACCCCCCCCAAACCAGCACATATCCTGTCCTTTCTCTGCTGCCGTTTGAGGGGCTTACCGATTGTCCCCAGAGTGAAGGGGGTAGCAGATAATGAAACCTCCAACAGGGCAAATTACAGAGGTTCCCATACTTTCAAAGGTCTCACAGCCATGATCCCTCGTCTTTGGCTCCTAACTCTGCTGAGATCATTGAAAACCCCAAGGGTGAGGTTCAGATCCTCTTCCCTCCTCAGGAGCTCGGCCAAGATGCTCTCAGATCCAACAGTATTCTCCCTTGTGTGGAGTGCCCTAGAGGCCATTGCTGATTATCTTTCCGCAGGAAAAGGTAATCTGAGAGTCATACTGAATATTTTAAATGTTTGATGTGGTATGTGTTTTGGTTTTGGATGTGTTATTTTGAGAAACCACTTACCGATGTCTTGTTTGGGGCAGCATAAGCCAGCCATTAAAATGGTTTCATTCTGCGTATTAAACTTTGTTTCCCCAGGCAAGGCAAAGCAGTTGAGCCAGTTGGGATGACATCCTTCCCCTCAAAGTGAGACCTGGGAAGAATTAAGGCAATGAGAGGGGAGGATGCAATGGAGGGGAGCTGGGTCTGCTCTGATGGACAAGAGCTGGGCTAGGACCACGGGGGGACCGACTCCCAAGCACATGATGGGATCACAGCAGTGGGCATGGCTTTCCTGATCCAATGGCACCCTGAGAGCCAGCCTGACTCCGTGAGCTTTGCCCCCCATGGAAGCCTCAGCAGTCTGGGGCCCAAGAAATGGGGAGGATGTAGGATGCTGAGAATGGACGTGAGAGGGAAGATGGGGGTGGAGGGGGTTGGTTCTACTTCCTTCTCTCTTTACGACCCCTAATATTTCAGCTTCTCTCCCCTGCCTGGTGTTGAGCATTCAGTTTCATTGGACCATAATAGGTGAGAAGAAAGAGAGGGATTTAAAATCCTTGAATTCCTCCAACTATTGCAGGAGCCATCAGAAACACCCACCAAGGGCTCACTTGCACTTGGATGCTTCCGAGTAGGGTGACAGCCACACACTTGCCCTCTCTGGGGGGAAACAACACCCCCTGAGATGGAAGAAACACTTGGGACCTAAAGGTAGCTGCATCAGCACAAGCTCGTTATCCACACTCTTCCCTTTTTTGCAGCTCCCTCTGACTGTGCCAATATTGCCACAACTCTCTCCAGTCTTGTCTCAGACTTCCCGCTTCCTCTTTCCTGGGCTACCCCACTTTCCCCAGTCTGGCAATGGGCACAGCCCATCTGTCTGGCAATGGGCACAGCCTCTCCCCACTCTGTGGCCCTCCCCACCTCTCAGTCTTGGCCCCCTTAAGGGCTCCCCATTCTGTGAGCACCAAGGGTGCCCGGACTGTGCTAGGGGCTGGTAGAGGAAATTCCTATAGTACAATCTCTCTTACGAAGAAGCTGGTTGGGGAGGAGACTGGGGAGGGGTGGTCATAGGTCAGGAAAGAACTACAGGGACTTCCCTGGTGGCGCAGTGGTTAAGAATCCGCCTGCCAATGCAGGAGACACGGGGAGACCTGGTCCGGGAAGATCCCACGTGCTGCGGAGCAACTAAGCCCGTGTGCCACAACTACTGAGCCCGTGTGCCACAACTACTGAAGTCCGCGCGTGTAGAGTCCATGCTCTGCAACAAAGAGAAGCCACTGCAATGAGAAGCCCGCGCACCGCATCGTAGAGTAGCCTCCGCTCACCGCAACTAGAGAAAGCCCGCACGCAGCAATGAAGACCCAAGGCAGACAAAAATAAATAAAAATTTTAAAAATTAAAAAAAAGAAAGAACTATAAAGCCTTGTCGTAAGTACTATCCTAGAGGTTTATACAGATGGTCGCTTAATTTTTTAAATTCAGTCTTGGAAACAATATGCTCCCAATCCCTTTTTGTCTCTTTCCTTCCAGCTTGGGACACTTTTGAATGAATGTGATGTTTGTTGCTGCAAACACACTGAAGATGATAGGGCAGAAAAATGGGAAAAGCCTGGTTTTTGATGGCAGCATTAAGCCATTGAATCAAGTCTGAAACCATCTATCTCCAGACTTTTTGTTAAGTAAATAAAAACATCCCCCTAGGGTTTAAGCTACTGTTAGTTGACTTTTTGGTTACTTGTAGCCCAAAGCATTATAACCAATACACATTTTCTTCCCTGAATGAGAGAAGAAAATTAAGGGGGATTTGGGGATGGACAAATCACAGTTCTAGTGACCAGTCTGGGCAAACCCAAGTTCTTCGTGGAAAGGGGCAGAAAATCCTGTGGTAGATGGGCCAACGTCACCTTTGTTTAACTTTTTCAGCCAATATTTATAGAGTGGCACCTACGTCCCGGGCATCAGGGTTAAGTTGCTGAGGCTAGAATCAAGAGCAAAACCACACACGGTCCCAGTTCTCATGAGGTTTAGAATCCAATGAGGGAGTAAGACATTAACCAAATAGTAATCCTAACAAGTAAATAATTAGAAGCTGAGCTAAGCTTCTAACATGGAGGAAACGAACAGATGCTGTGAGAACCTACAATACAATACATACAACAAAGCCTGGAAGCTGGAAAGACCTCCCTGAGAAAGCAATCTATCTATCTATAAGCTAGGAGCTGAAGGAGGAAGGGGACGGGTGAACCAGGCCGAAGCTAGTGAGGGCTGGGGATACTGGGAGCAGTGCATGCAAAGGCCCTGGGGCAGGAGGGAACCAGGCTGGTTTAAGAGCTCTGAGAGAAGCAGACTAGAGTTTAAGTGGGTTGAAAAGTTTGCCTTCAGTGTCTCCCCAAATCTGGCCTACCAGTGTTCCCCATGATACCCCCTGCTTCTTTGCTCATCCCACACTGCCCTTCAGGAACCCTGTGTCCTCAAGGCTCTTTGACTAAAGTTTGCACATTCTGGAACTCCACCCAGACCTGCCTTTCCCTCTAACCCCACCCTTCAAATGACCCTCCTCCCTATCAAAACCCCCTTTGCCTCCCCAAAAACCAATCTATCAAAGAATTTCTCCTATATTTTCTTCTTAAAAAAGAGTGAGAGGGCTTCCCTGATGGCGCAGTGGTTGAGAATCTGCCTGCCAATGCAGGGGACACGGGTTCGAGCCCTGGTCTGGGAAGATCCCACATGCCGCGGAGCAACTGGGCCCGTGAGCCACAACTACTGAGCCTGCGCGTCTGGAGCCTGTGCTCCGCAACAAGAGAGGCCGCAATAGTGAGAGGCCCGCGCACCGCGATGAAGAGTGGCCCCTGCTTGCCACAACTAGAGAAAGCCCTTGCACAGAAACGAAGACCCAACACAGCCATAAAAAAAAATAAATAAATTTATATATAAAAAAAAAAAGAGTGAGAGAGCAAGTGAATGAGATATTGAGAGAGAAAACCAGCCTGTCACTGTTGGAATTCAGACAGCAAGCAAATTTTAGGCAGGAGGCAGGCCCTGGACCTGGCACCTCCCACACACCCTCCTCCATAAGCCACCAGTGGGCTCTGCATGGGAGATGCCTGGGGTGCAGTTCGGGCTCTCAGGGTGGGCCGGCTGCTCCCTTCCCTTCCTGGATACACCAGTAACTTCTCCTCCGCCACGGAACTCAGAGGTCTCTGCACCCAGGTTTCTCACTGCAACTGTGCCCGGGGCTTTGGGGGAGGGCTGGGCCACCCTCTGAAGAACTGACTTCAAAAGGCCTAAGGAGCGGCAGTGTGGCCCAGTGGGAGGCGGCTGGCTTTGGAACTAGACAGCTCTGGGGCGTGACCTGGGCCATCACTAAGCTTTCTGAGCCACACTTGCCTCATCTGCAAAAAGGGAGTAAGATTATCTTCTTTACAGAGTTTCTGTGAGGATTAGAAATAAAAATGTATAAAAGAAGGAGAGAGAGGAGATTTTTAAACCTAAGCTAGGGCTCAAGCACAAATCTAGTGTCCAGGAATTAGCATTCAGTCTCAATTTCAAATATTTTGCCCTACGTGTCCACTCCCGTGTATTGGGCCCTGGGTCCTGAGTTTTTCTTTGGAAAGCAAGATGACCCCTGTAAGTCAAGATCTGCATGGTCCAATTTGCTAGCCACTGGTTACGTGTGGCTACCTAATTCTAACTGAAATAAAATGCAAACTTCAGTTCCACACCCTAGCCACATTTTAAGCGCTCAATAGCCATTAGTGGTATTGGACAGGGCAGATATAAAACATTTCCATCAGAAAAGAAAGTTCTATTGGATAACGCTGGCTTGGAGAAAAGGACCATGTGTAAACAGGAGGTCTGCTTATTTTACTTGTCATCCCACTCCTGGACCAAGACACAGACTGGGACCAGCTGGTGGTTAGAGAAGTACTACATGCGTGCGATTGTGTCTTTGTGTGTGTGTGTGTGTGCACGCGCGCACATGCATGTGTGTATGGGTGGTGGACAGGCCAGGTGTCCAGCCCTCAGACTTTTAAGATGAGCTCAGTGACACCACTTGCAGGGCTTGAGCTGGTGGGTAAAGTCGCAGAATGAGAGCCCACCACAGAGGTCTCAAACCTGCCCCATCTGTGAGACAGCAAGGCTGGGGGCAGCGAGGAGGTCCCCACCCTGGAACCCAGTCCTGACTCGGACCCCAGGAGGAAGGACCTCTTGGTGTTAATTCTAAGGCAGAAGGGGAAGAAGGTGTGAGGCTACGATATGCAAATGTGCAGCCCTTGGGGCACAGGGACATGTAACTCGGATAGCTACCTTGATTCAGGGGCTACGACAAGGAGCCGGAGGGTAAAACAAATACACTTCCCAAGAGTCTGCTCCAAAAAGGACACATGAGGAGGGGACTGAGTCATCCCAGGTCCTAGGGCTGGGCTGACCCACCCCAGGTCTGCCCTCCCTGGTTGCCTCTGGGTCTCACACACAAGCACTGCATCCTCTCAAGTTGACCATGGTCTTCAGGGAAATATGGACTGTTCCCCACCAGGCCTACTTCCCAGAGACCCTGACATCATAGGTGACAGGCTTCCTACCCAAGTCCACTTCCAGGAGGCAGCAATGTACTGAGCAGGCCACAACCACAAGGAGAAGCACCTCAAGGCACCCCAGAGCATTTCACGCCTGCAGACCAGGCAGCTCCCTGGGATTGTGCTACAGAGTTACCTGTCCTCCAAAATGCCTCCATCCCCTGCATTCTGTTATTCATTCAGAAGTCACTGGAGGGAGACGCAAGAGGGAGGAGATATGGGGATATATGTATACGTATAGCTGATTCACCTTGTTATACAGCAGAAACCAACACACCATTGTAAAGCAATTATACTCCAATAAAGATGTTTAAAAAAAGAAGTCACTGGAGGGATTTCCCTGGCAGGCCGGTAGTTGGGACTCTGTGCTTCCACTGCATGGGGCACAGGTTCAATCCCTGGTCGGGGAACTAAGATCCCGTGTGCAGAGCAGCGCAGCTAAAAATAGATAAAATAAAATATTACACGTTTAAAAAAAGAAAGAAAGTGATAAAAAAAGAGAAGTCTTTGGAGCACCAGGCCTCTGTGCTGCTCCATTCCTTGGGAGACCACCTCCGTAGAATACAATACACTACCTCACTGCACCTCTGAGGTTACGAGCCCAGAGTTGGAGTCAGACCTGTATCACCTTGGCAAGTTACTTCCGTTTCTCTACCTGTACATGCAGAGAAAAACAGCAGCTACCCCACAGGTCCGTTGGGATTAATGGACCACTTAGCACGGTACCCTAAATATGTCAGCTATTATTATTACTAGTAAGCTGTGGTTACCCACAGCGCTGAGCCACAGCTCTGTCTGGGAGTAGCTGAAGGGGGCTTCAGTAGCTGGGGTGGGTCTGCGACAGGCAGGGTCATATGCTAGAGAGGGAAGTGGGGAGGACCATTCTGGGAGGAGGACAATTGCCTTGCCCAGTCCTTGGGGCTGCCTGCCTGACTGGGCTGACCCCTGAGCCTCCCCCACTTTTCCCTTCCTAAGCCAATCAAGAGACACCACGAGGGGTAAGAGGGAGAGAGGGAGGGAGGGAGGAGGTGGCCATGATCTGTGTCCTGGTTTGGGGTGGACACAAAGCTGAGGGCTGGATAGCTCACCACCGCATCTTCACATCTCTGGCCATAGCGTGTCCCCATCCCTGGAAAAGTGCCATGAGGGATCCAGGACTGTCCTCAATATAAGCTGCCTGGTGGTGGCCTCTAGAAAGAGAAGGCACAACTGCCCTCTTAGCACGGAGTACCCTGTCTTGTCATAGGAAGTGACGAGCAGGTCTGGTTGTCAGAATGACCTCAGAAACTCACTGTCGGTCTTTTTATCCTAATAATGACAACTAAAATTGTAACAGTGGCAGTAATGTTTAAAACCTGCAGTTTTTCTGGTATCAATTTCCTTATTGCTATGTTGATATCTCATTCATCCAGAATTCAGTATCTGGCAACCTCACTCATATGCAAAACAAAGTACAGAAACAGAAATCAGGTGAAGGAGGAAAAGCCTGGAGAAGCTGAAACAGATATCACATGATGACAGCACTAATGCTTCTGGACGCCATTTATCCCTTTTCTTAAGCACCATCTAATAACCCGGGTTAGTTGTCTGAGTCTAATCAGATTGTAGGCAATTTATAGAGTAGCCGCTGGAGATGGGCACCCTGACAGCAAGAGAAGTGGCAGCCGGTAATAAGGGAGGAGAGAGAGAAACTAGGAAAAGCAGACCACAAACCCATAAAGCACAGCAGTCTGGATCTGTTTCAGAGGGCGTGTTTGACAGCATCTCTGCAGTTCCTGCCTAATTCCATGCTCTTACCAACGGGCTCAGAAGATACATCTCTAGAAGTCCAACGGGTGAGTGATGCAATGGTTAGCACTGTGTTCATATAGGGCCAACACTCACCCATCCAGTCTCAAGCTGTCCCCAGCATTTCTGAGAGATGCAATGTTACCTACTTCTTGTTAGCACTCTTTTTTCCCCACTGAGGAGACAATCCAGAAGGAAGAGCCCTAGCCTGGTGTCTGGAGACCCGAGTCACCCGTCCACCCAACCGTTATTCTTTGAGCTCCTGCTATGGGGCTCCATTTCCTCCCCTGTAAAGTGAAGGTTGGTCTACGTAAGCTCTCAGACTGATAGTTCATGTTTTCAGGACGAGGCTGTTTGGGGCTGGGCAATAATGATCACTAACATTATCAAGGGTTGACCAGGCACAGGTGCTTTCTAAGTGCTTTACATAGCTAAGCTTTAATCCTCCAAACAACCCTATGAGGCTCAGGTTAAGTGGCAAAGGGCCCAGCAATTGTTTTAATACCTAGCTGTCAATGTCTTGAAATTCTTAATTTTTGAACCAGGAGCCCACCTTTTCATTTGGTATTGGGCCCTGCAAATTATGTTGCCGGTCTCCCCTCTAGAGTAGCTGAGTAACTGACAGTTGTGGTCCCTGACCGACGACAATAGCTAGCATCATCTGAGAGCTAGTCAGAAATGCAGAGTCCCAGGCCCGGCACAGCCCTCCGGAGTCAGATCTGCGCTTTTATCAAGATCAGATCCAGAGCCTGCAATCTCAATCGCTGTCGTCTGCTATTTCCTTCCATGTCCGCATTTACTGGAAACAGGAAAGACCTCAATTTCTGATCATCAAGTGAGGGGAGATTCACCTTGCTTCTGGGAAGTGGGCTTCTAAGGGCCCCAGATCCTAGAACAGCGTGGGCAGGCCCCCCGCACAGACTGTCAGCAGCGTCAGCTAATTCAGACGTTACACTGACGGACTGGGGTGGGACTAGGACGGCGGCGCCAAGGAGAGGAGGGCACAGAATTTAAGGAGGCACGCGCTCCCAGGTACTGATTCCGCAGTCGCACGGCTCTGATATGCGTGCCTCAGGTGAGAAAAGTGAAAAGTGAAAGTGAGGGGAAAGTGAGAAGTCTCGGTTAGCTGGCGCTTCCCCCACCGGTTCGGTGCCCGTCCGCGCTGTTCCGCAGGCGCGCGTGGGGCGCTTAGAAGAGCCAGGCTCCAGTCCTGGGGATTTCTGGTTAGAGCAGCTCGGTACAGGGTACGCCAAAAAAGAGCCTAATTGATCAGAATCAGAATTCAATCCTTTCACCATCTCTTATCATTTTTAACCCTAGGAAGCTGGCAGCAACCCTGTACCCCTCTGGTACCTTTAAGCTCACAGCTCTGCGTTGGAGATGGTTGGGGCTGCCTTCACCGGCATCAGAGAACCCCTCCCGGGGCGGAGCTGGGTGCGTGGGGCCGGCGGCTTTTGTGCCCGCATGAGTGCAGGCGGGAGGCCAGGCTGGAGGTGGCTCACCTGAATTCAGCTCGAGCCATTCACAGCACCCGGGAGAGGCCAGAGACTCCCTGGGGCAGCGTCTAGTTGGGGCTCTGCATCAGCAAGGGCGCTGACCTGCAGCTGGCACCCATGGCTGCTGGAGTGGAGAGGGTCCTGCTGATGGGAGGGCTGAGAAACTTAGTGATTTTCCAGGGCCGAGGTTCCCAGAGCCGACATAACTTCAGAGCTTTTCCTCACCTGCAGAGATTTCTAAAATTAGGATTCTCCAGTCCACACACATCAGAATCTCCTGGAGATGGCCCCTGCTACTTTTGTATGAAGTAGAAAAAAGGTGCCCACTCTGAGCAGATGTGCCCTGCTGGGATGTGGCTTGGCAAGTGGATGGAGCCTTCAGGTGAAGAAACGCCTTCCCCTTAGGAGTGCAGCCCCGGGGGCTCGGAGATCTTGGACTGAGGGACACACATTGCCCTCGGCCCCATTTGCCCGCTTTATGCAGAACAAAGCCTGCACTGCTGTGAGCCATGGACCTGGGTGGGGTTGGTGAAAGCCTTGCAGGTGTTTCTGATGACTGGCCAATGGAGTCTCTGAGGCCTGGAGAGTGGATGTGATACATCTTGGCCAAACATGGCGCCATGGCCACTCACTTCCTGTGGGGTTCCTCAGACATTCCCAGGCCAAGGTTCCGCCCCTTTCTTTATTACCCACACAGGATAAACAAAAAGAAAGCCTAACCTCCAGGAATAACGTTTAGGGAAGGGAGTGAAGGAGGGAAGAGGAAGGAAGGGGGAAGAGGAGGAGGGGAGGGCCCTTATCTACATTAAACAGGTCCAGCTCTGCCTGTGAGCACAGCTGAGTCATGCTAGGTGTCCTGCTCCACCCCCCACCACCTGGAAGTGAGACAGCTGCCAATGGGCATTTCTCCTTCAGGACTGGGTTCTGGGGGCTACACAGGCTTGCTGGTACTGGTGGCAGGGAGTCTGGGCTCTCCTCCACCAAAGGCTGGCTGAGCACCCTGGAGGGAGTGACACCCCTCTCAAGGTGTTCCAGCCTTTCCAGTGGAAAAGGGAGGTGAGTTCCAGGGTGTTAATGAGAGGGCACTCCACCCCTTCATGTCTGGGAGAGGTTCCGAGTCATGTAGTTCTTTTGGCATTGCCCTGTAGCATCCATCATGGTGAGAGTGGGCAGCTGGGATAGAGAGGTGGGTGTATCAGTTTTCACTAAGTTACACCATGGTAACAAGCAACCCCTCCCTTCAAACCTCAGTAATTACAACAACAAAGGCTTACTTCTCACTCAGTCTGGCTGCAGCTCCCTTCCCAAGTTGTCTTCATTAATGGGTCCAAGCTGTAGGAACAGCCCCTCTCTGGGTCATGCTGGGCTGTGGCACAGGGAAAGAGCAATGGTGGAACCAAGTGATGGTGCTTAAAGCGGCTGCTGGGATACGCAGCTGACGTTTCATTGGGCAAAGCAGGTCACGTGACCCATCCCAAGTCTCTTGCGTGTGACTTGGAGCAGGGACGCATGATTCTATCACAAGGATAGGGCAGTGAATAATCAGGAACAGTAATGCAATCTCCCACAGTGGGACCCTGACTTAGGCCAAGGGGATTCCTTCTAAGGAAGAGAGAACATCCTTTGGCCAAAGGAGACAGTATGAAGTGGTGAAAAGCAAAAGGCTTGGAATCAGACAGGTCTAGATTATAACCTGGACTCAGCCACACACTAGCTGTGTGATCTTGTCCAAGTTATTTACCTTCTCTGAATCTTCTTTTCCATCTACAGAATGGGTATAATACTTAGTTCACAGGGAAATTTTGAGGCTTAAATGAGATAGTAAACATTAAGTCTTTGGCACATAGTAGGAATACAGTAAATAAAAACTCCCTACTCTACTCCCTGCCCATCTTTTGTATCTTATCCATAGCTCTGGAGGTATTTATTACCAAGACTCCATCTACTAACCTCACAGGGTTGGGATCAAGTGGAACAGAGAGAATTTATTGTGTCCTTACTACGTACCAGGCACTGAACCACACAGTTTACCTTCATGATCTCACTTGTTTTGTCTAATAACCCTGTGAGGTAGGTACGATTATTACCCCATTTTATAGATGAGGAAAATAAGGATCAGAGAAGATACGTAACTTGCCAAAGGTCATGCAGTGACAGAAATAGGATTTAAAGCCATGCTTTAGATTCCAGGACCCATGCTCTAGAGCAATGATTTTTGAGAGTGATTTGTTTGGTAGATAAGAAAAGAAACTGAGAGTAAGTTTGGGAACTTATGGCAGGTGGACACTGCCATGACATTCAAGCTAAAGCGAAATAGCCTTATTTCGCTGAACAGAATACAGACTAGTTTAGGTGATGTAGAAGGCTCTGGTAAGTTGCATGTGGTGGAGGCCATTCTAGTCATGCAAGTAGGACCACACAATTGTCTATGACTCAGAGGAAATGAAAATCGCTGGTCGTCACCACAGACAGCGTGAGGGGCAATGATCTGGAACACTGCATTCACTATGTGCTGGTGGGCCTGCCGGGTCAGCTGCGGCAGACCAGGGAAATATTTGTGGTTAATCAAAATGATACCTTGTTTACACTGATGGGTGAGGCCTGGGGGCAGGGCTTGTGTATTTCCCATGGCAACTGGTTTGTGCCTTGTACACAGGATACACTCAATATGAGTCTCCTGCTCCAGCGAGTGAATGAATGAATTGATGGATGAATGAATGAATATGTTTCTCACTGTAAGAGGGCAATTTGATGGCCTTGGGCAAAGCCAAGGTTTGGGCAGAATTTCTCTTCCAACTTTTCCTGTTGCCTGCACTCTTAGCTCCTCCTAGAAATGTGGTACATTTCTAGAAGGCAGTTTGGCAACATGTGTCAAGAATTTTAAAAATTTATATGCTTTAACCTAAAATTAAGCCTTAGATATTTATCTGAAATAATCAGGGATGTAGCAAAATCTTTATGTCTAGAGATATTTATCATAGCATCATTTACACAGTGAAACAGGAAATTCAACCTAAATGGAAATGATCAAATAAATACATTATGAAATAGGCATGATGAAATATTATGCAGCCATTAAAGTTATGTTTTTGAATTGTTTTTAATGATTTGATGAGATGCTTATTAGCTATGACAAATGGAAAAGGAAGGGTTTAAATTTTTAAAATAAAATTTAATAAAAATATATGTGCATGTAAAAATACTCATCATCTGTCTAGGTGATGGGATTTGAGTGGTTTTATCCTTTTGGGTATTTTCTAAACTTTCTATAACGAGCACAGATTATTTTTATGATCAGAAAAAATATAGAAAACATTGTTTAAAGTCTTTTCTGGTTTTGCAGACAGTCACTCCCTCACTGCAGTCCTGCTCTGATGCAGGACACTGCTGGGGGAAGCGCCCCTGCATTTGCCAGGAGCAAGCCTTACGTGGTTAGCTTGTATTCTGGTCCTGGCTTTGCCACTAACTGGCTGTGGGACTGCGGACAAGTCATTTTATTTATCTGGGCTTTGGGGTCCTCATTTATAAAATGAGTTTACTGGATTAGATGATTTAAGAATTAAATTCTGATTCTGTGATTCTAACAAACTCACTGGGTCAAGGTATTCATTGTGAATAAGGCTTCATGATTTATCCTTTTCTAGTGTTAGTAAATGGGATTCTTAGCGATAGCTAAAGAAGTGACTCTCTAATGGTAGAATTTCACATCAGACTGTGAATCACCTACACCCAAATACTGACCTTATAGCTCTCTACAGCTTACACATTCTAGACATCAGCTGGCCCTTTTGAGAGAGTCAGAGTCCCTTCCACATCAGCCTCTGGCCCTGAAAGGGAGACGGGAGGCGTCTCTCTGGAAGAACAAGACAAGTTCCTTGGTCCCGAGTTTCCTTCCCTGCCCTGTTTCCTTCCTCCAGTCTCAAGCTCTTTCCCACTGTCTCTCTGCTTCCTCTATCTCCATCCTCTTCGCTGTGGTTGAGTCTGGTTTATGTTAGTGTAGTTCCCTGGTGGACTGGTGGCTCAGCCACCACAACCAGGGGAAGAGGGAGTGTGACTCATGCCCTGTGTCCGGTGAGTCAGACTCGGGGTGGGCTGGACCAGGGGCTTCCCTAGGACAGGAAGCAGGTTCTTAGTATGCAGAGGCCTTAGCTCCCTCCTAATACGGACGCTGCCAGGATAGAGGACCAATCTTTCTCCCTTTCCCATTTCTGTGAACTCATTCAGGAACCCCTCTTGCCAAAGAAAATGCCACCTCTTCTAAGCCTCAGAAGGTTGTGTCTGGGTAAGGCCAAAACTGCCTCTGTGCCAAATGACTGCCCCCCAGCATCCGAGAAGAAGAAGGAGAATAACAGACCATAGTTAGAGCCAAAGAGGATAAGAATTTCCCATTCCAGTCTCTCATGTCCTGGGTTTGAGCCTAGCAAGTTTTCACAGCTCCGATTATCCTTTCCTCCTCTTCCCAGCTCTTGACATGAGAAACAAGTGCATTCACACTGCCCTGGGGTTAAAATCCAAGTTTGTGTGACCTTGGGCAAGTTATTTAACTGCTTCAAGTTTCAGTTTCCTTGGCTGGAAAGAATGAGATAATAAACTCACCTCATGGCATGTTGTGCATTAAATAGAACCCAGCACCCAATACAGGCCTGGCTTTAGAAGGTGCTGAGTCGACGTTCAGTCTGCAATGGAGTGGAAGCCCCATTGCTTTTGGACTCCTCTGGGATCCAAAAGTCGCTTTTTGCAGAAGGCTGAAATGGGCCATTTCCAGGGCACGGGAGCCCGTTGTGCTTTGGGAGTGGGCTCCAGCCTGGGTCTGAAAGGCAGTCGGGGCACCATCTCCCAATCTAGAGCTTTCTCTTCCCTTTGAGGCATCTGGGGCCTTTCCCCTTCCTGGTGAACAGTCCTAACAGGGCCCTTCACACTGCAGGGCAAACAAGGAATAAACTGACCTTCTCCTAAGGACTACCAGACAGGATCAGTTTTACTGATGCTTCCTTTTGTTTCCGGCTCCAATATGGCTTGTTGTCCATCCATCCAGTCCTCACTTAAATTTGTGACATTCTGTTCATCATGGATTTTTTTTTGCATTAATTTTTACTAAAATTTGAAAAAATATTTAACATATTTTAAAACATTGCATTAAAATATTATTTATCTTGATTACTGAGCTCCTTGGCACTCCCTTAACTTTTGCCCCTAATGATGGAAACTTCAGCTCTAACTTTTTGAGGGGAGAGGTGTATTTTGGGGACAGACTGTGCCTGCTTCCTTAAACCTGTGACCTTGCTAATGGGAACTTTTCTCTGCCCCCACCAGAGGCCAGGATAAAGCTCCCAGCCTGGTTCCAACTCCTCCACTCTCCCACCCCCATTTCCATGGAGCTCAGGAATGACCCCAAATCTTTGAAATCCTTTCGGTTCAGCTTAATTCCGTTAAGTATTAGTCAACAGCAATATACTAAGTGCCAGGCAAGTACCTGGTTAAGGCTGGGAGTGGAGGAAGATGGGCAAAGACGGGAAGAGTCAGAGGCGCAGAGCGCGCTGGGGTAACCTGGATGGAGAGAGCCTGGGCGGGGGAGGCTCCGGGAGGCGACACGGGGGCGGCCCTCCCCTGAGGACTAACCACGAACCTTAGGACACCTTCGGCGGGGAGACCACGTCAGAAATCCCGTCCGGGACTGACTTCCTGCCCGGGAGGCCCCGCGGCCTCGGGCTCTGGGCGCGGGCCAGCGGGGCGGCGCCGGCGCCGGATCGGAGGCGCTTCCTGGGCGCAGCGCGCGCCGAGGTGCGCGCGGAGGAGCGGGAGCGCGGGACGGCGCACCGGGGAGGGCGCGCTGGCGGCGACATGGAGGACGGCGTGCTCAAGGAGGGCTTCCTCGTCAAGAGGGTGAGCGCAACGGAGCCTCTCCGGACACGGCCCGGGGCGGGCCCGCGGCGGGCGCCGGCTCACCTGAGCCGCGGTCGGCCGGCCTGGGGCCACGCTGGGCGGAGTCGCGTGTAGTAGAGAAAGCCGGGTGGACGGTGGTTGGGGGTGAGCTTTAGATAGAAAAGAGGGGCCAGGGCACAGGCGAGGAGGAGAATCCCGCTTGGCTAGGGCGTGTGGGGTGCAGGGGGCGGCTACTCGTAGTGGACAGCTTAATTAAAACAACTTACTAAAATACGAAGCGTATAGGATTTAAATATGATGTATTAAAACAACGAAAGTGTGTTCGGTAGTCCCCAGCGCCCGTCCAGTTAATGCATCATCTCCTATATTCTTCACAATAACCCGTGAGGGAGGAGGAAGCTTATGTTTCTTAAGCCCCTATTGTGCACCAGTCCTGGACGTTGTCTCCTTTAATCCTCCCAACAGTCCGACAGGTTGGTGGTACCACATTACCCACCCACCCCCGTTTCTTCAAGGGGAAAACAAAGCTCCAAGAGGTTAAGTAACTCAGGATCTGGACTAGTGGGTGATGGAACAGGATCAAACCCACTCAGGCTGACTCCAAACCGTTTTCTGCCCACTGCAGGGTGGGTATTATTATTCCTGTATTACAGATGAGGAAACAGGGGTAGAAAGATGAGAGCGCTTGCCCAGAGCCCCAGGGCTAATAACAGCCGGGACTGGAACCTCCATCCTCGTTTCTTCCACATCACCCCATGTGGCCTTTCCCACAGCAAGCAAGAGTCCAGACAAAAGCTCAACATATAGGGAGGGCTTCCCTGGTGGCGCAGTGGTTGAGAGTCCGCCTGCCGATGCAGGGGACACGGGTTCGTGCCCCGGTCGGGGAGGATCCCACATGCCACAGAGCGGCTGGGCCCGTGAGCCGTGGCCGCTGAGCCTGCGCGTCCGGAGCCTGTGCTCCGCAACGGGAGAGGCCACAACAGTGAGAAGTCCGCGTACCGCAAAAAAAAAAAAAAAGTAGAAAATGAATGAAAAAGCAGCTGCAAGAGGAAATTAGATTTTTAAAAGTTCTTTTAACATTGATGTTCACACGAAACATTTATGCTAACCCTAAGAGGAGAGCATAAAATCTGGGGATGAGCCTTTTGGCTCTTCTGAGTTTATAGCTTTGGGAGGGGGATGGATGAAGAGGGATGAAGGGACTTGGCCTACCCTGGCCACCAGATCAACCCTGAGGTCTCAAGTCACTTTCTGTTCAATAGGTAATGCAGCCATGTTATTTTACACACTGTTTGACATAGGAGGGCGGGTGTGTTGTTTGCTCAAAACTGTAAGCAGGAGGTGTAGGAGGCTGTGCCGGATCAAGGGTCAGAGTGGATACAAGCAGGTACAAAATTCCACGCCTGTTCCATGCCACTGCGATTAAAGTGATAGGTTGGTCCCTCACAGTTTGTGGAGGCAGCTGCACCTCAGAGAGACCACCTATGGGGAGCTTTTCCTGCAGCTTATAAGGTGAGAGGGAGAGGGGTTTGGGCAGGGGTTTTGATGGGCATTGTTGATTGCCGGGATAGCCGAGCCCTGGTAGGGGCCTGTTGAGGACAAGCCCTCGCAGAGGGGCCCTTTGGGGCGTCCCCTTGTTCCTGGGGGTTACCTTATATGATTCCCCACCAACATCACCACCACGTAGAGTCAGGGGAGGGCTGGAGGGAAGGAAGGATGTGAGTTCTCTTCCAGATGGGCCACCCAGTCCAGGGTGGCAGCTTAGGGAGTATAGGGTACAGGGAAGTGAGGACAGTCAACCAGGTCTGGCCCCAAGAGCCCACCGAGGGCCTTGGCTGAAATACCTAAAGCACATTCCAGCCAAACCCAAAGACAAGAGTTTGGAGCTGGAGCCTGACCCTGAGGCAAGCGGAAGCCACACCCTTTCCTACAAGGCCGGGATGGGGCCCCTGCCCCTGCTAACTGTCCCTGCCCACTGATCAGTCGGACTTTTCCTCTCCCCCATTTCCCCTCTCCTCCTGGATGGCAACAGCAGCCCCCGTAGCCACTGGAGAAGGTGCAAGGCTACGACGGGGGGATTCCACAGATTCAGGGGGGGTTTACGGTCCAGAAGTGGGGCAGGGCCCAAGCTGGAAACCCAGCGTACAGAACAGTCGTCACCAGTGAGGGCAAAGCAGGAGACGGGCAGGGACATGATGGATTTGGCTCTTAATCCAGCCCAGACAAGAAAGAAGCAAAGCTCCCGACAGAAATGCAGAATGCTCACTTGGCCTGGCTTTAGAAGGAGGGTGAGGGGGAAGGAAGGCGGATCTGCGTGGGTAGGACTGCTTGTGCTGAAGCACTGAATCAGGCATTGCTGCCTGGCTCGTACCTCAGAAACAACACTCAGAAAATGACATGGCAGTGTCGACACGCTTTGGCCTAGAAAGTTCATTTGTAGGACTCTATCCCCAGGAAATGCCATACAAGCTTTAGGAACAAAGTGTTATTTCTGTAGTGAAAAAACTGGAAACTACCTATATGTCCCCCCAAATAAACAAATGATTACAAGTGAATTTTAGTTATGCAGATGTTAAAAATGTTTATAATATTATAAGCCAAAGAGTAAAAATATAAATGGTATGAGTAAGGAAAAAATTTGCTTGGAAGAAAAAAGCAAGAAGGCTAGAAGTAGTTTCGAAAGCTAAAGGTCTCACATCGAGGTGTTCGCAGGGCCATACTCCCTCTGAAACCCGCAGGGGAGAATCCTTCTTTGTCGCTTTTGTTTCTTGTATTCGCAGGCTGTAAAGGAAACACGCAGGTTTTTCCTTCCTGTGTAGGAAAAACCTAGCTCTTCCCCACTGTGTGTTTCTCTATCCTGTGGGGTTCCTTTACTTTTACACAGAACACTTCACTTCTGACTCTTCTAGTCACCAAATGTGTGGAGGTTTTTCCCTACACCAAGCAATTCTCTGCAACACCCAGTGTGTGTCCTATAATTTAACTCAAGGCTGACGCTATCAACTCAGAGACGGCGTTAGATCCCACAGCATGAGAACTCAGTCCTACAAGACTGCTTCCCCAGCCCTCCCCCATGCCCCAACACACACACACACTTCAGACACCAGTCAAAAGCCCAGGTTGTCACCTGTACTCTGACCAACTGCCTATAGATCAGAGGTTCCAGGGAAACACTTAACTTATGTTTACCAGCTTATTAAAGAATGTGATAAAGGAAAGAAATGAGCATCCGGATGGAAGAGATGTGTAGGGCAAGGTTTGTGGGAAGGGGCCCAGAGCTTCTGTGCCCTCTCCGAGTGTACCATTCTCCCAGCACCCCCGTGTGTCCCCCAACCTGGAAACTCTCCAAATCCCATATTTCTGGGACCTTATGGAGGTGTCATCATGTAAGCATGATAGATTGTTAACTCCATTTCCAGCCCTTCTCTTTTCTCAAGAGAATGGGGGGGGGCTGAAAATTCCAAGCTTCTAATCATGGTGTGGTCTTTCCAGTGACCAGCCCTCACCCAGGAGCCCACCCGGAGTTGCCTCATGAGCACAAAAGATACTCCTGTCACCCAGGAAATTACAGGGGGTTCAGGAGCTCTGTACCAAGAACCGGGGGCAGAGAGCAATATATTGCATTTTCTGTTATCTCACACAGGCACTCCTTGCTGTTCCTTGAGTTGTAGATGCATAATCCTATCTCTGCCTCCATCATCACATGACTGTCTTCTCCCTGTGTGTCTTTCAGTGTCCAAATTTTCCTCTTCATATAAGGACACCAATCATATTAGTGTTATTAGGGCCACCCTAGTGTAGTATGACCTCATCTTAACCTGATTACATCTGCAAAGACCCTACTTCCAAATAAGATCACATTCACAGTTCCCTGGGGTTAAGACTTCAATGTATCTTTTGGGGGGACATAATTCAACCCACAACACATACCATCTCTGCTTCTTTGGGGTTGTAGGGTCTTGGGCAAGACCTTTCTGGGTCTCAGTTTCCTCATCATTAAAGTTAGGAAGTATAGTATAGGCTTTTTCAAAGGGTCCTCCAGCTGTAACATTCTGTGCTTTTTTTTTTTCAATTTTTATTTATTTATTTAATTTTTATTTTTGGCTGCGTTGGGTCTTTGTTGCTGTGCACAGGCTTTCTCTAGTTGCAGAGAGAAGCTAGTGGGGGCTACTCTTCATTGCGGTGTGTGGGCTTCTTATTGTGGTGGCTTCTCTTTGTTGCGGAGCTCTAGGCGTATGGGCTACAGTAGTTGTGGCACACGGGCTCAGTAGTTGTGGCACACGGGCTCAGTAGTTGTGGCTTGTGGGCTCTAGAGCACAGGCTCAGTAGTTGTGGCACATGGGCTTAGTTGCTCCGCGGCATGTGGGATCTTCCCGGACCAGGGCTTGAACCCGTGTCTCCTGCATTGGCAGGCGGATTCTTAACCATTGTGCCACCAGAGAAGTCCCATTCTGCGCTTCTTAAGCCCAGTCCTAGGGTCACATCCCAGCTTATGGAATCTCCTCCTTCCCCCTAAGGGGGCTCTAAGCCATTCATGGTCCAACTGGCCTCTGATCCCAGTCAGCCACTTACAGACAAGGAGCCTGGAGAGGGAGGCAGATTCCCAGGTGAAGGGAAGCCTGGGTTCTTTTTCAGCTTATACCACTGTACTTTCGGCCTCTGACACCATTTGCCTGCTGATTTTGGATGAGTCCCTTACGCCCTCTGATTATGGCGAAGCTTACCTGAGAAGCAGGGATAAGGGGGCTTTCCTTCTCATTTTGTGGGTTATTACAGTAACCTCCAGCCGAGCTGGCTGCTCCAGTCTGGCCGACCTTACTCAGCTGTTCTGCTCAGGTGTGGTCGGTTGATCCTTTTAACATGAGAACCTACGCTTGTCATCCTTCTGCTTAAGTCTTCAGGGACTCCCCTCCGGCCACAGTGAAGTCACCAGCTGCTCCGAGTTTTCCACCTACGTAGTAGATTCTATCTCATCAGCCTTTCTTCGATTGCTCTCCTTTGCTGTCAGTCTGGATTCTTAGCTGCTCATAACACGGTCCACTCTAGCAAGTTTCAACGGAAGGGATTTCATAGAGAATAATAAATATCAAGTAACTCAGGAATATTTGGGAGGGCCGGGTGCCACACAGCCAGAGATGAGGCAGCCAGACCAAAATATCCAACAGCACCACCAGACGTTTCTTGTGGAAACGTCACTGCCGCCACTGTTTGCCACTTGTCCCTGGTAACTCTGGGGATTGGGTGTCAGAAGAACCTGTCCTTCCACCACTGTCCTGCCACCTTGGTGGCTGCCAAACATGCATCAATGCCCCGTGCACAGGACTGGCAGCAACCTGGCCACCTCCCTGTTCCTTCCTGCCGTCGATTCTGGGAAATGTAGCATTTTGTCCAGGAATCGTAGCCCTATCTCTATTGGTTTGTTCTGCTCAACAGGTGTCGGTTACACTTTTCTCCCTAACATCTCCAGGCCCCTTTCTCCTTTCCGGTTGTTTTAGTTTATTAGGGCTGCTGTAACAAAATACCACAGACAGGACCACCTAAACAACACATTTATCGTCTTGCAGTTCTGGAGGTCAGAGTCTAAGGTCAAGTTGTTGGCAGGCTTGGTTTCCTCTGAGGCCTCTCTCCTCGGCTGGTACATGGCGCCTCTTGCTGTGTGCTCACATGGCCCTCCTCTGCGTGCACGCCTCCCTGACATCTGCGTGTCCAAATTTCCTCTCCTTGTGAAGACCCCAGTCAGGTTGGATTAAGGCCCAACTAATGGCCTTATTTAACCTAATCACCCCTTTAAAGGCCCTGTCTCCAAATACAGTCACATTCTAAGGTAGTAGGGGGTTAGGGCTTCAACATATGAATGGGGAGGGGGGGATAATTCAGCTCAGAACACCTATGTTTTAAGGTTTAAGACTATTTTGCCCCCTCCCCTTCTCCGCCTCACACCAGCCCCCATGCCGGAGCCACACCTGTGTGCCAGCAACTGCCTTTACTGCTAATGCTGTGCCAGGACCCCCTCAGCAGGGATTGCTGGGCGAGGGGACTTGAGTCTGGGCCACGTGGTCTGGTGTAGACCAGTGCTCACACAGTCGACTCCTTCGACAATTTGCGGTTCCCTAACACAGTCAGTACACGCACGCTGAGCGCGGAACAGAATTGCAGCACCACAGGTATGAGAACTGAAGGGGCCTTTGAAATTAATAAATGCTGGGTCAGGAAACCAGTGAATCGGGGACAGTCTCTGAATCAGATAAAGTGCATCTCTCTTGGTTAGAATCCAGCCCTAATTGGGCTCTGCTCTGGGAAACATGCCAAGAAAGTCACTTTCATGAGCGTGCACAAAATCATTTCATTCTGATTCTTCAGCAGACATTCTCCCATCCACTGTTCTGTTCTAGAAGCGGACTCTCTGCCTTCACCTGACTATCCTGTCCACTGGCTCCATGACCCACCTGAGAGCCCCCCAAACTCCCCTGCCTTTTAGGCCTGTCACAGCAGGCTAGGTAAAAATGTTAGGGTCCTTAACAATTTGTGGCTTCAACTTTACAAATTGCCCACATCCTTCAACGAACAATATTCTTTTTTCGGAATATATCCTAAGGAAAAAAAATTAAGAGATGCAGATCAAAATTTATGTGCAAGGATATTCATTGCAGAGTTGTTTATAATAGTGGAAAAAAAACAACCTCAGTTACAACAGGAGATGGACAAGAAAATGATGCATCCACCTACTGGTCATTAAAAGACATGTTTTAAAGAAATTTAATGGTGTGAGATGATGCTTGGCAAAGTCAGCAAAAGAAAAACTAGAAAATAAAACTCATATATGTAATATCCTGATTTTTAAAAAAACTAGAAAGTAAAAACGAAAAGGGAAAAAGACTGGAAGGAAATACAAAATGTTAACAATGGCTGTCTCCCAGTAGCAGGATCTTTTCTTCTGTTGACTTTGCAGTTTCTTTCGAGGCTTATTATAACCAGAAAAAAAGAACAGATGGGAACTAGAAAGTCAATGCCAAAGGTGTTTGTTACATACTCAAAAGAGATGACAAAGAGATCCAAAGCTCATGCTTTCTTCATGAAAATGAAAATAAAACATGTGATTCTGAACTGGATCCTTTGGCAATTAAGGACATTATTGGGGTAATTGGTGAAACTTGAATGGAGTTTGTGGAACAGATGAAAATAATATATTCATGTAAATTTCCTAATGTTGATTGTATTGGGGTTATGTTGGAAATACCCTTTTTAGTTTTTGGTAGGAGTTACACAATAAAATACTGAGAAGTGATTGGAGCTTCATCATGTTAAAAACTAACTCTTAATTGCTTTTGTAAAAAAATTTATAATTTTCTTCAGCTTTTCTCTGAATTGAAACTATTTCAAAGTAAAAAAATAAAATTAAGCTAAAAAAGAGAGATAATTCTGTCCCCTTATTGGAGAGTTGATCCCATGGCACAGTCTGGTCACCTGTGCCATGGGCCACCTCTCCCTGGACACCACGTCGTCCCCTCGGCCACCTCACCTCAGGGTTCTCCTGTCTGTCCTCAGGGTCACATTGTCCACAACTGGAAGGTGCGATGGTTCACCCTTCAGCAGAACACGTTGCTGTACTACAAGCTCGAGGGGGGTCGGAAAGTGATCCCCCCCAAGGGCCGCATCCTGCTGGATGGCTGCACCATCACCTGCCCCTGCCTGGAGTATGAAAACCGACCAGTAAGTGAAGGCCCCCGCTTCCCAGCTCCTCCCTCTCACTCCCTGGACCCTCCCGTCTCTGGCCTCTTTGGTGAAGGTGGTGTGGGTCATGGGAAGAGCTGAATTACTGAAAAACCTGGACTCAAATCCTGGCTGCATCACGTACCAGGCATGTGACCTTGGGCAAGTAATTGCATCTCTTCGAGCCTTAGTCCCTCATCTATAAAATGGGATAAAATAATGACACCTGACTCTCACGACTGTGATGAGAATCATGAAGGTAACGGTGGGTCAAAACACCTTGTAGGCTAGGAGACACTACACAAATGTGAATAATTACTGCTACTTGGGGTTTAATAGGATGACTTTCATCCCCCGAGGGGCACATGTTCCAAAAGTTCGGGGCAGCTTCAACTCTACCATCAGAAACGAATCTGAATTAATCATTTACTGAGGGCCCATTAAGTACCAAGAAATTTGCTGGGCTTGGAGGTGTCAAGGAAGAAAATGGTAAGATTGCTTCTTTCAGTTAATGATCTTATTATGAAAGCAAGTGATTAACAGAAAAACATTCAGAGTTCCAAATGTTGGTACAAACGTTATTAGCCGCAGAGAACACTGTATTGCTGAAGGGGAGGAAAATGCCATCATAGGCTGTCTGCTCAGGTACAGCTTTGAGGGGGATAGAGGTTTGGGCAAAGATCTGAAAGAGGAAAGAGGCAGAGGTTCCGGGCAGGTAGAAGGTCTTGGGTAAAAGTGGAGGGACAGGTAGGGATAAATTTAGAGATCAGGATGGGCATTGTGGCCAAAGGGTATGTTCAATGAAGGAGTGGTGGGAGATTGGCTGGGGCCAGGTACAGGTAATAGGGAGCCATTGAAGGTCTTGACTGAGAGAAGGGGCTAGTGAAAACTCTCTTAGGAAGACCAAAATGAACACCTAAGCTCAGTTCCTAATAAGATAACTAGTTCCATAAAGAAGGGGTCTTACCATTTTCTTCTTTCTTATCATGTTTTTCTTCTCTGACTCTTCTAGACAAATTGATGAATCTTCTAAGTATAAGAAAATATTAATGACAGTCAATTCTGGGTAATGGGTAATGGGTTTACTGGTGTTTGTTTTGTACTCCTTTATAGTTTAAAATTTTTAAAAAATTTTTCTCAAATAGGAAACAAAAGGAGCTGTTAAAATAATCAGGCATGAAATGAGGCAGAAAGAAGGGATGAACCTGAGGAAACATTATGAAGGAAACATTGACAGGACATCGTTGACTGGATGTTGAGGGCAAGGGAGAGAGAGGCATTGAATATCATTCCAGCCTAAGAGGCTGCAAAAGTGAAATGTCATTCTGTAATTTCCACTGCAAACCTGGAAATGCCACTGATTAAAAGAGACGGCGTAGCTCTCCGTGGGGGTGGGATGGGACTGCTGGGGAGTGCTGAGCCTGGTAAGAGACTTGGGTCTGCATCTTCTTCCTTGTAGCATCATCAGACCAGACACAATGTCTGGGCACATAGCAGATGCTTAGTAAATGTTTGTTGAATAAATGGTTAATAAAAAAGAAAGATTTACAGATAAGTGAGACAGTTCTAAGAAGACAACCTAGTTTTCTAGGTGCATTTAAGACTCTGGGTTTCAATAAATTAAACCTTGGAACTTGCAGGTTAACTTTTGCTTGGGGGTGGTAATTTTTAAAAATTGGAGTATAATTGCTTTACAATGTTGTGTTAGTTTCTGCTGTACGACGAAGTGAATCAGCTATATGTATACATGTATCCCCTCCCTCTTGGACCTCTCTCCCACCCACCCCCCCATCCCACCCATCTAGGTCGTCACAGAACACCAAGCTGAGCTTCCTGTGCTTTATAGCATGTTCCCACTAGCTATCTATTTTACACATGGTGGTGTATATATGTCAGTCCTAATCTCCCAGTTCATCCCACTCTCCCCTTCCCGCCCCGTGTCCACATGTCTGATCTCTATGTCTGTGTCTCTATTCTAGATTCCACGTATATGCATTAATATACAATATTTGTTTTTCTCTTTCTGACTTATTTCACTCTGTATGACAGACTCTAGGGCTATCCACATCTCTACAAATGACCCAATTTCGTTCTTTTTTATGGCTGAGTAATGTTCCATTGTATATATGCGCCCCATCTTCTTTATCCATTCATCTGTTGATGGACATTTAGGTTGCTTGCATGTCCTGGCTATTGTAAATAGTGCTGCAATACACATTGGGGTACATGTGTCTTTTTGAATTATGGTTTTCTCGGGGTATAAGCCCAGCAGTGGGATTGCTGAGTCATATGGTAGTTCTATTTTTAGTTTTTTAAGGAACCCCCATACTGTTCTCCATAGTGGCTGTATCAATTTACATTCCCACCAACAGTGCAAGAGGGTTCCCTTTTCTCCACACCCTCTCCACTATCTACTGTTTGTAGATTTTCTGATGATGGCCATTCTGACTGGTGTGAGGTGATACCTCATGCAGTTTTGATTTGCATTTCTCTAATAATTAGTGATGTTGAGCATTTTTCATGTGCCTCTTGGCCATCTGTATGTCTTCTTTGGAGAAATGTCTATTTAGGTCTTCTGCCCATTTTTGGATTGGGTTGTCTGTTTTTCTGATATTGAGCTGCGTGAGCTGTTTGTATATTTTGGAGATTAATCCTTTGTCAGTTGCTTCATTTGCAAATATTTTCTCCCATTCTGAGGGTTGTCTTTTCATCTTGTTTATGGTTTCCTTTGCTGTGCAAAAGCTTTTAAGTTTAATTAGGTCCCATTTGTTTATTTTTCTTTTAATTTTCATTACTCTAGTAACTGGGTCAAAAAAGATCTTGCTGTGATTTATGTCAAAGAGTGTTTTTCCTATGTTTTCCTCTAAGAGTTTTATAGTGCCCAGCCTTACATTTAGGTCTTTAATCCATTTTGAGTTTATTTTTGTGTATGGTGTTAGGTAGGGTTCTAATTTCATTCTTTTACATATAGCTTTCCAGTTTTCCCAGCAAAGAGACTGTCTTTTCTCTGTTATATATTCTTGCCTCCTTTTCATAGATTAGTTGACCTTAGGTGCGTGGGGTTATCTCTGGGCTTTCTATACTGTACCATTGATCTATATTTCTGTTTTTGTGCCAGTACCACACTGTCTTGATTACTGTAGCTTTGTAGTGTAGTCTGAAGTCGGGGAGCCTGATTCCTCCAGCTCCATTTTTCTTTCTCAAGATTGCTTTGGCTGTTCGAGGTCTTTTGTGTTTCCATGCAAACTGTAAAATTTTTTGTTCTAATTCTGTGAAAAATGTCACTGGTAATTTGATAGGGATTGCATTGAATCTGTAGATTGCTTTGGGTAGTATTGTCATTTTCACAATATTGATTCTTCTAATCCAAGAACACAGTATATCTCTGCATCTGTTTGTGTCATCTTTGATTTATTTCATCAGTGTTTTATAGTTTTCTGAGTACAGGTCTTTTGCGTTGTTAGGTAGGTTTATTCCTAGGTATTTTATTCTTTTTGTTGCGATGGTAAATGGGATTGTTTCCTTAATTTTTCTTTCTGATCTTTCATTGTTAGTGTTTAGGAATGCAAGAGATTTCTGTACATTAATTTTGTATCCTGCAACTCTACCAAATTCACTGCTTAGCTCTAGTGGTTTTCTGGTGGCATCTTTAGGATTTGCTATGTATAATATCATATTATCTGCAAACAGTGACGGTTTTACTTCTTCTATTCCAATTTGTATTCCTTCTATTTCTTTTTCTTCTCTGATTGCCATGGCTAGGACTTCCAAAACTATGTTGAATAAGAGTGGCAAGAGTGGACAGCCTTGTCTTGTTCCTGATCCTAGAGAAAATGCTTTCAGTTTTTCTCCATTGAGAATGATGTCTGCTGTGGGTTTGTCATATATAGCCTTTATTATGTTGAGGTAGGTTCCCTCTATGCCCACTTTCTGGAGAGTTTATCATAAATTGTTGTTGAATTTTGTCAAAAGCTTTTTCTGCATCTATTGAGATGATCCTATGGTTTTTATTCTTTAATTTGTTAATATGGTGTGTCACATTGACTGATTTGCATATATTGAAGAATCCTTGCATCCCTGGGATAAATCCCACTTGATCATGGTGTATGATCCTTTTAATGTGTTGTTGGTTTCTGTTTGCTAGAATTTTGTTGAGGATTTTTGCATCTATATTCATCGGTGATATTGGTCTGTAATTTTCTTTTTTGTGTGTGATATCTTTGTCTCGTTTTGGTATCAGGGTGATGGTGGCCTCGTAGAATGAGTTTGGGAGTGTTCCTCCCTCTGCAATTTTTTGGAAGAGTTTGAGAAGTATAGGTGTTAGCTCTTCTCTAAATGTTTGATAGAATTAGTCTGTGAAGCCATCTGGTCCTGGACTTTCATTTGCTGGGAGATTTTTAAATTACAGTTTCAATTTCATTACTTGTGATTGGTCTGTTTATATTTTCTAATTCTTCCTGGTTCAATCTTGGAAAGTTGTACCTTTCCAAGAATTTCTCCATGTCTTCCAGGTTGTCCATGTTATTGGCATATAGTTGCTTGTAGTAGTCTTTTATAATCCTTTGTATTTCTGTGGTGTCAGTTGTAATTTCTCCTTTTTCATTTCTAATTTTATTGATTTGAAACCTCTCCCTTTTTTTCCTTGGTGAGTCTGGCTAAAGGTTTATCAATTTTGTTTATCTTCTCAAAGAACCAACTTTTTTGATCTTTGCTATAGTTTTCTTCATTTCTATTTCATTTATTTCTGCTCTGATCTTTATGATTTCTTTCCTTCTACTAACTTTGGGTTTTTTTTGTTCTTCTCTCTCTGGTTGCTTTAGGTGTAAGGTTAGATTGTTTAGATTGTTACATTGTTAGATTGTTAAATTGTTAGATTGTTTATTTGAGATTTTTCTTATTTCCTGAGGTGAGATTGAATTGCTATAAACTTCCCTCTTAGAACTGCTTTTGCTGCATCCCGTAGGTTTTGCGTTGTTGTGCTTTCATTGTCATTTGTTTCTATGTATTTTTTAATTTCATCTTTGATTTCTTCAGTGATCTCTTGGTTATTTAGTAGTGTATTGTTTAGCCTCCATGTGTTTGTGTTTTTTACAGCTTTTTTCCTGTAACTGACTTCTAATTTCCTAGCGTTGTGGTCAGAAAAGATGCTTGATACGATTTCAGTTTTCTTAAATTTTCCGAGGCTTGATTTGTGACCCAGGATGTGATCTATCCTGGAGAATGTTCCATGTGTACTTGAGAAGAAAGTGTATTTTGCCGCTTTTGAGTGGAATGTCCTATAAATATCAATTAAATCTATCTGGTCTATTGTGTCATTTAAAGCTTGTGTTTCCTTATTATTTTCTGTTTGGATGATCTGTCCATTGGTGTAAGTGAAGTGTTAAAGTCCCCCACTATTATTGTGTTACTGTCGATTTCCCCTTTTATGGCTGTTAGCATTTGCCCTATGTTTTGAGGTGCTCCTATGTTGGGTGCATAAATATTTACAATTGTGATATCTTCTTCTTGGATTGATCCCTTGTTAATTATGTAGTGTCCTTCCTTATCTCTTGTAACAGTCTTTATTTTAAAGTCTATTTTATCTGATATGAGTATTGCTACTTCAGCTTTCTTTTCATTTCCATTTGCATGGTATATCTTTTTTCATCCCCTCACTTTCAGCCTGTATGTGTCCCTAGGTCTGAAGTGGGTCTCTTGTAGACAGCCTATGTACGGGTCTTGTTTTTGTATCTGTTCAGCCAGTCTGTGTCTTTTGGTTGGAGCATTTAATCCATTTACATTCAAGGTAATTATCCATACGTATGTTCCTATTACCATTTTCTTAATTGCTTTGGGTTTGTTTTTGTGGGTCTTTTTCTTCTCTTGTGTTTCCCTCCTAGAGAAGTTCCTTTGCTGTAAAGCTGGTTTGATGGTGCTGAATTCTCTTAGCTTTTGCTTGTCTGTAAAGCTTTTGATTTTTCTGTCCAATCTGAATAAGATCCTTGCTGGGTAGAGTAATCTTGGTTGTAGGTTTTTCCCTTTTATCACTTTAAATATATCCTGCCACTCCCTTCTGGCCTGCAGAGCTTCTGCTGAAAAATCAGATGACAACCTTATGGGGATTCCCTTGTATGTTATTTGTTGCTTTTCCCTTGCTGCTTTTAATATTTTTTCTTTGAATTTAATTTTTGTTAGTGTGAGTAATATGTGTCTTGGTGTGTTTCTCTCTGGGTTTACCCTGTATGGGACTCTCTGCACTTCCTGGACTGGGGTGGCTATTTCCTTTCCCATGTTAAGGAAGTTTTTGACTGTAATCTCTTCCAATATTGTCTCAGGCCCTTTCTCTTTCTCTTCTTCTGAGACCCTTATAATGTGAATGTTGGTGCGTTTAATGTTGTCCTAGGGTCTCCGAGACTGTCCTCACTTCTTTTCATTCGTTTTTCTGTGTTCTGCTCCTCAGCAGTTATTTCCACCATTTTATCTTCCAGGTCACTTATTCATACTTCTGCTTCAGTTATTCTGCTATTGATTCCTTCTAGTGTATTTTTCATTTCAGTTATTGTGTTGTTCATCACTGTTTGTTTGGTCTTTAGTTCTTCTACGTCCTTGTTAAACATTTCTTGTATTTTCTCAATCTGTGCCTCCATTCTATTTCTGTGATTCTGGATCATCTTTACTATCATTACTCTGAATTCTTTTTCAGGTAGGTTGCCTATTTCCTCTTCATTTATTTGGTCTTGTAGGTTTTTACCTTGCTTCTTCATCTGTAACATATTTTTGTGTTGTCTTATTTTTCTTTGATGGGTGGGGCTGTGTTCCTGTCTTACTGTTTGTTTGGCCTGAGGCGTCCATTACTGGAGTTTGCAGGCAGTTGGATAGCGCTAGGTCTTGGTGCCAAGATGAGGACCTCCAGGAGATCTCACAACGATTAATATTCCCTGGGGTCTGAGGTTCACTGTTAGTCCAGCGGTTTGGGCTTAGTGCTCCCACCACAGGAGCTCAGGTCTGAGCCCCGGCCTGGGAATCAAGCCGCGCAGCACAGCAAAAAAAAAAAAAAAAAAAAAAGCAAAACAGTAACAAAGAATAAAAAATAAAATAAAATTGGAAAAATTAAAAATATATTAGGAAAAATAAAAATATAAATGAAACAACCACAAGGCAAAACAGAACCACGACAGCAAAAAAAAAAAAAAAAAAAAAAAAAGCCGCCTGGAAAAGGCCTTGGTGGCGGGCGGAGCTTAGGTGCAGCACGGCTGGAGGGGATCCCGGAGGGCTGAGGTTTAGGCCCAGGGCCCCAGCAGGCTCTCTGGGGCTCAAGCAGGCAAGGGAGACGCTAGCCTCGTTCCCCTCCGATCCCCCAGTACTCCGAAGGTCTCTCCCCATCCCTGCTAATCCCTGCTCCATGGGCGGGCTCCTCCAATCATGGGAACCCCTCCCTTCCCCCAGCCGCCCCTCAGGGGTGCCAGTCCCATCCCGCCTCCGCTTTTCCTCCCCTCCCCCTTCGCCCCAACATCCTACCCGGTTGCTCGGGGATTCCTCCCGTCCCTTTAGGTTTCCGAGGTCCCTGACCAGTGCCTGGTAGGGGCCCTAGTTGTGAGGAGACGCGAACTCCACCTCTTCCTACTCCGCCATCTTGGCTCCTCCTCCGCTGTAGGTTAACTTGTTGACCTGATACCGCTTCATAGTCTTTAAGGAACAGTGGAGAGCAGAAGTGCTGGTAGAACAGGCTGGCGATAGGAAAACTTTGTTCTGTGTTTCAAAAAAGGAGACAAGTTGCTAGCTGGAGCTGTGAACTTCTTGCTAATTCTACGTAAAATTCTCAGAGAAAATTGGCATCTGCCAGTCCATGACTACTTGAGGGGGAAGAAGCCAACAGGAGTCAGTAGGTTCACTAAGAACAAGTTATAAAGTGTATCGTGTGTGTGTGTGTGTGTGTGTGTGTGTGTGTGTTTTAATTAGGGAAGCTATAAAAAAGTGTGTCTGGGTTTCATGTGGAACTTTATAGTCTCTCCTGAGATCTTTTCGTTAAAATGGCGAACTACAGACTGACAGGGTGCTGGTTGAACTCATCTTTCCACGATGTTGATGAGTGAATCCATGTTAACTTGGAGGAACATGGTACTCTTTGGGACCATGAGCCCGCCTTGTCTTATCCACCATTTTTGCTGTTTAGGTGAAGGACTTGATGAAGTTTGCAAGCAAAGCGAGGTAGGAGCTAATACATTGGAAAACAGAATCAGAATGAGACAGAATCCTTCTGTTTTCCAACAGAAGTGGTGAGCCCAGTCTACTCAGATGACATTTAGTAGGATCAACATGCAAAATCTCAACAATGTTTGAAAAAAAACCCTAAATGCCCATTTAAAAGATGGAGGAGATGTGGCCCACCTGAAAAAGACTCTCAGCTGACTGCACAGAGCATCAAGCCCTGAGGATGCCACTGCTAATGAGACCTCAGGCCCATGCTGTCTTGTACCCCCAGACCTTCCCTGGAGCAGTTTGTTCCATTCCAAGGGTCATATTTTATGAGAATGTTGAACCAACTGCAGAACATTTAGCAGGGCATAAACTGGTTGAGAAAGTTTAAACAGTATCATATGAGGAACGTGTGAAAGACTTGGGATGATTAGACCCAATTAGAGAGAGGATGAAAAGGAACAGAACTAACAGTTCCTTCAAGGTAGGCATTAATAGCCTCATATGACAGATGAAGGAACTGAGAGTCAGTGGGTCCTTTAATGTGCCCAAATGTCCATAGCTAAGTATCCACATCAGTGTGACCTGGAAGCCTGTGCATTTCCCACTTCAGCACAGGGGCTGTCATAGGAGGTGAGCTTAATCTATGTGGTTCTAGAAGGCAGAATCAGGAGCAGAGAGACCGAGTGCCCAGGAAGCAGACCCTATGCTAATGAGTCTGTCCAAAGGGGAAAGGTGATGAGCTCCCCGTCACTGGAGGTATACAAGCAAATCTTTAAAGACCACCAGCTGGGGTGTGGTTGAGCGCTCGGGCACTCGGCAGTCACTGGACCACGTGGCCTCCCAGATTCCCCTCGGTTCTGTCATTTTAGCTGCTCAGCCAGCATTCTCTTGCCTGCTTGGTCTGACTGGCTGTTTTCCCACAGCTCCTCATTAAGCTGAAGACTCAAACATCCACGGAGTACTTCCTGGAGGCCTGTTCTCGAGAGGAGAGGGACGCCTGGGCCTTTGAGATAACAGGAGCTATTCACGCGGGGCAGCCGGGGAAGGTCCAACAGCTTCACATATTGAAGAACTCCTTCAAGCTGCCCCCTCACATCAGCCTGCAGTGAGTGCCTGGGCCCTGCCCTTGCCCTATCTGGCCTGGCTGCAGACTCTTCTGTGTGTGTGCAGCGGGGATGCGGGGTTGGGGTGGGGTTTGGCGGGGGGAGCGGCCTGTGGCTGTTACCCAGGCCTGACTGGTACCACCATTGTGCTTCAGGGCCTTTCGCTGTCGCTGTCCTGCTTACATTGTTTTCTCTGCCTGGGAGTGGCCCTACCTACCTGCCCTGGGAACCTCTTGGGGCCTCTGCTGCTCCTGCCCCCCTCAGTGTCTTGACACCCTCTCTTCAGTTTCACCCAGGGTGCTCAGGGCTATGTGACAGCTCCCCAGGAATCCCTGCTCACCCAAGTCGTTAGTCTTGTTTGCAGCCTGGGGGCAAGAACGATGTGTTCCAGTAGCGGTTGCATTCTCACTCTGTGGGATTCTTCATCCATTCATCCATTCATTCATTTATTCATTCATTCAAGAAACAGTTACTGAGTGCCTACTGCATGCCATACATTGCTCTAGGTGCTCAGGAGATGCAAATGAGAATAAACAAAGTCTCATCTCAGGGGCTTTCCAGCCCAAGTACATAAACAGAGAATGAGAAAAGATCTTCCATTTGTGGCAGGAATCATCCCACAGAACAGAAGGAAAACAGTAGTGGAGGCGATACTATAAAGTAGGGACGGATGAAAGGAGTTCCCATCATGGAATCTCTTACATCAGCCCATCTGCAGGAAATACCCCCTAACCTTCCAGGTAGCAAAACTACCAAAAAGCTTCATACCAGGCTCTGGGATCTTGATTGTGCATCTAGGGCGCGGCTGAACCGTGGTGAGTGCAAGGAGGACCAGTGGCAGATGAGTGTGGGTTCAAGTGATGGGTGACTTTGAGAAGTAGCTGGAGGAGTTTGAACTTTATGCAGTAGATCATAGAGAATCATTACTGAACATTCTTTTGTTTCTAAATTAAAAGCCACAGCTCATTAGTTCTACTACAGAAGTAATACCTGTCTAGTCTAGAAATATTAGAACATTTAGATGACCAAGAAGAAAAAGAAATGTCCCCAAATCCTACCTCTCAAATCCTGATGCATAATGGAATACCCCTTTTTTTGCGATGTGTATCATCCCATGTGCCATGTGCTTTACATCCTTAGCAATGACTTTTGGACCCTCCCTCATACCTGTCAGTGTGACCAGGGTCCCTCTCCTTTGCCTTCCTTCTGTGTAGTCGCATCGTGGACAAGATGCACGACAGCAGCAGCGGAATCCGGCCAAGCCCCAACATGGAGCAGGGAAGCACCTACAAAAAGACCTTCATAGGTGAGCCTCCCCTCTCGGGGGCCGGACCAGGCACCGGAAACCTGGGGCTTGGTGATCCGGGACTCAGTGTGCTTGAGCGGCTTGTGTTGAGGCCAGAGCTGCCTGCCAGCCGAGGGGCTGGCCTGCGATGGCCACATGTGAGTGCGGCCACAGCTCTGAGCAGCAGGTGTGACCTTCGGTCTGCTCTAGGGCAGAGCCCCAAGGCTATGCAAGGCTGCCCAAGAGGTCCAGGTCAATGAGGTCACAGCCAAGCACCCCTGAGGAAGCTGGTCTGGAGCCTGTCGTCTTACGGGTGCTGCCCTTACCCTGATGCAGGCTCCTCCCTGGTGGACTGGCTCATCTCCAACAACTTCGCAGCCAGCCGTCTGGAGGCCGTGACCCTGGCCTCCATGCTCATGGAGGAGAACTTCCTGAGGCCGGTAGGCACCCGAAGCACGGGAGCCATTCGCTCTGGGGATCTGGCTGATCAGTTCCTGGATGACTCCATGGCCCTGTACACTTTTGTAAGTTAGGGAGTAGGTTCCTGTTGCCACTGGGGCAGAGAGAGGAAGAGGCAACAGAGTGGGGGGGCGGGCGGGGATCCACAGTCACGGGTGAGAGGGCAAGCTTCACCCCAGGTGGAGTGGGTTTTCTGTATGGAGGCTTTTCCTTTCCCCCGCAGTAGCCTCCACAGCCTAGAACTAGGACTTTTTGGTAACAGAGTCCTTGCTCTCTCCTTCCCACTAGGCTGAGAGCCCCAAGAGGAAGATAAGTTCCAAGGAAGAAATCAGTCTCAGCACCGTGGAGTTAAGTGGCACAGTGGTAAAGCAAGGCTATCTGGCCAAGCAGGTATGGCCGCCTTGGAGCGGGGAGCAGATGGGCAGTTCACAAGCTCGGGGGAGGCAGGAATCCCCGCAAAGGGCGGGAAGGGCTGAGACTGCCAGGGGCACTAATTATCAGCAGAATCTGCTAAAGTCAGGGTCCAGTGGCAGCCACCGGGAGCAAATCAAGGGGCATGCACATGTCCACTCGCGCATACACGAGCCCCAGACAAGGGGGCGTTCCGGGAAAAGTGCACACAAGTAGTTATCACAGCATTAGAAAACAATGCCTGTGTCACTGCCCAGTTCACTTATTTGTCTGGAAGGGCATTGCCTACTGGTTGGCATTTTGCCTTTGCTGGCTTTCTGCTCCCTGAGGCTTCCTGGGGTCTCTGCCTGCTTTTGTGGGACTCTGCCTGCCCCCTTGAGAAGTATTTTCTCCACCTACTTCAGTAGGTTGAAGGTGAAATTCTGCAGTGTAATCTCTGTGTTTAAAAACTGACCGTGGCCACTGCTCCTACCACGTTGGGAGAGCGGCCACGTTAAGCGGGGACAGCCGGGTCACAGTCACACCTGCGGCATGTCCACCTGTGCCTGCAAACCAAGCTGCCGCATCCTGGCATGTGAGGTGTAAGCCAGTCTCCTACACACCTCTTGTGTCTGTGCACTCCTGACACGCCACGTGAATGTGTGCATCTGTACAACACTGCTCAGCACCGTTCCCATCTTCTTGGAGCACTCGATGTCATTGTCACCTGCTTCTTGCGTATCAGGATCCCCTTCTGCTCTTAGATTGCTTACCGTCCACGTAACTGCCTGTTTATTCCAAGGGCTCTGCTTCTGCTGGGCCTGAAGGGAGTCTGGTGAGGGGAGGTAATGAGGTCCTGGGAGAGGAGGAGGGTGTGGGAGGGACTCGGGGTGCTCCAGACTAGAGGGTTAAGGAAGCTTTGTGACCTAGGGGTGAAGCCACAGTCACACGCACGGCAGTATCTTCCACGCTTAGATTTAAACATATAATTGATTGTTTCTTACTCTTTTTTTTTTTGCAGTAGAGTTGATTTACAAGGTCGTGTTAGTTTTTGGTGTCCAGCAAAGTGATTCAGTTATAAATATATATATACATATTCTTTTTCCTATTCTTTTCCATTATGGTTTATTACAGGATATTGAATATAGTTCCCTGTGCTATACAGTAGGACCTTGTTGTTTATCCGTTTTATATATAATAGTTTGTATCTGCTAATCCCCAACTCCTAATTTATCCCTCCCCCACCCCCTGTCCCCTTTGGTAACCATACGCCTTACTCTTTTTCTGATGCAGAATGCCGAAGTGGTTTTCACTGTATATAAGTGCACATATATTCCTGTAGGTGTAGGTTTGTTTTCAGACTAAGTTGACGCTTAAAATTTGGTGCCCTTGGGTTCAAGTTTGCCTGTGAGTTCTTGGTCCAGTTGAAACCTGTGACCTCCCTGTCCTCCGTGTGCCCTGAGTGGTGTCCAGGCAGTGCTCCCCCTTTCTTTCAGTGCTGACCCTCTTTGGCTGTGTCAGCTCGGCTAAAGGTGACTGCTGTTGGTGAAGTGTCACTGAGCCGTGAAGTCCATGACACGTCACTGCAATCCCCAGGTCTCCAGGCTCTTTTGAGAAAGTCGTTCATTGGAGCAGGCTGGCTGGGAGGTTCGAGGTTCCGCACTGGAGGCACAGAGGTGGGAGGAAGTGACTGAGAGCTGTCACCGATGAGCCTTGCACCCTCTCTTTGCCTCAGGGGCACAAGAGGAAAAACTGGAAGGTGCGGCGCTTTGTTCTGAGGAAGGACCCGGCTTTTCTGCATTACTACGACCCTTCCAAAGTGAGTGCCTTGTCATGCTCCCAGACACATCCCTCCAGAGCAGAGCAGGCAGCTGGCTTCCCCTCCGCCCTTCCTCCCAGCATCCCTACCATAACTCCCACCCACTGTGCCTTTCCTTCCACGGTGCAAGCTACCCCTCACAGTCTGATCACTCCTTTCTTTCATCACATTGTTGCCTGCTCAGTGGATCTACATTGTTTTGAGAGGCAAAGCGTCTTTCAGTTTCTCCAAAGCTGGCTGTGTGCCTAGGGAAGGTGAGGTGGGCTGATAAAGAGACTCCTAACTGGTGCTTTCTAGTCTCTTTTCACCCCTTTCCACCCAAAGAGTCCATGAATTCTGCCCCCTCAACCTCATGTCCCCACCAACGTTTTGAAAGGTTTCTTTTACCATTTAATATTTAAGCCATAATTCTGAGTTTCAGATAATAAGTATTCCTGCATGCTGGGTTTGATCTAATTCCAATCAGAAGAAAAGAAAAATGTCCTTCTGGTCAGCCTGTTCAGCCTTGTCTTGGTAGATGTATTCATTTGTTTTTTGAAATAAGAATGGACATTCCTCCCTTGCTGAGCTTCAGTCAGGAACCCCACCCTAAGCTGAGAAACTGAAGGAGCTTGAAACAGCCCCCCACCCCGGGACCCTGCTAGACCACAGGGAGGGCCGAGGGACAGGGAGGGCCGAGGGACAGGGAGGGCCGAGGGACAGGGAGGGGGTTGGCACTGCTGCAGCTGGCGGTGGAATGAAGAAGCCCGGACTTCCTCGCTGGTGCAGACGACTTGCCATGTGATGTCCAAGTTCAGCCTCAACTGCTGTTACAAATGACTCCACAGACTACTTTAGCAGGCTGACTGCGGGTGGTTATAGATGAGAGGGTGACTCTTCTTTTTTGTGCCTTCACACAGTTCCTAATCAGGTCTCCTTTCCTTTGCAGGAAGAGAACCGGCCAGTGGGTGGGTTTTCTCTTCGTGGTTCACTCGTATCTGCTCTGGAGGATAATGGCGTTCCCACTGGTAAGGGGCAACTTTCGCCCTGGCCTGATCTCGGGGGCCTCCCTCCTGTGCTCTCAGTTAACACTCTGCTGATGAAGGGCTAAGCTGTGAGGGCTGATGGGCTTTCTCAGCGAGACGATGAATGGTGTGAGCTTTGAAGCTGATTAGAGAAAGGGCAAGTGGGGTGTTCTTAGTGTGTTAACAACACAACTAAATGACCCTTGTCTTTCATATTCTTTCCCATCCTTTTCTGTACTGGCCCATAGGCTTCCACCTAAGAACAGTAGCTTACAATAGTGCTTAAGGATTGACAACACACTATTAGCACACTAATTTCACAATAGACAGTTGAGGTAGGAGGATAGTATTATTCTTCACTTATGGATGTAGAGATTGAGGTTCAAAGAAGTTAAACAATTCAAGTCAAATCCCACATCTGTGTCTGGTTTTAACATAAACATACTGGACTCTTTGATGTGAGTTAGACTGTAGACCTGTGGTTTGCATAGGGGGCAGGCCAAGAGGGCTTCCAAGAATGTCCAGACATAGCACTGGCAGGCCTTAAGGCACAGGTGAGGGAGAGGGGATGGACAGGAGGAATACAGGAAAGCACACATCTGGTGGGATTTCCTAACCATACACATTTGTACTAAGAAATACTTCATGGTATGTGTTTTTGTCTGTCTCAGTTGACTTTCAGCTACTCCCAGCTGAAAGCAGACATGGATGTTCACTCGCTGATTTTTTTTTTTTCTTCCTGCCTAGGGGTTAAAGGGAATGTCCAGGGAAATCTCTTCAAAGTGATTACTAAGGATGACACACACTATTATATCCAGGCCAGCAGCAAGGCTGAGCGTTCAGAGTGGATTGAAGCTATCAAAAAGCTAACGTGACAAGGACCTGAGGGAATGGGATCAGGATTCCTCCCTCTTAACAGATGACACAGGATTTCCTGGAAAACGGGAATGTGTTAAGACTTTTAGCTTTTTCTATTTTGTACTGCTTTGGAGTGAGATTGGTGAAGAGTTCCTTAGATTACAGTGGGCAGTGGTGCTATTTCCTTCCCCACCTTCAAAGTTAACATGGAAATGCTAGAATAGCCATTAGGCATCAGCATCTTGACTTTCGCTCATCATCACAACCAGCCATTCCTTGGGTACCAAAGTAGGTTTCCCTTGTCACACTAACTGGCCATGTTGTAATACTAAATAAAACACTATAGTCTCATGGTGGCGCTCTCTGAAATGCTGTCAGCAACTCATTCTTTGGAATGAATAAAAATTGTTATTTGTTCCTGGCTATTAGAATTCCTATACCAAGTTTTAGTTTTCAAAGGTTTTTCATGCTTAAGGCTATACGAATTATTAGGCAAGCTGATTATAAAAACATCTCAAGTGATCTGTCACTAAAACATGCCTCATCTTAAAGTGGGGATGGGGGGCAAAATTTTGAAAATATCGTTTTGCTTTGAAAAATAAGCTTTCGTAAGTATTATACGTTGCAGAAAAGAAATCATGGACTCAGACAGATTAGTCACACATATAAAAAAAGTAAAATTACAGTTTTTCTGTGGATAAAAATGTCATGTAGATAGACAGAGCAGGAGTTTGTTGAAGGACAGGAACAGGAGCTCTCTAAAGGACACAGAAAGATGTCAGTGGGAAAAGAATTAAATCAAGGCATGAAATTTTGGGTTTTAGAATGAAGATTAATGGAGACAAATAGGTACCAAGAAGCTTCACCAGTTAGGAGGTTAATCTGAAGTAGTGAAAAGTCTGCATCATACAGTATCTTTAAAAACATTTTTATTACTTTCAAGTTTAATACAGTAATCTGCCAAGTACAAGTGCTTCGGCTTCCTTTAATGAATAGATACGTAACTTACATTTAAGGGGAGTGGATACTTCCAAAGTGCTTAAGTAAAAATTCATTCTCTTCAATAGTTTGAACTGTCTCCTCTTAATCTTGTCTAGAATAACTGATCTGAGGTTTTACTTTAATTCCTTACATTCTAAGAGACTGCCTTTTAAAGCACCATTTTCCATTTGGCATTTCACCAAGGTCTATGTCCTTGGAATTAGTTTCTTTATTGCTTCTTGTTATCAACAGGTGTTTACCTGAATTAAACTGCATTTGGTTTGATGGCTTCTTGACTCTAAATTAGCACAATTACACCCCACTCTATATGGTATCAGTATCGTGTGTTGAAAAGTAGTTGACTATCACATTGAGGCAAACCAGGGGTCAACTCTCGCCAAGAGTTCTAGCACTTGAATTTTTAAAAATCCGGAACCATTTACACTGTTCTTGATGTAAAAGTAGCTAGGTCAAGTACGGCAGCTGAGTAGTAACTGTACTGCTTAGCACGTCTCTGTAGGTTTCCACTAAGTGTTTGAGCATTATCCATGTAAGTAATGGCTTGTCTTGTTTTACTAGAAAACATGAAAAATGGTCTGCGTTCATATTTTTCCAGGCCATTTAAGATTTTCAACTAATTATGCCTAATGGAGACTCAAACTATTTTCAGTTATGAGTCGATAACCACTTGACCTCAAAGGCAGCATGGGGGATAGATGAAATTGTCCATTTTTAATGAAGAGTCTTTGTGGGGAGAGATCCATTTGGATAAACTGGTCAATTGTCTTTGTCAATCTGTTCAAGTTATTTGGAGCTGGGTGTGATCTTGTTCTCATATTTGAAAGTGATACTTTTAGGTCACCAGGGTAAGTTTAGTTAGTTCTCTCCTTCATGATCAGTGAGGTATTGATCTTTTTTCTCATAAGGGTCATAAATTTGCAAAATTGTTGCGAAACTGAGCAAAAGACCTGCATGGGATAAAATCACTCACCACTGATGCCACTGGTATTTCTCGACAGTTATGGCTTTTGAAGTATTAAAAAAAAATTCAGTAAACAAAGTGAAAATTCAATTCCTCTGCTTACAGCAAACATTTAAGGAGCACCTGTTACAGTTTGATAACATTCTTGATGCTGTGAGCTTTATAGACTTTTTTTTGACTCCTCAGAAAGACTGAAGTGAAAATTATGTGCCAGATTCTCCTCTAAATATTCCCAGTATGCAAGCCAGCAATCATGGCTCCCTCGTGGAAACGGTTATATGAAATTAGACTTCTGGATTTAAAGAGCTAGTAGAGGCTGCTAAATTAAACAAAGGGACAAACCTTCAAAAATGGCTCAAATGGCTCACCGACACACTCTTCTATTTTCCATTCCCTTTAACACTGAGGTTAAGTCTAGTCCTGGACTGACTAAGGTGGGTTAGGTTTAATCTTCTAAGAAGTATTTCTTGGGAATGATTAGTAAAATTAATTTATCTAGTACCTCAAGTACCCTAAGAGATTAAATTTATGAAGCAGACCAAAGTTAACTTAAGACTTTCTACACCCTGGCTACTGTAACTGTAACTGCAAACCATACGTTATCTATGAAATTTATTTACCTTTGTATATATTATTTATTTACCTTTAGAACAATCAGCTCTTAAAGAAAAAAATGATGGAAACACAGAAAAACCATTGTAATTGTGTTCAAACAGATCCCCACTCTATTATGAAGAGAACTGAAGCTTCTACGTGGCACCTAGCAAATATTTTACTGGAAAAAAACCCCAAAAGTTGGGTAATGAGACTCAAATAACTTAATTTAAAAAGCAGCATCTTTTTCTTAAAAAAAACACCCCTAAAACCTTTACCACCCTGAATTACAAACTCAAGGCAAGCAGCTTAGTACACCAACAAGGACCAGTGTGATAAATTCTCCCTCATACCACATGCTGTCATCAGTCTCAAATAGGTAAAAGGCACACAACCAATGTAATTCTTTAGTTGCATTTTAAGGCTTTTTCCCCCTAGGAGTAAACTTTCACTAATTAAAATTATGTTCTCTAAACCCTCCCTTTGAAAGGATCTGCTATATTGATCCTTTAGGTCACCTGCCTTTATATTACTACATTTCAAATAAAATGAAGATAATAGAATTAGGGTCTCAGTAATCATAATGCTTTTAACTGGTGACAATAAGGAAGAAACCTATGGTTAAATATCCCAGAAATTTATTTAATGTTTGCTTGATACATTTTATATAGAAAGGTTAGGACTATTTGCTTTGGGTGCCCCTCGTAAGTCTCATGGAGGCACTGAACTACAAAGGGGTGCCAATCTGGAGACATCAGAAATGGAAATCACACGCCCCATTTTATGACTGTTCTTAAAGATTTGTCTCTAGTGAAATCAGGCCACTCCCTTAAAAAATGCTCAAGGTGTCAGAGCTACTGTGTGAAAACAGCTGACATTTAGGAGGGCATTTCACGTTTTGGTCTGTTGGAACATTTAAATACTTCGAAATAAAAAATATTCAGCTTTGAAGTTTTCAATACTGGAAAACTTTCAAGTCTAGGGTTAACAGCCAGGAAGGCTGCTTTGTGTTCCTTAAACTGGACTCTGTTGCCCACAAAGTTAATCTTCGGCTTTGGCTTCCATTTCTTCTGCATCGTCATCTCCATCCACTTCGGCATTTTCTCTCTCCAGCCTCTCCAGCTGCCTTGCAAGTTCAGTCTCATCTGTATCTGTGACCACTTTGGGCTGTGGAAGCAGAGGCACAATTTCAAAGTGAAGTAGTTAAACAGTACACAAATTCAATTTCAATAGTATTACTGCCTGGTATTTTAACTCTTAAAAAAACACTTTGCTAACAACTCTGCCCTATCTGTTCACTTTTGAGTGCTGAAATATCACCAATAAATTCCATGAGATAAATAATAAAAGACATTTATGAGAGTAAGACAATACAGGAAAAGAAAACATATATATTAAAACCTAATACATTTTCTGTAATTTCTAACAAGCTAGAACGGAAAATATATGAAAATAATTGCAGTGGCTGTATCTTTCAAATACACAAAAAGATGTCCTGTAAAAATGCATCTTCTGGCTTCAAAATAAATTACTTACTATTCTTTTCCACAGAAGAAATTATTTTGAAAATTATATATGAAAATTAGTTTTTGTTCTTGTTGAGATGAGGAAAGTATGAGACTATTCTTGTTTTTAATTCTGAAATCAAATTTTAAGCATTCTACATTAAATTCTGGCAATAACCAATCACTTATTTTCATTGTCTATATTTTTTTCCTTTTGGGGGATCAGTGACCACAGTCCTGAATAACCATCCCATGAGAGTTCTTATTTACTTATAAACACCCTTTTAGGAACTCTCTGAGTCAATGATTATTTTATGCTTAGGGGAGTTGTAATCTTAAACGCATCTCATGTTTTAAAATGACTCCGATTAGACATTTTAGAATGCAAATCACTTAGATCATTTAAATTTCTTAAGAACTTTAAGAACAAGGCAAAAAACCCCAGTATTGACCTCACCTCCATTTGAACATTGAAGACGCCCCTCTTTTCCTCAATCTTTTCTTTTATAACAGCCATAGCTTGGTTGAGGACAGAGAGGCCTTCTGTTCTCTCCAGGGTGGTTGTAGTCATTACATACCGAGGAGGAGCTATTAGATTAATCTAAGGAAGACAAAATTCAATTATGAATGTACCTATACAACACACAACAATGAGGATGTTCGAGAATCGTTTTGCTTATCTGCTGCTTTAACAACAAATCACCCCAAAACTTACTCCCAATTCTGCAGCACAGCAATTTGGAGTAGTTTGTTTAGGTAGCCAAAATTAACTGATACTATGATCTAATCCAGTAGTATAAACAGGCTACTGCAATACCAAATATGAAGGATTATGACTTCTGGGTCTTTGGTGGCTAAACTAACTATAGCTATCATTGGCACAATGGATAATTTGTCTCTAAAATTCCTGTTTGGTTCCAAACTAAACTGATAGAAGAAATTCTTCTATGAGATTCTGAATAACAACCATCCAGTTAATTTTATTGCTAATGAAAGATTCAAGGCAAACATCTTGAAAGCTCTGTGTGAATATGAGAGAATAAGTTGCTCTTTTCAAGATTCTATGAGCATTATGGGCACAGTGACTCTTTACTGTAAAGCAGGCTTAGCACAGCTGGCCCCTTGGCACTAAATACCAACAGGAATCTCCATCCACTGTGACAGTAGCAGTAGCTACAACAAAAAGCCTACACATAATTGTAAACATCTCCTAGAAATATCATATCAAGAACCACTTTTCATAACATTTGTTATGAGACATGATCATTAAAAAAATCTGGTTTGATTTGGTTTAGGTGATTTTGGTTTATCAGGGAGGGAAAAAACTGACTACTCACCTTGATGGGCATGGTTTCTGTAGAACAATTCAAACCTGCTCTCAGGGCTTCTTTTACAGCATCGATGCCTTCATAACCATAACAAGCCACTTCAATATCTAAAATTATAAAAATTCAAAAGCTTATACCAAAAAAATGCAAAAATTTTTTTTAGAGGTTTAAAAGAAATTAGAGACATGACAAATACACTAGTATTCAAATACGTATGAAAGCTTTCATCATCCTTTCAATTATCAATCAATCCCAGCCATTAATTTTCATAATTAAAAATATCTGAATATGTACTGAAATTGTATCTTCTCATTCACATCAAGCCCCTGAATGATGAAACTATAAAAAAACCAGAGAAATTTAACGAACACCTTGAATTCTGGCTATGTCTGGGTTAAAAGTCATGATTTCAACCCCTCTGTGCTTCAGTTCCTTATTTGTAAAATGGAGATGAGGAGTGTGATGAAGACTGAATGAAATAATAACCACAAATTGTTTAGAACAGTTTAAAAACTGCATACCCTCTGACCCAGCAATTCTACTTTTAAGAATCTGCCTTACCGAACACTTGTACAAATGGGTAAGTGTATATGTATAAGGGTGTTAATTTGCAGTGTTTTTTGTAATACAGTTGACCCTTGAACAATACAGACTTGAACTGAATGGTCTGCTTACAAGTAGAATTTTTCAACAGTAAACACTACAACACTACACGAACCATGGTAGTTGAATCTTGGACTCAAAACCACATATACGGAGGACTAAGTTATATGTGGATTTTAGACTGTACAGAGGGTGGGCAACCCTAACTCCCCCACGTCGCTCAAGGGTCAACTGCTATAAAAAGACTGGCACAACCTAAACACTCATCAAGAGGAGACTGGCTTATATCAAGGTTTATCATTCTATGGAATATTACTTAGCTATTCAAAATGAGAAAGATTCCCGTGTTCTACATGAAAGGGCAGCCATGATACACCAAGTGGAAAAAGCTAGTTGAAGAAAATTTTGCATAGTATTCATCCTTATAAAAACATAAAAATTTACATCTGAATATAAACAGCATACATTCCTATACACCATATGTGGATAGGAAAAATCTCTGCTGAAAGAATATATTGCAAACTAACATAACAATGGTTAATCCAGAGGCCTGGGAGGATGTTACTGGACTGCTGGAATTTTAAAGCATGCACTAAAACAAAATAATCGCCACCCCCCATGCCCCAGAAAGCGGGCTAACTTAAGGTTAGCTGAACTCATTTACTTGCGTCAATATATATGTATTTTATAATTCTGTAAAAGCAAAGATAACTTAATTTCTTTAACTTTTCGTGTTATGAAAAACGTTTAGAAAAAGGGAGATGTTGATGTAGCAACATATTCTTTGGTGAGGCTCATTATGTAACAGCTTTTTTGGTACATGCAAAATATTTTAAACATCATTTAAAAAATCATTTACCTGCTCGAATTTTGACAGCCTGTGGAGTCAAACGCCTATTAATATTGTTAATGAGTACTTCCCGTTCATCTTCATTCAAATCTAAGCCATCCAAAATAGATGGGTCTCTGATAATTAAAAAAAAAACAACACACACATACACAAAACAAAATGTCAAGGTTACTTTACTGATAATTAGGACACCAAACATAATACCACAGAATAATGGTTAAGAGCACAGCCTTCAGTGTCAGAATTAGAGTTCAAATCCTAGCTTCACAATTTAATCACTATGTGTTTTTGGGCCTTTCTAGACCTCAATTTCCAAATATGTACAATGTGAATGAAAACAGTGTATCTCACTGGATTGTAGTATTAAATGAGATAATGCAAGTAAAGCGTTTAGGCCTGTATGACAAACAGAAAACATCCAACTGATTATTATTAAAGGAAAAATTTTAGAGATCTGGCTAAAGCAAGCAATTTAAAATGTCGCCTATATAGGCATACTTTGAAGATACTGCGGGTTCACTTCCAGACTGCCACAATAAAGCATGTATAGCAATAAAGTGAGTCACACATCTGGTTTCTCAGTGCATACACAAGTTATGTTTACACTATACTGTAGTCTATTAAGTGTTCAATAGCATTATGTCTAAAAAAAGTATATAACTTAATTTAAAAATACTTTATTGCTAAAAAATGGTAACCATCATCTGAGTGTTCAGAGAGATGTGATCTTTTTGCAATAGTAACATCAAAGATCACAGATCACGGTAACAAAATAATGAAAAATTTTGAAATATTGCAAGAACTACCAAAGTGTAACAGAGACATGAAGCGAGCAAACGCTGTTGGAAAGCTGGCGCCAAAAGACCTGCTTGATGAAGCGTTGCCACAAACCTTCAATTTGTAAAAAAAAACACAGTATATGCGAAGTGCAATAAAATGAGTTATGCTTATACATCTCACATCCCACTATAATTAAGCATTTCCATGTAATTAGCAGTCCCTGATTCAAGGAGCTTAAAAAGAACAAAAACATGGAAAAAATTTTTAAAAAACAAACAGAAGTGCATCCCTGGGGGTGAGGAGAGGAAGATATTAATTAGTGGGGTCAGGAAGGGCTTCATGGGTGAAGTGGCATTTCATCTGACCCTTGTAAGTGCCACAAACAGGGACCACAGTCTTAGTCACTGGCATGTTTGCTGAACGAATGAACAAATGGAAAAAATGAAATGACGACTAAAAGAATGGTAGGATTTTAACGAGCTAAGGTAGAACTTAAAGTTTTAAGAAAGTTATAACTGAAAGACAAACCAACAGAAAATGAGGAAATGAGATAAAAAGATGTTTCACAGAAGAAATACAAATGGTCAATAAACATATGAAATGCTGTTAACTTTACCAACATCCAGCAAAATGCAAATCAAAACAAGACACTACTGTACGTCAATCAGTTTGGCAAAAAAAAAAAAAATCTGAGATATATACCAAATGTTGATGAAGAGGGAATATAAATTGTAGAACCAATTTGGAGAGTACTTTGGCAAAACTAAGTAAATTTAAAGGTGCATATAATCAACCCTATGACCCAACAATTCTATTCCTAGGTATCTTAGAAATTCCCAGACATTGTACAGAGAGACATGTACGACATTTGTCATAGCAGTTTTGAAAAGTAGGGGGATAAAAGGGCGGAGGGGATTATGTAAAAATCTCTTTATAGAGGAATGAAGCATATTCTCACAATGAAATACTACATAGAAATTAATATGCAGTAGGTATACATCTATCAATTTGGAGAAATTCTGGTCAATAATAGCATTATGAGTAAAAATGTACAGAAAAGCTTGTTACAATGATAAATTATTTTTTGTTTAAACAAATTATTTAAACATAAAAAAGATTCTATACATACTTTTCATAACCTACCCACACATGTATATGTATATAAATGATAATGATACATACTAATTTCAGAATAGTGGTTACCACTGATAAGTGACCGGAATTCTGGCTTGGGAGGAATAAAATATCGTTTCCAACAATCTCAGAAATTATATTTAATTATTTAATTAAGAGAAAAAAAATGAAGCACATGTGGCACAGAATTATCATGAGTTAAATCTGGACAGTTGCAACATGTCTGATGAAGCAAGGAAAGAATGTGAACGGTGATGAGTGAATGTTAATTCGTTAAGATGAATGTTAATTTGTTAAGAATGTAACCTGTTATTTGTTAAGAATGCAGAGTGGTAACGGAGACGGGGTGGAGGCAGAAGCTAGAGAGGTAAGCAGGGCTGATAATGACAGCAAACCAAGGTAAGACATGTACTGACTGAGGAGTCCAGGACTGAAGTCAGGGAGGACAGAAATACAAAGCAGTGCTTGATGGTTAATAGCATAAGCTCTGTAGCATAACTACAATGCCTGTGTTTGAGGCTCTACCATTTGGTAGCTGTGTGAACTTGGACAATTTAATCTCATCTCAATTTCCTCATCTAAAAGATAGGAATAATAATGACACTTATACCATAGGTTGTTGTGAGAATATATAAATGTTAGCTGTTATTATTATTCTCACCTTTCCCACAAGGTGATATTTAAAAAAAAAATAAGTCACATGAGGGGAGGGGGTAAACTAGAAGGTATTTGGAGCCTCTGATGAGTAGGCCTGATGGAGGTTCTAACAGTTCTAAGCCCCACTTGGCCATTCTGAGGGCTGAGGAGACCAATAACCCTTGGCAGCACAAGGGCTGGGAAAGTAACAATGCAGTGGTGAGGCTGCTTGTGAGGTATTAACATCTAGGAAGGATTGGGAGGTGCAGAAGTAGAGCAGTAAGTACAGAGAACTTAAGAAATCTGGCTGTTAAAAAGAGAGGACACAGTGCTTGTGACAGGAGAAAGTAGAGGGGAGGTTGAAAAGTTCATTTTTAGTATAAATGGGAGAAATCTGAGCATATTTTTATGCTGATGGAGCAAAACCAATAAAGAAAAAGGCTGAAGACCCAAGAGAGGGAATAGTAGATGGAAAGACATCCCTTAGGAATACCTGGGCACAGGTGGTAAGATTACTTTGAGAGCAGGAAGGATCCAAATTCCAGTATGACAGGAGCACAGGAGGTAGTGACAGGTGGGATGGAGATAAGTTGGCTGAGAAAGTGGAAGTAGAGGTGATCCTGTGCAATGGCTTCTACTTTCTTTTTTAGGTAGTGAGCGCACCAGGTGAGAGTGAGAGGAGAGGGACAGAGTGGGTATCTGAGGAAGAGTGTGGAGAAGTTCTAAAATAGCCAATCTAAGAATGAGAGGAAGTGACCAGGAGCAAAGAGAATGTGGGGCAGCAGTTAAGGCCCAGCTGAGGTTGGAGACCATGAATATGCAGTGGCACCAACCTGCAAGACTGTGGTTTTTCCTAGCAGCACCCAGCAGTCTACAAGTGCAGAGAAGGCAGGAACATCGCTCCAAGGCTGGATGTAACAGAAGGAAAAACAGGGCAAAACTCATGACACTGGCAAGAAAGTTGTTGAAATGATGGACCATGGTGTGTCTATGCTGAATAAGAAAGAGAAGGCAGGAAAGGGTGAAAAAGGGAGAAAAAGAAAAGGATTGGAATCAGAGCCTGATAATAAGAATTAAAACGACACAGAGTAGGACTAACTGTGGGAGCTGGAAGGACAGGAGGCTGTGGTGAAAGAACAGAATGTGTGAATTAAAGGTTTCGGAGACAGAGCAAATCCTGGTGACAGTAAGACCCAGGGTAAGGCTATATGGAAGACTAGCTAATGTGGCATGGGCTGAAGGTCTAAGGAACTGAGGTAAAGAAAACAAGTTTTAAACAAAACATCTATGTTGGCCCTGAAGTCACCTAGGACAATAACAAAACTAGGAGAGGAGAGTATGTAAGACAGTAGTGTGAGATGAAACCATATGGTTTACAAAACTACATAACTATGGTATACCAAATCATATAGGCTCGGCTTTATAGGACTGGCCCATATCATGGGCCTATTATACTAAAATATTTTAATCTAAATTTGGCAAGGACTTAATACATGAATGTTGTGCTATTAAATGTCAGGCTCTCAACTTGTGTGCTAGACCCAGCAGCTGTAGTATCAATGGAGAAGCAGAGCTAAGAAGGTGTTCTTACGAGACTGCGTGCTTAAATGCATCATAGGCACCGTATCCGGGTCTCTTGTACTTGTCATCAAAGACCCAAGCGGTCCTCTGGAACAGGCTTTCCAGCTGCTCGTCCTTGGTATATTCTAAGACCTCAGCAACATGACGAAGAATGCTGTAAACCTAGAAACAAAATGAAGAGCTCAACAATTCAAAGGTAAGAGATCTATATTAAAAAAAAAAAAGGTATTTTTACATTTTAGTAGATAGCATATAAAAACAAATGTTTGGTTAATTTGACTACACTAATTCCTTAACAACAAAAGATCGCCACACACAAATTCTTTCGCCATAGAGAAATATTCGCTTTTCCATAATAACGAACTCAAGTGGGTATAACAATTACAAGTAGTATAGCATTTACAACCTAAGACCCAGATCAAGTCAATTCTGGGACAAACAAACCTCTCTGAATATATTTCCTCAGCTGGAAAGGGAGATACTAGTATCTTTCCTTTTTACTGTAGTGAGGTCTTACGGATCAAAATGTAAGATAGTATTATTACTACTCCATGAGAGCATGGAACCTGGATGGAGATTTTATTATTTCTTTTGCTCTGTTATCATTTAACAGTTATCCTTCAATCCTACCCACCTCCTACCCACTGCTGCCAAACTCTTTTCCTAATCTAAACATAAAAGGGCTTAAAGAAGAAAAAGAGTATAAAGAGGACTTCATGTTAATTACACACAAAATCTGAGTGAGGAAAAGTACTAACATTGGCTATTTCATTCTATCGTCTTATTATCCTAATAAGATCTATTATGCTCATTTTACAATATCCTAGGGGAACAAAACAAAAAGGAAGTTTCCTTGAGCAGTGCTTCTCAGATCTGGACTTGGTGGGACTTGAAAGATTTGGGTAATGGTCTGATGGCTTTTAGATTTATACTCTCTTTTACTGGGGTTAAACAAGATTTAAAAAATCTTTTCTTCATGTAAACACTGTTTTCTTGGCATTTTATCTTGAGGACAGAAACACACATGGCAGAGGAACAAAAGACACAAGAGAAGGGTAGGGAAAACAGAACCAGTGGAAACTGCCAATAAGCACTGAGGATCTAGGGAATAAAGGAAAATCTAAATAGGACCAGAGAACAGAAAAATACAGAAAGATGAGAATGAAGAAACGACTGTCCTTGCTTTATTAGTGCTTACTGAGGAAATTACAGCAAAACTAATGAGAAAAGGAAAAAAACCAAGGCGGGTGAGGGGTGGTGTGGAGAACCACACTAAGTAACAGGCCCTGCCTTGCTTTCCTGGATTCAAAGACATTTTACAAACCTTTGCTCATTATTATTATTATTTTTTTTGTGTGGTACGCGGCCTCTCACTGTTGTGGCCTCTCCCGTTGCGGAGCACAGGCTCTGGACACGCAGGCTCAGTGGCCATGGCTCATGGGCCCAGCTGCTCCGCGGCATGTGGGATCTTCCCGGACCGGGGCACGAACCCGTGTCCCCTGCATCGGCAGGCAGACTCTCAACCACTGTGCCACCAGGGAAGCCCGACCTTTGCTCATTCTTAACAAACAATAGCTGGTTGTCTCTGTGATCCTTATCCCAGAAGAGAGCTGAAAATCAAAAACTACATGCTGCAACAAGCCCAATCAGCTGAAATCACCCATAGTTAATTTAACCTAAAATACCTTAAAAACACTAATGGTCCAGTACTGGTTTGAGAATATTACACATCAAGCAATGCTTTAAGGTAGTAACATCATGAGACAAGAACACTGAAGTCATACTCTTTTGAAATAAAGTCTTCAAATTGTTTTTCTATGTAACACAGAATGAGAAATGGTAATACTGTTACAGAAAATGTAGGTTTTGTTTCTGCCAGGAACACACCATGCAGATTATTTATTAAACACATCAAATAGTGGACTAATTTGATTAAAAAATCAACTTACAGTTTTGGATTTGGTAAATTTATCTTCACATTTGATTGCTTCCTCTGGAGAAACTCTTCTTTTTGACAAATCAATATATCCTATATGAGAAAAATTTGAAAAAATTATCTCTAAGTGCCAAAGAATCACTGTGACAATTTTCACCACCAGATTGTTGGGTTGGCATACCTACACTTATTCCCCACTAAAATCGTATCAACAAAATACTGCATAAAAAGTACAAGGTAAGAGATTTTTGTTTCAGAAATGAATTTTTATCATCGTGTAACTGCATATTCTATTACCTTAGTGGAGGGGATAATTTTCAATTATCCAAATGAGAGCTAAAGCCAAAAGACACTGTATTTGTCTATTTGGCATCCATTCATCACAGGGTCAACTGCATTAACTATATTTTCTGTATTCTTGATGCTCTGACATTTGTGGCCTGGCTGACTGGGGAAGAGACTTCCCTGCCTGGCACTAGACAATTCTTAGAGTTGGCAAAGGCCTCAGTGGGAGCAGCCTTTTACATGCAAATCAACCAATCTAGAGCCCATACCTCCAATCATCTCATCAAAGTTCCACACAGCAGGCCAATATTATCCCATGCCCTAAACCAGCATAGAGCCAGGTACCAGACAACTAGGGACAGCCCCAATGCACCAAGCCCTGCCCAAACTATTCAAATGAGCCAACCCTAAACTGTTTATGCCGACCTGCCTTGCCTTTGTCATGGAAACCTCAATAAAAGCTCTGGCCTAGGCTTTCCCCTTGCTCCTTCTATCTCCTGATCAAAACCGGTGCTTCCTCATGTGGCTTTGCATGGCATGCTGGGTTCCCATCTCTTGGGAAACTTTAATAATAAAAATGTTCTTTCAATGGCATTGGCCTCTCCATGTCACCAGTCACCTCCATAAATAAAAGGCCCATGGGTACACAATGAGACAAGTAGTTACATGTATTTTAAAGAATTATGAGGGAGCTCCCCAATGCTCACTGCAGCACTATTTACAATAGCCAGGATATGGAAGCAACCTAAATGTCCATCAACAGAGGAACAGATTAAGAAGATGTGGTACATACATACAATGGAATATTACTCAGCCATAAAAAAGAACAAAATAACGCCATTTGCAGCAATGTGGATGGATGGAGAGACTGTCATACTGAGTGACGTAAGACAGAGAAAGACAAATATCATGACATCACTTATATGTAGAATCTAAAAAAAGGGTACAAACTAACTTATCTACAAAACAGAAACAGAGTTACAGATGTAGAAACAAACTTATGTTTACCAGGGGATGGTGGGGGGAGGGATAAATTGGAAGATTGGGATTGACATACACACACTACTATATATATAGAATGGATCACTAGTAAGGACCTACTGTATAGCACAGGGAACTCTACTCAATACTCTGTAATGGCCTACATGGGAAAAGAATCTAAAAAAAGAGTGGATATATGTATATAACTGATTCACTTTGCTGTACACTGGAAACTAACACGACATTGTAAATCAACTACACCCCCATTTAAAAAAAAAAGAATAAAGAGGGAGAAAATGGTTTTTTACGTTTACCCACATATTTTCCATTTCAGCCATCACAGTTCTTCAGCCTGAACAACTTCCTTTACCATCTCTTATAATGTAGGTCTTACCTGGTAATAAATTCCCCTAGTTTCTATTTACCTGAAAATGTTTTCATTTGATTTTTGTTGTTGAATATTTTCTTCAAATACAGAATTCTGGTTTGACAGTGTTCTTTCAGTGTTTTACAGATATCATTCAATGCTCTGACCTTCATTATTTCCAATAAGAATGCCACAGTAATTTGTATTACTGTTCCCCTACAAATAACATCATTTTCCTCTGGCTACGTTGAAGATTTTCTCTGTTTTTCAATAGTTTGGTATGCCTAAATGTGGTCTTAGTATTTATCCTGCTTCAGGTTTGCTGAGCTTCTCTAATATATAAACATTTTTCTTCCCCAGCAAATATGGGAAACTTCTGGCCATGGTTTCTTCAAATATATTTTCTGTTCTTTCTTTTTCTCCCCTTCTTTTGGAATAGAGCTTTTGATAGTTGACAGGTTTTTTTTTTTTTCCTCAGTTCTTCAGATTGGTTCTTTTTAAATGAACTACCTTCAAATTTCAAGGAGCCTTCTGTTATCTTTTATCTGCTGTTAGCCCATCCAGTGAATTTTTTAGATATTATATTTTTCATTTCTATAATTTATATTTAGTTCTTTATGAGAGTTTCTAATTTCTCTACTGAGATTTCATTTTGTTCATTCACTATTAAGCATATTTTCCTAATATCTTTGAGCAGTTATAACATTTACTTTAAAATGCTTATCTGCTAATTCCAACATTAGGGTGATCTCCAGGTCAGTCTCCATTGATTACCTTTTTTGTATGGGTCATATTTTCCTGTTTCTTCAACTATTTAGCAATTTGAGTTGTATCCTTGACATTAGGAAATATATGTGGCACATTGTGAATTCCTTTAGGTTCCTCTTAGGGACACTGAATTTTTCTTTTTTTTTTTTTCTGGCTAATCCGCACGGCTTGCATTTCCCCAATCAGGGATTGAACCCACGCCCTCAGCAGTGAAAGTGAGGCATCCCAACCACTGGGCTGCCAGGGAATTCCCAAGGATACTGAATTTTTGTTTTAGCAGTTAGCTTGTTTGAATTCAAAACTATAAGCTCTGTCTCCCCAGATGGAAAGCAAACAAAATTTGTTTAGATTTTTACCCTATTGGGCTGCAGTCTACCCTGTGTATTACTAGTTTCATGGGCTGGCCAGAGATTTCAGCAGAATTTATATATAAACTTGGGGGCTCTCCCTCTGTGTCTCTCCTTTCTCTAATCCCTATCACTACTTTCCAACTGTTGTGGTTGTCCAGAACTCTCATCTCTGGCTCTCAAGCCATTAAGACTGTAGGTTTTCCCCTAGAATTTTCAATGCCCTGCTTGGAAGTTGTCTGTAACATGTATTCAGTCAAAAAACTGTAAAATTTATCCAGTGCAGTTCCTTTCTTCCAAGTGTCAACCTGCCTTCAGTTTCAGCCTGCTTTTGGTTGCTCCCACTCTCCTTGAGTAATTTTTACCACCTGTTCAGATACTTGTTTAGGGTTTATAGCAGTTATGATGAATGGTTTATCCAATAGGACTTAATCTTCTAGTAACAGAAAGGATCCCTTCTATAGATCTTCTGCACTTTGCTTTTTTTCTTATCTTACCCTGGAGATCTTTTCATATCAGAATATTCAGATCCCATTCTGTATAAAATTGCCTTGATTGGTTGTGTCATGATTTATATAACCACAATTTAGATTGTTGTTTCTTGTTTTTAATTAACACTGTAAAAACAATGCTATTATGAAAATAAATTTTTACATGTAAATACTGTACTTATACAAGTTTACCCTTTCACTTTTTCTGATGGCAGTTGAAAATGTATTTGATTCCTTTTTGTGTATGTATTTCATATAATAGGAAAGCAATATAAGATAAGACACCATTCGAGGTCCTACTGGAGCAACAACGAAACACAAGTTTAAGGAATAATCTCAGTCTTCAAGCAGTTTAAAAAATGGAAGCTGGGGAGGGTGGCACAAGTAAGTCATATCAAAGCATTTAGAATAATCAATGTGCTAAGTGGTAGCACCACCTAAGGGGTAATACAAGCTGCCTCGAAAGTTTATTGTCTAAGATTATAATCAGAAAAGAAGTCAGTTATGTATAAAATTATTCATTTGCAGAAGTATCAATTAACTAGGTGGCTGAGGAGATTCAGAAAGCCAAGCTCAGTCAGGGTGACTGATTGGTCTTTTAAGCATGATGGTAACCACTTGCCTGAAACTAAAATCTAACAAACTATAGTAAGATGACTAAAACAAATTATCTTAACTATATTAAGCCAGTTGAAGACAAAACCTACTCAATGGTATTATACAATATATTTAGAAAAATTGTGTTCACAAAGGTGAAGATTTACATGGGGTCCAAAGAAGGGGCACCCAAAGAGTAAATAAATGAATACCTATTCATCTCTGCCAGAAAGATCCCATAGGATCTGGGGGTCACAAACATTCTGATTATCAGAGACATACAATATTGGGTTTTGGGTGTGTGTCTGCAGTATACTGCTTTTTTAAAGACATAAAAAATATTCCTAAAATCCACTTACCTTTGCCCAATTTCCATCACTTATTCAATAACCTGATTACTAATCTAACTCTAAATCAATAAAAAGGCACCTGACAAATATGAATGAACTAGTACTCTGGTTTGCTTATTTGTCTCTCTGAGTTTGGTGAGTTTGGCAATGAGTCAATTATCAAGATCCCGATAACCTCTGGGAATAAAATTCAAGTTACTTGGCTCACAAAAACTAGTCCTGGGATGTACTAATTAAACCACTACTGGGCTTCCCTGGTGGCATGGTGATTAAGAATCTGCCTGCCAATGCAGGGGACACAGGTTCGAGCCATGGTCCGGGAAGATCCCACATGCCGCGGAGCAACTAAGCCCATGCGCCACAACTGAGCCTGCACTCTAGAGCCCACGAGCCACAACTACTGAAGCCTGCATGCCTAGAGCCCATGCTCTGCAACAAGAAAAGCCACCGCAATGAGAAGCCCCTGCACTGCAACGAAGAGTAGCCCCCGCTCGCCGCAACTAGAGAAAGCCCGTGCACAGCAACAAAGACCCAACTTAGCCAAAATAAGTAAATAAATAAATAAAATTAAAAAAAAAAACCACCAAAAAAACCCCAAAACACTACTAACTTAAAAGGTCTTGTTTAGATGGTTAACTAGCACCCTTCTCTAACAACTCTGTATGTAAAAGAGTTTAAAGACAAAAGGAGGTGTTTTTTTTTCTTTTTTTTTTACTTCAGTAGGCAATTTACAAAAAATATATTTTAAAATAAATCATTTTAAATCAAAAATTTCCAGATATAAATTATTTAATATATGAATACTTATATATTAAATATAAACTTATATTTAATAAGTAAATATAATTTTTTTAAATATAAATTATTTTAAATCTTTTTCTCATTTACCTTTTTCTTTGTCCACTCTGATAACAACCACACATTCATTCCTGCCAATTCGGATGAGTTTGTTTATAGAACGGATACGCCTTCTGGACAACTCACTCAGAAGAATCATGCCTTCGATGTTGTTGTATTCCAGCAAGCTGACATAAGCTCCCATTTCAGCAATGGACCTTACATTCACCATCACTACGTCATCCACCTCAGGAAATTTGTGCTGATAAAATCTACAACTTAGACCCGGCATTCTGCAATCTGAACAAAAGAATCAAGTAAGTGTTCAGTTAAGGTCAAAATGTTAAAATGTCAATTTTCCACATCTTGCCACTGGAAGAAGTTATTGGTTTTCTCTCCTCTTTAAACTTCTTAAATGGTACCAGAAAACAGAGGAATGTTCTGGAACCAAGCTTTAATTTTTATTTTGCTCCACATTTTTGTAAGGCTTGCGTGATTCTCTACCATCAGTTTCAGAGGAATCATAAAAAATAACGACCATTTACAAAGTCCTGACACTGAAGGATTAAAGGTATACCTTAAGAGTAAAATATTATTTTAATACTTTAAGAAATAACAAATGATAGGAAGCATCACTACTATTATAAACCTGTCAGAAAAACTAAAGCTATTCTTCCTCCAAGTCAGCTAAGACTGGATATGTTACCGCCTGCTACATGAAGGGAAGACTCTTCCAACAAATTAAATCCTAACCCTAACCATATATCAAATGATATACTCTATTATTTATTATACCCAAAATTATAGTATCACATGTCAAGACAAAAACAAAAAATTTATTAATCACAAAAGACAGTAATCTGAATTTTTCTCCTCTTAAAACAAACTTGAATTTAATTCACAACTACCATAATTTTTAGCTTCCACTTTTCCCATTACTCCCAAATATTCTTCTCTTTTGTTGAATAGTTATACCCAAGCTCGAGAACAGCTTTACAGATTCCCACTACTATAAAGTTCAAGTTTCTCTTAACCTCCACACATTAAATATATTTAAAACTACTCCCTTTGATCCACCCAACCTATTTTCAACACCACTCCTATTATGACCCACAGGCCTAAAATCATACCATATGTAGAAACACATTTTTAAAAGGAAGCTTTCAAATTAATCATAGTTGATAATTCTCATGTTTTTCTGCTAACCTTAACTAACTTACTATTGTCAAAGCTCAGAAGACAGGCAATAATAAGACCTAAGGTCCTATGAAAAATTTGTGAAACTTCACCTACTAACTTATTTTTTTTCATATTAATTGGGAAATAAGACTGTCATTACTTATCTTAAAGACAGAACACCTACACCCAGCTCATAGAACACCAGAGTTCTGCTTCAGAGCAGTTTGAGAACTTGCTACCTGCACCCACATGTTTCTTCCTAATGGCTTACCCACTGATTTATACATTTTTCCACTACCTACAGGGTCCTATATTATCTGGCCACTGCCTATCTCCCTGAGGTATCACTTTCCTCCTAGTCTTCCCCATTTTATAGATGAAAAACATGAAGCATGGGTTAAGCATCTTGTTTTGTCATATACTGCTAACAAGTGACAGTCAAAATCTGAACCTATGAAGTTTGAATCCATAGTTTGTGTCTTATACATCAGGCTATATTTTCTCTCAATATCACTGATAAATACATGACAATCAGTAAAACATCTTAAACAAAAAGCACTATCAATGTACATATTCAGTGCTGGAACATAAACTATAAATTAGTGCAAACTTTTAGTATTAACCTATCCCATATAACAAAAAATAAAGCTGCATATTAATAATAGTGGCAGAGATATATTTCTCTTTGAAGCCTGACAAAACAGGGATTTAGCAAATAAAGGGAAGCAGACATTCAATTACCCACCAAGAAACAGCTGAGCTGGTTGTTTCATTTTTAAACAGGGCTTTTTTTTTTTCTTGGACAACTGTTGTCAAATATCTGCATGTAAAGTACTAAAATTTGAGAGCTGAAAAAGTTTCAAACTGGATATAAAAATAAACGTTATGGAAATGTATGAAACAGTTTTAAGAGATTTAACAGGTGCTAACCACTTTTACTCACCAAGTTTCTTCAAATAGTAAAGCCAATAATTTTGGAGAAGCAAGACTTAATTCAATTGTAAAAGAACATAGGCAATCGTGTAAAAGAATCCTGAAGGGAGATATGGATGCTAATGCTTCAGGAGGTACAAGTCTCTTTGCAATAGACGGTGTAAATAAAGGAATACTGCTAATGGTATGTCATTCCCAGTAAAAGACAAGTAATGGAGTATAAAAAAATCTACTTTGCAAAAGAACCTGCATAATGGTTAACAGATTTTGAACCTATCTCCTTATTTATGGAAATATTATGCTAATAACACTAACTTTGAAAAAAATCAGTCAGGAAAATAGGAGTCACACATCAAGTATCTATCAGCCCTTTTACATAATTTTCAAAGCACTTCGACTTATTTTATTTTGCCCTCAATAGGGTCCTCAAGTCAGGCAAGTAGCATAGCCTGACTTTGGGAATAATTCTAGACATGGGTTCCAGACTTCGCTCTCCTACTTACTAGCTGTGGCTGCTTGGGAAATGCATTCCCATTAACTGTAGTTTCTAGTGTGTGCCATGTACTTCACCGGTTTGTGGCGGGTATCAAATGAAATAATATACATGTGATAAAATTTGGAAAGTGTAATGTGCTATACAAATATAAGCTATTAAAAGGCAAAGGAGGTATCATTTCCATTTTGTAACTTAATTCATTAAACAATTATTATTAAAATAAAGTATTAAATGACTTCCTCAAAGACAAATGCTTACTAAGTACAACAGGAGCTAAATCCAGGTCATCTGACATTGACTCCAGAGTTTAACCCACAAAGCCTCAATATGTCAGAGTACTACAATACAGTATGTGTTCTCCAGTAAAGAACACCCATCTTTCAAAATACATGAACTGAATTCCAAGATAATTTCAAATACCCTGCAATGTCAGTAATTTTGCCTGGTCAAACAGCAGGCAGGACTTCTTAAACCACTGCATGGTCAAGTCGCCATAATGGATACAGAAGTCCACATTCGTTTCCAAAGTAAAGTATGATGTGATAGAGGCAACTCCCGTGATCATTCTGATTCGGCCCTAACACTTAGTTACGTTCTGAATGCTCGTTTTTACTACATAAATGCTACACAAATAAAGCTTTTAAACTAGTTCACTGTCATTGAAATAGGAAGCACCCATCTCTAAAAACATTACTGTGCATCTTTTTGAGATGTTTTGAGAATCGCTAACTGTCATGTGGCATCCAATGAACTGAGAAGAGGCAGTAAAGCTCTACGTAAATAATTCCAAACTGTTGAAAGACACAGAGTTACAAGGTTTTTTCCCCTTGGATAACAGCTTAAATCGGTAGAAAAAACAAGACTTCTTTGCTACACCTTTTCCCCAAGAAACAATGTTTCTTGTTAATGAACGTTAAAGTAGCCTAAGTTTGGGGCGCTGACAAAAGGGACCTGAAATTCCCGTATCTTATGTGTTCTAGTTCTGCTTAACCGTAAGATCACAGCGCGTATTTCTACAAGTCTATTCTCATCGGTGCTGAAACACGGCAAACCGATACGAAGAGTAATAAACTCTTCAGTAGGATCTTTTAGTGCCATCTTAAGGAGCGACTCACTCTCCAGAAACGCACCACTCCAGCAACACAGGGCGAAAGCAGCTTCGATTTTTCTAATATCACTTATCAGATGAACAAACTTGGATCTTTTTTTTAACCCAACTCTTGTCAATATCGTGGCCCAATCAACGGGTTCCTTGAAGTGCCAGATCTGGTTACAATTGAGAGTATTTGCTGGGGCGGGAAAAAAAAAAAAAAAAAAAAAGGATGGAACTCTCAGGCCCGGAGAGGGCAAAGTGTTCGCGTCCCGGGGCGGGGGCGTCACGGCATTCTCCCAAGGCCGCCCCACCTCACGGCGTCCCCACTTGAAGCACACTGAAAGGGCTGTTCAGTCACTCGGCCCGCCTCCCTTCACGAGAGGCCTCCGTTCGCACCACGACACCTCTGCTACACGGGGAGACCGACACGGAGCCGGCGGGCGGTGGCAGCTGTGTGCAGACACTTCCCGCGCAGGGACGGGAGAAGGAGGGGGTGTTAGCCCGGGGCCTACCCTCTATCGATCACCCATGTCACTGGACACAACCAAAGTGAATTCCTGGAGAAACCGATCGGGGCGACTAGTCACCTGAGGTATGTGTGTGAATCCCGCACTGGTGTCCGGCGCCACGCTCTTCAATCGGAGAGACCAGACTTGATGCACCCGTAGCAGCCGCCGACTCTCCTCAGCGTGCGCTTCGCTCGACCCCACCGCGCATGCGGAACCACCTCGCAGCACGCAAGCGCCAACAGGATGGAGGCCCCTCTTCGTCACTGACCATGGAGTCCAGGTCCTCCGAGAACAAAGAAGAATGTGGACCTTAGGAGGACCTGAAAAGTACGTTTTCTCGCTGTCTTTAGCTTTCGCTAAGTAACCTTCAAGGCGCAGGTAAGAGGGAGGACTCTGATTCCTTGTCCCTGAACAATAAATCCTCTCTGAAAGCTTTAGTCAACCATGAGGTGGCGCTGTGACCAAAAATGAAAAGTGGAGGAAGAGAAGGAGTGTACTCTTCCCTGTTCTTTCGCCTCGCCCTGCGCAGCCGCCTGGGAGCTGCAGACTGGGGGCGGCTAGAAGACGAACCGGAAATGAGAGGCGGTTCCGGGGTGCGCGCGCCTCAACATCCGGGCATCGCCTTCTTCCTGTCGCCTTCCCCACACCCCTACCCCCAACCCCTACCGACAGGAAGCGGAAGTTAAGAAGGCGTATCCTGGCTGCCTCTTAGCAACGCCCGGGGGGGTCACGGGACACAACCAGCTGACTCAGGTAGAGCTAGACTCAGTGGGTGGGCTTGTTGCAGCCACGATTGCCCGGCCAGGGACCCGGGCCGAACAGACATCGTCAGAATGGCGGCCAAAGACCGAATTGAAATCTTTCCCTCGAGAATGTAAGTAAAAGAATGGAACGAACAGGTGTTCAGGAAGACCTGCCCGAACCGCTGTCCCTCCATACCCTGGACCAGCAGCCGGGCTCCTTGTTTCCTGGGCCGACCTGAGCTCTCTCCAGTCTCTTCTCGTGAGTCCAGGGCGAGGCCCCTTGAGGGGCCCCTTACACATTCCTCTGAGTGAACCAGACTGGACAGGGCAAGTCCAGCCCGTGAGAACAGGCGCCCGGCCTGCTGGCTTTTGTAGAGATCAGCTGACTTTAGTCATTAATCGAGCCATTCATTCCATATTCCCTTATTGATCCGGACACTAGATTTATATAACTATGAATCGTCGCCACTCTTGCCCTAACAGAGCTCACAGTTTAGTGGAGGGATAGACAAGCGGACGAAGTTTGATAAATGCTTGTGTTTTTTTTTTTTTTTTGCGGTACTAGGGACTCTCACTGTTGTGGCCTCTCCCGTTGCGGAGCACAGGCTCCGGACGTGCAGGCTCAGCGGCCATGGCTCACGGGCCCAGCCGCTCCGCGGCATGTGGGATCTTCCCGGACCGGGGCACGAACCCGCGTCCCCTGCATCGGCAGGCGGACTCTCAACCACTGCGCCACCAGGGAAGCCCTGATAAATTCTTTGAGAAGAGAAGTCTACTGCGGTGGGAAGCAGGCTTCTAAACCAATTTGGGGGTTGAATCGAATCGCCCTAAAGTGGGCGTCAGGTTCGATCTTGGATACCCATACTCATTTTCCAAGATCCCCTGAAATGTCACATGTGGTGGGAAGCTAGACCTGAATTTCCGAGGCACTCCTTTTGTCTGTCACTGTTGCATGTCATTCAGACTTCTGTTAATATCACCCATCACATTGTAAAGTGCATATTTGTTTATGTATATTTACCACTGAACTGTGAGCTCTCTCCAGGATGAGAAGTGTCTTGATTATTAATCCACAGAAGGTCCACAAAAAATGTTACTTAAATGAACGCATGCCGTGGAATCTGTTCAGTTGTGGCCTCCTTTTCTCTTTGGGCCTGAATTCTTTGTCAGGAGAAAAATTTTGAGTTTTCTCAAACGTGCCTAACAACGTGTGGAAGGTGAAGATTGTTCTTATTTGCCCTCTCCCCCTCCCCCTCTTCCTTTTCCTCTTTTTTTCACTGAGGAGCAGAAAATCAGTTTTGGCTTTGACACTTAGATCTTTTGATTGTGGTCCTATCTCTTTGGGGGTGTTCTGCTGTTTTTCTTTATTTTGACTTTTTCTCAGAGAATCTGAGGATGCTTTAAAATAAGAGTTATATTTTAACCCCCAAACCTAGATTTCTGTACCTACCTGGGTGGCTACAGCTTTTAATGAAATGAAGGGGTTTTTGTTTGGTTGGTTTCTACCTTTGCCTATTGACTTTCTAATAGCTGTTAGTCCTAGGTGGGAAGTAAGTCAGTTGTGGAGAAAGGCAGTGCCTGTGAAATAGATAAGGCTCAGGACTACCCTGGGGTAGTGAGGACTGTAGAACTCCCAGCACTTAAAGACTGACTCCATCCAAACCTCTGCCCTAAGAGACAAAGGCTATGTTCCTAGAATGACTCCAGCCCCTAGTAAAATGCCTGCTTGAGAAAACTCATCCAGCCAGAATTTACTCTTTGTTCTATGCAACACCTGAGACTATGCCCCTGACCTCCCTTCCTTAATTGCCTGCTAGCAGACACAGCTGGCCTGATGGCATTTCCAATGCCCAACCTTTTGGAATTTTTCTCTGACTCTCATCCACTCTCACTCTCCTTACTCATTTTAAAATGCCTAATCACCTGTGCACAATCAGAAAAGAGCTCAGCTCTTTCCCCTGCTGTCAGTGGTTACTGAATAATATCTGTTTTCACAGCTTTAATGTCTGGCTGTGTTTATCTTTGATAGTAGTCAGAATGTTGACATTTTGTTTTGTTTTGTTTTTAGTTTGAGACTAAGAGGTGAAAATACACTCTTTGGGCTTAGACAAGAATGATAGGTTTGTGAAGGTGAAAATTGCTATTTGAGAGCACTCAGCTTGCCGATTGAGAGGAAAATCAGGTGCAGGAAGTAACTGCTTCTCTAAATATTTTCCCCAAGGCTTATCAGCAGGTACTTTGTCATGTAGTCAGATGTTTTTGATTCAGCTGGAAGCAAAGTCATCATCCTAGCTGAAGGTCAAACATTTTTTGTAGGGCCAAGCAGCTCTGTAACTTGTAAAAGAACAAGTGTTTAAAGAGCGAGGCTAGGAAACACACTAGTGACTTCTGTTTCAGACACTACTACCTTACAGTGTTATCCTGTGAAATGGGGCTGTCACCCACTTAGGCACCAGAGAGAGCAAAACAAGTTTAGAGTGGAAGCAAAAGAGGCATGACGGATTTGGAGTCAACAGAAGTCAGTCACATCCAGGTTCTCCTACATACTGGCTATAAGCCTTTGGGCAAGTCACTCTTTGAGTCTCAAGAATCAAAATTTGTCTATTTCATGAGAAAAGAAATTAAATATAGGAGGAAATTAAAATTAGCGTGGTGAATTCAGTTTTATGAACCAGTTCACCTTTTTACTGTAAACTTGCTGCCATTTGCAGTACTAGGACTTGACTTAAATTTGGTTCAACTCTTTGAGCCCAAAGTCTGGTGGTTAGTGGCAACAACACGGTATGTTAAATGTACACATTGGGGTGCATAGCTCTTGCTCAGGCTGGAAGCTGAACCAGCTTCACTTGGTTAGACCTCCAGTGAAGCTAGTCAGTGCAAATTCAGCCACTGATAGCTAGTTTTTCAAAGACAGAACTGTTCACCTGAATTATGTCCCCTTAATCTATAGGTGAGGTAGTATGGCACATGGTTGGGGTACAGTGGACCTAGGTTTGAACCTTGGTTAAATCCCTGGAGTCAGAAATCTGTTTCAGGTCTTGCTCTGCATTTTCTTCACCAAGTGACTGTGGGAAAGTCGTTTCACTTTTCTGAGCTTCGTTTTCCTATCTTTCAAGATAATGTCTAAAGCCCCTTCCAGCTATAGAATTATTTGAGTAATCTTTGGCCTATGGTAGAAGATTCAGTATAATCTAAGAATTTAGTCAGAAGTTTAGCAAAAACTATTTTGCAGTTGGTAATAACACCAGTCATATGAAATTATGTCCCCTTAAATCACTTTAGGTATGTTATACAATTGATTATTGAATCTTATTATCCTTTCTCATTATTAAATTTTATCTGGCATATGGTAGCAAGAATGGAAATGTCAATTTCTGCTGTTGCTTTCTTGACTTTGGTTTTGGGGGTTCTGATGAGAAAAGATTGAAATAGGGAGGTAAGGAGATTTAAGTGGCTTGTCACTTCTCAGAAGTGTTTACTTATATGTGTCATTTGTTACCTGGAGTCATTTACAAATTAGTAAAGTGATTGGTAGTAGAGTCTTAATTGATGATATCAAAACACTTCAATGCCACACTTTTAATGGAAAAAGTGATAAATGATTGTGGTATGAAATACAGAAGGTAAAACAGAATATAGTAGTAAAAAGTAAATCCATCTTTTTCACTCAACCTCACTTTCCAAAGGAAACTGTTACCACTTTCTGTGAACCTCTCTAGAACTATTCTCTTTATATAAGCACATTCATCCCTTACTGTGCATAACTGAGACAATGTAATATGAGGAGCACATGCAGATCTACCTTCCTCTTTTTTTTTAATGGCTTCATATCATTCTGTTGTATGATGAACCGTGATTTGTGGAACATTTAACTTGTTCCCACCCTTTTGCTATTATAAATAAGGCTGGACTACTCGTTCTTGACCTTGTACATGTTTTTGTGTACATGTGGGAGTAAATCAGGGGGATAAATCCCTTAAAGTAGAATTGTTGGTCCTGAAGGTAAATGCATTTCAAATTTCGACATAATCATTGGACAGATTTTTTTTTCTTAGTGCATCCCTAATGGAAACATATACTGTTTAAACTCACAAATCAAGTAATTATTTAAACTATGCTGGTATCATAAAATAGTTCTAATAAATATTTATTAAATCACAATAAAATTTATTAAATTATTAACCAATTATTAAGTAATATTTATTATTATAATTTATTTAATTATTAATGTTATTTATTAACTTATTTATCAAATTATTAAGTCCTTATTTATTAAAGGATTGTTTCTGTTTTAAATAAAAAAGCCTTTTTATTTATGGAACACTGAGGGTGGAAATCTACAGTATTGAGAAACCAATTAAGCCTGTCAGTTACAAATGGTATATATTCTTGCTCTCATGACATCAAGGAATTCGCATAATTTTAACACCATATTGGGGAAGTATTTTTATTTTAAATGTCTTTAACTTTATTTACATAGGGCACAGACCATCATGAGGGCTCGGTTAAGAGGAGCACAGACAGGTCGAAACCTCCTAAAGAAAAAATCTGACGCCTTAACTCTTCGATTTCGACAGATCCTTAAGAAGATAATAGAGGTAGAGTGAAGTTTGCTTAGAATTGTATTTATTTTAGAAGTACCTATGGAAAATCCAGCACGACCGTTGGCATTTTAATTAAACATTTTTCTTTCAAAAGTAAAAATGCCCTTGTAAATGTAACAAGTTTCAGAAAGTACATTTAATAAGATTCAAACTCTTTACTCTTGCCCCCAAACCCCACTTGATCTGCTCTGGCCCCTGCCTGCCCCTCTGATCTCATTTGGAGCTTTTTTTCTAACATCCTCCTCTAGGACCTTTGCATTAGCTGTTTCTAATGCCCGAAATGCTCTTTCCCCAGAATTTATTATAACTGTCCTCTGGCCTGTCTGGTAACTTTCTACCCACCTGTCCCAGTTTTTCTTCTCTTTCAAAAAAAATTACTGTGTATTCTCAAACATTAAATATTCCAGATTTTAGAATCACTGTGCCATTAGGATTTTGAGAGCAGTATAGTGAATTTAAAAGATGAATTTGAGCAAAACAGCATGGACTCATTCAGGAATAAGGTCGGCCCTTCAGTAAAGATTCAGTTTTCTATTTCTTAGTGCCTTTGTTCCAGTATTTTAATTATAAAACTCATGGTTTTGCAACATTGTTAGTAACCATAACCAAAACTGTTCAAGCAAAATTGGATCTATTTATTTTATTGTTACCAAATCAATATTTACATGTACACCTGGTGTAAAATACTGATGGTTGTTAAAGGAACATGATTATGATATGGTTTTTCCCTGTAAAAAAACTTGGTTTTATTGGCTGTTGGTTTTTGCTTTTCCAGACTAAAATGTTGATGGGTGAAGTGATGAGAGAAGCTGCCTTTTCACTTGCTGAGGCTAAGTTCACAGCAGGGGACTTCAGGTAAGAACACTTAAGTGGGGTGTTTTGAAAAACAAAGTGCTATCATGTTCATAATTTCATGTAAAAAGCCTCTTTTAATTAAAAAAAATACATAAGCATTAAAGACAAATGATATAGTAATAATAAGAACACTTTTAACCCCATCACCTTAACACTTTTGTGTTTATTACCACCCACGTGTATCTGTTACATAGTTGCAGGCACAGAATACTTAATATTTTACAGTCCATTTTCATTTAGTATTGTATCATAAACATTTTTCCCTATTTTCACATAGCTGCATAATCTTTAGATGTATGATAATGTATTAACGTTTTCCTGTAATGGTGGGCCTTTGGGTTGATTTTCAGATATTTGGATTATTAGAAAAGGTGCCATGAACATCTTTATGTATATATTTTTAAATTTCTGTTGAATTATTTCCTTAGGAAAATTTTTGAGAATGGAATTGGTTGTTTAAAGGGCATGGACTTTATGGCATATGTCAATGTGTGCTTTACAAAGTGTACAAAATGGCTTAGTTATTGCTTTACATATGTTATGTTTGGTTATGTCATTTGATTCTCCAAATAAGCCTGTGAGGTGGACCAGGCGAGCATTGTTGTTCTCAGTTTAAGTTTAGTGCCTTCCTAAAGTCAAATGACTACTCAGGGGCAGAAGTGGAAGTTTTCAGGGTTTTTGATTTTAGTCTTCTTTACCAATAACACAATGCCTCCATTCTTAGTTTGTGTTATCTGGGAACATTACCTGTGGACAGTCTTACAGCTTGAGGGGCATAAGACCTTTTTTTTTTTTTTTTTTTTTTTTTTTGCGGTACGCGGGCCTCTCACTGTTGTGGCCTCTCCCATTGTGGAGTACAGGCTCCGGACAGTAGGCTCAGCAGCCATGGCTCACGGGCCCAGCTGTTCCGCGGTATGTGGGATCTTCCCGGACCGGGGCAGGCGGACTCTCAACCACTGCACCACCAGGGAAACCCGACCTTTTTTTTTTTTTTGGTCATAAGACGTTTTGAAGTAGTAGACTTTTAATTTTTGCCAGTGTTGGTAGGATAACAATTTGCATTGACTTTTCCATGAGAGGGCGGGAATAAATAGTGTGTATGTGGTATGTGAAGGTGTTTTAGGGTGGTTATGAGGAAGACACTTTATTTTGTGATAGTAACAGGTGGGGAGTCAGACAAAGCCAGATGGAAATTAGATAGATTCCAAGGTAAAGGAATTGAACTCCTGCTTAGGCACACCTACAGATTTGAACAGCAAACCCAGAAGGAAGGAACGTTTTCTCCAAATTACATTAGTGGAAAGAAAATCCCTAAAGTCACATCCATGCACCACATGTCTGATTGAAAACTTAAGCAGCCCATGTACATTAAAATCATTCTTTGTATTCTTATGGCTAATGTTTGAATATTGTTCATACTTTGCTCTCTGAGGCCCTCCTCTGGTAGCAGTGATTGTTCTTTTCTGAAAGAAGACAATCATCAAAGCATAATCATGACATCTTACTTTTGTTGAAGTCACCTGATGGGTCCCTGCTGGTTTATTTCTCACTCTAAAAACTCAACTAAATCAAGGCCTTTTCTTTTTCTGCAGCACCACAGTAATCCAAAATGTAAATAAAGCCCAAGTGAAGATTAGAGCAAAGAAAGATAATGTAGCAGGTAACTTTTCAACCCTTTGGAACTCTTGGCAGAGAAAAGATAACATTTTTAAATTAACCCGTTTATACAGCAAGATCTTGATGGCCCAATTAATCTTTTCTCCTTAGACAAAGTTGTTTGGCTTTACATGTTAAAACTTGTTTACTGGTGGTTGCCAGGGGATGGGGGTGGGGAAAGCTATTCAGTGGATGTGAAGTTACAGTTATACAAGATAAATACATTTTAGAGACCTGCTGTACAGTAGTATAGTTACAGTTAATAGGGTGTTGTGCACTGAAAAGCTTAAGAAAGTAGATCTCATGTTGAGTGTTCTTAACACATACACACAGGAAAAGGGACACAAATCTTTTGGAGGTGATGGATATGTTTATTACCTTAATTGTGATGATGGTATCATGGGTATATGCATATTTCTATACTCATCAAAATGTATACATTAAATATGTGCAATTATTTGTATATTATGTATACCTCAAAGATGAAAGAAAAAAAAAAAACAAACATTGTAACAGCCAGATCCCTTACTAAGGATAATTTGACTTTTGAATAGGAATGAACACTTAAGGAAGGTTCCTAAATTCATTCATTGAAACCAGTTACAGTTCCAGGCAATCTCTTGACTTTTGAGTATTTGCTGAAAAAGAAACACAGGAAACAGTGGTTAAGAAACAGTACTTCAAGGACATGTTTGTGAATCCATATGTTTCTGTGTTTAACAGGTGTTACTTTGCCAGTATTTGAACATTACCATGAAGGAACTGACAGTAAGTGTGAAACTTTTTATGTGTGTGTCTCTGGGTTCTTCCAGTTCCTCTTGAAATGAAACTTATTCTGGAAAATGATGATAAATAGACCTGCTTAGAGTTCAGTGGTTCCAGTGTTGGAAACCTTCTTTTTTTTTTTATTTTTTTTTTGGCCTCGCCGGGCAGCATGTGGGATCTTAGTTCCCCGACCAGGGATCAAACCCATGCCCCCTGCATTGGGAGTGTGGAGTCTTAATCACTGGACCGCCAGGGAAGTCCAGAAGCCTTCTTATCAGATATATTTGGGACAATAGTTTATCAGTTAATCAAAAAAGTGTTATTGCAGGGAGTCACAAAACATTATACATTGCTTAAAATATTTTATTTCAACCTAGAAATTTATAGAGTCATTTGCAATTTTAAAAATATAAGGCCATGGCCTTTCTTTGAGTATGAATCCACTGATTAGACTTCCATGTTGTCTGTCTGCATAAACCACACCCACAATGTATTGTTTATAATTTCCAGTTTGGGTCTTTTTAAAGTACAGTAAGATCTTAGGCACTGTGATACAATCTGAATGCTGAATCTTCCTAGACTTTTATAGCCAGCCTGCCCGATTTTTTTATAATTGTCTCACCTTTTCCTAATTTGACAGCATGTTTCAGGTAGTAATGCATCTTTGTTGAGTCTTTCCAAAGTAATCAACTTTCTTTCATAGAAACAACAATATTCTTTCTTTGGCCCTCATATTAAATTGGTTCACATCAAATATTTAGTACTGCTTGAATAAAGAAGTAGAATATTCTGGAGAGTCACCTGTTAACAGAGAGTGTCAACTGTACTGGGGCATCAGGCAGTATAATCTACAAAGGGAAGGGGTGCATTCGTTAATCCAGCAAGGTAACTTCTCCTATAGTTAGATTTAGAAAGTATCCTTGTGCAAAACTACTCAGCAACATGTCCTACAGTTTTGGGGGAGTGAAATGGGCACTTAATGTTTGGGTTAGTGAATTTGTTTTTCCATGTTTGGTATTATTCTGACTTATCTTCTTTTGGGAAGTTTATGGGGAAGATTACACCCTAAATACAAATGTTGTCTGACTGGTTCTTTCAGGTTATGAACTGACTGGTTTAGCCAGAGGAGGTGAACAGTTGGCTAAACTGAAGAGGAATTATGCCAAAGCAGTGGAACTACTGGTGGAACTAGCTTCGCTGCAGGTAAGTTTCTGAAATGGTGGCTTCTGGACCATTGTCCCTACTTTTTACTACTAACAAAATGTTTGTGCAATGGTATAGTTTCACTCTTGGCTAGGTGAGAACAGCAATAGTCAATATAGATTTAAATGCAAATATAATATGGTTTATGCATGAAAGCCTTTTTTCCCCCCCTGCTTTGTGGCCAGTTAATATATATCTAGGTCATTAGTGTATGATTCTCTTCTCATGCCATCTTTATAACTTCAGGTGAGTCTGAAGTAAACAAATTCTAATAGAATGGAAATCATGTTAGCTCTATGGAAATCTCATAAGAATTTTCTGTTCTTTAAGTATGTTGAAGTAGTCTTGGTTTCCAAATGTTTCTACAAGTGCTGAGTGAAGGCAAGTGGTGGACAGGGCATGAGTAGGAAGACTTTGTGCTTACATTATTAATTTATCCTCTTATTTTAGACTTCCTTTGTTACTTTGGATGAAGCTATTAAGATAACCAACAGGCGTGTAAATGCCATTGAACATGGTGAGTGTAAGCTGCTGTGAGGCTCTTTGTCCATCCTCTTGTCCGCACCTCCACATTTGTCACGGACCTACTAGGAATCAGGCACTGATCACCTGCTGAATAAGATGTTGCCCCTGCCCATAGTAGGAAGGACAGTGAGTCAGTAATACAGATAACTGTTAGTAAATCCTTTGATAGAAGTGTGTGTATGATTTAGCGGGTAGTTAGAGGAGAGTGGTGAGTTAAAAAGTACGGAATGTTTTACTCATTTCTGATTATTCATGAATAAAAGGTGAAACTATTTCTCAAGAGCCCTAATGTTTTTGTAAGTTCTTTCCAATGACTGAGTGATAAATGTTTTTGAACACATGAAGTATTAAACTTTAAAGCTCTCTTTCTTAGGCCTTATGTCCTGTTCTCTTGCTGTTCTTCTTGATTTCTAAAAATAAATTTTCCCATTGGATGCATTTATTTTCCATCTCTCATTTCATTATTTTAAAACTATGACTGCTGAATGTTGCCACAGTACTTTTTGCTTAAGAAACTCAGTTTTCATTAAAGCAACACTTATTCAATTTTAAAGTAAGAAAGGAGCAAAATTTGAGCAGCAAGGAAATTATTTTGCTTGGGCTCTATTAGTGTTAAAGAGGAAGTTATCTCATTGTTTAAAAACTTAAAACACATTTCCTGACTGCTTGCTTGTGCCAGCCTCTTGCATGGAATTGCAAGCAAAACAAAATGGATAAGGTAACAGTTTCAGTTCACAAGGAGTTCACATTCTAGAAGCAGAATAGGCAAATTCTGTGTAAAGTAGAACCTTATGATTGACACAAAATTCAACTTACTGTATTCTCTCTGCTCAATGCTCCAGTTTTTAACAATGGATTGCTGTTGTATTTAAAATAACATCTATTTGTAACATATGGTTCAATGTTACATATTCATATAAATTCAGTATATTCAGTGTTGTATATATATCACAGTCCAGTGTTACCTGTCCATAGAAAAGACAGTATGAGGGCATATTCCAAAATATTTATAATTAGTTAACTATAGAGTGGTTGGATTATACTTCATTTTATTTCCCTGTGTTTTTGTTTTTTGCATTAAATGTACATTTATTTTACAGTTAGAAAAAATAAGTTACTGTTATACAAATGAGCACTGGCAATTTGAAAAAAGATTTGAAGTTCTCACTATATATATATTTTTTAAACCCTAGTCATCATTCCCCGGATTGAACGTACCCTTGCTTATATCATCACAGAGCTGGATGAGAGAGAGAGAGAAGAGTTCTATAGGTTTGTTGGAATTTGCAGTTATTGATCATTTTTTGTTTTTCCATATTCCAAAAGCTCGATTTGCTGAGACATGTTGGCTTATGTTCTTTAGAATTAGCACAGCTTGGGACTTCCCTGGCAGTGGTTAAGACTCCACGCTTCCATTGCAGGGGCCATGGGTTTGATCCCTGGTCAGGGAACTAAGATCCCACATGCAGTGCAGCGCAGGCAAAAAAAAAAAAAAAGAATTAGTACAACTTGTATTTTATTCTGATAAGAAACAAGGAATAATATTGCCAAAGGCTGTGGAGATAGATCTGTGCCAAGTTTTGCACACACCTAAAATATGGCATCTCTGAAAACTCAGGCCCTTCAGAGAAACTATAAATAGCCTCGATAATTCTTTAAAATGAAACAATGATTTAGATGGGGTGTCTCCCACATAAAAAGAAACTGGAATTAATCAGTCAATCAACAAATATGTATTGCATGTTGGAAATGTTCCAGGAGAAGGTATAAAGTACTTGGGGACATTACATAATAATATAAATCATACCATTAGAAAGTCAGAGTACTTGGAGAGAAATGATACCTGTACAGGAATTAGCTCTGAACATTTAGAGCTAGTAGGGACAATAAATACTAAATAGGTGGTGTGCAGGGGTCAGTGTGTCAGTTTCAGAGAAGTGGGAGATAGGTGAAGGCAGGCGTATTCAGGAAAGACATAGCTGTCTTGGACCTTGAATAGCTTCTGAGTATGATTTATAATCGTAATTAGCAAAATTTAGTTTGTCCTTCAGTTGATGTGCAGGGTTGTGGTAATCCACATTGAATGATCCAAAATTTTAGTGTCTGAATGCTGAAAACCTGTTCCATTATCAGGGAATGGACATCAAAGTTTATTCACCCTGAGACAGGAGCTTTTGAAATCAGTTATTAGCTTAAAATGTGTGTGTATTCTACCTCAAATCTTTTTTTTTTAAATGGGTTATAAATATGTTACTGAAATTGAAATTAATAAAGGTAGAATTTTGTTCTACTTTGTAGGTGTTTATTATCCTTGTTACAAAACTAGAAGAAATCAATTCTACTTAGTACCAAAACAGCATTCAGAAAATTCCCTCCTTTATTTTATAGGTTAAAGAAAATACAGGAGAAGAAAAAGATTCTCAAGGAAAAGTCTGAGAAGGACTTGGAACAACGGAAGGCAGCTGGAGAGGTGATGGAACCTGCTAATCTTCTGGCTGAAGAGAAGGATGAGGATCTTCTCTTTGAATAATCTTTCCTGCTCTGATTCCTTCAGAAGGCCTAACATGGCATCATTTTAATTCACGGTGTGTAGGTTTGGTATGTGTGGCTATTTAATTTTTGGCCTAAGAATTTCATCAGTTGTAAAATTCCGTGTTGTCTGTTTATGGGATTACCTTTGCAGAATCATAATTCAACAACCATTTATCACCAATGAGATTTGGAGAACCTGCCCAGAAACTTATAGAATTTATTCTGCCAAGTGTCACCCTACTCCACTTACATGTCTGTTGCAAGTGACCTGCTTACCAACATATTAAGAAATTCCCCTTAGGAAACAGCAGTGGTATCAGGCCAACACACGTAGGCCAGCTACTGCTGGAACACCCTTTGTTCCTACCTACTTGCACACCGTTGTCTGAGATTGCTGCAGCCATCCTTGTGTTAGTTACTGTGGGACTTCTCTCGTCAAACATTATGAAAACCTTCACTTATTCTTCCTTGAATGACAGGTCTGTCTTGTCTGTCATGGGAACAGTTCTGCCAATTCAAATGTGACTATGGTAATATACAGTAAAATGATTTAAAAATGAGTTGTTCCTTTTTTAATGAATTTACTGCTAAGTTGTGTTCTTATGCTCAGATCACCACATGGGATTGGCATCCAAAAAGAGCTTTCTCTGCAGACATGTATGAAGTGGGTAGCTTCCCTTTTCCCCCCTTCATAAACTTACTGAGGTGAGTGAGTGATTGTTGAATTTTGGGATACTAATAAATATGATTGCCAATGAGTTAAGAGGGCTTATTATTACTGCTGTTTTTTCTAAGAAAAAATAATTAATTCCCATTTGAGAGTAATAAGGTAACTGTAGTATTTTATAATCAGTAACAACTTGAGGCATTTGAATGACCATATCGGGTGACTGAGGTTTTTAGTAGTTTGATCTGGTGTGAGCCATCCATGATTACTCAGGCTTTCCTGCACTCAGTTATAGGCATTGTTTGACATGATTGGCCATGGAACAGTTTTTAATTAGTGAAATTGTGACACTAGCCTTAACCGTATTGTGTTTAAATCAACTGATATCACAGCATAGACTAATTTTAAAGTAGGTAATTTTAAAGTAATTTTGCATACATTTAACAAAGACCTACTATAAAATAGCTTAGTGGTATTAGACAGTTGTGTTTTATCTATTATTATCTCATCACAACAACCATTAAGAGGTACATATTGTTTTAATCCTGCATTTCACAGAAGAAAATTTTGAGGCACAATGAGCTTGAAGTGGTGAATCCCAGATTTAAATTCAGGCAGTCTACCTAAAGAATTTTTACATCCTTAACTTCTATCCTTTTTGCCTCCCCTATGTTAAAAACTTTGGGTAAAGGTAAAGACATAAGGCCTGTCCTGGAGGAGCTGATTTTTAGGAAATCCTGTTGCTGCTCACAATAAAATCTCAGATTCAATGTAAATTCAGTAGTGATTGGAAAACCAACAACTGAGTTCGTAAGTCTTGAAAATAAATAGGTAACAATGAACTGCTTAATATTTAATCCTCCCAACACTCTAGTGAGTTATAAATACCATCATCTCCATTTTGCAGGTGGAAGGCAGGCCAAATGTATCTTGATTTCAGAGCCTTGGTTCTTAAGTGGTATGTATGTATGTACGGCTCTGTAGGAGGCAAAAATTAGCTGGAAAGTAGATGCAGAGAGCCAGGTTTCGTGGGTTTTCATTTAGATAAATTTATGTTCAACTTAAGGAACTAAGCCAGAGAAGTACCCTAGAGTTTTTCCTGTGGCACCATAAACCTCTGGTACTTACTGGCTTTGGCTACCCTCCCTACATAAGTGTAGAAGATTTTACCGTTTAGCATATTGTTAAAAAGAAAGAGACAAGAGTGGACAGAAAATTTGTTGTGTAGGGTTGGGGTGACTGGAGCTGTATGGGAAGGGAGTAGATCAGGAATAGGAATAGAAAGCTGGACTGGGGTAGCATGTGTGTGTATGTGTAACAAACACTTTCTGGTACATGATTGGCCTCCTTTGGGAGATACAGAGTAGGTATTATAGAAAAAGGGGAGGGATGAAGAATGGAGAATGAAAATATGTTATATATTTGTCAACAAGTCATCCTATCCTCAGTGTTCTCAAATTGGTGGTTGCATGTAGTGGAATTCGCCTGAGTATTACGTACCTTCTTCCCCAGAAAACTAGTTCCAGAGTTCACAGCTTTGAGTTGTCTATCTATCATCTTTAATACAGTTTAAACAAACAATTAAGGAAACACACCCTACATTTGTGCCAGTAGGGGGCACTCCCCCACTGTGAAGAATAAATTAAAACGTATTTGTGTTTCACCCAGAGGTTCCAACGGACTTGATTCTGGCAAAACTTGAAGACAAGGGTGGGTCATTTTAGATGTGTTGAAACCTTGAATGGCAGAGGATATAAACACAGCAAGAGAAAGTATTCAGTGACTTTTTAAATTTGAAATGTAATTTTACTTTTTATTTTTACATTACAATGTGCAGTGTTACATCTCAAAACAACAGAGTGCAGATACAGGCAGGATAAGAGTACAAAGGAGAATTAACAATAGATGTCAGAAAGGTTACCTTTATTAAGGCTAAATCCCTGGTTTAAATTTTCCACACACATTCACAGAATTACATTCAACTTATTCCTTAGGCCATGAGAAAAGGAAAAAAAAAAATCCAGACATTAGATTTTCATAGAAAGCAAATCTGGATTAATCTAAACACTATTCTCCTTTCTGTTTGTTCTGACTTAAGGAAATTTAGTAAAGGAAGATTATTTCCTTACTTGAACTAATGTACATTTCATTAGCGATTGGTATCATTCCTATAAGTGGTTAAGACCTCCCTCCACACTGGGGTCTCCAATCAGAACCACAGAGGGACAGGAAATGGAATTGGCCAGAGCGGTGTAGGGCACAACTAGGTGGAGAGCAAGGCTTTTTTCCATTTTCTTTCAAGGAAGTCAGCAACAACTCAGGTTTCACTTTGTAGGGACTATGTCGAATATCAGCACATCCATATCACCAGGATTGAGGAAAGTTGGGATATAAACATTTCTATCCCTCTACCACTGCTGATGAGGAAGGAGAAAAATATATAGGACTTAACTGATCCCCAAAATACCTCATCAGCTTAGATTTTCAAGAAGTATACTACGGCATAGCATGTGCCTCGGTAGGGGACTTGGACTTGCTTGTTAAAGCCATGCCTGAGTCTGCATAGCACATGGCCCTAGTGTTGGCCCTGTGGTCTACAGGTAACTCAGGGACTAGCGCGGCAGCCGCTTACTGACACCGCCTGAAATCTCATTCTAACTTGACTCAAACTGCAAACGTTTTAGATCGTAGGGTTGAAAATAGTTGTCAGTTATGATAAGCAGCTCACAAAACTCCACTGTCTACCACAGACTACCTTTCATTCCTAAAGAGAAAGTATACTGGAAAACTGAAAAGATTAAGTACTTACAGTGCCTTGTTTTCAGTGCTGAAAATCACTGTGACCTTTGCATTTTCCTGCCATAAACTGGAGTGTTTCAGACCTGAAGAGACAGTATGTATGGCATTCCTTACCTCAACCTAGGAATGTTACTTTCTTCCTAAGGAACATTATCTTGAAAGTATTTCCACACAAGATATATTCCACAGCCAACTTTGAGGCCATGTGAATTTCAACAGAAAAAGGCAGCATATAAACTGTCTAAAATTTGTTCAAATAATATTATGCAAAGGAGAAAAACTCAAGTATGTACATGACACTGAGACAAACTACTCATTAAAAACAGTTGCTTATGTTAAATTAAGTGACAATTCAGTATTATTCCAGTGTTTAGCTTTGGGAACAGGAATTGTAGCTAAAGTCACCATATAAATAAAATCAAGACATTCACATTTGAGGTTGTTTGTCACACATCACACCATCCCTTAAGCCTTGAAAATACTACAAATTAACTTTCCATGCCAATTACAGAAGTTGAATTTTAAAGCTACAAGCTATAGAGACAGTATGAAAGTTTCATTAGCTTAAATGTTTTATGATTTAGCTTGTTGCATTCTGATCATAAGAGGCAGACCTTATCAGGATAAAAACCTATTTCTATATGCTTAACTATTCCCCTGCAATGTTCTTTTCCTAAAATGTTCAAATGACTTTCAGGTCATCTTTTCCTTCTGATCTCAAAGTCAATTGTCATATCATTTCCCTCATATAATTTTATTCCAATGCTGAACAAGTGTAATCAATGACCATTTGTCAATCTATTAAATATTAGTATACAGTACAGCAACTATATTGATCACAAATTCCAGTTTATTACCTACATATATGGCACAGTCATCAAATTATACTGTGCTCATATATAAAAATGAAAAAACTGTCAAATGTGCTATGTCCTTTTATGCATGTAAAAAACTATTTGCATCATGAGGAAGAAACTTAACAGTCAACAGAGCTTATATCAATATCTGCCATTCGTAAAAATGTAACTTATACGTTCTATTGTACTATGCAGATCAGGAAAAGGGAGTAAAAGTTACCCAATCCGTTGCAACGATTAAAGAAAAAAATTCAGAAAATCATTATACCTTTAAAAAGATCAGCATATGTTGTACATGTTTTAGAGCAGAGTCTAAAACAGGTGTGACCGTTGCATAAACCTTTCACATGTGCAGTGAAGTCTGATCCACAAGTTTGGGCTAAAAAATTGGTGCTTCTAACGGAATGTTTTTATGAATTAAAAGACATACAAATGAATTCAAGCCTAACAGAGTAGCTCCAGACCAAAGTGGCACCATTTTTTTTTAAAGTAGTTCTGGTGACTAACCAAATACTGTTGTCTTGCCCAGTGCACAGAAGCAGTTTCCCTTCACCCACAAATTCCCATGAAGTCATTTAAGTTAACTGTTAAATAACATCAATATTTATTACTATGTGAGACATGGACCATTGTGTATACACACAAAAGTTTTTCATGGAAATATGACTAGGCAGAAAAGAGTTGGTTAGATGAAAACAGAATTAAAAGGTTTTTATGTGGATAAAATGGAACTGCTCTGTTGAAAACTTCCATTTAAAATCCCCAAATGAGGCAAGAACCTCTAAAGCCCATGTACAGAGAATAAAGAATGCTGTTAATGAATTGCCTAAGGGGATTTTCTTCTCACTAGTTCAAGATCTAAGAACAGGTCTACAATTTATACTGCCTGCCACCTTCTCAGAGACTTGCTCAGGTATCAGGGCTATCTTCCTATTGGCAGTTTGCCAGATCAAGTCCAATCATGCCACAGAATGGATGTTTCCTTCACCTCAGCCAAGTGGATGGCACCCACTGAGGTTCAGTATCAAGTTTGTTAATCAACCTAAGCAATTCCTGATAGGCTTTATCAAGATCCGAGTTCACAATTGCTGTGTCAAAGTAGTGGCCATTGTTCTGCTCCATCTCTCTAGTCTTCTCAATGATTTCTCTCAACTCTTCAGGCTGCAAAGAGAAGATAAAAATTATGAGGTAGGGGCTTCCCTGGTGGCGCAGTGGTTGAGAGTTCGCCTGCCAATGCAGGGGACAGGGGTTCGTGCCCCGGTCCGGGAAGATCCCATATGCCGCGGAGCGGCTGGGTCCGTGAGCCATGGCCGCTGAGCCTGCGCGTCCGGAGCCTGCGCGTCCGGAGCCTGTGCTCCGTCCGCAACGGGAGAGGCCACAACAGTGAGAGGCCCGCGTACCGCCAAAAAAAAAAAAATTAAGAGGTAGTCCATTCCTTACCAAAATATACAATGAGTCAGAGATGGCTGAAGAACAAGAAATGGCCTTAACACTGCTTTCCTTCTGTCTCTCAAAATACTCAGTCTCCAGTGTTCAACCCTACCCTGTCATGGCCACAGGGATTTCCTTTGCTCTGGTATCTTCAGCACTGACACTGCGAACCATTTGCAACTCAATATAACCTGTTTATACTGCTATTTAGGTTTTTATATATTTCTGTCTTACCCACAAGAAGAGGCTTCAAGAGCACAGAGTGTTACTTTGAATTCCCTACAGACGTTCGTTTTCAAACATTTCAGGGCACCATAACCTCTTCCTAAAAATAACATCTTCTGTAACAGTGAACCTTTCTGGCAGGACCTCAAGTGCCACCTGCTCTTGGCTCTTATAAAGAACCCCTGCCCTCTATATCTGTTGCAGAGTTAAAAAGAGTAAACATCATGAGAAAAGGATCAACAGAATGGGTACCTTTTTCTATGAAAACACTGCTGGAAATCCAAGATTTTAATTAATATATTTTTTGGGGGAAATAGCTTTTAAAATTGCTTCTCTGCTTTCAATACACAAAGGAGGTCTTCAAGATGCAAAAACAAGTATCCTAAGAAGAGTTTGGGAAGCCATATAGAGCAGGCTACTTTAAAATAATGCATAAAGGAAACAGCTGTTTCACAGATAAGCAGATGGCAAGGTTATATGCAAAACTTATCGAGAACCTTCTGATAATCAGGCACATGTATCCAAGAAAGTGAAACTGCCTCCAAATCACCCCTGTTGACGAAGAGAACTAATTAAATGTCCATATGTCTCAGACATAAAGGCCACACATCAATACTATATTGGACCCACAATACCAAACAATTTGTATTGTTCAACTGGTTGTACTTTTTTAACAGAAGGAAAACATTAAAAATATGACAGTGTATATATGTCCATGCCTCTCTCTCACTTTGTCCCAGCTTACCCTTCCCCCTCCCCATATCCTCAAGTCCATTCTCTAGTAGGTCTGTGTCTTTATTCCGTCTTACCCCTAGGTTCTTCATCACCCTTTTTTTCTTAGATTCCATATATATGTGTTAGCATACGGTATTTGTTTTTCTCTTTCTGACTTACTTCACTCTGTATGACAGACTCTAGGTCCATCCAACTCACTAGAGCCGCATAGCACAGGGAGATCAGCTCGGTGGTTTGTGACCACCTAGAGGGGTGGGATAGGGAGGGTGGGAGGGAGGGAGATGCAAGAGGGAAGAGATATGGGAACATATGTATATGTATAACTGATTCACTTTGTTATATAGCAGAAACACACCACTGTAAAGCAATTATACTGCAATAAAGATGTTAAAAAAAAAAAAAACCATAGTAGAAGAAAGTAGTTACAAATACCACCTATGACCATGTGACCAGTTAAAGAAATAAGGACTGTAGTTGTCATAAGTATTTCTTCATTATTTACTTCAGAATACATTTTTATTAAAATATCTTTGTTTTCTTCCCTCTCTTATTTCCTTATCATGTATGTAACATAAGATCATATATCATAGTGTTAAGTAGTATTAATTTTATATCACTGTCTTTAAGTTATGGGATATTAAAGATAAAAACAAACATAAGTCAAGGAAAAAAAATGACAGCTCTGGCTTGTCCTGAATTAGTTTCTTGTGTGGCCCTCTAATTTTCGTTCTGGAATGTTGTGCATCTGGCTCTGGTACACAGAATCCTTTGTTTCCCAGCAGGGACTCTACTACACCACTGTAACTGAACATACTGTGACATTCTGGTTAAAACTTATGTCTACTCAAAGCTGAAGATTATTGAAGGAACATTCTAGAATTCAAGGTAGACTCTAAACCTTGTGTTACTAGATTTGAAATATAAATGTTAAGCCCCACATCTTACATAGATTCACATGAATATCTAATCCACCTAGTTTTTCTTTATCAAATTTAAGTATTCATCTTTTGCCAAAATGACTTATTTACTTGGTAGTTTATGTTTTAATTTTTCAAATTACAATTCATGACGAAATTGAAACAAAATGTTTTTGCTCAAATATCTTTGGCCTGAAAAAATTATCTATAGGCAGAATTGACCATAATAGTTCATACTATTAGTTTACCACTCTCAAGCCCCCATTACAGCAGAACAGATTCACAGTACAATGAAATAACTGATTATTTAAATTTTGCATTTGGTGAGGAACACCATCACTTTCTCAGTTAGCACTATCTCACAGAGTTAAAATTGAGAATTTGTTTTTACTCAACACTTCTACTGTGTGATAAAACACTATTAAATACCAAAGAAGATAAAACATAAAAGGCAATCAGATACACCACCCTTTACCCAACAGCTGCAAAATATACATTCCTACTGGTGTGCAGGAACATGCACCAAGATAGAACAGATACTGGGTCATAAAATAAGACTCACCAAGATTTGAAAGACTGACATCTTACAGAGTATGTTCTCTTACCACAATGGAATTGTAGATCAATAAAATATTTTATAGATCTCCAACAGATGGGAATTAGATGCTTCTAAATAACCCATGGGTTAAAGAAAATGACAGAGGAAACTAGAAAATATTTCTAACAAAATGGTAATGAAAAATATAACCTTAATTTGTAGGATGCAACTAAAGAACTACTTAGAAGGAAATTTATAACTTTATATTAGAAAAGAAGAAAGGTTTAAAAATCATCTAATTTTCTTCAGAAACTAGAGCAAGTGCAAATTAAAGCCAAAGTAAGTATAAGAATAAAAATAAGTCAATTAAATGGAAAATAGTCAAACAATAAAGAAAATTAACAAAAATGTCTCCCAACTTAGTTCTTTTTCTAAAGTGTTTTGGTTATTCTTTAAAATTTCCATACAATTTTAAAATAATCTTTTCAATTTCCAGAGAAAAGCCCACTGGGATTTATTTTGCCCAGATAACAGGTTTCTTGAGATATAATTCATTTACAATTCACCCATTTAATGGTGAACTGGAAGCAATTCAATAGGGGATTCATACAATTTACCCACTTAAAATGTACAATTCAATAGTTTTTAGTATAGTCACAGAGGAGTTGTGCAATCAACACCACAATCAATTTCAAAACATTTTCATCACCCTCCATCCCCCCTCACCCCGCTCCCTCCAAAACCCCATAGTCATTGGCAGCCACTCCCCATTTTATCCCAACCCCCAGCCCTAGGAAACCACTAATCTACTTCAGGTCTGTATAGATTTGCTTATTCTGGACCTTCCAAATAATGGAATCATACAAAATATGGTCTTTTGTGACTGGGTTCTTTTACTTATGTTTTCAAGGTTCATCCATGTTGTACCATGTATCAGTACTTCATTCCTTTTAATGACCATTTTTCGAGAAAAGATAAAGCTACAGTAATCAAGACAATGTGATTCAGCATAAATACAGAATAGAGTCCAGAAATAATCCCTCCCCGCTACATATTTGGTCAAGTCATTTTTGACAAAGATGCCAATGTAATTCAATGGGAAAAAAAGGATAGCCTTTTTCAAGAAATGATACTAAAGCAATTGGATAGCCATGTGTGATTAAAAAAAAAACAAACCCTTACATCACACTAAAATAAAGATTAATTTGAGATAGATTATAGACCTTAAAGGGAAAGCTAATACAAGAAAGCTTTTAGAAGAAAATACAGAATAAATCTTTATAATCTTGGAGTAGGCAAGTTTTTTTAGACAATACACAAAAATCATTAACCATAAGAAAAATGAAAAAAATTATGCAGTTGACCCTTGAACAACACAGGTTTGAACTGTGTATACAGAGATGTTTTTCAATAAATAGAGTTCTACATGATCCATGGTTGGTTGAATCTGAAGACATGAAACTGTGGTATGGAAGGCCAAGTATGGGACTTAAGCATCCTCCATTTTAGTATCGCAGCAGGTGCTGAAACCAATCTCCCATGCATACCAAGGGACAGAGGTACTTCATTAAAAACAATTCTGATCTTCAAAAAATATGTTTTTAAATTACAAAGAGTTTGAAAAAATATTTATATCCAGAATATATAAAGTATTTTTACAATTCAACAAGAAAGCAACTCAATTAAAAAAAATAAAACTTGAGACATTTCACAAAAGAATTTGTCCAAATGACTACATGAAAAGATGCTATCATTAGTCATCAGGAAAATGCAAATGAAAACCACAACGGTAACACTTCACACCTATCAGAATGACTAAAAAGTTGTTACAAAACAACAGCAGCAAAAGTTGGTAAGGATGTAGAGCAAATGGAACCAAAGTGAGAGTGTAGAAAGGAAAACTGTTTATAAAATAGTTTTGTACTTTTTATACACTTAAAACATACACTTATCATTTTGATCCAGCAATTCAAGAAAAATGAAAACATATGTCCACCAAAAAACTATGAATGTTTAGAGCTGCTTTAGTCACCAGCTCAAAATTGGAAACAACCCTAATGTTTTTTAACTGGTGAATGGACAAATTGTGATATATTTAGATCATGGTACACAACTCAGCAATAAGATATGAACTACTGTTAGATGCAACATAGATGAATCTTAAAAACATTATACTTATCAAAAGCTAGATACAGGACTTCCTTGGTGGCGCAGTGGTTAAGAACCCACCTGCCAATGCAGGGGACACGGGTTCGAGCCCTGGTCCAGGAAGATCCCACATGCCACAGAGCAACTAAGCCCGTGTGCCACAACTGCTTAGCCTGCACTCTAGAGCAAGCGAGCCACAGCTACTGAGCCCACGTGCCACAGGTGCTGAAGCTCTAGCGCCTAGAGCCCATGCTCTGCAACAAGAGAAGCCACCGCAATGAGAAGCCCACACACCTCAACGAAGAGTGGCCCCCACTCACTGCAACTAGAGAAAGCCCGCGTGCAGCAATGAAGACCCAACACAGCCAAAAATGAATAATTAATAAATAAATTTATTTTAAAAAAAGCTAGATACAAATTTAAACTTACTTATAAATGGTTATAAACTTAAACTTATAAATGGTTTCCATTTATATGAACTTCCAGAACAGACAAATCTATAGCGACAGAAAGTAGGTAAGTGGTTACCTAGGAAAGAGTGGAGGGGTATTAACTTTAAAGGGGCATGAGAGAACTTTTCTAGAGTGATGCAAATGTTCTAAATGTTGATTGGCATGGTGGTTTCACAGGTACACATTTTGCCAAAACTCACTAAATTATACAATTAAAATGCATGCATGTAAAGTAATCTCAATAAAGTTAATTTTTTAAAATTAGAAAACTATAATTAGAAAATCAAGCACATTGTATACTGCTAAAACATTGTGGTAACTGATTAAGTTCCTGCTTTAAAAGCATGTATATAGTTGACCCTTGAACAACACAGGCTTGAAATGCACAGTTCACTTGTACACAGATTTTTTTCAATAGTTAATACTACAGTACTACACTGTCTGCAGTTGGTTGAATCTGAGGATGTGGAACTGCAGATATGGAGGGCCAACTATAAGTTACACACAGATTTTCAACTGTATGGAGGTTTTGGTGCCCAAACCCCACATTGTTCAAGGGTCAACTGTTAATAGGTATTCTTTCTAGGACTCACTCAATCTGAATTAAAAATAAAGTAGGTAAAAATATTTTAAATATTAAATATTACAATTAAATATTAAAATATCAAAAATAAAATAGGTAAAAAAATTCCATGAGAGCCCTGGCAGAGACCACCAACCAAAAGAAAGTTGCTTAACATGTTTTGGAACGGCATGTGGCCCTTGGCATGCTATCAAATTCTTGCTGGAGAAGAATAACCTAACAAAAAATAAGTGTGCATGTCAGAAAATAGAAAATTAGGTTGAACAAGTAAAATGGAGTCCATTTTGGTCCTTTATGTGCATTCCTCTCCTAGAACCACTACAGTATTTCTGGTCTACCAAAGTAGTTAACTGGGCACCAAGTTTCATAGACTGTCAATCTAGTTTTCCTTATTATATGTGATCCTCCTCAAGAACAGCCAGCGAACATGTCTCATATTTTTTTTTGAATTTTATTTTAGTTTTTTAATACAGCAGGTTCTTATTATCTATTTTATACATATTAGTGTCTATATGTCAATCCCAATCTCCCAGTTCATCCCACAACCACCACCTCCCCCACTTTATGTCTCAGATTTCTTTTGTATCATCTCAAGTGCTTAGGACAGCAGATACTCTGACCCTACTTATTTATGAACTTGCACTTGTGTTGCAAAAATGAAAAAGGAGTGAAACACTACTTTAACCAGCTGGCCTACTTAGCCTAAATAAAGCAACCAGAATTATGCTCAACACAAAGGATGGGAAAGTCCCTGATGTCGAAGACACTGAAAAATACCACCTTCACATACAGACTGAATAACAAATGTAAGTAGACCCAGAGAAGAAAAAGATACCTTGGGGAGGAAAAAAGAGGGCTGGTGGGTGTGGTGAATAGTCAAGAATCAAAGACTTTTGAGGAGATTTTAGGGAGGAATATTATTATGTGTTTTTATGGCTTTTAAGGAGATTTAAAGGCATAGCAAATGAAATGAGATCTAAGTGATTCCTTTGTAAAATAGAAATTTTTAGGAAATTGGCAAAAAACAAGGAAGAGTATTTGTTACTTTGATATAGCATGTCACTTGACAGTTTTCATTTCATACATTTAAATAAAATGTCAATGCTTTCTGATTAATATATCAATATATTATCATTTAATTTTTAGTACTGTTTGGTATAATATGGACTACCTCAACCACATCCAGCATCTAAAATAATTAGCTGCCTGGGGCCTAGAGTCCTGGGCGGCTGCTGAGAGGGCCTTCCTGGCCTGTTGGTGCCTGTGGGATGCTGCAGGCTTCTCCTGGGCGTCCAGTCCTGGTTGGCTGCGTGTAATGGCCTGCAGGGCTCTGAGTGGGCAGTGCCCTACACCAGCGATAGCCTTAAAGGGAGGAGAACTCGTCAGGGATGACACTGTGCGGGTTAATTTGGGAAGTGATGGTTAAAGTTTCTGGCTTTAGACTCCTTATTTATGTTGTTAATTTTGATGGGGGTAGAGATGGAAGCTGGTCCCGTTAACAACGAGTTCTCAGTCTGGAGAGGAAAACAAATCAAGGTGAACTAAAGAAAATGAGTCTTTCCCTAAAAGAAACAGAAGATGGGGAAGATGAGATGTCAGAAGATAATGACAATGGCAGCAGAGATGAGGCTGTCGTCCCTAAGAATGGTAGGAAGGTTGCTACTGCTCCCGGAAATAAAATCGAAAAAAAATGTTTCTGGCTCCCATGTTTGCTGAGAAATTAATATCACCACACAGGAGGGGAGCCACAGGGGCCAATTTGCCAAAAGACAGGAGGAGTGCCAAGCTCAAGGACCATGAGAAGAGACATGAGAACTCGGAGGAGGATGAAGAGCCTACGAAGAAAGCACCTGATAAACAGAGAAGGAAATGACCAAACAGAAGGCTTCCGCTGAAACCAAAAAACAGAAATTAGAAGGAGATTTGGTTAGTGAATTTTAAATCTGCTGATGACCAGGAAAAAGCCCTGGAACTCAGTGAAACAAAGGTCCTTGGATACGAAACTAAATTGAAGAAACCAAAGGGAAAGGAAACAAAGAAAGATCGAAATGCCAAAACACTTTTGATCAAGAACCTGCCTGACAAAGTCACTCAGCATGAATTAATAGAAGTGTTTTAGGATGCTTTTCAAATCAGATTGGTGAGCAAGGATAGGATGAGTGAAAGGATCGCCTATATTGACTTCAAGTCACAGGCCGATGCACAGCGAGCCTTGGAAGAGAAGCAAGGAACAGAGATCGGTGGGCTTGCTGTAGTTCTGGACCTTGTTGGAGAAAAAAGCCAAGGCCAAGATGAAAGAGATGGAAAAAAGAGCACTTGGAGAATGGGAAAACGAAAGAATAAGAAAGCCATGCATTTCAAGAAAAATGTGAGAGAGTGTATTTCTTTGTGGAGGTAAAGAATGTTCCTACATGTTTAATATGCAAACAAAGCCTGTCTGTGTCGAGAGAATGTAACCTAACACACCATTAGGAAAGCCACCATCATAGGAACCACGATGGATTTACAGAAAAGATGTGTGACAGAAAATTCAACAAACTGAAAAAAAGACTGAAATTTCAACATGATTTGCTTTTGAACGTGGATAAAATAAGTGATGCTGCCATGAAATGTAGTTATGTATTAAGTGAGAAAATTGCCTGGTCAGCAAAACCTCTTGCAGATGGCGAGTTTATCAAAGACTGTCTGTTGAGCGCAGCAGAAATCATGTGCCCTGAACAGACATGCATTTGCCAACATAAGACTAACTGGTAATGTTGTTGCCCAGCATGTTAACAATACGACTGAGAACTTGCAGGACAAGTTGCAAGAAAAAGCTGAATCATTTGTGGCTTTTTTCCATTTAGCTCAGGAAGGTGTGGATGGAAATAACACCCCCCCACGTAGCTGTATTTATTCATGGTGTCAATGAAACTTTTGATGTGATCAAAGAACTTCTGGACATGGTTCCCATAACAGGCACAACATCAGGAAATAGTTTTACGTGTTGAGAAAAGTCTTAAAAAAATTTAACGTGGACTGGTCAAAGTTGGTAAGTATTAGCACAGATGGTGACTCTGTGATGGTTAGTGTTAAAGAACTAGTTACAAAACTGAAATCTAAAGTGTCAGGGCTTTGCCAAGACAAGGAACTTAAGTCTCTGCACGGTCTCATTCTCCAGGAGACACTTTGTGCTAAAAGATTAAAAATGGATCACGTCATGGACATAGTTTATACCATAACCTGGATACACTCCCATGGCTCGGACCACAGAAATCGGTGCTGTGTTTAATCAGTTAGACACACAATATGGAAACATGTTCTGCTCTATGGAACTTAAGTGGCTGAATTGTGGTGTAGTCCTAAGGCAGCTTTTTGAACAGTTGGAGGAAACTGACTTTTTCACGTCTTCTAGAGGAAAATCTGAGCCTCAGCTTACGAGCAAAGATTGGCTCAGAGACTTAACCTTTTTGGTTGACATTATTATATCTAAACATGCTGGATATTTCTCTGCAAAGGCGTTCACAAGTGGTGACACAAATGTATGATTCAGTTGGCTCATTCCTAGTGAAATTTTGTCTTTGGTAGACTCATTTGGGAAGGAACAACCTGGCCCACTTTCCTACGATGAAATTAGTTTTTGAAAATGAAAATGACAGCCTGAACTACATTCCCCAAATTAAAGAGTTGAAGACTCAATTCCAAAAAACGTTCTCTGACTTTTCCAACTTTATGAGAATGAACTAATCTTGTTTAGTTCCCCTTTCTCAATTAGTATTAATAATGTGAATAAAGAGCTACAAATGGAAGTTACTGAATTGCAGGTCAACACTATACTGAAAGCCAAATATGATAACGTTGGAATCCCAGAATTCTACAGATATCTTGGGAGGTTACCCTAAATATAAAAACCATTATGCAAAGGTTCTGTCCATGTTTGGAAGTACTTATGTTTGTGAGCAGCTATTTTCTGCTATGAAACTAAAGAAAACTAAGTGTTACTCAAAGTTAAAGGATTCAAAGATGAATTCTCTGCTGCATGTTGCAACACAAGATTCACAACCTCATGCTGTTTGATATCTTGGGGCACAGGAAAGGAATGCCAGATTTTGAATTTCAAATCTGAGGAGTAATATATTATGGAACTTTGAATAATTATTTATATTTCCAAATTATATTTTTTCAATGCCAAATTTAAAGTACAATCTCTGGCATCATATGTTTGTACCTTATAACATATAAAATAAAATTTGACTATATTCTGGCAAAAAAAAAATAATAACTAAAAACATTTTTCCATTTCAGATCATACAAAAAGATCAAAGGCAGAAGACAAACAGAACATAAAACTTCAATGAGAAAAAAGAAGAGAAAAGCAAGAGGACTCAAGTTTGGCTCCTTGCATATGTGGAATATCTGCAGATAAAAGTGGGTAATCCCTAAGAATCTGCTGAGAATATTTGGTGTGGGGGGAGGGTGTTACCTAATCCTTGTTAGAAATAACATAGATCTGTGTGAAGAAGGGTAAGGAAGTTTTAAGAAATGCCAAAGGTGTATGTATTACTGTATGTATATATGGTAGGAATACATAAAAATGTATGTATTCCTACCATACATTTGGAGTGATAATAGAGAATGTATGCAGAACAACAAGAGAAGCCCCCTGCTTTGGAGAGCTGCTGAAGTCCAACCAGAGGCAACTGTGGCAGTTTTGGGAAAGTGATATGGCAGAAAGAATAATCCGTTTGAAAGCCTAAGCTGATGTAGTTTTTTTTTTTTTTTTTTTTTGCGGTACGCGGGCCTCTCACTGTTGTGGCCTCTCCCGTTGCGGAGCACAGGCTCCGGACGCGCAGGCTCAGCGGCCATGGCTCACGGGCCCAGCCGCTCTGCGGCATGTGGGATCTTCCCGGACCGGGGCACGAACCTGTGTCCCCTGCATCGGCAGGCGGACTCTCAACCACTGAGCCAGCAGGGAAGCCTGATGTAGTTTTTAAGCACTGTGACATATTAAGCCATGACTGTTTCATGTTACTTTCAATGGAATAGTATGACAGTATAATAACTTTACCTTTGGATTCTTGCCCTCTTTGGCCAATAATGCCCGAAGTCTTTCTTGTGAAGGAGGTGCAATGAAGATAATATATGGTTTCAAGTCTGAGTTCCGGAGAGTCTTCAATGACTGTAAAGAAAAGATAGATCTTAACCATTCAATATAAGAATATATTGTGTACCTATAACACACACAGAATATTGGCTTACTCTTTATATGTAATGAAATAAAATTAATGAAGAATTACAACTATGTGATGATAAAATACCCTGCTAATAAGATCACACACAGATTAAAATAACCATATTAAAAATCCATTTTGAAGGAATTACAAATGAGCAGTCACCTTACCATGTGCCAGGGTCTAAATGCAAAAAGAATCAGAGAAAAACTTCACATACACATACAAAAGAAAATTCTGGAAAAGCACATCCAAGAAGAAAAAGCATACTGTCTGAATTAAGAGACTGTGGTTTTCACCTTGCCTTTGCATGAATGTGTGTCCCTAAATTGAAGCACTCTACAAAAATGGGGATTATAGGGACATGTCCTTTTCTATCTTAAAAACAGTAATTAAGACAATATGCTTAACTACTCTAAGTTCTTTGGTAAATTTGTTAGCCAAAATAATATAAAGAATTCTGAAGGAATTTAGTAAAAACATCAATCCTTCTCTTAAGTCTGATATTTATAGTTGAAACAGCAGAGACTAATAAGCTCTTTTGTTCACTAAAAAATAAAGAAAACCTAATTACTATTTCAGGAAAGCCATTTTGGAATCAATTCTCTCTCTCTCTCTCTCTCTCTTCTTTTTTTAAATAAATTTATTTATCTTTGGCTGCGTTGGGTCTTTGTTGCTGTGCGCGGGCTTTCTCTAGTTGTGGTGAGCAGGGGGCACTACTCTTCGTTGTGGCGCGCGGGCTTCTCATTGCGGTGGCTTTTCTTGTTGCGGACCACGGGCTCTAGGCACATGGGCTTCAGTAGTTGTGGCACACGGGCTCAGCAGTTGTGGTTCATAGGCTCTAGAGCGCAGGCTCGGTAGTTGTGGTGCACGGGCTTAGTTGCTCCGCGGCATGTGGGATCTTCCCAAACCAGGGCTTGAACCCGTGTCCCCTGCACTGGCAGGCGGATTCTTAACCCCTGCGCCACCAGGGAAGTCCCTCAATTCTCTTTCATATACCATCTCTTTAATGACCACTACCTACCTCTCGTGAGTTGACATACACAGTAGGTTCCACGACATTAAGGAAAGTTTTATGCTAAAGCTGTACAATGTACAAAAAGAAAAAAAATTCACAAACACAATCTTAAAAATCCCAAATTTCTAAAATTATTTTATTTTTAATGGAAATCTAAAAAGCAACTTTTAGTAATTTTTGAAGGTTTTCTTTTGTATGACAGATAATAGAACAGTGGACATTTCGTTAGATACAACCCAGCACTCATAATGATACTTACTAATACTTGAACTACGTCATTTAAAACCATAAAAATGACCTCTAATTATTCTAATTTTTCTCATATAAGAATCAGGAAAGGGAAATTCTTTTATAACCTTTAAAATACTAAAGTACTATACCAGCACTACAGTTACTGTATTTTAAGTTTCAGAAAACATGTACATGTGTATATGTAAGTATGGAATATATGTATTTTCCCCTCAGAGGAAACTGAAAGAGATTTAGCAACCTAAATTCGTAGGGAATCAGTGTGAAAAAACTGTATGAGAACTTAATTAGGTTCTGTGGTTCTTGGACCAAAATACAGTTCCCACTAAAAATTACTCTGTGAAAAATGTCCTCAAGTTCAACACCCTAAACCAAAATAGTTTTTACCTGTGTACGAAGACTTAAAAGACATATTTTGCCCGAGTTGATCACTTGCCGTACAGAATCTATGCTGGTTCCATACAAATTTTTCTCAAATTCACCATGCTCAATGAACTTTCCAGCTGCTACGTCTGCCTCAAATGCCTGCCGTGAAACAAAGTGGTAATCTCTACCGGCTACTTCATGGTCTCGCCGACTCCGAGTTGTATCTAGGCAAACAAAATCAGGTAAAAATAATGGACGTGGATCAGAGTAAGGATGAGGGATAATTCTGTTAGTGAGAAAAAATGTTTATTTTGTAATACAAATTTAAAAATAATGAATTAAGGAAATGTTAGACCCCCATGTGTTTAATTTAACATTGACTGGTTTTATTTCTAGATTGAGAAATGAGCAAAACTGTGTTTTTACTATCTTAATAACCATTACCTTTAATATGTTTTATGCTTACACTCCAAATTACTTCATCTTGCATTTCATTTAAAATACTGTCACTCTGGGGACCTCCCTGGTGGCACAGTGGTTAAGAATCTGCTTGCCAATGCAGGGGACACGGATTTGAGCCCTGGTCTGGGAAGATCCCACATGCCGTGGAGCAACTAAACCCATGCGCCACAACCTACTGAGCCTGCACTCTAGAGCCCACAAGCCACAACTACTGAGCCCGCGTGCCACAACTACTGAAGCCCACGTGCCTAGAGCCCTTGCTCTGCAACAAGAGAAGCCACCGCAATGAGAAGTCCACGCACTGCAACAAAGAGTAGCCCCTACTTGCTGCAACTAGAGAAAGCCCACGCGCAGCAACGAAGACCCCATGCAGCCAAAAATAAATATAAATAAATAAATTTTAAAAGTAAAATAAAATACTATCACTCAGTTTTTCCATAAGATTAGGTACTATACAATCTTTAAACAGAACTTCTGTATTCAGAAATTAGGTCTAAATTAGGTCTAAATTTCTATCTTCTGCATCAGTTAAAAAAAACAGGAGCTGATTCCATACTGAGCACGGCATTGTAAGAGGCCCAAATTGAAATTCATTTAGAAAGTAATTAGTACCATACTCTTAGAGAAAATGTATATTTATCAAGAGTGACTATCTTTAATAGCAAATTCTCAAAAGATTTGGTTAAAACAAAGTTCCTCTTTCTTGGACAACACTCTTTTGATGAAATGGGTGAAAAACTTCCCTACACAGTTAGGTTCTAAGGTAGTAAGCTGAAAAGCACAGGAAAATGGGAATGCATCCAAACTTACGAGGAACTGCAGATGCAAAGCGGTCTTTCTCTTTGTTCATGAGCCTCTGACGCAATTCATTCTGGCCACAGTTCTGTGGACCAATCAAAATGATAGGTCTTTTCCTATTTGCTGGCTGATGATAAAGTGACATTTCCTCATAAGTTAAGATCTCTTCATTGTCATAATCTTTGAAAAAGAAAAAGTTAAGCCCTTCAGACAGAATTATTGCCATGTAATAAATATATACTCATAGATCTTTCAAAAAATTGAAAAAAAGCACAAGTTATTATCATTAAAAATGCTTAACTTTTGGGATCAAGACAGTAATATGGAAAATCATGAGTATTTTCCCATGTCATTATATCCTTGCCAGGATTATGAAAATAAATCAAATAATATATTAATCCTTCTAGAAATGTTTATTGCTTCTCATTTCATACTGTGTTTGAATGTTTAATACAATATAACTATACTGATTCATATCAAATAGCTAGTTTGCAGCCAATACTTTGACAGAGGGTGAGGCACCAAGGCATAAACTAATGAGAATAATATCTGTCATTTTTGTAAAATGGGGATACTAATACTTTAACTAGAGGGTTGGTTTAAGGAGAAGACAATGTATATGCTGCAAACAATACCTGGCATAGACAAACATTTACAAATAGTGCTGCAACTAGTGTTATCAGAGAAAGCTGGAATACTTTTCTGTGATCATATAACTTGAAAACACAGCACATCTATGCTATCCAACTTTCTACACTTATGTTTACTTTATCCTGGAATACTAATACTAACCTGAGATCATGATTCAAGAAGAGGTATAAATTATAACAGGTGGGGTAACATTCCTAAAGCCCATAATCCAGATGAAATCAGAGCTGTCAAGTGGTAAGAACAAAGGCAGACAACTAGTGACCTGCTATCTTCTCAATCATATTACTTCACCTAACTGGGTAAGAGCATCAGATGTGTAGTCAGACCGTCAGCTATAAGTTCCATGGGGGCAGGGGACCATCTTAATCTTGTCAGTGCTTAGCACAGAGCACAGAGCAGGAACTCAAACTCTAGTTGTTTAAACTCCAACTCAACCATGTATTAGCTGTAAGAACTTAAGCAGGCCACTTTCATATCTGAACTTGAATTCATTAATCTGTAATCTCAAGGAATTTATTTTGAGAACTAAATGGATGAAGGTTACTGCCCCTGGAACAGAAGTTATTATAAATGATAGTTATTAATAAAAATGTTAATTATGATAACAGCACTATGAGCAGAAATGTAATTCCTTCCCTTCTCAAAACGCTTTTCCCTCTGAAAAATCTAAGTTCCTTCTTCTAACATGTACAGACTGTGGAAGCATTTTGATTCACAGACGTAGATATATCATAATATAACAGCTATTAGAGCTGAACCAGTTAATTTTAGTGTATTTCAAAAGATAAAGAAACAGATATTAATCACTTATCCAAGTATAGAGGAAAAGATTAAAATTCCAATAAATCTTCTTAGCTACATAATCTATCAATTAGCATTAAGGATGTTTATTTTGGGAAAAAAGATTTATTATAGTAGATGGAATCTCAGGTTTAGTTTTATATCAAATTTTCCAATAATCTATAACATTTTATTTTCACTAGTTCAATTTATGCCACTTAAGAAATTTTCAAGGTATTGAGAGAATAAAAATAAGCCTTATAAATTGTGTAAGAAGTTAAAGACTCCCTTTGCTTTATTATTTGGCTTGTTTCTAATGTGAATTAAAGAAGGGGTAGCAAATTCTAAAGCCCATAAGGACCAACCAAGAAGGTAATGAAAGCACTAAATCAGGCTGGGTTTACAAAAAATTGGATGTGGCGGAGACTGCTGAACTAAGTAGGTACCCAGTATAAAGGCAAAAGCATATCACTCAGGTCCAGCAGACCAGTGTCACGGGGGAATATGAGCCCAGTGTTATTTGAGCTTTTGATTTTAAGAGAAGCTACAACTTAAAATTTTTTTAATCTTAACAATAAATTAAAATAGAACAGAAAACTCTCCTGTGTGCCTGACTCAGTCAGCAGGCTCTATGCAATGGCTTGCCTTGGTGACATGAGTTACTGTAGACAAAATGTTCATTTTTTACTTAAAATACAGCTATATTGTTAGAATTTGTTAGAAACATGTATAAATTTTGCAAATAAAGAGTTTAAGTAGGAAAAAATTTATGAGGAAACTATCAATATAACACTGTACATGCTAAATTGTACTCTAATTTTTATACCAGTTTTTCTCAGAATTTAAAACTGTGCATTCCTCATAGGATTCCAAAAGAAAATAATTTCTGCTAAATGGCTTTATTAAGCACACATGTTACATTAAGAGGCCAAGACCAGAAATAAAATTCCCTGAAAATATCAATTTAATTTCTTTCAAGTGTTAGATATGGACCTCTTTCGGATATAAATACAACTATATCTGAGAGTGGAACTTACCATCATTTTTATTGGCATTATATAAAACCTTTTTCCTCTTCTTTTTATTCTTCTTTGCACACCATAGTTTTCCTGTTGAGAATAAAAAACGTAAGTATAAATGTGGTATTTGTTTCCTTGAATAAAGCTACATATTTCAAATAGAAGAACTCAAATAGTTTTAAATTTAAATTTATAGACACATGTTACATTGTTCATAGAAGAACTATTTTTCAGAGAAGTAGTTATAATTTTCCATTAATCTCACATCACAGATAGATAATCTTTAATACTTAAATCCTCTCCTTCCTTTACAGTCCTAAGGTAATCAGTTTTGCTTCTCACATCACTCTTGCCATGAATACCTCTTTCTTGACAGTTATATGTAAATCTAAACCTGATTCCAGATGAAGACCCAAGAAACCTCAATGTCAAATATAAGTGTCCAACCTGATTTTTCTGGCTCCTTATCTTCTTCTATGGTTTGCTTCATGGCTTCCCTTTGCTGCTGAAAGCTTTTCCCTAATAAGCAGAAAGGAAAAAGAGTAAAATAGTTAAGTCAAAAGGATAGAAGTATTTTTTTTTAAATCAAGGGACACCACCAGAAGTAACTCTTCATTTATATTCCCTTCTAAATCCTCCTGCCACCACATCAGAGTATATCAACTATGATTATACGCTCCAAACAGTTGAAGTATTAAGTCTCCACCTTGCTCTCAATCAATCCTAGAACATGTATTACTGGACTATATATCATCTATTAAAAAAGATAAATAACAAACCAGTGCTAGAAAATTTAATAGTTCAATTTTTACAAAGTTTTCATTTAGCATCTACTATGTGGAAAGCACTGTGCTGGATGTTACAATGGTTCTGATCATTTGAATTATTGCAAATCAAGCAAATTAATTCTAGGAGTTAACTTTCCAAAATAATATGTAAACAGTCACCAGTTTTTGATTCCAAGACACCATTCAACATATTCCCTTGCATTTATCATTTTCAATCCCTCTTTTTCTTTGTATGTATGTATACGCTTTAAAGATTTTTCATTTCTACCTTAAGCTACCCATGATACAAATAAATGAAAAACCTATTACATTTTTCCTCTCAGGATTAAGATTTTAAATATAGGAGGCTTTCAAGGTTTCTGATTTTCATGTTCTTTTCAGACATCCACCTTAGAATCAAATGTATTTTTTTTCTGAAGGATAAAAGTGGCTTTAATTAGAAAATTCTGAATTAGAGTTCTACTTTTATATTTAATTTTTATATTTAATTCTTTCCATTTCAGGCCAGAGATTCTTAAAAATCAATAAGCAAATTCCATCTATGATGTTGGGATAATCTGTTGAACTTAGTGCATTTTATAAGAGCACAAGCAAAAACAGTATTGAGTTTGATATACATAAAAAACATTAAAAGAAATCAAGTTATCTCCAGAAGCTGTACAGATTGTGTTTCTAGATAAAACAAGTAGCTATGACTATAGGGAAATTTTTAAGAGCATTAAATTTTTTAAAAAAGTATTTGACTTCAACAGATTTAGAAAAAAAAGAACAAAATAATTTAAATAATTTACATATTAAAATGTTTAAAAACATTACAGTAATGTACTGCTATGGCACATTTTTATAGTACACACATACGTAGACTGTTTTTGAAATAGAAGCAGACATTAGTGGGAGATGGACATTATAACCTCTTAGAAATCCTCCTGACAGAAAACTGTCAAACTCAAAGTAACATGGGTCCATTTATTTGTCCTATAAAAAGACTTACAAATGGTATCATTAAAACTTCCTTGATTTATCTATCTATTTTCAGAAACTCAATGTAATCAATCAGTCAATAGATATTAGTTCTAAGTATTTATGGGCTAAAGCTGACATGGTGAAAGATATCAAACTGATATCTGGCACAAGCACTACGAACCAAAATGGCTGCCCAGTACCCCAGGATTCTAGAGCAATGTTCCTGTAACTGTTACTGTGAAGAATCAAGGGTACAGTATCATCCTCTGAACTTAATATAAGAAGCCCATTCCTCCTTCCTTGATATATGCATCAGTATACACAGAATCTCTAGCTTTGGGGTTTTAAAGCAGATGATTTGTGGCTGTGACTTTATTATACACATGATGTATTACTTGTAGTCACAGTCATTGTAAGCCAAATTCTATAGCCAGATCTGTTATGCTTAAAATCTTAAGGTTTAATAGGAGGTATAATCCCTAAAAAATGTTATAGGCAAAAGTCAAGGCTTGGAAGAGTTTTTTTTTAAAAAAAACAGCCTTAGAAGGTCTAATTCAGAAGCACCAGTTCTGGCAGAACTATTTTTAAAAACCACCTATTTATTAATTTAGCAGATACTGCCCTAAATTTGAAAGAATAAGTAAGATGTAGTCACTGGCCTAGAAGTTTACAAACTGAGAATATACAGTACAAAGTACTGTAACAGACAATTCCATGTAAGTATTATAAAGTAGGGCACACAAAAAAGGAAAAAAAAACATTGTTTTACATTAATGTATAATTAAAGTATTAACGGATATGCTTTAAAGTCAAATATGGAAGAGAAGCTTATCTCAGTGCCTTATACAGTGCTGATATAACAGTATTTTTTGAGTGAATAAGCCGATGAATTATCACTTTATTCCCATTTCACCATTCTGTAAGTATTCCTTTGCCTTCACTAATATCTTATTATACTTTCCTTGGTTCTGTTTCCCTCATTCCACCATACCCACATCCTGGGAACTGCAGGAACAATTTGTAGGAAAAATTACATCTATACACTTCATTCCATTAAGCATCATCTTCACTCTTCAGAAGAAATATGTTCCCTTAATAATCTTAATGTCCAATGTCAGCTAAAGTTTTATTTTAGTATAGTCTAAATTAGAGAGTCTTCTTCAATGAAAAGTTGGGGGCATCCTATTTCCACCCTAAGATATCTTAGGCGAGATAAATTCAGTAGTCTTACTCTCCTGAGTCCTTATAAAGTGATGCACCTTCACAAATTCCTATTTAGATATCAAGTTTGATGCTCCAGTTGATGATAATCTCCTGTTATAGTATAAGTTTTGTTGCCTTGATGCTTTTGTTGTTCAATACAAGTTTTGTTGCCTTGAAAACAGGGTAGTCTCAATGTACCTACAGTGAATGTAGTACAACATGGGATTGGCTGACGAGATTATATCGTAATTCCATTCTAAAGCCCAACAAATTGGTTAATTTATATTCAAGATACTTATGTTACAGATACAACATAAAAATCAACGACGTGAAAAAGTATTTACATCATTTTTTAAAAGGCATGAAAAAGTGAGTTTTTCTCTTTGAAGATTTGTATTTTAAATGTTTTTTTAAACTTTGTACTTTCTACTATACTGTCTCTTACCTGGAACAAGTCCAGCTAGAGGCTGATTATCTTCATCCCCTTCCCTGTAGGCCTGCCACCAATTTGGATCTTCTTGACTGATTACATGAAGTATATCCCCTTTTTGAAAAGACAGACCTAACTCTCGACATGGAACATAAGGGTCATCTGAGGGGTCATAGTCAAAATGAGCCTTTACATGGATCTAAAAGATAAAAAGGGTAAAAGTAAGAACAACGATAATGAAATGGCAACACAAAATCTTCAGCATAAATATAATTAAAATGTTACATTTTTCATTAGTGCAAAGATATTATGAATTGAAAGAAGGGAGGTTAGTTTAGTAACTGTATTTTGGGAGCAGAATTTTCCCAGACTCATCTGTTTTCTTCAGTTAAGACAGTCCTGTTGATTGCAAACATGTACAAGAATATGCAAAACACTGCACTGTTAGCTGCTAACAAGCTGAGGTGCTAAGGGGCCTCAAAGGTTTGATAGAAGCAGAAGGAATGTAATAGAGACTCCCTCCCCTTCCATTCCTGACCTGTGAAAACAATGACTCTGCAGTAAGGTATGTAATTTCTAAACCACTACTACCAGGAAAGGTAGACTGTAAACCTCACCACATCTGTCATCTAAGCAGGTGAGTGTCAGTTTCCCTGGTACCATCATCCAGGGAAACTGTTCTTGGCCACACTGTCAGTGCGACTGCGCCTTAATCTCCTTCAGAGTTTCTTCTAAAGAGATATGTTTAGGGTTCATAAATAAAGACACCCTAAACTGCTAAAATTATCTAAATCAAGTGTATAATCATTCCTATCGTGTTCTATACATAGGCTTTATTACTAGTGGTATAAGTTAAAATTTTTGTTAACTGTGTTTTTGCGTATCTAAAACCTGTTAACGCTCTTAGCACTAAAGGTAAGAATTCACATGAACCTTACTGAAAGCTAAGTTATTTCCGATGCTATTTTCTTCAATATATTCTATAAGATAAACAAAGTATTCTTACTTCTTAGGAGGTATAAAGGAATTAATATTCTCTTTAACTCCCCTATCTGTACTTTTTATCCAAGCTGGTCAAATGGCATGTGGCATTTTCCAAAATCTGTAAGAAGCCCATTTTCATCTAACAAAATCCTACACCTACTTTCAATGAGTTTTTCTGCCCCACATAGGTTATATTTCAGGTTTGGGCTCAGTGAGCCAGGCACCTGATTGACAGCCTAAGAACTTTATAATTCTGAGTTCTCTTCTATCCAACTGTTGTTTGACTTTCCTTAAGCCTTTTACCCTAACCATGACTGAGGCCACCAATCATAAAGATAATACTGGTCTGCTTCAAAAACGATTTTATGAGAAAACACTATCTTTTTTCAGCTCCTGAAACACTTAAAAAATTGACTATTCTCAATCAATAATGAGAATATATGAAAGCTGATAAAATACTTTTAAAGTGCTATATATATAATACATATCCCTCCATTATAATAACCAAGAATCCTCATGGAAGCAACAGCCTCTTTCAGAGATTTTGTTTGAAGGTATCTTTAGATAAAGAATACTGTATTTTTTAATTTCAGAAAAATATTTTACTGCTATAAATATGAAATGAGGAAATCTAAGTCTCAATATACAAACAGCAACACTGAAGTAAAGCAAGTGATTCAGTTAAAAATATAGAACTTAAATGCTAGTCTGCTTTTTGGGGGGTAGCTTTTCACTGATGTACTACATAAGTTCAAATAGTACACAAAATCCTAAATGGATAGCTCAATTAATTTTCATAAACAAAACAAACCTGTGTAACCAGCACCCAAATCAAGAACCAGAATATCACCAGCACCTCAGAAGCCCCGCCTCACGTTCCTTTCAGTCACTAGCCATGCTATGTCCTCCAAGGATAAACATCATCCTGATTTCTAGAATAGATTAGTTTTGTCCTCCAACGGTAAACATCACCCTGATTTCTACCATAGATTAATTTCCCTGTATTTTACTTCATATAAATGGAATCACATAGTGCACACTCTTGGCTTAAATATGTTTACGATACCTCACTCAATTTAACAGTGTTCTGCTGCATTACAACTGGAGTGTGCCCTAAACAGCCTTATTCTTGATATGAAAAACAGACTTTTTAATAAAATCTTGAAAACTTTGTCAGTTAAAACCAAAAATGAATTTTAGAGAGTTATACAGGGTAGTAGTGAGTCAAAACAGTTGAGAGACTGGGTAAAAAGACTATACATACAATTCTGTAACCCTGGCATGAGGTCTCTAATCTATAGGATGATTAAAAAAAAAAATCTCTGCTTGAGTACCATCCCTGTTAATCAATAATGCTTCTACATCTGTTTAAATTGTTGTTTTTTAGTCAAACAATCTTAGCAATCTGAACATGAAATTATAGGCATCATTTATGGTGGTGGAGAGACCATTTTATTAACAGGCTTTTCAAAGATGCATGAAATCAGACTACTTGTCAGCCTGATTGATAATTTTATCAAATCACTTTCTGAAATCAATACCCAGCATGTTGTTTTCAAACTGTTTTGCTCAGAACACCTGCTAGAATGTTTATTAAAATACTGACTTCTTATGCCACGTCTCAAATTTTCAGACTCTGTATTTTAATTATGTTCCTTGGATAATGTTACATACATGCTGTTTAAGATGTACCCTAAAATCTCAGGGAACTACTACCCTGAGGGAAACTAAATAGACCAGTGAGGACACTGTATCTAAGTCTATGACCTTTGCCAGAGGCCAAACAAAATCACCCAGAGATGGTTTTCTCCCTACTCTGCTTAGGTCTTACCTCTTCACTATTCAGATTTAGTTGGTTTGGAATGAGGCCCCTCTGTGCAGGCTGGGAAGAGGAGTAAAATTGAGAGCAAAGTTTATTTCATATCAGGGAAATTAACCATATGACAGGGTAAAAGTCTGAGTATTGACTTGACATGTACTATGTGACTTCTATCTATATATAGGCATACCTTGTTTTATTGTGTTTCACTTTACTGCATTTTGCAGATACAGTGTGACTCACTTTATTGCAGTGGTCTGGAACCGAACCTGCAATATCTCTGAAGTACGCCTGTATTCCACTGCAATTCTTATCAGCTCTAGAAGTTATCTTCAGCAATCTTTCCTCTTCAGCTCTGTTAGTGGCTTATTTATTTCCTTTCCCATACAAAAGAAAACAGAGTCCTTTTCAAATGAAGGAGAGATGCCGACCCCTATAGGAAAGCTCCAGGGTTTAACAATGCTGTAGTATCACTACAATTTATCTGACCAAAACAATGTCTGATTTCTAATCCAAACAAAATCATCTGTTTAAATTTTAAATTACAGGGCTGTTTAGACACAATTATCTTCCAGTCCAACATTTTTCTCCTTGCCCCTTTTTTTTAAGCACATTTGAAATCCTAATGATGGGAGCACAGTAAAGGAATAATAATTCATTAATTTATTTACATCTTTCCTAAGGGATTCAATGCTCAAAAATAATTTTTCCTTGTAATTTTTATTTCTGTATTTCTTATTATACTAGACTTATCTCTAACTTTTAAAATTACTTATAGAAGAGAAAATAGTGAAAGTGTGTCTTCTTTTGTCTTTGGCCTAAACTTTACCATAAGGCAGATTATAAAACTAAGGGCAGCATCAAGAAAAGCCTTTGAGTGTCAAGCAACAGTTTTCAAATTCCTTCTCCTCATCCTGAGATTCCTCCTCTCCAATGCCCATTCAAGAAGGAATATCTTTATTATTTGTTCTCTTCCATTTTTAACAGGAGAAATTTGGGATATCTGTGGGGCATCCAGTTAATGGTTAGTAGTAGTAGGCAGACAAAAATATGAACCTTAGGGTAACAGCAAACTTAATAGAGCAACTGCCCTAACCTGAAAGGGGATGTCCATCTAATACACTGTACACAGAAATTTTCAATATTTTTTCATCTTCTGATAAAATATTTATAAAATTTTTATTGCATTATAAAATTCCAGATCTTCTTCCAAATGAGAAAAAATTAAGATGAAAATTATATTATACATTTTATACCTCTAAGAGAAAAGTAAGTATACTGGATGGCAGTGGTTCTCAACCTTTCCTTTCAACCCAGTTATCTTCATAGGCTACGAACAATTCTTAACCTATCATTTCTTAAAATCTGTAGAATTTTTTGCAAACACATAAAGTACATATAAACAGACTGTTCCCCTGACCTGATTTCCCCACAATAAATACAACTATGACCCAGATCTCTCCTTAGAATTCCAAAATGATACATTCTATTCTATGCATTCGATATCTCTACCTGAATGCCTCTCAGGTATCTCAAATCTATAAAATAAACCTTTGGATTTTTCTCCCCAAACCAGTTTTTCCTCCACATTTCCTGTTAGTAAGCACCACCACTATCCACCCAGTTGTTCAAGCATCCTTGCTTCTTCCCTATCCTTTACTCTCCACATTCATTACAAGGTCCTGTCATTTCTACTTCAGAACATAGCCTGATTCATATTCTCCACTGCCACTGCTATCATCGAAATTTATAAGTCAACATCATACTTTATAATGGCTTCGGCAACAGTTTCCTGAATCTCCTTGCTTCCATTATTGGCTCTACTAATCCAATTTCCACCCAGCAGCCAGATGTGTTTTGTTTTTAAATACAAATCACACCATGTTACTGTATTTGAAATGCAAACTCCCTGCCACGGCCAAGAAGACTTACTTGACCTGGCCCTATCTACCTCTCAAGCCTCATCTCTTAGAATTCCCTCCTCACCGTTCTACTCCCCTACTTTGCTCCATTCCTACAGGCTTTCCAAACACAAAGTTCTTTAGAAATTATACCTGGAAGCCCTTCCGGTAATTAACAGGCCTGGCTTCATCTCATTCTACAGGTCTCAGCTTCATGTTGTCTCCTCCAGGAGGCCTTTCCTGCCAACCTTATATAATCAATCCCACCTCCTTTTATTCTCAGTGTTCAAATTCTATTGATTTCCATCTTATCACTTACTGCAAACTATAATTAATGTCATGTTCATTATTATAAAGCTAGCACTTATTAGCACAGTGTCCTAGTACACAAAAGCGATCAAGTACATAATCACTGTGAGGAAAAAAACTATTTGGGGCCCATAATATTTCAATTATTAATACCACTGGCCTAGTGGCTAATTCTATGGTTTGTATCCCTGAACTATGATTTTAGTATCCTCCTAAGTCTTTAAATTCCCCTAAAACTACATCTTTCTCCCATACTCCCAGCCCAGACCCCCAAAATCAAGAGACTTCAGTCATGCTCCCAGCATTTTAGAGTTATCAAGTCTCCTACAGACAGAAGAGATCCTACCTCAATTTCAAATACTAAAGTCTCATAATATGCTTTTATTATACTCAAAATCCAGACTCACTACCATATCATATAGCTACTAACAGGTTAATTCATCCATAGTTACAATTTTCTATCATGGTATTGTAATTATTTTCTGTGGACTGATAATGAACAGTAATACAGAAACCTTCTAACATTTAGTAGCTTTGTGGGACAGTACCTGTTATATTACACAGCAGTGAAGAGCAAAAGTTCTGGAATAGGCATGGGTTCTAGTCCTGGCTCAGTCACTCACCAATAGTGGGCTTGGGCAATTAACTTGACCTTTCTAATTCTAGTTGCAATGCTTGTTAAATGGGAGTAATAAAGATAGCTATACTTAAAAGGGATACTATAAGGACTAAATGAGATAACACATGTAAAACAATTAGTATTGTGCCTGGCACAAAGTAAGTAATCATAATAATAGCTAACACTTATTGGACAATCAATAATCTCTGAATTTTCTAGTGCATATTCCATCACTAATAACTAGTGTGATCCCCTACATTTCAATTTACTCCTGTTTATATTTGGGCATCAGACTAGACGAAAAAAGTGCCTTTGGCTCAAATATTCTATTTCCTCCCTTCAATATTATTTCAATTATATTGTGAAATAATCTAAAGTTGTACACAACTCTTCTTTTAGTCAACGCGGGGAGAAGGTAACTGCAGTTTAAACAATGTATATGTTTCCTCAGACAAATGTGCCAGTAACCTAGGAAGCTAAACTACAAAGGTGTCAAGACTTTTGTCCACTGCAACCAATGGAGCAGCCCCTGGCTGCTATGTGTGATACAAAAGAAACTTACCAAATAAGGGAGTACTTCTCCTGACACAGCTTAGTCTTGCCATTTGTAATGTTATAATTCAGCAAGTGATTATGATGGAGTTTCAGATAATACCTATTTTGTTATCTTAAATGCATATTTCTTTCTAGTATCACAAAACATACATCAGAATGATAACCTTTTGTTGCTCTTACTAGATCCCGACCTGTACCATAATTATGCTTAATACGTTGGTTCTAATTAAACTCTAATATGAAAAAAGATATATGCACCCCAGTGTTCATAGCAGCACTACTTACAATAGCCAAGAAATGGAAGTAACCTAAATGTCCATCAACAGATAAGTGGATAAAGATGTGGAACATATACAATGGAATACTACTCAGCCATAAAAAAGAATGAAATAACGCCATTTGCAGCAACATGAATGGACTTAGAGATTATCATACTGAGTGATGTCAGAAAGAGAAAGACAAGTGCCATATGGTGTCACTTACATGTGAAATCTAAAATATGATACAAATGAACTTATTTACAAAACAGAAACAGACCCACAGAGGTAGAAAACAAACTTACGGCTACCAAAACAGAAAGGGGGTGGGAGAGAGATAAATTAGGAGTTTGGGATTAGCAGATACAAACTACTATATATAAAATAGTTAAACAACAAGGTCCTACTGAATAGCACAGGGAACGATAATATCCTGTAATAAACCATAATGAAAAACAATATGAAAAAGAATAGATAGATATCTGAATCACTTTGCTGTACACCAGAAACTAACATAACATTGTAAATCAACCATACTTCAATTTTAAAAAATGGTTATTTCTTAAAATCACTAATCCCATATAAAATTATTCTGCATATGCCAAATAAAATTATGATATCCTATCACTGTTTTCCTTGCGGAAATCTTCCATGCGAGCATTAATAATAGTAGTTCATTTCAAACCTGTTTAAGTTTGATAAAAACTTTACAAGAGATATTGCAATTGAGAGTTCTTCTCAATGAAAGGAGGAAATGAAGGGAAAAAAAATATTGCACACTATTTCTATTTTGAAAACACCTCTACCCATCAAATGCTGTATTCTAAAAGGGATAAGCCTAGCATCTTTTCTTTTCCTTTCTCTCCCTTTCTTGTTAAAGTCATATAAGTAAGCAAATATTCCAACCTTCTTCTGTTGTGTCTCCTCACACTGCATAGCTACTTTTGAAGTTCAGGGCTTGTTCATGGGAGAGATATGTGGGAAAGAATAGTACACTGAGAATAAGGCTGTTGAAACTCAAAGACAAACTATTTCCTCATTCTCTTCCTACAAAGAACTTTAAACAGAAGGAAGGTTGCAAATGCAACACTGACTTCAATATGTTCCAATAAAGGGAAAAGATGGAACGATAGCCAAAATATAAAGCATAACTGTGATGAAATATTAAGAAAAAAATGAAACTGTGTTCCCTTTCAAATTGTTATGCTTGTACAAAAATTAAGAATAGTAACAGATGCAATACATCAGGCTACCATGTTAATCCAGCACACTGAAGTCTACGACTTTTTAACAGCTTTACTGAGATATAATTCATATGCTATACAAGTCACCCATGTGTACACCTGGGTGGTTTTTAGTAAATTTAGAGTCGTGAAACCACAAACAATTTTAGAACATTTTTATCAAAGCCCTACTGATTGGAAATCACTCTTATTCCCTCCTAAATCCCCACCCTTTCACCTAAATAACTACTAATTTACTTTCTGTCTCTATGGACTTACCCATTCTGGACATTTTATATAAATGAACCCAATACACAGCCTTTTGCGAATGGCTTCTTTCACTTAGCATAACTTTTTCAAGGTTCATCCACGTTGTAGCATATATCAGTACTTTATTCCTTTTAACTGCCAAATAATATCCCATTCTTATGGATATATCATATTTTGTTTTCCATTCATCAGCTGGCAAACATCCGAGTTGTTTCTACCTTCTGGCTACTATGAAAAATGCTGTTTTGAACATTCATGTACAAGTTTTTGAAAAGAGGTATGTCTTCAGTTCCCTTAGGGTCTATACCTAGGAGTGGAATTGCTGGATCATATGGTAATGAAGTCTGTTTTTTACTATAGCTAGAGTATTTAACAGTTGTGCATACTTTGTAAAAAGCACTTTTTCCCACTACGCTAAGCATATTTAAGTTAAATAAACCCACCTATACTGACAGAAAAAGACAAAGCTCAATATTATAAGTCATAAAAATTCTGAAAAAGAAGTATTTTCTATTTTTTTACTTTTCAGAGTTCACTAACTTTGAAATATTAATGTCATATTTATTTAAATAAAATCTACTGAATTTACCTGTTTTTACTTGAGTGCAAGAAATATTTAGAGTGACATTTCTGATGCTCAAATGATAAACATCACTGTGCATGCTTTTGTTTGAGGTTTTCAATTCCTTGGTATTAATGAGCTGAAAACTTATATCCACACAAAAACCTCCACAGGGGTGTTTGTTCATAGCTACCAAAACTTGGAGGCAACCAAAATGTCCTTCAGTAGGTGTGTGGGTAAACTGTTGTATATCCAGACAATGGAATATTATTCAGTGCTAAGAAGAAAGGAGCTATCAAGCTATGAAAAGACATGGAGGACTTAAATGCTTACCACTAGAGAAAAAAAGCCAATTTGAAAAGACTACATACTGTAAGATTCCAACTATATGACATTCTGGAAAAGGTAAACCATCGCAGTCAAGACAGTGTGGTTGCCATGGGTTGGGGGGAGGAAGTGATGAATAAGCAGAGCATAGAGGATTTTTAGGGCAGTGAAACTATTCTGTACGTTACGATGGTAGATACATGTAATTATACATTTGTCAAAACTCATAGGATGTACAACACCGAAATTGAATCCTAAAGTAAACTGTGTACTTTGGGTAATAATGAAACCATCAATTCACCAATGTAACAGATACACCACTCTGGTGTAGAATGTTGATAGCAGGGGAGGTTGCACATGTGTGAGAGCGGGAATTATGTGTGAACTCTACTTTCTGCTCAATTTTGCTGTGAACCTAAAACTACTCTTTTTTTTTTTTTCTGGCTGCATTGGGTCTTTGTTGCTGCATGCAGCCTTTCTCTAGTTGTGGCAAGTGGGGGCTACTCTTTGTCGTAGTGCACGGGTTTCTCATTATGGTGGCTTCTCTTCTTGCGGAGCACGGGCTCTAGGCGTGTGGGCTTCAGTAGTTGCAGCACACAGGCTCAGCAGCTGCAGCACATGGGCCCTAGAGCGTGTAAGCTTCAGTAGTTGTGGTGCGCAGGCTCAGTAGTTGTGGCTCGCGGGCTCTAGAGTTCAGGCTCAGTAGTTGTGGCACACGGGCTTAGTTGCTCCGTGGCATGTGGGATCTTCCCAGACCAGGGATTGAACCCGTGTCCCCTGCATTGGCAGGCAGATTCTTAACCACTGTACCACCAGGGAAGTCCCCTAAAAATCCTCTTAAAAAATAAAGTTTGTTAATTAAGAAAAAAGTAAACAGTAGCCATCAGAAAATAAATAATGAACATTAAAAAAATCACTTACTACTGTTTCCTTAGCAGGAGGAGGCTTGATCTGTTGACTGGGAATCAGAACAAATGTCAAAGTACCATGCATATCAGACTGTAACAGAAAAAGTACATTATTTTAAAAAGCTGTATTTATGAAAATCATTCCATGATCTTATGATCAATAGTCCCTAAACTGGACTATTCTGGAACTCCAAGGAGACTTAAAAAAAAAAATTGGAAAAGATGAATCCCATTTTATCAGGACGCACAAATTATGCCTTTCATGGACTCCATTATAGAGCTACCCAGGAATATGACATTCTGCAATTTTGGTCCTCTCGTCCACTGGGAAAAGCCACTTAGTCCATAAGTCTTGGGTTTTTATCTTCCATTAAGTTTAAGTTTGGAAGATTCCACAGTGAAGGACTGGAAGACACTGCAGCACTTCAGGGTCATCTACTCTGACATACATCGATTTTAATACAGTAGAATTTGAAATATTAATTTTACTAGGATTAGAAAAGCGATGCAAGTACACAAATATTCTTACTTCCCAGATGCTTTGTCTCTGTCATTCATTCTATTTTATAACTGTATAGAGTTTTACTGCTAGGTTCTCTATTATCTTCCAGCACAGTCAGCCCTCCGTATTCATGGGTTCCATATCTGTGAATTCAACCAACCGCGGATGGAAAAAAATTCCAGAAAGTTCCAAAATGCAACACTTGATTTTGCCACCTGCAAACAGGTATTTACTTAGCATTTACATTGTATTAGGTATTATAAATAATCTAGAGATTACTTAAAGTATACTGGAGGATGTACGTAGCTTATATGCAAAAACTATGCCATTTTATGTAAGGGACTTCAGCATCCATGGATTTTGGTATCCATGGGGCCCTGGAACCAATCCCCCATGGATACCAAGGGACAACTGTACACCACTGCCCTCCTTGCTCAGCTACCTCCAGCCTAGACAGTAATCACACTTATGGTCCTGAGATAGCAGGGAGCAGTACTCAATCTAGAGACAGCAGCCAGTAAAACAAGGGCTAAGAACAATGACCACTGGCACTTTGTGCTATCAAAGCAATGAACGGGACTGGGTGACAATAAGGATGTGAGAATGTTTTCTAGATTCTTCAGTAGACGTCAGCAGATAGGAGAGATTCTAATGTAACAACTGATATTAAGTAAGTAAGAATATAAATGATTGATGGGTATATATGAAGTGATGATAAATCACCCTCAAAAGTTGGCTCTAAATGGCCTCCTGATTATACCACCACTGTCTAACAGAACTTTCTATGATGACGGAATTCTGATCAGTGGACTGGAATTGCAGAATGCCATATTCCTATATCTACACCTTCATATGATAGCCATTAGTAACATACGCTTCTTGAGCATCTGAAATGCAGCTAGTAAGAATGAGGAACTGAATTTTAAATGTTCCTTAGATAGAAATAACTAGCACATGTAGCTAATGGTTATTATATTCAACAATGTAGATCTATACCACTGCTATTATCTAATATTGCTAAGGAAACAACAATCAATTGTAGGTAATAAAAAACCAAAATGAGGGCTTCCCTGGTGGCGCAGTGGTTGGGAGTCTGCCTGCTGATGCAGGGGACACGGGTTCGTGCCCCGGTCTGGGAAGATCCCACATGCCGCGGAGCGGCTGGGCCCGTGAGCCATGGCCTCTGAGCCTGCACGTCCGGAGCCTGTGCTCCACAACAGGAGAGGGCACAACAGTAAGAGGCCGGCGTACCGCAAAAAGAAAAAAAAAAAAGAACATAAAAATCATGAGGGTGTGAACTTTGTTTGGTTACTATTTCCCTAGCAGCTAGCACACAGTAGGCATTTAATACATGTATTTTTGAATGAGTTATTATTAGTGATTTCAGAGGTGAACAAAATATACCTGGTAGTAATAAAGAAAAAAAAATCAGCAGCACCTCCACCCCCATAAGAATAAAATTCTACTAATAAATATTGTGGAAACAATTATACCATGGGAAAATTATGCTAGAAATTGTATAGAGATCTTAACAGTTATTTTTAAAATGCTTTTTAAATATTTTATTCTGAAGTCCAATAACAAAGGAGGCTTTTGAGAGTCTATCAATTATTCTTCTACACGGGGCAACTTACCAACAAGTCAAAAACCTCATTGACATCTTTCCCCCGAATTTCAATGCCATTGATTTCCAGAACTTCATCCCCTTCGTGTAACAGACCACTTTTTTCTGCAGCACCTCCTTTTACTATCCGACTAATGATGACAGAATCCATTTCATTACGAACTGTAGCACCCTTAAAAAAATTCAATAGCCAATATTTAAATAAAAATGCAATTTTTTGGTTCAACATGTCCTCATTTTTTAATTTTTATTTTTGTATTCAACAATTCTAGCCTTCAGTTATCTTGAGAAAAAATGTATTTACGCAGCTAGAATAATCATGGCAATTAGGTTTGAAAGTTGATCACTTCCCCCACATTTTGTGCTTCAGAAGCATTCCATTCGTTAAAATTCTAAAATCAGACTTTTGAAGCATACAACAGCATAAAAATGCACTTGCTCAGGAACAATGTGAAAGCCTATAATCAAATTTGTTCTCTATATGCTGGATGCTATTCAAATGGTTATACTATATTTAGGTATAATTAGTGAACATGACTTGTAACTAAAAGTCTTTTTAAATTCAAAATATCATTAAGAGATGAATACTAATCTGGTTAATTATCAAAATGTTAAATATGAGAGCTGCATCCAATTCACATTAAAATGTATTAAACATTAATATTTATTACACAAATTGGAAGTACAACTGCAATATATACACTCAAAAACTGGAAATATGAAATACAGAATAAAGCTTGAAAGTAGATAGTTTGTAACACTTTTCTCCTGAACTTTTATTTTAAAATTTTGTCATAACATTCCCAATTTCTTTCTTTCTGGTGGGGAAAACCTAGTTACATAAAATGCCCTTTAATAAAATACAGTCCCTATTTCATATACTACACTGTGCAAGACAATTTGAGGACTTAGGATTCAAAAATATTTCTCTGAAAATAAAGAAAATTAAGTCAATGATAGAAGACTAATAGAAAAATGTTCTACATATAAAAACTACAAAATATTAACATTAAACAATGCATACTTCTAAGTATATGTGAAGTATGTAAGTAATTACATTGAATGAAAAGATCAGACTTTCTACTGTTTTTTTAAAAAGCTGGCAGACTAATGAAGCAGATTACTTGTCCCTTCTTTGTTCAACGATTACTTCACAAGCTATTATTTTCATCAAATTATGGGTGAGAAAAGATGAACAAATTATTTCTCAGATGAATAAGGAGTATGAGGAAGAACATAAAAGAATTCCAAAAAGTTAGCCTCCAAAGAGAAAAACTACCAGAAATGTAAAGGGTCTTCAACTATCTGCCATACAGAAGACCCCTGTGTAGAAAGGATCTTATATCAGAGATGTGGGACACTTACCAATGGAATATCTCGAGCCTTTTCTATACGAACTATTTTTACAGTTTCTCCTCCATATTGGCCAATGCTTTCATAAACTCTCTCATCTGTAATGGGCTCTAGCTGCATTTCCTGCTCAGCAACCTTATCATGGGCCAGTAAAAGTGCCTGTTTCAAAGAAACCCATAGCATTTAAAGTAACAGCATGATTTATTTCTGTAGAGAGATTTTAACCTAATCATGTACATAGTATCCTGATCATTAAACCTTTAAAAGAAGTGCTGTAATTAATTATATATTCAGATCTCTTCCCAAACTTTCCAACTGAAGTACAGATGCAACCCTGTAACTTTTATAGCTAATAATAACTAAAGATTTGTTAGGTATAATAGGGAATACTCTGGGATGAGTTATCAAAGTCTAAAATGCTTATTAAACTTCATAAAAAACAAAATTACCTCAAGGGTCCAACATCACAGATAATTAAAATTTATGGAAAAATATGACCAAAAAAGGGAGGAATTTATAAAGAATAAGAAGTTGTTTCAAAAATAATGTGGTTAACTTTAAGTACAAAAATATATAATCCAACAATAATTATTCTGCAGTGGAAGTTGTAAGCAATCAAAACCGGCTACGTTAATATTTGAGGTCTCTTTTAGCCCAGTCAGAGACTCTGATTCAAAGTGATTTTGGATGCTGGAAAAACCACACATGTGATGCTCTCTCCATTTTCTACCTGAATATGTGGAGCATTCAGCAAAGCAGTTAATTCTTGTCCTTCCTTCTGGTGGATTGGCTTCAAAACACTTTGTACCTAAGAAACAAAGAATATTCTTCCTAGGTTATAAAAATTATCACTAGCATTTATAAAGATTTTTTTTTTAAAAAAGGTACGATTTAAAATTGTAAAAACTGGAAAACGGGTTCAAGATGGTGGAGTAGAAGGATGTGTGCTCGCTCCCTCTTCCGAGAGCACCAGAATCACAGCTAACTGCTGAACGATCATTGACAGGAAGACACTGGAACTCACCAAAAAAGATACACCACATCCAAAGACAAAGGAGAAGCCACAATGAGACAGCAGGAGGGGCGCAATCACAATAAAATCAAATCCCATAATTGCTGGGTGGGTGACTCACAAACTGGAGAACACTTATACCACAGAAGTCCACCCACTGGAGTGAAGGTTCTGAGCCCCACGTCAGGCTTCCCAACCTTGGGGTACAGCAAAGGGAGGAGGAATTCCTAGAGAATCAGACTTTGAAGGCTAGCAGGATTTGATTGCAGGACTTCCACAGGACTGGGGGAAACAGACACTCCACTCTTGGAGGGCACACACGAAGTAGTGTGCCCATTGGGACCCAGGGGAAGGAGCAGTGACACCATAAGAGACTGAACCAGACCTACCTGCTAGTGTTGGAGGGTCTCCTGCAGAGGCAGGGGGTGGCTGTGGCTCACTGTGAGGACAAGGACACTGGCAGCAGAAGGTCTGGGAAGTACTCCTTGGCATGAGCCCTCCCAGAGTCTGCCATTAGCCACACCAAAAAGCCAGGTAGGCTCCAGTGCTGGGTCGCCTCAGGCCAAACAACCAACAGGGAGGGAACCCAGCCCCACCCATCAGCAGACACGCAGATTAAAATTTTACTGAGCTCTGCACACCAGAGCAACACCCAGCTCTACCCACCACTAGTCCCTCCCATCAGAAAACTTGCACAAGCCTCTTAGAGAGCCTCATCCAGCAGAGGGCAGACAGCAGAAGCAAGAAGAACTACAATCCTGCAGCCTGTGGAATAAAGACCACATTCACAGAAAGATAGAGAAGATGAAAAGGCAGAGGGCTATGTACCAGATGAAGGATCAAGAGAAAACCCCAGAAAAATAACTAAATGAAGTGGAGATAGGCAAACTTCTGGAAAAAGAATTCAGAATAATGATAGTGAAGATGATCCAGGACCTCAGAAAAAGAATGGAGGCAAAGATTAAGAAGATGCAAGAAATGTTTAACAAAGACCTAGAAGAATTAAAGAACAAACAAACAGAGATGAACAATACAATAAGTGAAATGAAAAATAAGCTAGAAGGAATCAATAGCAGAATAATGGAGGCAGAAAAACGGACAAATGACCTGGAAGACAGAATGGTGGAATTCGTTGCCACAGAACAGAATAAAGAAAAAAGACTGAAAAGAAATGAAGACAGCCTAAGAGACCTCTGGGACAACATTAAACACACTAACAGTCGCATTATAGGGGTCCCAGAAGGAGAAGAGAGAGAGAAAGGACCCGAAAACATATTGGAAGAGATTATAGTCGAAAACTTCCCTAACATGGGAAAGGAAATAGCCACTTTCCGGAAGTGTAGAGACTCCCAAGCAGGATAAACCCAAAGAGAAACATGCCGAGACACATTGTAATCAAATTGACAAAAATTGAAGACCAAGAAAAATTACTGAAAGCAGCAAGGGAAAAACCACAAGTAACATACAATGGAACTCCCATAAGGTTAACAGCTGATTTCTCAGCAGAAACTCTATAAGCCAGAACAGAGTGGGATGATATATTTAAAGTGATGAAAGGGAAGAACCTACAACGAAGATTACTCTACCCAGCAAGGATCTCATTCAGATTCAACGGAGAAATCAAAAGCTTTACAGACAAGCAAAAGCTAAGAGAATTCAGCACCACCAAACCAGCTCTACAACAAATGCTAAAGGAACTTCTCTAAGCAGGAAACACAAGAGAAGAAAAGGACCTACAGAAACAAACCCATATCAATTAAGAAAATGGTAACAGGAACATACATATTCATAATTACCTTAAACGTGAACAGATTAAATGCTCCAACCAAAAGACACAGGCTCGCTGAATGGATACAAAAACAAGACCCATCTATATGCTGTCTACAAGAGACCCACTTCAGACCTAGGGACACATACGGACTGAAAGTGAGGGGATGGAAAAAGATATTCCATGCAAATGGAAATCAAAAGAAAGCTGGAGTAGCAATACTCGTATCAGATAAAATAGACTTTAAAATAAAGAATGTTACAAGAGACAAGGAAGGACACTACATAATGATCAATGGATCAATCCAAGAAGAAGATATAACAATTATAAATATATATGCACCCAACATAGGGGCACATCAATACATAAGACAACTGCTGACAGCTATAAAAGAGGAAATCGACAATAACACAATAATAGTGGGGAACGTTAACACCTCACTTACACCAATGGATAGATCATCCAAATAGAAAATTAATAAGAAAACACAAGCTTTAAATGACACAACAGACCAGACAGATTTAACTGACATTTGTAGGACATTCCATCCAAAAACAGCAGATTACACTTTCTTCTCAAGTGCACACAGAACATTCTCCAGGATAGATAACATTTTGGGTCACAAATCAAGCCTCAGTAAATTTAAGAAAACTGAAATCATATCAAGCATCTTTTCTGACCACAATGCTATGAGATTGCAAATCAATTACAGGGAAAAAAAACACAAAAAAACACAAACACATGGAGGCTAAACAATATGTTAGTAAATAACCAAGAGATCACTGAAGAAATCAAAGAGGAAATCAAAAATACCTAGAGACAAATGACAAAGAAAACATGATGATCCAAAAGCTATGGGAGGCAGCAAAAGCAGTTCTAAGAGGGAAGTTTATAGCAATACAATCCTACCTCAAGAAGAAGAAAAATCTCAAATAAACAATCTAACCTTACACCTACAGGAACTAGAGAAAAAAGAACAAACAAAACCCAAAGTTAGTAGAAGGAAAGAAGTCATAAAGATCAGAGCAGAAGTAAATGAAATAGAAACAAAGAAAACAATGGCAAAGAACAATAAAACTAAAAGCTGGTTCTCTGAGAAGATAAACAAAATTGATAAACCATTAGCCAGACTCATCAAGAAAAAGAGGGAGAGGACTCAAATCGATAAAATTAGAAATGAAAAAGGAGAAGTTACAACAGACACCACAGAAATACAAAACATCATGAAAGACTACTACAAGTAACTCTATGCCAATAAAATGGACAACCTGGAAAAAATGGAAAAATTCATAGAAAGGTATAACCTTCCAAGACTGAACCAGGAAGCAACAGAAAATATGAACAGACCAATCACAAGTAATGAAATTGAAACCGTGATTACAAATCTTCCAACAAACAAAGGTCCAGGACCAGATGGCTTCGCAGGTGAATTCTATCAAACATTTAGAGAAGAGCTAACTCCCATCCTTCTCAAACTCTTCAAAAAAATGCAGAGGAAGGAACATTTCCAAACTCATTCTATAAGGCCACCATCACCCTGATACCAAAACCAGACAAAGATACTACAAAAAAAGAAAATCACAAACCAATATCACTGATGAATACAGAAGGAAAAATCCTCAACAAAATACTAGCAAACAGAATCCAACAACATATTAAAAGGATCATACACCACGATCAAGTGGGATTTATTGCAGGGATGCAAGGATTCTTCAATATACGCAAATCAATGTGATACACCATATTAACAAACTGAAGAAGAAAAACTATATGATCATCTCAATGGATGCAGAAAAAGCTTTTGACAAAATTCAACAACCATTTATGATACAAACTCTCCAGAAAGTGTCCATAGAGGGAACCTACCTCAACATAATAAAGGCCATATACAACAAACCCACAGCAAACATCATTCTCAATGGTGAAAAACTGAAAGCATTTCCTCTTAGATCAGGAACAAGACAAGGATGTCCACTCTCGCCACTATTATTCAACATAGTTTTGGAAGTCCCAGCCATGGCAATCAGAGAAGAAAAAGAAATAAAAGGAATACAAATTGGAAAAGAAGAAGTAAAACTGTCACTGTTTGCAGATGACATGATACTATACATAGAGAATCCTAAAGATGCCTCCAGAAAACTTCTTGAGCTAATCAATGAATTTGGTAAAGTTGCAGGATACAAAATTAATGCACAGAAATCTCTTGCATTCCTATACACGAATGATGAAAACTCTGAAAGAGAAATTAAGGAAACACTCCCATTTACCACTGCAACAAAAAGAATACAATACCTAGGAATAAACCTACCTAGGGAGACAAAAGACCTGTATGCAGAAAACTATAAGACACTGATGAAAGAAATTAAAGATGATACAAACAGATGGAGAGATATGCCATGTTCTTGGAAGAATCAATATTGTGAAAATGACTATACTACCCAAAGCAATCTATAGATTCAATGCAATCCCTATCAAATTACCAATGGCATTTTTTACAGAACTAGAACCAAAAATCCTAAAATTTGTATGGAGACACAAAAGACCCCGAATAGCCAAAGCTGTTTGAGGGAAAAAAACGGAGCTGGAGGAATCAGACTCCCTGACCTCAGACTATACTACAAAGCTACAGTAATCAAGACAATATGGTACTGGCACAAAAACAGCAATACAGATCAATGGAACAGGATAGGAAGCCCAGAGATAAGCTCACACACCTATGGCCAACTAATCTATGACAAAGGAGGCAAGGACATACAGTGGAGAAAAGACAGTCTCTTCAATAAGTAGTGCTGGGAAAACTGGACAGCTACATGTAAAATAATGAAATTAGAACGCTCTCTAACACCATATACAAAAATAAAGTCAAAATGGATTAGAGACCTAATTGTAAGACTGGACACTATAAAAACTCTTAGAGGAAAACAAAGGAAGAACACTCTTTGACATAAATCACAGCAAGATCTTTTTTGACCCACCTCCTAGAGTAATGGAAATAAAAACAAAAATAAACAAATGGGACCTAATGAAACTTAAAAGCTTTTGCACAGCAAAGGAAACTATAAACAAGACAGAAAGACAACCCTCAGAATGGGAGAAAATATTTGCAAACCAATCAACAGACAAAGGATTAATCTCCAAAATATATAAACAGCTCATGCACCTTGATATTAAAAAATCAAACAACCCAATCCAAAAATGGGCAGAAGACCTAAATAGACATTTCTCCAAAGAAGACATACAGATGGCCAAGAAGCACATGAAAAGTTGCTCAACATCACTAATTATTAGAGAAATGCAAATCAAAACTACAATGAGGTATCACCTCACACCAGTTAGAATGGGCATCATCAGAAAATCTACTAACAACAAATGCTGGAGAGGGTGTGGAGAAAAGGGAACCCTCCTGCACTGTTGGTGGGAATGTAAATTGATATAGCCACTATGGAGAACAGTATGGATGGAGGTTCCTTAAAAACCTAAAAATAGAACTACCATATGACCCAGCAATCCCACTACTGGACATATACCCTGAGAAAACCATAATTCAAAAAGACACGTGCACCCCAATGTTCATTGCAGCAGTATTTACAATAGCCAGGTCATGGAAGCAACCTAAATGCCCATCGACAGACGAATGGATAAAGAAGATGTGGTACATATACAGAATGGAATATTACTCAGCCATAAAAAGGAACAGAATTTGGTCATTTTTAGAGACATGGATGGATCTACAGACTGAAGTAAATCAGAAAGAGAAAAACAAATATTGTATATTAACGCATATATGTGGAACCTAGAAAAATGGTACAGATGAACTGGTTTGCAGGGCAGAAATTGAGACACAGATGTAGAGAACAAACATATGGACACCAAGGGGGGAAAGTGGTGGTGGGGTGTGTGTGTGATGAATTGGGAGATTGGGATTGACATACATACGCTAATATGTATAAAATGGATAGCTAATAAGAACCTGCTGCTTAAAAAAATAAATAAAATAAAAATTCAAAAAAAATTGTAAAAACTACTTGTAAGAAAGAAAAGCACTAAAGATAATTATAACTTTAAAAAAGTATTTTTTTCTCACAGAGTTTTCAATCTTGTTACCTGATTGACAATAGCATTTTTATTTATGCCTATGAATGAGGTATTTCCTTCTTGAAAATTTCTGCAAACATACTATGTAAAAGAGACTAATAATGATTATATAAGGGAAGAACTGTTCTAACAGTTATGTTGCTATTTTATAGTGTTTTAATCATATGTTTATATAACTAGATTTTAAATCAGAGATGACATTTTAAAGAGTTACAGACTAACATATAAATTTATATTGGACTAATGAAACAACCACCATACTACAGTGAATCACATTAAAAAATTTACCCAAGTCAAGCAATTCTTGCACTCCTAGGATAAACTCCACTTGATTATGAAGAATTTTTTTTAGTCTTTGTTTCCTCACCTGTAGATTGGTGCCTACAATGTAAGGTTCTTAAAAGATTGAGATAATCCACATAAACTGCTTAGCACACTACCTAGCACATAGTAAATTATTACCTTAATATATTTCTAGATGTGAGTTACTCACATTTTAAGATTTCTATATTAATGTTCATAAACTGGATTAGAGACTTGGTGAGCATAGTCATATACACTGGTTACAGAACTACTGTTTTTAGTATCTATACTATTCTAGCACAATGAGCTGGGAAATAGTCAACATTTATACAAGAAAACAGTTTATTTAACGTAAGACTCATATGTTCCTTAATGTTTTGATAGAGCTTGTAAAATTATCTGGGCCTGGTAGTTTATTTTAGGGGTGAATTTCCAACTTTCAATTTTATCTATAGTTACTACTTTTTTTGGTTACCTTTTCTTAAGTCACTTTTGGCAATTAATATTTTCTTACAAAAACCACCCACTTGACAGCACTTTCACATTTAGTGACATAAAGTTGCAATTATATTTTTTTACTCTCCTGTGTTTGCATCTATGCTTCTTTTTTCTTTCCTAATGTTATTAGTATTTTTTCTTCATCTAACTGGTCAAAGGTTTCTCTATTTTCTTGTACTTGTCAAAAAACCAGCTTTTGATGTTAAATCTATTGTTCTTTCCATTTAAATAATTTAATTCCTTTTTTCTGCTTTAGTTTATTTCCCTTTTCAATTTCTAATCACTTGAGCTGTATGTTCAGTCGAATTATTTTCCATCTTTTTTTCTACCATAAATATTTAAAGGTACAAATTTGCTCTGTGGACTAGTTTTCCTCAAAGATTATACTATATATGTTTTCATTATTAATACCTCTGATTTTCTTCCTTTCTGTGCTTCCTAACTCGAGTACCAAAAAGAGCACTTTGCAGCAATGCAGATTAACAAAGCCAAAATTATCATCATCAATGAAAACATATAGAAGTAAATTAATATATAGTATAATTTTTTAATAAAACTAACTCACGATTGGGATTTCCCTGGTGGCGCAGTGGTTAAGAATCTGCCTGCCGGTGTGGGGGACACAGGTTCAATCCCTGGCCTAGGAAGATCCCACATGCTGCGAAGCAACTAAGCCTGTGCACCACAACAACTGAGCCTGTACTCTGGAGTCCGCGAGCCAGAACTGCTGAGCCCGGTGCTAAAACTACTGAAACTCACGCGCCTAAAGCCCGTGCTCCACAACAAGAGAAGCCACCTCAGTGAGAAGCCCGTGCACTGCAACAAAGAGTAGCCCCCTCTTGCCGCATCTAGAGAAAGCCTGTGCACAGCAGCAAAGACCCAACGCAGCCAAAATTAAATTAATTAATTTTTTAAAAAGTAACTCATGATTAGAACAGGAATCTAGTAATTCTCTAATACCTCTTATGGTTATTTTAAATAATTTTTAAAGTAATTCCCCTATCAAACCTAAGAGATGATAATTTTGGGATTAACTAATTTGACCACAAGTAGATCACAGCAATGACAGCATCAAAATTAGCCTGTCCTCTGGTTTTGGTACCTAGAAAAACATGTTTCTAAATGTAAAGTTCTATATGTATAAACAGGGGGGCATAGCAATTATTATCTTTTGCAAGAATTCGATTAAAGTCTTACTAATGGTCGAGTGCAGTAATCCAAAACTGTGAATAATTAAATGCTGATTTTTAAAATAGGGTACTTTTCTTTTTTAAATATATCATATCCCAGTTAATTTAAAATGAAATTTATAGTCCCTAAGAAAGTAATCCTGAGAGAGAAAGGAGATTTTGGATTAGAAATGCACTTTGAACAAAATGTACAAAGTCAACTCAATGATTTTATGTATAGATACTTTTTTCCTATCTTTACCTTTTTATTTATTTATTTATTTTGGCTGCACTGCACAGCTTGCAGGATCTTAGTTCCCCGACCAGGGATTGAACTTGGGGCCATGGCAGTGAAAGTGCCAAGTCCTAACCACTGGACTGCAGGGGAATTCCCTCCTATTTTTACTTTTAAATAAGTTCCTAGCACCTCTGAGATAGTCCCTTCTAAAGAAATTTCAACTCCTGTTAAGTGTTTATTTCCTTCCCCTATTAATCCAGTTGTTGCCTATTTTAGTGTCAACATACAACATGAGCTACTTCTACAGAGGCCTAAGGAATTAAAAGGCTATTCTTACATCATACTGGCTCCTTTCCATTAGGCTATAAAAATGCTCTAATCTCTTATCTTTAAAAAAAAAAAGTTCTCTCTTGATCTTGTACTCTTCTCTAGCTAAAATACCTTCTCTATTTTCCTTCAGAGCATTTTAAACTAATTTTTTTTTAATTACAGAAATGGTATATGTTAAATGTGAAAAATCAGAAAACAGATAATCCAAAAGAAGGAAATAAAACTCACCATAATCCCCAAACCTAGGGATAATCATTTGGTATATATCCTCCTATATTCTTATACTTGTTTTTACCAAAATATTCACCAAGAGATATACATCTGACAGGAGGACTTGTAACTAGAGTACATTAAGAACTCTTACAACTCAATAAAATTTACAATATGATTTTTAAAATGGGAAAAAGATCAAAATATTTTCCAAAAGAAGATAGGGAAACAGCTTATGAAAAAATGCTCAACGTATGGAAATGCAAACTAAAACAAGATACTGTTACACATCTGCTAGAATAATAAAATGGAAATAACCTAAATATCCACCAATAGGAAAGTGGTTAAACAAATTGTAGGATATGCATACGATGGAATACTACTCAACAAGAAGTTCAAACTACTAAATACATGCAACACACTGATGAATTTGAAAAACATTATACTAAACAAAACAAGTCAGATATAAAAGACTACATATTATTTTATTCCATTTATATGAAATTTCCAGAAAAGACAAATCTGTAAAAACAGAAAACAGATCACTGGTTGCCTAGGGTCTGGGGAGCGGGAAGTGGTTACTGTCTACAAAAGAAATTAAGGGAGCTTTATGCATTCACAATGTTTCTATAACTTGATTGTGGTGGTAGATTACACAGGTGTATACATGTGCCAAAAATATTGAACTATATAATGAAGCATACCAATTTTAAGTGTATGTAAATTATATCTCAATAAAGTTGGTTATCAAAAACAATACACCCATAACCTCATAACCATGAGAAAATCTTTGTGTATATCCTTTACTTCTTACTTTTACCAGAATGAGATCATGCTAGTCATACGGTTTTATAACAATATAACTATTTCAATTTGATATTAATTATTTTTAAAATTAATTTATTTATTTGTTTATTTTTTACTGCGTTGGGTCTTCATTGCTGCACGCGGGCTTTCTCTAGTTGCAGTGAGCGGGGGCTACTCTTCGTTGCAGTGAGCAGGCTTCTCATTGCGGTGGCCTCTCTTGTTGCAAAGCACAGTCTCCAGGTGCGTGGGCTCCAGCAGTTGTGGCACACAGGCTCCAGAGCGCAGGCTCAGTAGTTGTGGCGCATGGGCTTAGCTGCTCCGTGGCATGTGCGATCTTCCCAGACCAGGGCTCAAACCCGTGTCTCCTGCATTGGCAGGCAGATTCTTAACCACTGCACCATAGGGAAGCCCTAATTTCCTACTGAAATATTTCTTCACTTCATGTTCAATGGCTGTTCAAAATCTTACATCTGGACAATTACACTAGCCTCCATACTCTAAGCCGGACTCCATTCTTGATCTCACACATCTCCCACAATGTTATCAGAATAATACTTTAAACTGGAAGCCTGTTTATATCAAACTCTTGTTTAAAATCCTTCGGTAGCTCTGCAATCACTTATAAATTTCTTGCTTTGAACTCTCCTTTAGTGGCTTTTGTGTATTAAATTTGAGAAACACATCAACATCTAAACAAGAAAATTACCTATATATCCACCACCCAGATATAGCCTTGTTAATAATTTATTATTTCTCTCAATATCTCTTTACCTGCATTTTCAAATAGGATATCTGTGTGTATACACATTTTATCTATACTTTAATAGGCCTCATGTTGACTACCAAAGGAATCAAGGTTTTAGTTTTTCAAAGTAACTAATTAAACTTATTCACATTTTCCCTGTTCCCCTACAACATTATATTTCATGACTTTTTCTTGTTTTACTGCACTAGCTAGTACCTCCAGAAAAATGTTGAATACTAGTGGTGAGAGTCTGTAGATTCCTTTTATTATTCCAGGCTTAAAAAGCAACATGCTGGGGACTTCCCTGGTGGCACAGTGGTTAAAAATCTGCCTGCCAATGCAGGGAACACGTGTTCGAGCCCTGGTCTGGGAAGATCCCACATGCCATGGAGCAACTAAGCCCGTGCACCACAACTACTGAGCCTGCGCTCTAGAGCCTGAGGCCACAACTACTGAGCCTGCGTGCCACAACTACTGAAGCCCACGCGCCTAGAGCCTGTGCTCCACAACAAGAGAAGCCACCGCAATGAGAAGCCCGCGCACCGCAATGAAGAGCAGCCCCTGCTCACTGCCACTAGAGAAAGCCCACGCGCAGCAACAAAGATCCAATGCAGACAAAAATTTAAAAAAAAAAGCAACATGTTGGGTGTTTCATCATTAGGTAAGATGCTCCCTATTAGTTTCTGATATTGTTCTTTATCAAGTTAACAAAATGTACCTGGTTTTCTAAGAATTCTCATTATCAAGGAAAAGGTATTAATTTTTTTTCAGATGTCTTTTCTGCATCAAGTTGATCATATGGTTTTCTCCTTTCATCTATTCATGTAATTTAATTATTTTAAAATGTTTACCAATGTGGATCCATCGTAAGAAAATTTAAACTTATTAATATGGCTTATCTGGCCTTCAGGATCTGGACTCTATCTTGAAAATCATATCCTACTCCTTACTCATTGTGCAATAAACATGCCATGCTTTCTCAGTCACTACTATCTTTGAACCCTTTGCCAGTGGAAAGGCTTTTCTTCTTTCTTGGGCTTTCAGGTAAATTCCCAACTGTCCTTCAAGACTTAGCATATTAAATTTTCTGTTTCTTCCTTCCTCCCAAATCTCCTCCTCTGCCATGTCTGCCTCTCCCCAACCCCTACTGAAGTAGGCACATCTCATTATGCTCTTGGTACCTTTTTCATACTGCCACCATAGTACTTCTCATTAGATTGTGATTGTTAACTCATTTTTCTTCCACAGTGAGAGTCTAACTCAATTTTCACTGGTTGATGTGCATCTGGGCTCCTTCCAGCTTCTAATGATTATCTGGCTGCTATGAACGTTTATGCTTAAGCCTTTGTGTGGATATGTTTTCATCTCTCTCAGGTACATACCCAGACATAAAAATGTTGGGTCACAGATATAGGTACTTTAGCTTTAGCAGACATTTCCAAACATTTTCCAAAGTGGCAGTACCAATTTATACTCCACCAGTAACATTATCAGAGTTTCAGTTCCTCCATAAGTTCATTAAGATTTAACACTGCCAGTCTTTCAAAAATTTTTTTAGTCATTTTGGTGTCTATGCGGTAGTCTCTCATTTTGTTTTAATTCGCATTTCTCTATTAGCTAACGATGCTGGACTTTTCATACTTACTGGCTGTTGGGGTTTCCTCTTTTTGTGAAGTGTCTGTTCAAGTCCTTTGCCCATTAAAAAAAAACTAAGTAGTCTCTTTCTTGTTAATTCGCGACAGTTCTTTTGGATGCAAGTTTTTGTTATATATATACTTATACACGTATATACCTCAATATCTCAAAATCAAATAATCAAATACCATTTTGTAGTTTGTTGGCTTGCATTTTTACTGGATAAGCAAAAGTTCATTTAACGAAACCCAGGTTCTCAACCTTTTCTTGATAAAAGCACTTTAAAAATAATCAAAAAACTTGTTTTACATTTATTAATGAGTATCCTGGATTGTCAAAGATATAATCTGGATCTCAGTATCTGAAGTTTTCAGAAGCTGTATTATCTATTATATGATATTTAATGTTTAACTGATATTTTAAGCTATAAAAACAAAGAACACTTCCTAATGTGTTAAGACATTCTTTCATCAAATTCTTGAGTTTTTTTTACTTACTTGGATTAAATTTCCATTTAAAAATGATATACTAACTGAAACATGAAGTAATTTCTTCCTTTAAATACTGTATATGAAAAAAGCTGGAATGATGAATGCTAAAAAGCAAAAAATTAGGCAATGAGCATATGAATAGCCTAGTTAGTCTCATCCCAGTCATAAAACCTCACCTGACCTCAAAATTCAGAAACATAAAACAGAAGGGTTGAATAAGGTGATTGTTAAGCTTTTCCAGCTGTAAAATAAAAGCAATGAGTCCATTTAACCTTCAGAATTTTGTTATCAGATTTAACACTCTTCTTTGATGAGTTCCAAGTACATCCTTTTCTCACATGTTATGCACTGTCAAGTCAGGGCTGCCACACAGTTGTGCATGCACGACTCCAGGGGAAGTCATTCACTTTGTAGCACAACCGTATGTTGTTGCCCCAACTAGGTTAGTCATTTTGCACTCATTTTAAGACCAGTCTCAGCCCAATGTCACTAATCACCTACTATCCCACCACCACCAAAGCAATACAATTCTCAAGTATTACTGAAGGCTGTGAAAGCAAACTTTGAGAAAATCTCCTTGATATAGAATCAATACTTTTACAATTGTGAACCATGTACATGTTAACTGTGCTAAATCTAATATTGAAAATGAGTTTTTAAAGTCGTTTTTAACCATTTCTTTCTCTCTCAAAGCATTACTCTTTAAGCCACTTCTAGTTCTTTGCCTCTGAACTCCTAAAACCCTTTAAAGCTACGTTGCCTCCTTTTTTTTTCCTTTCCTTCCAGCCTTTCTGTTGTGTCACTTTCTTCCAATGGAGCAATTTAAATCTCTCTTGCTTATATCATTCTCTTTTCTACCTACTGTTCTTAACAAAACAAAGCCCCAGTACCTAGCTGGACAAACCTTCCTCCTAAATGGGAAGAGAAGGATTACAATTATCTATTATGTATTTCTCCCAACCCTACACAATAAAAGTTATACTATATTTGTGAATAAATAAGATCAAAGTACTGTCAGCTATTTCAATCTCTATAAGGAATTTTCAGGAAACCCATTTAAACTATAAGTAAAACTACAGGGATAATTTATTAATGAAAAATTCTGCATATTTAATTTCAATAATAAAAAATGAGCACAAAGAATAGGTCTCAACTAGGTCTTTTAACTAGCAGATGGGAAATTTCCCCTCTAGGAACAGGTCCCTAGGTCACACTCCTATCCTGAGCAACATGAGACTTCTCTCTGCCACTCTTGCACATAGGACCTTCGCTCACTGTAAGCATCTAAATGAAGAAAATACATTCTGTGCTAATTCAAAAAGTGCCTCCTAACCTATTTTACGTGTCTGTAGCTCTGGAAGTCCTACCCTTCCCTCAGCCCATTTTCTGTTTTGTGTCTGGGTTCAGTGAGATAGATTTACCTGATGGGCTTCCAGAATTATTCATTTTAAAATAACTTAAAATCCTGTAACAATGACAGAATGTCCACCCCCCAAAAATAGGAGATGGCTTACTTACATCCTTTTAAAACCTTCAATTTAAAATATGTTTGCAGAGGGACTTCCCTGGTGGTCCAGTGGTTAAGACTCTGTGCTCCCAATGCAGGGGGCCCAGGTTCGATCCCCAGTCAGGGAACTAGATCCTGCATGCCGCAACTAAAGATCCCACACACCACAACTAAAGATGCCGCGTGCTGCAACTAAGACCCGGCGCAGCCAAATAAATACTTTTTAAAATAAATAAAATAAAATGTTTGCAAAACACATTAAACACTAAACATCAACAAGCAGCAGACACTAGAACTTAAATATCAGCATGTTAACATGAGAAACTCTCACTGTACATTAAAATTTAATTATTTTGGACCTTCTATACAGTATCTATAGAGGAAAAACTTCAAAATACCTACAAGTAACAAATCTTAGAAGTTACATATTTATGATACCTGATTATCGAATATAACTTAATCTCATCAGTATTAATTTATCTCAGTTTATAATGTATAATGCTTAAAATAAAACTATACTACATTAAAATTTTTCCCCTTTAGTAATTTAGACAAATATTTTTCTTACTATGCAAATATGTAGTTGTATATACAAACCTAATGCTATTCTCTTCATGAAACAGAGCCCTGACTGTGAACTAAGCATATATTTTTTTCAGGATAAAATACACGTAAGCAAATTTTTCCTAACACAATAAATTATTAACATGTGATCAGCAGTAATTCTAACAAACCTTATATTCATACCAGTATTTTCCAAGAACGCTGCCTTACTATCACTATCAATTACTTTGTATATGTCAATGAGACGTTCAGAATACATACCTCTTGTGCAAGGTCTTGCGCATTGGAGATAAGAGGAAATGGAGGACTGGCCTTGTTCATGTGTACTGTGACAGCGTTGTATATCTTAAATGCATTCTGGAAATCTTTATTTTGTACAAGTTGTAAAAGCAGTGAAATATCCTCCTGGCTCTGAGAATCTACCAAAGTATGTTGGATATGTTTAAGTGAAGAAAACAGGTCTTCCACTTCTAGTAGGAGAAGGAAAAGGTATCCAAAAATTAATTTTCTGTCTTAATTCCACACGTATTTTAAGATAAAATTTCTTGAACCAATAACAATTAAAGTTTTCAAGAAAAACAAAACTTGCAAATATTTTTGAGTGTCAAATCATTGTCATTTTACTGATTTTTAAATAAGACTTTAAAAATTATACAACAGAATAACTTTTTTTCAAGAGTGTTTTAATTATGGAACTAATATATATCACTATAAAAATAAATGAAGGATAGAATACATAAATGAATAAAAAATTTAAAACCACCAATAGTCCCATCACTTAGAAACAACTTAAAAAAAAAATCGTACTGCATTTCCTTTTTTCATTTAACAGGGCATTTTCATTGTTTTCCCACATCACCAAACAGTCTTTAAAAAACTTATAATGGCTACAAATAGAACTACCATATGACCCAGCAATCCCACTACTGGGCATATACCCTGAGAAAACCGAAATTCAAAAAGAGTCATGTACCAAAATGTTCATTGCAGCTCTATTTACAATAGCCCGGAGATGGAAACAACCTAAGTGCCCATCATCGGATGAATGGATAAAGAAGATGTGGCACATATATACAATGGAATATTACTCAGCCATAAAAAGAAACGAAATTGAGCTATTTGTAATGAGGTGGATAGACCTAGAGTCTGTCATACAGAGTGAAGTAAGTCAGAAAGAAAAAGACAAATACCGTATGCTAACACATATATATGGAATTTAAGAAAAAAAAAATGTCATGAAGAACCTAGGGGTAAGGCAGGAATAAACACGCAGACCTACTAGAGAACGGACGTGAGGATATGGGGAGGGGGAAGGGTGAGCTGTGACAGGGTGAGAGTGAGTCATGGACATATACACACTAACAAACGTAGTAAGGTAGATAGCTAGTTGGAAGCAGCCGCATGGCACAGGGATATTGGCTTGGTGCTTTGTGACAGCCTGGAGGGGTGGGATAGGGAGGGTGGGAGGGAGGGAGACGCAAGAGGGAAGAGATATGGGAACATATGTATATGTATAGCTGATTCACTTTGTTATAAAGCAGAAACTAACACACCATTGTAAAGCAATTATACCCCAATAAAGATGTTAAAAAAAAAAAAACTTATAATGGCTCCATGATGTTCTATTATATGTCTAAACTAAAACTTATAATAACCAATACACTAAGTTGAGCATTCAGGGTGCTTCCAATTTTTTGCTAGTATAAGTAATGAGCATTTCTGTACATAATGATCACTGCTATGTACAGTAAAAATGTCTGAGATTCTGGTGTTTCTCAAAATAATTCCAAGAAACAGAATTTTTAAATAAGATTCTGACATTTTAAAAGCCAAAGAGTTTTCTAGGGAGGTTTTACTAACTTATATCCCAGTACCAATATTTTTACCAATATTCAAAATTACCATTTTTAAAAACCTTCCACTTCTTTAACAGGGAGGTTGAAGTTTACTCAGGCACTTCTTTTGTGGTTCAAAGAACTCCTATGAACATGTGAGTCTCCTAAAATTTTACTGAAAATCTGGGGCATGTGTACATATGCACGTTCCCATTAGTGTGCACGTGCAGCACATACATTTTTCTGGAAGAGGGTTATCCCAAAATGGTTAAGAACTACAGTTTATCTCTTCTCTGACCCCCAAGAGGTAGATATGTGCACATGTATACACTTTGTCACATTTGCTCGAAATAGTTTTCTAATTTTTCCATCTGTCTGTTAATTGCATTTGTGGTACCTTTATTGTAGAAGTTTTCGGCTGTTCTGTGTTAAGAATGGTCCACCTTTCCCTGTGTGATTTCTTTCACTGTCTAAGCTTATAAACTCCTTCCCCTAGGTCATTAAATGTTTACCTACATTTAAATTTTCTAATGGCTTCTATTTTGTAGTTAACTTCGATCTATCTGGAATTTTGTTATAGATTTGAGGGGAAATTTTAACTTCATTTCTTTTCTTCCAAATGGTTAACCAATTATTCTAACACCATTTATTGAATAATCCCTCCTTTTCCACTGATTTATGATACCACCAAATTCTTACATATATCAGGGTCTGTTTCTAGTCCACTGGTCTATCAGAACCACAATCTTCTTACAATAGTATTATAGTCTTTGCTCATATTGATATGACAAATACTTGCTCATTACTTTTTCAAAAATGTCTTGACTTCAAATGAGCTACAGAATCATTTTTAAGATACCTCCTCACTCTCTATTTCCTATTCATCCAGAAAGAAAAACCTATTGAGATGCTGACTAAAATTAAAACTGTAAATGATTCTGGGAAAAACTTTCAGTAGATAGTATCTGTGTATATCTGTGTCTTATACAGTCACATTAAAAAAAAAAAGCAGAAAACCTCTTGGTTTAAGTCTTTCTGTTAGTTTTCTTCACACAGGACCTGTAGAAAAGTTACTGATTCTTATTTATCTTATATCCTACCAGTTAACAGTTGTTAAATGTTTTATAGGTTAGAATAGCTCTTCTGTTGATTCTGAAGTTCCCTATCTTTTCCCCCCCAAATCAAAACAGCTTTAGCTCTCCTTATAAAAATTATATATGCTCTTTAGTAATTTAAAATGTACCAAAAAACTGGAAAAAAAATTGAAAGTCAAAACTGTCATTTGAATGACCTAAGAAGTTGTGATCCAGAACTAAATAAAACTTGAGAAATAGCCAGAATTTAACCATAAGTTAATGTTATCTACAAGAGTAGACAGAATATAGATAGGGGAAATTTAAAGATGTTGGTCAAACAGTACAAACTGTCAGTTTTAAGGTGAATAAGTTCTGAGGATCTAATGGACAGCAATGGTGACTAGAGTCAATAATACTGTATTGTATACCTGAAATTTGCTGAGAGTACATCTTAAGCATTCTCACCACACACACAAAAGGTAACTATGTGAGGTGATGGATGTGTTAATCAACTTAATTGTGGTAAACATTTCACAATATCACATTGTACACTTTAGATATATAAAATTTTTTTGCCAACTATACTTCAATAAAGTTGGGGTGGGGGAAGAATATGGAGTGTCAGATTTCATCAAATTCGAAGAAGTTACCACAGAATTACCTAAGTGTATAAAGAATTCCCCGAGTATAAAGAATTCAATAGCCTTAAAGTATCTTTAGAGCAAAACAGGAAAACATTTAAATATCTTAAAAGGAAAAAGAATTACAAAACCAACAAAGTAGTTAAGGTAATTGACTACAATCTTAAGGAGACTATAGACTTTCTGAGTGGATAATGAGACTTCTGTTTAAAATTTCAGTAATCGTTTAAAGCGGCTCAGCCTGGTTGTCAGGGCAATGAGAAAACCAGGAGCTTCAGGATCTCACTGCTGAATAAAATCAATAAGCAACTTTAGACAGCCCAGAAGGTAACAAACTCCCTACTATGTCTCTTCAAGCCCAGGGGGATTTAAAATTTTAGAGACAAAGGAACTTCTACATAATCTCTATGTACCAAAGCCACCCACAGACACTAAAATACTGACATTTAAAAAAAAATTTTTTATCGTAGTCATACCTCTCAGATATAACTACTGGTATTATTTTGTCATACTATATATATATAGCCTTTCAGACTTGTAAAAAATGCTGATCCTAACCATAGAGGTCGCATTGTAAATGTTGTTTTGTAATTTGATATTTTCCAATGTCTTTAGAATTCATTCTTAGGATAAAATTACTTATCAAATAATAAAAACATTTAAAACTTTGATACATATTGCCAAACTGCCCTACAGATTTGTACTAACTCATACTCCTACCACTAAAGAACTTGAGTGCCTGTTTCTACAAACAGCCCAAATTTTTCACTTTTGGTGATCTGGTTAGGAAAACGTATTTCTTTGTCTAGTACTGACATTTAATGTATTTTCACAAGGTTAACATTTCTTCTTTCATCGATTTTCTCCTTATCTTTTGACCATTTTTCTACTAGATTATTTTCCTTAATGACTAGAATTACAGAGATTATATAAATATCCCTGCAGTCTTAAGCAGAATGTACTAAATTTTCTTGCTGTATCAGAACAATGGTTTTTAATCAAGGATATTTATGAGAATCACTAAGGAAATTTACAAAGATATTTATGTCCTGAGTTCTACTTCAAACACAATCAGAATCTCCTGTGTCTTCTTTAATTTTATATATATATATATATATATATATATATTTTTAAAGTTGACTATGTACCCTTCTGGTTAAGAACCAATGACTTACAGGCTTTATTAACAGCAGTTATTGTAATATTTTAAGACATGATATACTTGGGAATAACTAAAGCACTCACACCTATTTTCTTCTATACTAAATAACCTTGATTGCTGTATTGAATTTTTGTGTCTGCTTTATAGTTATTCTAGTTCCTCCTTTGCAACTATTCAGTATTTCCTTTTGTTGCCCTCTCTTACTTCCGTAGTAAACACAGCATAGAATTTTCATTTTTAGAATATTTTACGCACAAATAAAATACTGTAGTCATAAGCCAGCAAGGAAATAGGAAAAGTAAGGTAGGGTAATCTAAACTAGGGATGGCTTAATGAGAGATAAAACTGGAGATCAATGGCCTTATTTCACGATATCAGTTAACAGCTGAGATGCAGCACAGAGAGGCAACAGGAATTTTTTTTTTTTTTTTTTTTTTTTTTTTTTGCGGTACGTGGGCCTCTCACTGTCTTGGCCTCTCCCGCCGCAGAGCACAGGCTCCGGACGCGCAGGCTCAGCGGCCATGGCTCACGGGCCCAGCCGTTCCGCGGCATGTGGGATCCTCCCAGACCGGGGCACAAACCCGCGTCCCCCGCATCGGCAGGCGGACTCCCAACCACTGCGCCACCAGGGAAGCCCAGGCAACAGGAAATTTTGTGGTTAACCCAAAAGGGATGATTGCTTTAAAGTTCTAAGAGGGGTTTCCCAGGTGGCGCAGTGGTTAAGAATCGATCACCTGACAATGCTGGGGGCACAGGTTCGAGTCCTGGTCCGGGAAGATCCCACATGCCGCGGGGCAACTAAGCCCCTGAGCCACAACTACTGAGCCTGCGCTCTAGAGCCCACGAGCCACAACTACTGAGCCCGTGTGCCACAACTACTGAAGCCTGCGCACCTAGAGCCCGTGCTCCGCATCAAGAGAAGCCACCCAATGAGAAGCCTGCGCACCACAAGAAGAGTGGGCCTCGCTCGCCGCAACTAGAAAACGCCCACGTGCAGCAATGAAGACCCAACGCAGCCAAAAAAAAAAAAAGAAAAAAATTCTAAAAAATCAGTAGGCTTCTCGTGTTGATAGGAAGTTAGGTAAGGAATACAGGTTCCAGAGGAAGAGTAAATCTGGTCAATTTTTTCATATTGTGTTCATACTGAGGAATTCTAAAGACATTAAAGACCATCCGGGACAGTTTAAAATCCAGAAAAGAAAAAAAAATCTCAGGGTCAAACTGGAAATGTCTTTCTCTCAGGAGATCAGGGACCAAGATAAGATCTATAGGAAATAGGAAGGCTGAAGGCAGAAGAACAATACAACTGAGTCCCAAAGAGGCTGTTGACTTAGTACCTATCTACTTAAGTAAAGGCTATCAGGAGAACTTAAGGACCATGCCAAGTGCCAGAAATAACAACTTTAACTGGGCTTAAGGTTCAAATTTTGTAGGTTAGCATCAAGACCAATTTAAACTTGTTAATTATCATCCTTTACAAATTCACTAACCTCTATGAAGTCCTATTCACATTTCTGTTTAATTAGTAAAAAGTGTTTTCACTGAAATTATCTTTTTTTAGGAGTTGTCTCCAGACTTATTGCATTAATCAATGTTGCCAGACTAAATTGAGATCATTTGCACTTAAGCTCAGCTTTCACAATGAAATATCACCAACCCGTTATTTGTAGTTGAAAAACTACAAATATGTATTTGGCCTGAATTACACACTAGTCACTGTCAATACTGAATAGAAAGACATAGAACAATATCTGTATTACAGGCATATATACATATATATTATTTTATTTAATCCTCATAAAATCTGAGAAACTTTTCCCAATTTAAAAAAACCCACCAAAACCTGAGACATACATAGTTCAGAGCAAATCTCTACAGATGGAGAAAATGAAGTCATACAGAAAAATGGCACCTGGGTGAAGAATCTTTTTGAACTTCTAAGGCAGTGCTTTTTCTGCCATACCAAGGGCTTAAAAAAGGATAAATTTTTGTTTCTTTTTTAGATTTTAGGGCTTGATTGTGACATGTCATTTATCTGCTTTAGAAAAGCTGTCCTAAAGTGTCTTTCTGCCCAATATAGCAGCATGCAATGTACACTGACTAGTATTTAGAGGAGCTTACACATTCTATTTTACCATGTACCTGTACGAAGAATTTCCTCTAGTTAACTGTGTTTGTACATGTTCACACATATAATACACCCTCCAAATGCTACTTTTATAATACTGTTGCATTTTATTTCTGCTGTTTTAACCAAGTGTCTTATGCTTCAAATATTTTCTCAGAGTATTTTATTTCAACTCTAACATCACAATAGTATGCTAGGCAGTACACTGTAAAAGTTCAGCAAAAGAAACCAAAACTGCAGTTCTTGTGAATGTAGAGGCTATGTATCTTTTTGAGAAATATTGTAAAAACATCTTTGATAGTGTAGCACTAGCCTGGGTAACTAATTAGTTCAGCAAAATTGATAACTTATGATTTAAATGGGAAGTTTTCAGATAAATTCCATATCTGCTTTCATGGACAATTTAGCTGGGAAATTTTCCAGATAGCATTCTTAGGCAGGAAAGCTCCCCAAGTACTCTCATGCTTCAGGTTCAAATATGTTTCAATGACAAATGTTTAATGAACAAACAGAACAGATTAAGTTACTAGACAATCACAGTTTTTAAGACTTCATTAAATATAAATATATAGCTTGACAAGAAGATATGGATTAAACCATATGTAGCTGAAACAAATAAATATGTAAAAGGAAATATGAAACAGTAAATGATATAAACTTATTTATAAAGACATGAATTTCATCAGAGGGTTTATCAATTTAATGGAAATTAAAAATGATGCTGCCTCTGCCCAATAAAGTTTTAAGGTCACAGAGAAAGCAAAAAATATCTATCGCATTAGTCTTAAAATACTGATTATGATAAATTTTATTGGAAAATTCTGAATGGAATTCTGACAAAAGGTCTTTTCTTTGGCATTAAGTATGATGTCATAATGAAAAATAATTGTTGGCAATATCAACTCTGGGATTCTCATTCTGACACACGTTCATTTTAGTTTCATATAAAAATTCTTAATTTCAAAAGGTATTTTGTTGTAGGTTTAAAAAACTTTGTTTCTATATGGTATATCTTTAAAAGCATTTTACAAATACATATTATGCAAAACAGCAAATTTTCTACACATAAGAAATGTTCCATTGTATGATGTAGTAATTAGATTACATGCTACTTAAACGAAAACCACCTAAGTTCTTCGCAATTCCAGAGGAAATTTGAAAAATCTAATCAGATGCAGCTAAATCCATCCTGTCAAATATGTACCCTCTTTTATAATAATGATGAAGATAGACAACAAAGAGAGGACAGACTAGAGAGAGAACAGAGACTCCCCATATACAGATATCAGAGGCTCCCTTCCCCATTCCCATACACAGAGACACAACAGGCACAAGGAAAAAGAACCACATGGACAGAGAAGTAGAGAGATAAATAAAGAACACAGGGCTAGCAAGAAAGAATGACACAGGTGTAGAGCGGGGAGTGAACAAAGAAGGGGTTACGGAGGAAGAGCAGTACCCAGAACAAGGCAGGATGGAGGGAAGACAGAAATGAGGACAGACACTGTGCTGAGGGGAAGGCAAAGGCAGGCATGGCAAATCTGGCTTTGGTGATAAACTCCAGTCTGTAGCAACTTCCCTAGAAGCAAGTTCTTTATATCTAGTTCAAATGCCTTGTCCTGCAGTTTGATCTATTTCCTCTTATTTGATGTTCAGTAGACATTGTTTTAAGTTTCCATTTCCTCTAACGTTTCATACAACAGTTAAATCTTGATTATTTATGTTAAAAGAGAAGACATATTATCTAAAAGCAAGAAAAATCACTTACATTTGGCTTTGGGATACAATTAATCAGATAAATACAAACACACACATAAGCCCACAAATCCACCCCCCAACACTCTCCTCTCCTCTTGGCCCTCTCCTGGCTGCCTAAAATATAAAAGAATGAAGACTCTAAAATGGGCAACAGAAAGCAATCACCAAGAGTTGCTCTATCTGAAAATTCTATCTTCAAACACCCAAGACTCTGGAGAATTGTTTGGCAGTAAGGGTAAACAATAAAATTACTCAAGGAAGCTACGGAATCTCCGTTTCTGGAGATCTTTCAAAGCAATGGAGATAACCATCTACCTTGGATTAGCTTTGTTATTTTCACTTACTGCTATCATTTACCCCACATGAAAACAGTTTCTACATATCTATTCTAGCATTAATATTCTTCCGTTTCATTGTTTAATAATACCAATTCTCTTAACCTATCCTCAGAAATTTCTATATTTCAACCAACTTCATGACTTTTTCCTGAACACTTTTAAAGATTTCTTCTTTTCCCCTAAACTGTACAGTCAAATTGACTATTCAGATGAGGAACTTAATAGTATTGAGTATGAGGAGATTATACCAGTTTCCAGTACATCTATCCACTGACTCGAAATTCGAATGTTCATTTAGGAAATCTTTACTTAAGTAGGGATGGATTGTCTTTCCTTTTTCTTTTTTTCTTTTTAAATTTAAGGACATAAAATTCAGATCTCTGAGCTTTGGTTTTCAGTGGACTAGGTTAAACTGCATTTATTAAAAATAACGAGAAGCTCATGAAACACCCTGAACAGTAATTAATCATTAAAAAATTGCATTACAAATTAAAAAGAAATTCTAGACAAGCATACAAGCAAAGACAGTTGAGAGAGATGGCAGAGCAAAAACCTTAGCCCTAAATATAAGACAATGGAAAAATATCATTGAAATGACTACTATTCAATCAAGTACAGAAGCTTCATGATTTTTCTCTGGACAAAACTGAAATGAGTTTGGTGAGCAAGAAAAAGACCCAAATTTGAAGGCAGAATACCTGGGTCCTAGTTATGACTTGGATCACTTACTAGCTGCAATATATATCACTGGAAAATCCATCTCAAGTCTCTGGGCCTTTCTATAAAATGAGTGGGTTTGACTTGGATATTATTTCTCAAACTTTCGTTAGTGATCCATTAAAAATGTGTATTTTTAAATTTCTCAACCCAGTATATACATCCCTATTTGAGATAAAAATTTATAAATACTTACATGCAATATAATATACCTTAATATCTTCTATTTTTTTCTAGTTCTTAAAAAAATTACTGGTTGGGCTTCCCTGGTGGCGTAGTGATTGAGAGTCCGCCTGACGATGCAGGGGACACGGGTTCGTGCCCTGGTCCGGGAAGATCCCACATGCCGCAGAGCGGCTAGGCCCGTGAGCCATGGCCGCTGAGCCTGCGCGTCCGGAGCCTGTGCTCCGCAACGGGAGAGGCCACAACAGTGAGAGGCCCGCGTACCGCCAAAAAAAAAAAAAAAAAAAAATTACTGGTTGATAGGATGGCTAAAATTAAAAAGACATATTGATATAATAACAAATAGAAGCAAGAATGTAGAGAAACTGTAACCCTCTCATGCTGCTGATGAAAAGGTAAAATAGTGCAGGTACTGGGGAACATATGGCAGTTCCTCAATAAGTTAAAACACAATTACCATTTGATCCAGCAATTCCACTCGTAGGTATATACTCCAAAGAATTGAAAACAGATGTTTAAACAAAAATTATATGTGAATATTTGTAACAGCACTATTCACAATAGCTAAAAGGTAGAAACAACCCAAACATTCCACCAACAGATGAATGGATAAACAAAACATGGTATTTCCATACAGTGGAATATTATTCAGCTATAAAAAGGAATGAAGTAATGGTTCATACTACAACACAGATGAACCCTGAAGACATTATGCTATGTGAAAAGAAACCAGTTACAAAATGCCACATACTGTATGATTCAGTTAGATGAAATGTCCCAAATAAACAAATACACAGAAAGTAGATTAGGGTGGTCAGGAGTTAGGGGGAGGAGAGAATAGAGAGTGAACGCTTATGGGTCCAGAGTTTCTTTCTGAGGTAATGGAAACACTCTACACAATGGTGATGGCTGCACAATCTTGTGAATGTACTAAAAACTCATGAATTGTACACTTTAAAAGAGTGAATTTTATGGTATAGTAAAGCTGTTATTTTAAAAAAATGAAACAAAAAATTACTGGTTAAGATCCACAAACTAATTTCATGGACTAAAAGGTTAGATGATCTCTGGTAGCTTCTGGTCCTTACAAAAGTTAAATTTTAGTCAAACTTACAATGTGCAACATGTTTATATATGTGTTTTCACTTGATCCTCAAGAAAATACAGAAACTGAGGCTCAGGAAACTTAAGTAACTTGTCAAAGGTCAACAGCAAGTGAAGGTAAAAAGTATTTAAACTCTACATTTGACTCCAGGCATCCCTGTACCAATATGTAATGATATCATGCATTTCTGAACACAAACTGATTCAAGTCTTTGCAAAGGGAAAAAGTTAAAACCTATTAATACTTAAGAGGTGGAATGAAGTTTTGATACATTGTGTCAAAGACTAAATGGTATAGCAGTTAATTATTTTTCAGTAGCATTATGCATATTTAATAACCACACATTACATGACTATACACATATTCTAATGAATTTTTTAATCTTTATTTTAGGCTAGTTCTAATTTTAGCAATCTGAACAAATCAAAAAATCATCAAATGTCCCAACATTTTAAACATAATACCAATGGGTCTAATCATTTCATTTCCAGAAAAAAAAAATTTCTCAAAGAATGGCTAATAAAGTTTGGAAATATCTATAGCAGTTGAGCAAAAATTTAATAGCAAGAATAATTAACTTCTCAGAAATGTATGAACTCAAGGTTTATTTGCACTAGAATTTTGTTTGCTGCCTTTAAATAAACTTTATTTTAAAAGCCAATCTTAAAAAAAGTTTATCACAAGCCAGCAAAATTCCAGCATTTCCCACGGTCAATCAAAAGTCAAATAACATCAGAAACAAATGTGGAAGAAATATTTTATTTTATAACATCAAACACAAGAATACTCTTGACTTAAAAGTCTGAATATTCAGAGACACCTGGCAAAAAATATGTAGATACTAATAAAGACTGAAACATGGTATTATTAATATTACGAAAATATTTTATTCATCCTAGTTTTCTTCCCCTTGGTGTGTCTTTTTTATTTTTTCTTAACACTAGTAGCATCTGGTGTAAATCAGAAAGCCCCTAATCACAAATTTCAAGAATCTCCTTATTAGCCACAAAACAGATAGCTCACCATGGTTGTGTGATGGGTGGGTGTGTATGCCTTTCCTAAGGTCTCTTCAAAAGTGTGATAATCATACAGTGACATCCATGATAGATAGCAATGTTTCCTAGTTTATTCCCTTTAAATATTCTGTCTACTATATTTACTTGTCCACAATCCTGGCCCCAAATTACTTATCTTTGACCATAAAAATCAATCAAACAGTGAATTCTATAATCTAAAGACATCTGAAGATGATCCTACTCTACCTCATCCTACCTGCATTCTGCTCTTTTCTCAGAATTTTTCTCACAGGGTAGCTTGCTTTACTTATGAAAGAGAACAAGACAATGATATTGTATTTGTAGCAAAGCAAGTTTGAATAACTCGTGCCAATTTTACGGAAAGCCTCCCTAATATATCAAAATTCTTATAATTTATACTACTAATATTAATCATTCATTTGAAATTTCCACATCACTATTTTCTAATTTTCAATAAGATTCTAACTGCTTTTAAATAAGAAAATTCAGTTTATCCTTTCTGAATATTTTCTATTAATTCCATCCCTGCATTTTTATTATTATACAGTGCCGAATTTATAAATATGTTCATTAAAAACCACCACCCAGATAATTAAAGTATCTAACCTTTCCAATCACATTTTCAATTCTTTAAGGAGAATTTCCTCTACTCACAGATAAATGATGATGTATCATTTGGAAACTGAAGGCTCCCTCTCAAAGAAATAAATCAGTTGCCCCATCCTTCCCTCATTTAACACAAGGTTGCTGTTTCTGGCTGTGAAAAAGGCTGAGAAGTTGTCTCCTGGCATGTGTATATTAATCAAAACACTGGCAGGGAGACTCATACAACTTTAAGGGAGTACTGTTGTAGTCTGATGTGTTAGCAAATTATAAACAGGAAAAAAAATGTCTGATACAAAGCTAATATACTTCATTTTAAAATGAAAACTTAAAACTGAGTATATCCAAAAACTGAAGATTTGACTGACAATAACAACCTTATAACTTACTATAACTTTTCATGTTTCCTACACTTAACACATTTGTGTTGAGTGTATTAAAATTAAATCTATCACTTATTTCTCAAAATATGAAATATTCTCCTAACCAAGAAATGACTTACAGATACCTGGTACTACATTTCAAATTACTTTAAAATAAAATATAATAAGCAGGCTTACGTTCAAAGATTGCACAAAGATAACTTTTAAAACCACACTGGATTGCAAGTTGGAAGAAAATATATTTGTACTTTAATCTATAGTTGTAGAAAAATTAACCAAGCAGCATACAAAAAGAAATAGGAAAAAGCAAAAAATTTAAGAGAAATGGTCTTCAGTTTTCTGTGGTTAGGTAAAAAAATAAATAAAAATTCCCTAAGTGAATCTGGCTTAAGCTGTATTTGTTTCCTCATGGAGATTACACGAATATTGTCTATTAGATGGACTTTTATGCCTCATACAATTAAAGCAAATGGACAAATACATTAATCTTAAAGAAATTTAAACAGAAACCCAGAAGACTCAATCCAGGCTTGGGTTGGATATGTTACAATGTAAGCTTTCTCCAAGTCACAGAGAATATTTACAGAATATTTTAGTATAAAATAATGGAGTGGTAGGAGATGAAGGCCAATAAGAGGCAATTGGGAATGAAACAATTTTACTCTAACAAAACTCTTAGGGAAAAAGAGCATAAAATTCCTTCACATAAATGTATTGTAAAAAATATGTAATCTTTCTGTTTTCACTATAATGCCTTTCATCTGAAGGCATTTAGCAGACTTCACTATGACTGAACACACCTATGATTTCTTAAGTCACAGAGAAGTGTGCACACTGCTTTCTGTCAAGAAATGTGGATCCTTAGTAAATGTATAGCAAAGAAAAGAAGCAGATGTGATAAAGTAGAAACTGTTCTAGACTAGATTTAGTATGTATGGTGTATATACCATATACAGTATATACGGTACCTTTATATATACAGATTTAATATATATGGTATACTATATACAGAGAGAGAGTACATATGGTTCCTTTGAGTAAATCAGAAAAAGGTGTTCCACTCTTGGTAGCCAAAGCTCTGGTCTAGTGAGTGAAGAGCAGGCTGGATATCAGTCTCCACTCAAACCCTCTGTTCTTTTCAGTACATCAACCGCATATCCAGGTTAGGCAAATTCAAACTTGGCCCTACCACTTAGCATGGAGTCTTACACAAGTGATTTAACTGAGGTTCAATTTCTTTTTCTGTAATGGATATTACAGAGCCCTGTTAACAGGACTACTCTGGGTACTAAACAGAAAGCTGTTTGCTACAGCATCTAGTACAGGATTCAATAGACACTTAAATAAATGGCAAAACAACGACGAAAACCCTCTCCTTCCATAGAAAAGTGAAGTGTCTCTCTTTTCACATCTATAAATAATAAACCACTAAGAAATAAAATACTTCCTTTTAGTTAGCCTGGTTTTAAGGGAACACAAGTTAATGTATACCACTGACACTAGTTCAGGAATCTCTCCTGTGTGTGTGTAGGAAGAGAGGGCAGTTAAGTTCAATTATGAAATATTTTAAGTTTGGAAACACACATTTGACATCAATTTCTCTCACAGATTCATAATGCCTATTAGATTATAAAGGCTACAAGAAGTACTGTAATAAGAAGCTGTTTAACTTATTTAACCAAGTGTTCTCAAAATTTATTTGATCACAGAATTCTTTTTTATTTATATCTATTAATATCTCATGTCACTAGTTTTTTTGTTTTCTTCACAAAATGAAATTTGGGAATAGTTAGTATAGGATTATGCCATGGGAATAGCACCAGTTCTCATTAACAGCCATTAATTAAAGAAAATCAAATCAATGTTAAGCTACATATATTAATTTTATTACTATTTTACTAACCTTAAGGAAATCAGAAATTCAAAATCTGAAAACTACTTTTCAGTAATTTTGATATAAAAGTTTGAGTTTGAAATAAAATGTGAATTTCAAGGCTTTAAAAGTTAGGCCTCATACATAAATTTTTAATTCAAAGATTAGATATAAAAATTATGTTGTTGTGACTGAACACTTAGGATATGTGCCTTAGCTCTACATGGCTAACAGTAAACAATGGTCATATGGCCTTTCCAAGAAAGGAACTGATCTTGGTCTGAATTCAAATTGCTATTACTTACATTCTCTTATATCCCTCCTCCTTCCTATACACATTTATGTCACGGCAAGAGAAACAAAAGCAAAACATTTTCTATTATTCTACTGTTTTTACTTACCTAATATTTTCACAGCATAATGAGGACTTTCTAAGATAATTCCTTCCTCTGTATCAAATATAGGGTTATCTATTCCAGTTTTTGGAGGAATTTGGGCTAGTTTCTTAAGTCTCATGGAAGAATTAAGGTCAAGTTCTTGTTTTTTCCCTTCTTCCTCTCGCCTACGCCTCATGTCCTCCTGTTGTTGCCGAATACGTTCCAACTGTGCACTTCGACGTACTGGCATCATCCTGGTGCCCAAATCTCCAGGGCAGTCAACAGCCATCTCTCGGTGCTTCTGATGTTCCTCTGGTGATGCAAGATCAACATTTTTTACTTCGTTGTCTGATTCCTCAGTAACATGCCCATTCATATGGGATGTTGTCATGGTTATCTATAAAAACCCGTACCACTTTTTATAATTCAATTTTTCCTATAAAGCCAATCTCTTGATTCTGTAGTATAAAATCCATGTTACTTCAAAAAAAAAAAAACTTCTCACATCACATAATAATGCTATGAAAATGTATCCATGAAGGAAATCTAAGGGGAAAGATGGGGAAAAAAAGTATAAGAATTACAATATAAAAGTAGATTTTTTTACATAGTCCACTTCCAATCTCTATCTCTACACAATATAGAAAATATCTCATAAGTATATAATATTATCTTGCTATATAGGTTAAATATTTTCCTTTCATTTTATAGATCTGAGGAAAACATGGTGTTTCAAGAAAAAAAAGTACCCTCTCAAGTATACTGTTTAATTTTACAGCTAAGAAAAATGATGTATTAGAAAGTTTAGCACAGCAAGAAAATAAGAAGGTTCTGGGTACTAGTTTAGTAGAGAATGAGATATTTAAGGTGTAAAAGTATTTTAATCATCTTTACAGTTGTCTCAACACAATCCTTTATGCTCAATTAATATACATGAGATTGAAATCCCTTCCTAGTTAACTCCTAAAGAACCTGGCATACAGCAAGCCATGTTGCTGACTCGATATAAAGGCAGCACTATGGGAGACAATTCACTTTTCGGAGTTTATGAGATGAAGAAGATACCCAATGAAAAAGAAATTTTAATTAGCAGCTAAGGCATCTACAGGATAAAACTACCTTAAGTGAGAAAAAGACTATGTCAGTTATCAGTCTTTATAACTGGTGGCAGTAAAAAAAGAATTAGGGTTAATTCTTTCAGAGGATTCATTTAGAGAAAATGGTAGTATCTGTTACCACTCAAAAATGTTTTAAAGTCACACTATACAGCAAACAAGAACATATTGGACTTGGAGACCAGAAGACTGAATTTTAATTCTGGCTCTGCTACTTCCTCTAGCTTTATGATTTAAGACTAGTTTCTCTCTCTGAACCTTAGATTCCTTTGGAAAATTTATTCATAGAATTGTTCTGAGTTTTTTTTTTTTTAAGATTTTTTTGATGTGGACCATTTTTAAAGTCTTTTATTGAATTTGTTACAATATTGCTTGTTTTATGTTTTGTTTTTTTGGCCGCAAGCATGTGGGATCTTAGCTCCCCAACCAGGGATTGAACCCGCACCCCCTGCATTGGAAGGCGAAGTCTTAACGACCAGACCACCAGGGAAGTCCTCTGTTCTGAGTTTTAAATGAGATAAAGTTTTAGAACTAAAAACTATTTATACTTATATTAATTCTTAGTATTAATTTGATTCTCCTATTTTAAAAATCCTTCAACATATTTTAGACAAGAAAAATATTTTACTGGATGACAATGGCTTTTCATCAAGCCATTTCTTGGGCATAAATAGGCAGATTATTTATATATGTGCAAACCCACACATTAAATCTAATTAGTCTTCTTTTGCTCAAGACTTTAAAAATATTTACAATAATAAACCTACTACCTCCTTGAGCTGAGTAGCACTCCAGTTAATGGGTTGGTTAGAGAACATGCCAACTAAGCAAAAGCTGAGTTTTCAGATGATATTCCTAATGCCAGCCAGTCTTCTCTCAAGCAAACATCTTGTCACAGATTGCTTAACACAAACCCACCCAGACTACCAGGAAAACCACTAGACCAATAATCAGGAAAATAGATGCAAGCTACATGAGCCACTAGAATTACATTTTCACAAGAACTCTGGTAGATTTTTCTGTCTTCCGTCCAAATTATAGCTCTATTTTTTTATAATTATGCGATCTACATAGAAATACCTTATTTATCATTAAATTGCCTTCTTTTTCATTAAAACGAGCGCTATTAGAATTATGTTAGATAGGGACTTCCCTGGCGGCCCAGTGGTTAAGAATCCGCCTGCCAACACAGGGGACACGGGTTCGAGCCCTGGTCTGGGAAGATCCCACATGCCTGCGGAGCAACTAAGCCAGTGTGCCACAACTACTGAGTCTGCGCTCTAGAGCCCACGAGCCACAACTACTGAGCCTGCGTGCTGCACCTACTGAAGCTCGTGAGCCTAGAGCCCATGCTCCGCAACAAGAGAAGCCACTCAGTGAGAAGCCCGTGCACTGCAACAAAGAGTAGCCCCTGCTCGCTGCAACCAGAGAAAGCCTGTGTGCAGCAACGAAGACCCAATGCAGCCAAAAATAAAACAAATAAATAAATTTATATATTAAAAAAATTATGTTAGATAATTCTTGTTTTATAATATTGATTATATGCAAATGCAAATTTATCTTATTTAATATTTTCATTACAAGTAAGCAGAAATTTATGTAGGAGTTACTGTAGTGCTATGTTTAATTTTAAAAATTAGGAGTATATTTACTTCCAGAAAATTAAAACTCTCAACTTTCTCTACTTACAATATTTATGGGATATTAAAAATCAAACTTAATCATGAGTATTTTTTATTTATATATATGCTGGTCTACAAAAATTATGATTTGAAATTAAAACTTAGCTTAAAAATTATAAGATTGTGTCCATATTCACTGTACTAAATCATGGAGGTGGAAATTACAATCATGCAAGAGAAACTAGGCCAGGTGATCTCAGTCAGAGTTCTCATGCTTGGACTATAATCATGCTTGTCTATCTGGATCTAGTCTTTTACCCTCAGAAAAATGTCTGCAACCTGATATTAATTCACTTAAATCTCCATTTTGGTCACATCTCCCTTAGCGTGTTCACAGTCCACTGGCCGAGACAGCAAAGAAAATGAATGATTATTCTTCTCAGTTGATTTCTCCTCATTAGATTCTAAATTTGTTAAAAACGGGTCATTCATGTCTTATTTTTATACCTTCCCTGTACTTAACACAATACATGTCATATAGGAAATGCCCATTAAGTATTTGTTCAACTGAACTTAGAAATGTTATAAATTCAGATGATGGGCTCTAAAATTTAGTCTGTGATAGTCAAAGCAAACCCTCAAAACATAAGGACACATTTCTTCCAGCAGCATTTCAAAAAACAACTAAAAATTAGCCAGATAGAACAGTCTGTTCCAGGCAGAGGGAAACACAAGACCAAAAGGAAGGAAGAACGTGAGAATATGGCACTTGCATAAAGTAGAATGGAATGCAAAATGGCTGGATGGGACAATGGGAGCATGTCATACATGAATAATGATAAAACTAGAAAGGCAAGCAGGGGGCCAGTTGGAGAAGATGAAAACTTTGACCTTTATCCTGAAAGTAGTAAGAATCATCATAGGATTTAAAGCAGGGACTAACATGATCACACTCACTTTTAGAGAAATATCACTCTGGTAGAAGACTAGAGGATAGACTGAAGGGTGGCAATGAGACCAGTTTGAGGGCAACTGTAAGAAATGGGGTCCTGGGCTTCCCTGGTGGCGCAGTGGTTGAGAATCCGCCTGCCAATGCAGGGGACACAGGTTCGAACCCTGGTCCAGGAAGATCCCAACAGGCCGCAGAGCAACTAAGCACATGCACCACACAACTGAGCCTGCGCTCTAGAGCCCACGAGCCACAACTACTGAGCCCACGTGCCACAACTACTGAAGCCCATGTGCCTAGAGTCCGTGCTCCACAGCAGGAGAAGCCACCACAGTGAGAAGCCTGTGCACCACAAGGAAGAGTAGGCCCCGCTCGCCGCAACTAGAGAAAACCAGCACACAGCAACAAATATCCAATGCAGCCAAAAGAAAGAAAGAAAGAAAGGGAAAGAAAGAAAGAAATGGGGTCCTGAACTAATTTAAGATAGTGAGAATGAAGAAAAGTTATATTAAAGAAGCATGTAGGTTACAGAATTCCTAAAACTTGGTGTCTATATTTCATATAGCAGGGCAAAAAGGAGAGAAGGAAGTAGTAACACTAGAAGAAGTAGTAGTAGTAGTAGTAGTAACAACAACTACAACATTTACTGAGCACATAATTCTATGCCAGACACTACTGCAAGCACTTCACATAGTATTCACTCATTTAATCCTCACTAAAACTCTAAAAGTAGGTCCAGATATGCCTGTTTTATAAATGAGGAATGGGGATTGAAGTAGGCCTTGAAGACAGGATGAAGGAAAAAGAAAGAGGCCATATGAACTAAAGACAAAAAATTAAAGGTATGGGAAAAGTACAAACAAAGCTAGTTGAACTATAGCAGTCAGTTTGTATAAGAGAATACTGGCTAGAAAATTTGACTGGGTCCAACTTATGAAAGGTCTTAAATATTAAGTCCTTAATCTCAAGGCAGTAAGAAAGCCATCAAAGATTTAGAAAAAAGGGGTGATCTGAACATAAATTTAGTTGAGCACTTACCCCTGGCTAGGTACTGGGGCTACAGAGACAGGATCCCTGCCCATTAGTTTATCTACCAAAATGTCTCACAGAGATCTAGAAATTAATGTGTCCATAATTAAACTCATATTTCCCTTTAATCTCCTCTATTCTCTTTGATCCTTTTCCTCCATTCTCAATTCTAATCAATGCCACTATATCTACCCAGTTACCCAAGACCGCACAATGTTTAAGAGTACAGGCTCCGGAACCAGGCTGCCTAGGATCTAATCCTTGCCTATTTTCCTTTTAACTCTCAGCTCAAATACATCCTCCTCTGGATTTCCATAATTTCCCAAACTGGATATGTGCCTCCTCTGAAATCCCACAATCCCTATCACATCTCTGATCAAACTCGGCTACAGCTATTTGTATCTCTGTCTGTCTGCCGCAGACTAGAAATGCTTGGAGGTCAGGAACCATGCCGACCCATCTCTGGATCCGTGACACTGCCTAGTATAAGACCAAGCAAACTGGAGGCTTCAGAATATGAACCCAGGCAGTGTGACTTCATGGCCACTATCTTTGGGTCACAAGGTGGACAGCAATGTCATTAACTAAGATGGAGAATTCGAGAGAAGGGGAGATAAATTAAAGGGCATTACGGGTTTAGTTTTAGACACAATTTCAAGGTGATTATACGTCATACAGGTAAATGATCTAATCAGCAAGGATCTGTCTTATTGATCTCTATAGCCCTGATAACTAGTTAAGGGATAAACGCCTAATTAACCATATAAGCAAATTACTCCTGTGTTCAGAACATCTGATGGCTTTCATATTGCCTAGAGAACAGAGTCTAAACTCACAAGGTAAATCCAAACTTTCTAACTGTATCTTTTACTACTTTCCTGTACAAGCCTTCTAAGTTAGCTTCCTCATTTGTGCCTGCCTATCCCATATTTTTCTCTTCCTGCCCAAATGTCTTACGAACTAAGAAATAAGAACTGCTTCTCCTTTCATCTTCTGCTTTCAAGATCTACCACAAATCACTATTCCTTCAAGAAATATTTCCAGATCACCCCAGTTAAATAATGATCTCACCATACCAACACTCCTAAAGACTTCATAATGCTCACAAGTTAATTCATGAGGTCCATGACAGATTCTTCCAGAATCAAAGAAACATTATGCTGTGTCCCACAGTTTTAGCATTAAAGATCATTATAATTTTTAAACAGGCAAACCATGAATATTCTAGCTCATTTATGTAGTCATCACATAACAATAAACAATGAAAGAGAACCAGTCCAAAGGAATTATTCTGTCACTCTGAGGGGTGGGGGGGAGAAAAAAAACCCTACAGTCCTTTGTTTGACAATTTGGAGGCTGGTAAATAACTGAACTAGAGAATTACCTCCTTATATGTAAATGACTGACTTATGCAGTCAATGTAGTTACAAGCTGCTGGTCCTAAGAGTATTCCTCTCATCTCAATACTCTAATTATAAATAAATTGTTTTAAAAATGCCTCAGGGCTTCCCTGGCGGCGCAGTGGTTGAGAGTCTGCCTGCCAATGCAGGGGACACGGGTTCGTGCCCTGGCCCGGGAAGATCCCACATGCTGCGGAGCGGCTGGGCCCGTGAGCCATGGCCACTGAGCCTGCGCGTCTGGAGCCTGTGCTCCGCAACGGGAGAGGCCACAACAGGGAGAGGCCCGCGTACCGCAAAATAAATAAATAAATAAAAATGCCTCAAAGGCCCACATTTCAAATCCTAATCAAAGTCCCAGCTTATTATACCCACACCCCCATGGAAAAAAAAAAAAGAAAGAAAAATTTTAAAAACAAAGCAAAACTCTTTACACTCCACAAAAGAAGAATATGAATTTTCAGGCTCGTAGGCCAAAGCTATTTCAATGTTAACTTTGAACTAGTGGAGAGAAAGGGCTCTGCTTATGTGAATTGAATACAGAAGAAGGGGGTAAAAAGAAGCTAAATAAGCTTCAATAAGTACAAATGATTGAGACTGGGGGGCCTGAAATAGGGATATAGGGATATAGGCCCACTGAAAACTCCACACCAAGAAACAAAACCATTTGTGTGAGAGCTGGGAAACATGAACTGTTAGCAGGAAGACCAGTTTCTATATAATCAGTATCCTAGCTTTTAGGCAAAGGGATATGTAAAACATACTTCATATGAAAACACAGTCGGTCTACACTAGCATTTAGAACTCTAGATTTTTTTTTTCAATTCATCCTTCCTCCCCTTCTCCCAGGAGTAATGCCCTTTGACCAGCAGCTGGGAAGTCTCATTTTAAGTGATCAGCATTCCTCTGACATTCTAAGAAGTTGCACTATTTGTTTCCATAGAAACAGCTTTGTCAGCTAACACAAAATTCAGGCCAAGAATAGTGAAAAGAACTTACATTATGCAAATTGGAAAGTCCTTGTCTACTATCCTTAGTTCTTCTCTGATTTTTCACAGAACTCAGACTAACTTTCTTACTCTGTAAAACAGAAAAGAGACAATTAATCAAGTGTAAAAGTCTGTAGTGTCTTTTAGAGGGAGGGAATGGCAGAGAAAAGTTAATTCAATATGATATCCAATTCTGTTTTCAGATGACTAGGGTTTCTCAGTATAAAGCAATAAAAATGTACACACACTCATCTCTAATGAACATCAATTAAAATCAATATAAATTACCTGAAGTCAATGATAAGAAAGAGGTAAACATAACTGGTTTAAAAGCTTTAAAAAAAGCACAAGACCCTTTTGTAGATGATTTTTAATGACTTTTTTTTTATCTCTAGGTTAGGCTCAAACAAAAATGCAGTTTTTGGTTTTTTTTCTTTAACTACAACTTCTGGATCCATTTTAAACCTTATAAATAGTTTCATAAAGTCAAGAAAATGAGAAGTTTAGGATCCAAAAAGATTCAAAAAGGATCTGACAGACAAGAACCACAGTTAATTCAGAGGGGGGAATGTTGATGCTACATTGAAGACCAAGATAGAAGAGGATCCTGTCCTAATGGGAGATTACATTCTGATAGGGTAAAAGATAATAAAAAGCAAATACACAATAAGATGAATTCAGAGAAAGAATTATAAAGAAAGTAAAACAGGGTTATACAATAGACAGTGATGTTTGGAAGGGGCAACATTAGATAAGATGGTCAGGGAAGGCCTATTTTAGGAGATGATAATTAAGCTGAGACTTGAATGATAAAAAAAAAAAAAAAAAAGTCAGTTGTGGGAAGATCCAGAAATAAAGGGTTCCAGATTGAGGGAACAGAAAGTACATTTTTACTTTCTGGATGTCACCAGAATCTCAATTTCAATATATCCCAAACTGACCTGAACTTCTTCCCACTATTGTTAATTATAGCACTATCTAGATCTAAATCTTCCTCAAGCCTTATTATCCAATCAGTTGCAAAGATCTGTTGATACCACAAGGTTTTTAGGATCCACTGAAAAAGTGGCAGAATAGCCACCCCAGAATATGCCACTAAAAGATACTGTTAAGAAAATGAAAAGGCAAGCTATAAAAAGAGAAATATTTGCAAAATACTTATATTCACTATAAATACTCTTATAACTCAGAAAGTCAAATAATACAATTGTTAAAAAGAGGCAAGAAATTTGACCACCAAAGATGTACAAATGGCAAAAAATAAACATTTGGAAAGATATTCAACACCATTAATCATTAGGGAAAATGCTAATTAAAACCACAATGAGATACCGGCATAAGGATAGACAGAAATCTGTGGAATAGAATTAAGAGACCAGAAATAAACTCTAACATTTACAGGCAATTGATTATCAACAAGGGTGCCAAGACAATTAAATGGGAAAAAAACAGTCTCTTAAATGGTGCCAGGACAACTAGATATCCAGATATCCACATGCAAAAAAATTAGGTTGCACTCTTACCTCACACCATATACAAAAATTAACTCAAAATGAATCAAAAACACACATGTAAGAATTCTATAAAACTCTTAGAAGAAAACACAGGCATAAATAAATCTTCATGACCTTTGATTATGCAATGGTTTCTTAAGACAGGACATCAAAAGCACAAGCAACAAAAGGAAAATAGATAAATTAGACATGATCAAAACTTAAAACCTTGTGCTTCAAAGGACACCATCAAGAAAGTGAAGAGGCAATGCACACAATGGGAGAAAATGTTTGCAAATCATTTATCTGATGGGGGACTTATGTGTAGAATATGTAACAAACGCTTACAACTATAATAAAAAGACAAATAGTCTGATTTTAAAGTGGGAAGAGGACCTGAATAGACAGTTCTCCAAAGAAAATATACAAATGGCTTTATTAAATAGGTGCATAAAAAGATATTTAACATTATTAGCCATCAGAGAAAAGCAAATCAAAACCATGAGACACCACAACACCCACTAGGATGGCTAGAATCAAAAAGACAAGTGCTGATAAGGAGATGGAGAAACTGAAACTCTCATACACTTCTGTTGGGAATGTCAAATGGTGCAGCCACACTGTAAAATAGTCTGGCAATTCCTCAAAAGGCTAAACACAGAGTAATTCCACTCCTAGGTATACGACCAAGAGAAATGAAATATATGTCCAAACAAAAACCTTGTACAAAAATGTTTACAGCAGCGTTATTAATATAAAAAGTGGGGGGAAAAAATCCAAATGTCCATCAACCGATAACTAAAATGTTGTATATCCAAAATGAAATATTATTGGGCAATTAAAAGAAAGTACTGCTACATGCTACAACATTGATGAACTTTAAAAACAGAACTGAAAGAAGCCAGTCATAAAGGACCACATACTGTATAATTCCAGTTATGAAATATCCAGAATAGGCAAATCTAGAGAGACAGAAAGTAAATTAGTGATTGCCTTCGGCGGGTGGGGTGGGGGGATTATGGCTAAGGGGGATACACGTTTCTTTTGAGGGGTGATGAAAAGGCTAAAATTGATTGTGGTAATGGTCGCACAGTTCTGAATATACTAAAAGTTACTGAATTGTACACTTGAAATGGATGAATTGTACATGGTATGTGAATTATAACTCAATAAAGCTGTTTAAAAAAACACAATGAAATACCATTACAAACACAGTAAAATGGCTAAAATTTAAAAGACTGACAATACTAAGCTTTGGAGAGGATGTGGAGAAACTGAAACCCTAATACAGGTGAGAACATGAAACGGTAGTCAGTTTGACAGTTTCTTAAAAAGTTAAACATACACTTATGATATAACCCACTGATTCCATATGAGAAATACATATTTTTAGTTGTAAAAAAACACAAAGGTTTATACGGAATATTCATAGAAGCATTATTAATAACGATAACTTAAAATTGGACACTATCCAAATGTCCTTCAGCTGGTGAATGGATAAATTAAAAAAACAGAATACTATTCAGTAATAAAAAAGAATGAACTACTGATATATGCAACAACATGGATGGCCTCAAAAACATAATGCCAGACACAGGAGTACATACTGTATGATTTCCATTTGTAATGAAATTTCTAGGAAAGGCAAAATTAGTGCTGTTAGAGAAAGCGGTTTGGTGGTTTCCTGGAGCTGTGGATGGGAGCAGAAACTAGCTATAAAAGGAGACAAGGGAATTTTTTTATGGGATGGAAGTGTAATGAAACTAGATTTCAGTGATATCTACACGATATAAATTTAATGAAACTCAAACTGTACCTGTAAAACATGTGAATTTTATGGAATGTAAATTATACCTCGATAAAGTTGTTTTCAAAATTCATCAAATTGAACACTTAAAATTATTAAATTTTAATGTAAGTTACACCTATTGAGCTGATTTTAAATTACACATTTAAAATTGCATCTTATTACATGTCAATTATATCTCAACAAAACCAATTTTAAAAGAAGACCAAGTCATTTACTGACATCACATGAAAAAACCCTATTTACTCAATAAATGTTTAACTCAATGCAAAAATTTTAGTTTCCAACAATAAATGCCCCACACATCATCTTCACAGAGAAGAAATTTAGCTATATCTAAAACTAAGTAAATACAAGTCAAAACTCAAATAGAGTTGACCCTTGAACAACACGGGTATAGGGACGCCAACCCTCTGTGCAATGGAAAATGTATAACCTACAGGCAGTTCTCCGTATAGGTGATTCCTCCATATCCGCAATTCTGCATTCATGGATTCAACCAACCATGAATCCTGTAATACTATAGTATTTACTACTGAAAAAAATCCATCTGTATGTGGACCTGCACAGTTCAAACCCATGTTGTTCAAGCGTCAACTGTATTTGGGTTAGTCACGAAAAGTACTAGCTCAGAAATTACTAGTGACAACAATTTAAGCAAAAATATATAAATTCACCAAAGATTTAATTGAAAAACTAGTTTTTTCAATTATTCCTTATGGAGAACTGAACAGAGTATTTTTAAAATAAAAAATAATATATCTGAAGTAAACTGAATTCAACAGGTAAAACTGTAAATTTTTTTAAGGTGCAGAACAGATTTATACAACTGACAAACCAAGCCCCTTAACTTAAGAAAAAGACCAAATGCAAATGTCCTGGGTTTATTTTTTAATGGAACATTCTGACAAGTCCTATAATAATGGCATTTCTAAAATTCTACTTAGTTTATGGTTTAGGTTTCAGATAAACGTACCTTTATTTATCATCCAGATAACTGCATGCCAAAGAAGCCACTGCTATACTCACAGCTTTAAAACTATTTATATATTTAGAATGTAGTATGTCAGATAAATTTGTATAGAATGGAAGCAAAATTCCTTCATTTGAAAAAAATCCTCAAAGTAGAAATCAAATGAGTAAATATTTCAAAGGGAAGTAGGAGTAACATATAACTTAAAGCCACATAAGTCATCTGCTCTCACAGACAAAAAAAAAGAATGGTATGATTCCTGCTCAATGTAACTGGATATCAATAAGGCCATGTCAATAGCTTAGAAGACACATCTTTCTCAGATGAAAACTTTCAGAGACTTAGCAGCTTTGAACATAACTAGCAAAAATTGTATATAAAACATATCTGCAACAGAAAGATTTAATTTTCAAGTTCCTATTCTCACCCTGTAATTTTAGGCCATATGATTGCCTTAAGACAAAAATAAAAATAAGACAACATGGAAAAATTAGCTGGAAAAATAATGCTACATTTATCATTTGTTAAATATCTATATCCTAAAATATTCATTTACCAGTTTATCAAACATTTATTTATAAATATCACCTTGACTCTTCTTAAAACATTTTTGGATTACAGCGGCTCTCCATCAAGGGTGATTCTGCCTTCCGCCTGTCCCCACCAGGAGAATTTTGACAATGTCTAGACATATTTTTTATTGTCAGGACTGGGTTGAGGGGTGCCACTGGCATCTACTTAGCAGAGGCCAGAAATGTTGCTAAACATGCACAGGATAGCGTCCCCACCCCCAAAGAATTATCCAGTCCAAAATATGACAGTAATGCCAAAGTTGAGAGACCCTGACTTAAACCAAGCAATCACTAACCCAAAATTGAGGCATTCACTCATTCAATAATTTTCAATAAGCTTCTAACACTTCCAAGACAAAACTTTAAACAGTCAAGTTCCCTTGCTAATAACCACTTAGATTATTTTCACTGATCGTTAGATTATTTTCACTGATTGTGTTTCAACTCTTTTTCAAGTACAGTACTGTTGGTTTCCAAATAAACTGCGGCTGAGAGATGCTTAAATATCATCTAGTGTTTTTCAAAATGTTCAGGAAAGGATTTATTTCAAGAGTCATCTTGGCAGTGGATGGAAAGAGCAGAAGCTCATTTTTGTCATTCTTTTTAAGGTTCAAGGAATAAAAGTTCTGTTAACTTAAATGTTTAAATAATAAAACCTTTAATCTCATGAATTACTCTTACTTTACAAATCATAAAGTAAGGTCCAGAAAAATTTAAGTCACTTGACAAAGTGGCAGAGATCAATAAATCTAGAAATTCAACAAGGTAACGATCGCCAACAGAATAGCAACAGAGTAAATGGAATAAAAACTAGTGCCAAATAAATTGCCCTGTATTGCATACCAGAACCTGAGTGGGAAAGCAAATACAATTTCAATAACATATTCCAGCATATGATACATTCCCCCCCACCCCACACCGGCATCAAATGATTACCACCTGGCCAGAGACTAAACATGCATATAAAATGATATTTACATTAAGAGCGGCCCAAACAAGACTAAAAAAGTGTGTAGACAAAACATTTAATGGTCAAGCTAGTATTATTTACTGATTCTCTCTGTGTCCTGAACATTGGGCTACCAAACTTTACATAGTTAATCCTCAAACAGTTCTACAAGTTTAAGTACTACTGTTATCCCCAATGACAAAAGGGAAGACAAATTTAAAGAAGTATTATGCCCAAAGAGCACCTCAACATAAATATTCAACAGCTGTAACGTGCACTTTTATGTATATGGTTTCAAGTCCTTCGTATCATATAATCCTTACAACATCCTTATGTGGTATTTTACAGAGGCCAAAAGTAGAACGATTATTTAAATGGTTTTGAGTAGCAGTGATGGTGATAGCGGTTAGTATTAATAGAAGTAGAAGCAGTAGCACTTCTTGCCAGGCAAGGTGCCAAAAATTTCACATATATTATTCACATTCAATCCTTCCAACTCCTCAAAGTTATCCTCAAGTTTACAGATGTGGAAAACTAGTATGAAGAGGTTAAGTTGCTTCCCAAGGTCATAAATCTAAATGACAGAGCCAAGACTCATACCAAGTCTGTATGACTTCAGAATAGAAGCTCTTCACTCCTGCCATTACTTTTATCTAGGCTTATCCAATACAAAGAGGAAAGAAAGAAAACTTCTATTGATTATTCTCAGTTTGAACCTTCCTTCACTTTGTCCATAGAGAGTCTCTCTTTTAACCAATGAACTTCTATGAAAATCACACTTGCAGATACAGATACCTAATAGCCTCCTCTTGCTTTTTTATGCCTAAAACTTAGCTTTGGCCATAATTATTCCCAGGGACCAATGGGACTACTTAAAGAACAATCATTCACCATGTTCCTTTACAAATCTGGATAGTATCCTGTTATAGTAGTACCTTGCAATATTAAGAACTATTGGAGGGGACTTCCCTGGTGGCGCAGTGGCTAAGAATCTGCCTGCCAATGCAGGGGACACGGGTTCGATCCCTGGTCTGGGAAGATCCCACATGCCGCGGAGCAACTAAGCCCGTGTGCCACAACTACTGAGCCTGCACTCTGGAGCCCGCAAGCCACAACTACTGAAGCCCATGCGCCTAGAGCCCGTGCTCCGCAAGGAGAAGCCACAGCAACGAGAAGCCCGTGCAGCACAACGAAGAGTAGCTCCCACTCCCCGCAACTAGAGAGAGCCCATGCACAGCAAGGAAGACCCAACGCAGCCAAAAATAAATATAAATAAAATAAATAAGTTTTAAAAAAAAACTGTTGGAGGAACAAGAAATCATTTTGCTAACCAGATGATAATAAGCTCCCTATATATTATGTAATATTCTGCAGAGAAAAGTATTTTTTTTTTCAATTCAGTGGGAAAATTCTCCATTTGCTTATATCAAACACAAAATAGAAGATATGGTGGTCTTTGGAGATATTCAAGACCACACACTCATAGTAGGAATTGGTTAAAAGCCAAACAGTATCAAAGATATCAAATGGTTGGTTACTTGAACTGCCCCATTATCACCTTCAACAACTTGGTAATGAAAGATTAAATGCATCCAAAAGGTTAAGTAAAGCTTCTGAAAAAGGCACTAAGACAAAAGTTAATTTACAACATTTTCAAACTGACTAGAAACGGATTTTTAAACTTGTGGGATAAAATTACTTGCAATATGGCTTTTCAGTAATATTGCTACCGATCAACAATATATATGGCCTAGTTGGAGAACAAGAACAGTCTCTGATAAGGAACAGAGCCAGTGTAAGAGATAGAAGATAAAGCCAGAACTGACTCTAAATGCAAGCTAAATTGTTTGAATTTTCTCCTGCAAGCAATGGGAGACTATGGGTTTCTGAGTTTTAAAAGAATCAAAAAAAGGTTTTTTAGAAAGTTAAATCTTCTCTACACTGTAACCAGAGTTGACTAGGGGAAATGTAAGTAGAGAAGCCAATAGAGACAATGTTTTAATACTTATGCATGGGAGGATAAAGGAAATAGGAGAAGAAAGGAAAAGGGATAATTTCAAACAATGCTGATAACAAAGGATGATTTGACAGGCTTTGGAGACCAGGAACCAAATACAATTCTAAAATACTGAGCATGACAATTGAACCTGGCAGAAATTATGGGACCTTAAAATAGGAAAATTCAGAGAATAAAGTTTCTCTTCCTGGAAGTGAGAGAAAGAGGAGGGGGAGGATTAGAAACACGACAAATTCCATTTTAGAAGCATTGCATTTAAAGTGGGAATTCTGTCAGGCTGTTAACTGCTAGTCAGGGAACCAAAGGCTAGAAATGAAAATTTGTAAGTGATTTCATATTCACATCTTGCATTTGTAAAGCTTTTCAGTTTCCACAGTAATCCAAGCACATTATCTCATTTGATCTCCACAGGTGCCCTGAAAGGTAAGCAGGTCAGATATCCCCATTTTCCAGAAGATATGCAAGCACTGCAAGTTAAGTCAGAGCTAGAAGTACTAGAATAGGAACTAAAATCCAGATGAGTGAAACTTTATGTGGATCCACAGTGCTAAGTTAGCTATATTTCTGTAAGACAATACCATACTGACTACAGGCTTCCTTTCAAAAATCACATAATTACATCATTCTTTTACCTTTACAATATGATTATAGAAAATTCATCTTTTCTCCTCAACTGAGTGCTTCATAAAATGAAGTTTAATCTGGTAATTAATTTCACTGTTACATATGTTAAGAGACTACAAAGTTACTATAGTGCCAGATTGCAGCAGCATAACATCTATTGCTCAGTTTCTAAATACTCAGTCAAGCAGCAGAAGTAGTCAAGTGGAGAAACAGCAGAAAATGCAAGTGAATTTTCCAACCTATTTGAAAAGTGAAACTAAGCTACCAATATCCCAACTTCTCAGTAACATTTTAAAAATGTTATTCTCTACTCTGGATTGTTCCAATTTCAGTATGTCCTGCCATAGTGAGCCAAATGTCCTGTCTTGACAACTGTTTTGATAATAAAATATTAATGTATAGCTTGAAAAATGAATACCATAAAAATACAATAGACCAGATCCTGTTAGATAAATTAGCTGTCCCCATGGGGTCAAATTTAAGTACTGAAAATTATAATCTTAATACCCCTAAATATGTTAATAACTAATTATACCAACTCCCATCAATTCTCCTTCCATAATATCTCACATATACCTCCTTCAGGTTCTCTCTTCTCATACTACTACCTTAAATCATATACACATTATTTCTTTCATGGGTTTTTCTATGAACTTCTTGATAGTCACCCCCAACTCAATGTCTCTAGCTGACAATCATTTTTCATTTTACGGAGTACTGCCAGATTAACCTTCCTGAAGCACACATACAATCATGACAGTATCCCTTTTCAAAAGTTCCTGTTGCCTTTCCCCTATCTTAAGCTACTGTTTACCAAGGGTTTACTAGGTACCGTTCATCCACTGAGCTAAACACCTCGTATGAAATATCTCATTTAACCCTCACAACCATCTCCTTGCTCAATTTTGTAATTTAGCAAAGATAAGTAACTTGCCCATTGCCAAAAGCTCAATGGCATAGCTGAGCATCAAACTGAAGTCTGTTTGACTCTGGCACTTAACAACTACTCTGTAGAGCACATTTCAAACTTCTTAGCCTGGAATATGGCTCCCCTTGACTTAGTCCAGAATACTTTTCCCACTTTATTTCTCCCTCCTCTGTCTTCCATATCAAACTAAAGGTGACCCTTGAACAACACGGCTTTGAATTGCACAGATCCACTTATATGCAGATTGTTTTCAGTAGTAAATGCTACAGTATAACACGATCTGAGGTTGGTTGAATCCACAGATACGGAGGGCAGGCTATAAATTATACTCAGATTTTTGACTGGGCACAGGGGTTGCCCCTAAGCCCCGAGTTGTTCAAGGGTCAGCTGTACTTGCCATTTCCAGTACAAGTCCTGCAATTTCTTTCCTCTGCAACTTTGACTTATTCTTTCTCATACCTGGGGGAAAAGTCTTTTTCGTTCAATTCTTTATCTGTTAAAATTTTCCTCTTCCATTAAATGTCTTACGAAATCTTCCTTAATTCTGCCGGTTCCCATCCACAACCAACCCTACCCTTCCAGGGTACTTAATCTATGCCTCTACTGTAGCATTTATTTATACATTTCCCTCTCCCCATAAGTTATATTCCACTTTTTAGTTAAGTCACTAATATATCTCCATACTATCTGGTAGATGATTCAATTTACTTTTTTTTTTTTTTTCGCGGTACGCGGGCCTCTCACTGTTGTGGCCTCTCCCGCCACGGAGCACAGGCTCCGGACGCGCAGGCTCAGCGGCCATGGCTCACAGGCCTAGTCGCTCCGCGGCATGTGGGATCTTCCCGGACCGGGGCACGAACCTGTGTCTCCTGCATCGGCAGGCGGACTCTCAACCACTGCGCCACCAGGGAAGCCCTCAATTTACGTTTTAATGTACATACTCAAGCAAATCAGGTGCCCTATTGTTTTATTTTTTTTTAGTGACATCCTTTCTAGAGCCCTCCATTCTCCAGTTCTAAACTGGCTATTTTCTTTCTGCCCAGATCCACTCACCATCGTTCTCCATCAGCTCCACATCCAAAAAGGCTGACCTCTACAGACTGTATTACCCATGTTCTCTTGTCCTCTGGCTTCCCATGGGTTCAGCCAGGGGGGAAATACCCATTGGAAAGGAGGAGAGAGTGGTTAGGTTCTTCATCCCCCTCACTTCCTCCTGTAGTTTGGTAGGCGGTATGTTCTTCTAAGGCCACAGTTCTCATCCAGTGGCCCCTCTCTTACAGCAGTAGCTCTTGTAAATGCCAATAATTACTTCCACCTTTGCCCTTTTAGGCCCAGGCTTAGCTGGCTGCCTGCTATTGCTAACCCTGGGTGCTTCACCATCCTTGTTAGCTCCCTTAACCCAACCCACACCTTTGTGAACGGTCCATTAATTAAACTGTCTTCCATTACTCAGGCTGATTTTGCCATCTGTTTTCTGCATGGAATCTGACAAAAACACGCTCCAGTCTGAATTTATTCCCTAAGTCATCTTCATTTGTTCATCCTTACCCTGATAAATTCTCCTCACCTCTTTCCTCTTTATCTACTCCCTTCTTTTTGAGAGACCTTCAATAGCTTCCTCAGAAAGAGTACACGAGGTAAATTTGTTAAGACTATGATTTACGTGGTACTAGAGCAGATCACATCCTCTTTGAGTTATTCTTTTGCATCCCAGCCCCCTACCTTAATTCCTCACAGCTGCTCATGACTTCTGGCTCTGCCAAGGAAATATTTATAGTGAGAATGGCCCTTTTCTTCCAATTAAAGTAGGAAGAAAAAAAAAGTAGCATAAATACGTAAAAATATTCACTTTGGTATACGGTTTTTGTGTGTCTGTGTGAGTGACCAATCATGTCCAGTGTTGGAAACAATATAGGAAAACAGACATTATGTACTGTTGACTCTTACATATATCAGTACAATGTTATACAGGACAATTTTGCAACTATATACCAAAAATTTTAAATAAACCTTCACTATCAATTCCTTTTCTAGAAATTTATCCTATAAAGTATGTTTGGAAAAACTGGGATATGTTACTCTACTTTTTCAACTGTAAATTTTAAAAACTCTAAATACAGATCAAGTATTTCCAATGAAAGTTTATCATTCTAATTGAGATGTGCCATCAGTATAAAATACACACTATATTTTGAAGACTCAGTGTGGGGGAAAAAATAAATGTAAAACATCTCATTATTTTTTGTATTTAATACATGTAGAGATGGTAATTTTTTTAGACATTGTATTAAATAGAATATACTATTAAGGGAGTCCCCTGGTGGTCTAATGGTTAGGATTTCAGGCTTTCACTGCTATGGCCTGGGCTCAATCCCTGGTCAGGAAACTGAGATCCTGCAAGCCATGCAGCGCAGCTAAAAAAAAAAAAAAAAAAAAGAGAAGAAAAGGAATGTCACCTGTTTCTTTCAAAAATTTTTTAATGTGGTTACTAGAGCATGAAGCCCTATATCAACTAACATGGAACAAAGGCAAGTGAATAAATCAGGTTTCCAAATGATGTTTATATATCATCCTATTTTTATAAATGCACATAAAAATACGTTTATAAAATTACTAACAAAAAATCTGGAAGAATATATGCAATACTGTTTTCACTTACTATCTCTGAAAAGTAAGGATAACAGACCTCTCAGGTCTGTCTTCTGTACAATTTGAATATCTTACAAAATATTGACAAAAAAAGTATTACTTTCATAATTTGGGAAAACACACAGATAATACTTTTTTGAAAGAAAAAAACACAGAAATTTTTAAAATTACAACCACCTTCTTAAAGTACATAAAAATTAGCAGAAGCAACAAAGCCCTTTCAAGAGTTCTAGAACCGGGCTTCCCTGGTGGCGCAGTGGTTGAGAGTCCGCCTGCCGATGCAGGGGACGCGGGTTCGTGCCCCGGTCCGGGAAGATCCCACATGCCGCGGAGCGGCTGGGCCCGTGAGCCATGGCCGCTGAGCCCGCGCGTCCGGAGCCTGTGGTCCGCAACAGGAGAGGCCACAACAGTGAGAGGCCCGCGTACCGTAAAAAAAATAAAATAAAAAAAAAAAAATTGAGAATGAAGAAGACTGATGAGGATAAAACTGTCACCAAGTTTGGAATCCACTATTGCTGACTGATGTCTGCGTATGAGTAATGATCTGATTTTGACCAGACAGTCTTAGAAGGCAGGAAAACATAAAGGGGATATTATGCAACAAGAAATAAGAACAAAAGGTCAATCTTAAAGATTACTGTACAGAAATACTATAGTTATGAAGAGTTACTAAACTACACGTTCGTGCAACAATGTAAGTACCCATTTGGTACAAAAACATGGGATAGTCGTTGGCAAGAAAAAGACTGCTAAGGCAGAGTCTTTATCCTTAAGGAACTGAAATTCTAGTATGGAAAACAGGGAAGTATACAAGCAAACAAACAAAACCCCTATAGAACTGCAACGGTATTTGGTAAGTGCTATACTACAACTGCAGAAAATGCTATAGGAATTACCTATAGAGGAAGAGCATTCTAAGAAAACTTGTATAAATGGGAAAGAATATAAGACCCAAGACAAATATGAAAGGCTTCCATTACACAAAAGGAAAAAAAGTAAACAAAACACTAATGCAAGCACACAGACATGAGTAAAATTAAACAAATGCTTTCTAAACATAAAATTTTAAATCTCCCTAATGAAACTCAAACTCTACAAACTGTTACTTTTTAAGCCTATTTTAAACATGTGTAGTAAAAATGACCTAGTAAAAATTACCCTAGAATAATGCTTGAGAGTCAATAAGAGAAACTGATAAAGCTGAGTAGAACTTGATCTCACTACATACATAAGCTGTTTATAAAGAAAGCAACAAATTGTTTTCCCCCATTCACTTTCACTATTATTTCAGAGATGAAAAAAGCTCTACCTCAACACACAATTATAATTATTCATCACTGACTCAGTCTATGACAACCAATTCACACAATTCCTATAAAACTGCTTAATCAAATTATTGATAATCATACAATCTATTCAAAATATATTTATTAAAATATAATGCAGCTCATTGCTATTCCATGTAAACATCATAAACCAGTTTTGTATTCTTCCTATCTCTTATCTATGGATAAGCATTTATGAAGTGCTTAATATACACCAAGTAGTATGCTAATCATTCTTTTTTTTCTTAATTTTTATTTTATTTTTTTATACAGCAGGTTCTTATTAGTTACCCATCTTATACATATTAGTGTATATATGTCAATCCCAATCTCCCAATTCATCACACACACATCCCACCACCACTTTCCCCCCTTGGTGTCCGTATGTTTGTTCTCTACATCTCTGTCTCTATTTCTGCCCTGCAAAACACTTCATCTGTACCATTTTTCTAGGTTCCTTATATATGTGTTAATATACGATATTTTTCTCTTTCTGACTTACTTCACTCCGTATGACAGTCTCTAGATCCATCCACGTCTCTACAAATGACCCAATTCTGTTCAATTTTATGGCTGAGTAATATTCCATTGTATATATGTACCACATCTTCTTTATCCATTCATCTGTTGATGGGCATTTAGGTTGCTTCCATGACCTGGCTATTGTAAATACTGCTGCAATGAACATTGGGGTGCATGTGTCTTTTTTAATTATGGTTTTCTCAGGGTATATGTCCAGTAGTGGGATTGCTGGATCATATGGTAATTCTATTTTTAGGTTTTTAAGGAACCTCCATACTGTTCTCCATAGTGGCTGTATCAATTTACATTCCCACCAACAGTGCAAGAGGGTTCCCTTTTCTCCACACCCTCTCCAACATTTGTTGTTTGTAGATTTTCTGATGATGCCCATTCTAACCGGTGTGAGCTGATACCTCATTGTAGTTTTGATTTGCATTTCTCTAATAATTAGTGATGTTGAGCAGCTTTTCATGTGCTTCTTGGCCATCTGTATGTCTTCTTTGGAGAAATGTCTAGCTCTTCTGCCCATTTTGGGATTGGGTTGTTTTTTTAATATTGAGCTGCATGAGCTGTTTATATAGTTTGGAGATTAAACCTTTGTCTGTTGATTGGTTTGCAAATATTTTCTCCTATTCTGAGGGTTGTCTTTTCGTTTTGTTTACGGTTTCCTTTGCTGTGCAAAAGCTTTTAAGTTTCATTAGGTCCCATTTGTTTGTTTTTATTTCCATCACTCTAGGAAGTGGATCAAAAAAGATCTTGCTGTGATTTATGTCACAGTGTTCTTCCTATGTTTTCCTCTAAGAGTTTTACAGGGTCCAGTCTTACATTAACATTTCTAATCCATTTTGAGTTTATTTTTGTATATGGTGTTAGGGAGTATTCTAATTTCATTCTTTTACATATAGCTGTCCAGTTTTCCCAGCACCACTTATTGAAGACACTGTCTTTTCTCCGCTGAACATCCTTGCCTCCTTTGTCATAGATTAGTTGACCACAGGTGCATGGGTTTGTCTCTGGGCTTTCTATCCTGTTCCACTGATCTATATTTCTGGTTTTGTGCCAGTACCATACTGTCTTGATTACTGTAGCTTTGTAGTATAGTCTGAAGTCCGGGAGCCTGATTCCTCCAGCTCCATTTTCTTCCCTCAAGACTGCTTTGGCTATTCGGGGTCTTTTGTGTCTCCATACAAATTTTAAGATTTTTTGCTCTAGTTCTGTAAAAACATGCCATTGGGAATTTGATAGGGATTGCACTGAATCTGTAGATTGCTCTGGGTAGTGTAGTCATTTTCACAAAATTGACTCTTCCAATCAAAGAACATGGTTTCTCTCTCCATCTGTTTGTAACATCTTTAATTTCTTTCATCAGTGTCTTATAGTTTTCTGAGTACAGGTCTTTTCTCTTCCTAGGTAGGTTTATTCTTAGGTATTGTATTCTTTCTGTTGCAGTGGTAAATGGGAGTGTTTCCTTAATTTCTCTTTCAGATTTTTCATCATTCGTGTATAGGAATGCAAGAGATTTCTGTGCATTAATTTTGTATCCTGCAACTTTACCAAATTCATTGATTAGCTCTAGTAGTTTTCTAGGAAGCATCTTTAGGATTCTCTATGTATAGTATCATGTCATCTGCAAACAGTGACAGTTTTACTTCTTCTTTTCCAATTTGTATTCCTTTTATTTCATTTTCTTCTCTGATTGCCATGGCTAGGACTTCCAAAACTATGTTGAATAATAGTGGCGAGAGTAGACATCCTTGTCTTGTTCCTGATCTAAGAGGAAATGATTTCAGTTTTTCACCATTGAGAAAGATGTTTCCTGTGGGTTTGTCGTATATGGCCTTTATTCTGTTGAGGTAGGATCCCTCTATGCCAACTTTTTGGAGAGTTTGTATCATAAATGGGTGTTGAATTTTGTCAAAAGTTTTTTCTGCATCCATTGAGATGATCATATAGTTTTTTTTCTTCAATTTGTTAATATGGTGTATCATTGATTGATTTACATATACTGAAGAATCCTTGTGTCCCTGGGATAAATCCCACTTGATCGTGGTGTATGATCCTTTTAATATGTTGTTGGATTCTGTCTGCTAGTATTTCGTTAAGGATTTTTGCATCTGTATTCATCAGTGATATTGGTCTGTAATTTTCTTTTTTTGTAGTATCTTTGTCTGGTTTTGGTATCAGGGTGATGGTGGCCTCATAGAATGAGTTTGGGAGTGTTCCTTCCTCTGCAATTTTTTGGAACAGTTTGAGAAGGATGTGTGTTAGCTCTTCTCTAAATGTTTGATAGAATTCACCTGTGAAGACATCTGGTCCTGGACTTTTGTTTGTTGGGAAGGTTTTTAATCACAGTTTCAATTTCATTACTTGTGATTGGTCTGTTCATATTTTCTATTTCTTCCTGGTTCAGTCTTGGAAGTTTACACCTTTCTAAGAATTTGTCCATTTTTTCCAGATTGTCCATTTTATTGGCATAGAGTTGCTTGTAGTAGTTTCTTAGTATGCTTTGTATTACTGTGGTGTGTGCTGTAACTTCTCCTTCTTCATTTCTAATTTTATTGATTTGAGTCCTCTCCCTCTTTTTCTTGATGAGTCTGGCTAAATATTTATCAATTTTGTTTATCTTCTCAAAGAACCAGCTTTTAGTTTTACTGATCTTTGCTATTATTTGTTTCTATTTCATTTACTTCTGCTCTGATCTTTATGATTTCTTTCCTTCTACTAACTTTGGGTTTTGTTTGTTCTTCTTTTCCTAGTTCCTTTAGGTGTAAGGTTAGATTGTTTATTTGACATTTTTCTTGTTAACTTGAGGTAGGCTTGTATTGCTATAAACTTCCCTCTTAGGACTACTTTTGCTGCATCCCATAGGTTTTGGATTGTTGTGTTTTCATTGTGATTTGTCTCTAAGTATTTTTTTATTTCCTCTTTGATTTCTTCAGTGTTCTCTTATTTAGTAACGTATTGTTTAGCCTCCATGTGTTTGTATTTTCTTTACAGATTTTTTCCTGTAATTGATATCTAGTCTCATAGTGTTGTGGTTGGAAAAGATACTTGATACAATTTCAATTTTCTTAAATTTACCAAGGCTTGATTTGTGACCCAAGATATGATCTACCCTGGAAAATGTTCCATAAGCACTTGAGAAGAAAGTGTAATCTGCTGTTTTGGGATGGAATGTCCTATAAATATCAATGAAATCTATCTGGTCTATTGTATCATTTAAAACTTGTGTTTCCTTATTAATTTTCTGTTTCAATGATCTGTCCATTGGTGTAAGTGAGGTGTTAAACTCCCCCACTATTACTGTGTTACTGTCGATTTCCTCTTTTATAGCTGTTAGCAGTTGCCTTATGTAATGAGGTGCTCCTATGTTGAGTGCACATATATTTATAATTGTTATATCTTCTTCTTGGATTGATCCCTTGATCATTATGTAGTGTCCTTCCTTGTCTCCTGTAACATTCTTTATTTTAAAGTCTGTTTTAACTGATATGAGTATTGCTACTCCAGCTTTCTCTTGATTTCCATTTGCATGGAATATCATTTTCCATCCTCTCACTTTCAGTCTGTATGTGTCCGTAGGTCTGAAGTGGGTCTCTTGTAGACAGCATATAGATGGGTCTTATTTTTGTATCCATTCAACGAGCCTGTCTTTTGGTTGGAGCATTTAATCCATTCATGTTTAAACTAATTATCAATATGTATGTTTCTATTACCATTTTCTTAATTGTTATGGGTTTGTTTTTGTGGGTCTTTTTCTTCTCTTGTGTTTCCTGCTTACAGAAATTCCTTTAGCATTTGTTGTAGAGCTGGTTTGGTGGTGCTGAATTCTCTTAGCTTTTGCTTGTAAAACTTTTGATTTCTCCGTCAAATCTGAATGAGATCCTCGCCGGGTAGAGTAATCTTAGTTGTAGGTTCTTCCCTTTCATCACTTTAAATATATCGTGCCACTCCCTCCTGCTTGTAGTTTCTGGTTAGAAATCAGCTGTTAACCTTATGGGAGTTGCCTTGTATGTTATTTTTCATTTTGCCCTTGTTGATGTCAATAATTTTTCTTTGTCTTTAATTTTTGTCAATTTGATTACTATGTGTCTCGGCATGTTTCTCCTTGGGTTTATCCTCCCTGGACTCTCTGTGCTTCCTGGACTTGGGTGGCTATTTCCTTTCCCATGTTAGGGAAGTTTTTGACTATAATCTCTTCCAATATTTTCTTGGGTCCTTTCTCTCTCTCTTCTCCTTCTGGGACCTCTATAATGCGAATGTTGTTACGTTTAATGTTGCCCCAGAGGTCTCTTAGGCTGTCTTCATTTCTTTTCATTCGTTTTTCTTTATTCTGTTCTGTGGCAGTGAATTGCACCATTCTGTCTTCCAGGTCACTTATCCGTTCTTCTGCCTCCTTTATTCTGCTATTGATTCCTTCTAGTGTATCTTTCACTTCAGTTATTGTATTGTTCATCTCTGTTTGTCTGTTCTTTAATTATTCTAGGTGTTTGTTCTTTAATTATCCTAGGTCTTTGCTAAACATTTCTTGCATCTTCTTGATCTTTGCCTCCATTCTTTTTCCGAGGTCCTGGATCATCTTCACTATCATTATTCTGAATTCTTTTTCTGGAAGGTTGCCTATCTCCACTTCACTTAGTTTTCTGGGGTTTTATCTTGTTCCTTCATCTGGTACATAGCCTTCTGCTTTTCATCTTATCTATCTTTCTGTGAATGTGTTTTTTGTTCCACAGGCTGCAGGACTGTAGCTCTTCTTGCTTCTGCTGTCTGCCCTCTCGCTAATCATTGTTGATACATCATCTCAATTAATCCTCAAAATAAAGACTCTGAAGGGGATCAGAATATTCCACCCCAAAATGTGACACTGGCATAAGGATTATTGTGAGCTAAAGGCAATTAAGAAACAGACACAGGGAGCTTCCCTGGTGGTGCAGTGGTTGAGCATCCGCCTGCCGATGCAGGGGACATGGGTTCGTGCCCCGGTCTGGGAAGATCCCACATGCCGCGGAGCAGCTGGGCCCGTGAGCCGTGGCTGCTGAGCCTGCGCATCCGAAGCCTGTGCTCCGCAACGGGAGAGGCCGCAACAGTGAGAGGCCTGCGTACCATAAAAATAAATAAATAAATAAATAAAGAAACAGACACAGGAAAAAAAACTGTCCTCCCCTATCAGGCTTAAAAAGCACAGCATAAATTTCCCTTTTTAAAGCTAGCATGAATTTCCATTTGTAAAGGTACCATAAAGAGGACCTCAAAAAAAAAAAAAAAAAAAGAGGACCTCAACCCTGGGAGTTGACTCTTATCAAATCAGATGACACCAACTTAAATCTGCATAACAAACCTTACTAAAATAACCTTTATATTCCGTTAGTTCCCCCCACATAATTACCTTCCCACAATTTACAGCCCCTAAAAGCCTCTTTTCCTTTGTCTTGTCTGGATTCCACAATTTATCATTCAGTCTCTCTGCTTCTTTGGTCTTCAATTCTTTTCTTTGAAGGTCTCCATATGCATAAGTAATAAACCATTTCTCCTGTTAATCTGTCTTTTGTCAGTTTAATTTACAGGGCCCCAGACAATGAACCTAGGAGGAAAGAGAAAAAGGTTTTTCCTCCCCTAAAGCCTTCTGAATCAGGCACAAGTACAAGCCCCCCCAAGTACAACATTCCTTATTCTGCAGATAACTAATCAGATTTTCACAGGTAAACTTGCCCAGAGTCACACACAAGTCAAGAAGGGTCAAGAAGGCATTTCAGCACAACTCTGACTCCATAGTCTGAGTACTTCATCGGCGCAAGGTTTGTAACTATAATGTCTATCAGTAAGAGCCCACAAAAAAGCAAGACAAAGCCATGAACAAATTCATCTGTTCATATTTATATCTTTGTAAATAAAGTGAATCAAGAACCCTCCACCCATAATTAAACACACTTACAGCCAAAAGAGGATAAATGGAATTGTTTTGAATCTCAAATTCTCTCAGGTTACAGGAGGTAAGTAGATTAGAACAGTCTCTGGGATGAAACTCACAAGTAAGGCTAAGGTTTAACAAGTAAATGATTAAAAAGTGCAAACTGATAACATGCACCTACCTTGTGCCATATTAAGCAGTGAGATACTAAAATAAAAAGACATACCCCTACCCTTAAGGAGCTTACAATTTACAGGTTCAAAGTTCTTCACTTTAATTCAAGTACAATTTAAACACTAAATTCAAGATGGTTTTCCCAAAAAAAAAGATCTTAATCTTACCAAAAAGACAGTGTTAAACAAGGTAAGTCTTAAGGCAGGCTAAAATACAAAGTAGAAGAATCCAAGGGCTTTGGAGTCAAACTGAATTCAAATACCTGCTATCAGTTGCAACAGGACTTTGGATAAAATAATCTCTCTGAGCCTCTGTTCAGTCACAAAGTTGTTAATGTTTAAAACTATATACAGGGCTTCCCGGGTAGTACAGTGGTTAAGAATCCACCTGCCAATGCAGGGGACACGGATTCAAGCCCTGGTCCAGGAAGATCCCACATGCCGTGGAGCAACTAAGACCATGCACCACAACTACTGAAGCCCGCGCGCCTAGAGCCCTTGCTCCACAACAAGAGAAGCCACTGCCATGAGAAGCCCACACACCTCAACGAAGAGTAGCCCCTGCTCGCCGCAACTAGAGAAAGCCCGCGTGCAGCAATGAAGACCCAATGCAGCCAAAAATAAATAAATAAAATAAATTTATTTAAAAAACAACTATATACAAAGGATATAGCATACTGCATGACACATTAAGAGATGGGGCAAGGGATACAGTTCTGGGTAGGAGTTAGGGGAAAGCAAAAAGTACTGTAATTTAGCCAAATGCACTACTACTCTCACTATAAAATTTAAGTATAAAAGGGTAAGATGTAAAGTATAAAAGGATAAGACATAAAAGGAACACTATCCCTTTAGATGCCTACAAAGAACCATCAAATTTCCTTTCATAAACTCTTAGGTATCTACTGATTACTCTTAAGTGAATCATTATTTTGAAAAACACCTGCAGCTTATTTGTATAGTTCTCAGACAAATCACTTGGATCAGAGGTTTAACTCTGGGGTTCATGATCTAATTTCCATGAATTCCCTGATATGCAAAACAGTGTGTGTGTTTTGGGGGACAGGGCCAAACGACCATAAGACTCACAAAAGATTAACAGACAGTTAAGTTTACATGTCCAGTATTTATAAAGTAGAGTTTTCAATGTGAGGCAATTTGAAGAAACTCAATAGTTTACGCTAAAAGAGTATGGCATTATCTAGTAAGTTGACCATTCCCCTATGCTATCATCCAGCAATTTCACTCCTAATTATATACTTTGAACAGTGATGTCAATAGAACTTTCTGCAATAATGGAAATATTCTATATCTGCATTGTGCAATAATAACATAGCCACTGGCCATATATGGTTATGAAGTACTTGAAATGTGGCTAGTGTAACTGAAGAGCTGAATTTTTAATTTTAGTTAATTTAAATTTAAATAGTCATGATTGGGATTGACATATATACACTAATATGTAGAAAATAGATAACTAATAAGAACCTGCTGTATAAAAAAATAAATGAAATTCAAAGATAAATAAATAAATAGTCATGTGGCTAATGGCTACCATACTAGAGAGCACAGCCCTAGAGAAACACATGTACATATTAACCTTGATAGACTAAACGTGCAAGGACATTCATGGTAACATTACTCATAATAACCAAAAGCTAGAAACAACTCACCAACAGTAATACAGTTAAATAAACTGTGATATATTATTTTTTTAAATAAACTTATAATTCTGTAACATTGTAAGTACAATCCTACAATTTATTTGCATATTATTTGAGCAGTTCTCTGACTCTGCCCGTTTCAAACAACTATTAAATTCTCTTAATCCAACCTAATCTCTAAGGGACTGTCCATACTTATTTCAAAGCCAGACCTCTGAGGGCAGTGACTTTATCTAATACTTCTCTATATCCTGCCCAAAGTCTTCACATTGTAAGTATTCAGTATTTACCTATAATTTTCTGAATAAACTAGTTAGGAAATCTGAGGCAGACAAAAGTGTGCAAAAGTGAACGATGATTACTTGTAGAACACAGGAAAACCAACTCCTTATACATAAATATCATACAGATAATATAACCAATGTAAAGCAGAATTTTTAAAATCTGCTTAAAAACAGCAAACTTTTCTTTCATATTAAGTATAATACAATTATATTCTAAGCTCTAACTCTATTTAAATAATAATATAAAGTTTTCTTAGTAAAATTTTTTAAGACTTTGCAACAGCTTCTGTTTAAGCTTTAGGGGGAAAATGGAGAACGTGGGACAAGAAAACTAGATTTCTGGGAGTCCAGATGCAGGTGATAACAGAGCTAACAAACCAGGCAATGGTGCAATGAAAAGAGTACTAGAAAGATTATGCATCTGGTATGTGAGATCCAACCCTAGTCCTGCCACCAACTACTGGCGCAAAATTATTTCAACATCCACCTATGTGGCATCTCTGCCTCTGATCTGTGAAGGAGCACAAAATTTTTTTTTGGAGGGGAGTTAAAAATCTCGAATCCAGCTTTATCTTGACAGTAATTCAGAAAGAAAGAAAAACAACTTTCTGACGCTTCCCTTATGTCCCAAACATTACACAAAAATGAGTACCTAAATATGGGTACTTTTTAAGTACAACCAAATCCTAGCAGAGCACCTAGTTCAGTTCACTCACAGGAGGCAGTCAATTAACTTAAATGAATGCAGTCTTAAAGGCACTTCTGAAGCACACAAAATACAGAAAACCTACTTCTTAGGTCAAATCAAAGTAATGCAGTTTAAGTGACATTATCAAACATTTTTTGTGACAATGTAAAATCTTCAAAACATGAAATTATATTTCAACACAAATTCTCAATTTTTTTCATGTGAAGTTTCTGATACTATTGTGAAACCAAACAGTTATATGACCAAAAAGCATAATTCAAAAGACAATTTAGCTATAAACACAACTATAATTTCTAATATTTGCAATAACTAATTAGATATACTACACACTGTAAAATAATATAAAATGGTGGGGTGGTGGGAGCAAATATTTATTGAGTATCTACTATGTGTCAGAATATTTTGCTCAGTGCCTTCCATACCCTATTTTTAACCTTTTAAATCATCTTCCGAGGTGGCCACATGTTAAAGATAAGGAAAGTAAGGGCTTGGCTGGGAATTAGAGCATGGAATAACCTCCCAACTCAGCTGACCCTAAGGGTCTTTCTGCTACATTACTATAATTATTTTCATTTCTCCTGCTAACTTTTTGCCCAAAACCAAAGTAGGCAAACTAAGCCCACAGGCCAAATCAAGGCATACCCTGATTTTAATAAAGTTTTACTGGAACACAGTCACATTCGTTTGGCCATCTTTGCACTGTAACAGCAGAGTTGAGGACCTGCAACAGAAATTATATGATCTGCAAAGCTTAAAATATTCACTGTCTTGCCCTTTAAAGAAATCTGTCAACCCCTGCCTTAAAGGATCAATACTGCCAAGAACCTCAGAGGCCTCAAAACTTCGATGTTTAGGGTCTTTGAGACAACTAATAACTTAAGAAGGAACTTTAAAATTATGTGGGAGAAATTGCTTGAATTTTTATAGTGATTAAATCATATGATAAGCCCAAATTTATAAAAATGATAAAATTAAACAGCTTGACTATGAAGTTACTGAAAACTTCTTCTTTTTTTTTTTTTTTTTTAGCCGCGCTGCACAGCATGCGGGATTTCAGTTCCCCGATCAGGGATCGAACCTGTGCCCCCGGCAGTGGAAGTAGAGTCCTAACCACTGGACCACCAGGGAACTCCCCATGAAACCTTATTCTTAATAATTAAACTGTCTTCTGTAGTCTGAACTGATGGAGGAAAAATTTCACAATTCAACATACTAAAGAATATTTAATAAGCATGCATCTTTTTACTATGCACCCACATTTTTCATGAAAGAATATCTTCAGTACAGCAAAACAGAGCCTGGCTTTTTCTTATAAGTACTTTATTTTACATTTCACTTCACACTTTTTAATACGTTCACTTAATTCATCATACTTGGACCAAGCCAAACATTTATGTGATCACTCAAGGGTCTATGATTGATCTTCCGGTGTTGAGGAAGGAGCCTGTTTTTCTCCTGTGGTTGTTTTCATTCCAAGTAAAAAAAATCTCCTAATTAAATCATTTTATCTTCATTCAAAATATACTTACTATCCAAATACATTTAAACAACTTGCCTAAATTAAGCCAGCATGAGGAATGCTTGATTACAGTGTCACAAATAATATTTCCTTTCTCCATTTAGTAATTTTAAAGAAGAGTCCTCCAGTGGTACAGTGTATAAACTCCAGTATAGACAGATCAAGAAAACTTAAGTCCTACCAACATGTAAAATTTACACAACTGTTAATGAATACCTTGATTTATCTGACTTTATAAACACTTTGGTTCACAAAATCTTATGTTCAGTTTCCTTGTTTATTTTTAAGAAAAATGTTAATGTCAAAGAAAAATAATCCAAAATGATTTAGTTTGTAACAACGCTGGAGTTATTCCCAGAAACATGCAAGGCTGCATCAACATTTAAAAATTAATTAGTGTAATTCACCATATTAACAGATTAAAGAAAAAAAATTCAAATGGTCACCTCAATAGATGCAGAAAAGCATCTGACAAAATTCAACATCCATTCATGATTTAAAAAAAAAAAAACCCAAACCCTCAGCAACCTCAGAACAGAAGGAAACTTCCTTAACCTGATTTAGAGAATCTACAAAATGACCTATATCTAACATTATATTTTAAAGGCGAAAGACTGAATGCTTTAAGATTGTGAACAAGGCAAGGATGTTCCCTTTCAACACTCCTAATCAATATCTCACTGGAACTCCTAGACTGCAAAGTCAAGAAAAAGAAAAGACATACATATTAGAAAGAAACATTTCTCTATTCATAGATGACATGACTATCTCCAGAAACATTTCTCTATTCATAGATGACATGACTATATCCTTAGACAAATCCCAAGAAATATACAGGAAAAAGCTCCTAAAAGTTATAAATGAGTTTAGTAAAAATGCAGGATACAAAGTCAACATACAAAAATCAATTATACTAGCAATGATCAATTGGAAACCCAAGTTTTTAAAAATGATCATTTACAATAGGACTAAAAAACTGAAATGCTTAGGTATACATCTAATATTTGCAGGATCTACATGTTGAAAACTACAAAACATTCATGAAAGAAATCAAAGACTTAAACAAATGGAGAGAAATACCATGTTCATAGATTGGAAAACTCTACCTTGTTAAGATGTCAAGTATCAAGTTAATCTATAGATTTAATACAGTCTCAATCAAAATCCTAGCAGAATTTTTTTTGATATATCAACAAGCTGATTCTAAAATGTAAGCAAAAGAACTAAAAGAGCTAAAACAGTTTTGAAGGAAAAACAAGTTGGAGAACTCACATTACCTGATTTCAAGCCTTAATTTTAAAGCTATATTAATCAAGACACTATGATATTGGCAAAAAAAATAGATCAATGGAACACAGGAGTCTAGAAATAGACCCACACAAATGTAGTCAAATGGTTTTTGACCAAGAGACAAAGGCAATTCAATGGAGAATAGTCTTTTCAACAAATGGTCATGGAACAACTGAATAAACGAAACTCAACCTAAACCTTTCTTTATATAAAAATTAACTCAGGACTTCCCTGGTGGCACAGTGGTTAAGAATCCGCGTGCCAATGCAGGGGACATGGGTTTGAGGCCTGGTCCAGGAAGATCCCACATGCCACGGAGCAACAAAGCCTGTGGGCCACAACTACTGAGCCTACGCTCTAGAGTCCAAGAGCCACAAATACTGAGTCCGCGTGCCTAGAACCCGTGCTCCTCAACAAGAGAAGCCACCGCAATGAGAAGCCCACACACCACAACCAAGAGTAGCCCCTGCTCGCCGCAACTAGGGAAAGCCTGCGCACAACAACGAAGACCCAACGCAGCCAAAAATAAAAAGAAAATTCAATTTAAAAATGGGAAAAGATTTGGAATTTGGACACTTCACCAAAGAAGATATACAGATGGCAAATAAGCAAAAAAGAGATGATCATCATCATTATTCATGAGAAAAATGCAAATAAAAACCCCAATGAAATACTGCTATATACCTATTAGAGTGACTAAAATTAAAAAGGTTGATCATACCAAGTGTTGATGAGGATGTAAAGTAACTGGAACACTCATACACTGCCAGTGGGACTACAATTCAGCCTCTTTGGAAAACCAGTTTTACAGTGTATAGTTTCCTATGCTGCTTTAACAAATTACCACACATTTAGTGGCTTAAAACAACGTAAATTTATTATTCTCAGGTTCTGTAGGTTAAATATCTGACACAGGTCTCTCTGGGCTAAAATCAAGTTGCTGGCAGAGCTACAGTCTTTTCTGGGAGTTCTAAAGGTTAATCCATTTCCTGGCCTTTTCCTGCTTTAGAGACCACCACATTCCTTAGCTTGTGCCCCAAATTCTCCAACCTCAAAACTAAGAACTCTGCATTTCTGTCCCTGCTTTCATTGTTAACATCTTTCTGACTCTATCTTCTCTTTCCCCTTTAAGGACCTTCAGGATACACCAGCACAGCATCTGGATAATCCCAGGATAAACTCCCTATTTTAAAGTCAGTTGATTAATTCCATCTGCAACTTTCATTCACCTTTGCCATGTAACCTAATTTATTCACAGGTTCTAGGGATTAGAACATCTTTGTGGGCCATTATTCGGCCCACCACAGTTTTTTTTTTTTAAATAAACATACACTTCCCAGAAATTTCACTTGAAGGTGCTTATCCAAGAGAAATGAAGGCTTATGTTCACGTAAAAACCTGTTGGCAAAGATTTATAGCAGCTTTATTCATAGTCCAAACAAACAAACAAAAAACTCAAATGTCTTTCAACTGGTGGATGGATAAATAAATTGTGATACATCCATACAGTGGAATACTACATTCAGCAATACAACAGAAGGAACTGCTGATACACTCAACAACATGGACGGCCACTCTGATGTATTACGCTAAATGAAAGAAGCCAGACTCAAAAGGCTAAACACTGTATGATTCCATTACCTGATATTCTAGAAAAGACAAACTACAGGGAAAGACAACATCAGATGCCAGGGGTTAAGGGTGGGGGAAGAGCTGACTACAAAAGAGCAGCTCAAGGAAATTGCAGGTGCTGGAACCGTTGTGTATCTTGACTTTGGTAGTTGCACAGCTCTATGCATTTGTCAAGACAACTGTACAACAAAAAGTTAATTTCACTTCACGTAAATTAAAAATAAAGTTAAAACCTCTGTGAAAGAAGGAAAATAATTATATCATTTGTCACCCATCAGATTGGCACAACTTTAAAAATCTGACAATGCCAATCTGACAATTCCAAGTTTGGACAAGGATGACCCATATACTGTTGGCAGGTATGTAAATTGTTACAACTTTAGAGGATAATTTGGCTGCAGCTAGTAAAGTTGAAAATGCACATCAACCTATGGTCCAGCAATTCATTCTAGGGAAAACTTCACAAATGTGCTTAAGGGGATATGCACAGGGATGTTCATTAAACATTGTTTGAAATATTGAAAAACTGAAAACAACCCTTCAGTCAGGGAATGAATTAATTGTGGTTAGTGGTTATTTAAAAACGAAAAGGAAAGAAAATGCAAGATGGAAAAAAAAATCAAAGAAGGGTAACTTATTGGTTTGTTTATTTAACAATAGTATACAGTCAAAAGAACACTGTACTTGGAATCTGAAGGCAAGCATATTAGCACTTAGTTCCAACTCTGCCACTAACTAGTCTGTCTATAAACCTCACCTTCCTTTTCCTGGAAAATGAAGAGGTTAGACTATACAAAGACTAAGATTATTTCCAACTCAACAAGAACACTGATACAAAAAAATGGACCAACTTTCTTGGCATGTCTGTGATGAGCTTTTTAATCATATAATAATAATTTAGAAAGACCATACAAACTCCTAAACTCACCCTACTGACTTGGGTAACCCTAATATCCTTTCACATTTTAACATTCTAAACAAGTTAATATTAATGAGTCCACCTTGTCAAGTTCAGATCAGTCTGGCCAAAAGTCATTGAAGTACATGGTAAGATTTACTTGATTTTGTTTTAACAAAGATAAAATGACAAATTGCTTTCCGTATTTTTTGCCTGTTTCACCTAGAGTTCCTACATTATAATTTAATAGCTTTCACCTGCTACAATAGTATAAACAGCCTTTTAAAACCTATAGGGAAAAAAAAAAAAAAAACTTATAGGGACTTCCTAGTGGCACAGCGGGTTAAGAATCCGCCTGCCAATGCAGGGGACATGGGTTCCAGCCCTGGTCCGGGAAGATCCCACATGAGCAGAGAAACTAAGTAAGCCCGTGCGCCACAACTACTGAGCCTGCGCTCTAGAGCCCGCGTGCCACAACTACTGAGCCCGCAAGCCACAACCACTGAGCCCGCAAGCCACAACCACTGAAGCCTGCACGCCTAGAGCCCGTGCTCCTCAACTTGAGAAGCCACCGCAATGAGAAGTCCGCACACCGCAACGAAGAGTAGCCCCCGCTCGCTGCAACTAGAGAAAGCCTGCTCTCGGCAACGAAGACCCAACGCAGCAATTAAAAAAAAAAAAAAACTGTAATATGCCAAGTCCACAGGAATCTAGTAAAAACTCAGTAGTTCATAATCCAAAAAGCTTATTTAACAATTTCATTATCCCAGTACTAATACTTCAAAGACACCAATAACCAACATGCCATTTGTTCCTATTGCAGAATTTATTACGTTATTAATTTCCGGTATCATCCAAAGGCATAATTAGAATACTATCATTAACATATACACTTTAAAAAAACAGAAATATCAACTCCTTTCACCTTGTCATTAAAATCAAACTTTCAAAATTCTTGTGCTACAGGCTTTCCAAATCTAAATTCTCACAATCCTAAACGAGTATGGAGACAAAACACACACTATGTACTACTAGAAACCTTCTGGCTATCAGATTTTAATTTCAGCGCCAAATGCCAAGAAAAACCTTTCGACCGAAACCTAAATTCGAACACCTTACCGTATGTCAATCAACTAAACAGAGGTGAGTTATTATCATTAGGAAGTTACATAATTTGCACCAAAGATTGTTTAAAAGCAGCTTAAAACAATTTACAGGCTTCAAAGCTCACCTTGCAAACTTAGAGTAAATTATCAGAAACCATGAAGAAGATTAGGCTCTTCTTGAAAATGGTTACGAGGAAGCAAGTTGTTTATTTGTTTAAAGAATGCAGCGAGCAGCCGAATACCAGCAGCTGAGTCGGGCAGAGAAACGCCAACTACATTCCGTCTTCTAAAGAAAAGTGTTCTTCGCCCCGCCGATCTCCCGGACCCTGCCTGGAGGGAATCAGGAGAGTCGCGAACTCGGGAGCGCGGGCGCAGAGAGAAGGCGCCTCCCTGCACCTCGGGCCGGCCGGGCAGGAGCCCCCGCCGAGGTGAGTCGTTCACCAAGCCAGAGGGAGCGGGCACCGCCAGACAGCGTTCCTCCGAGGGACAAAGGTTGGGCTCACGCCCTCCGCTGCCGGCCCGGCGCCGGCTGCCTGCAGCAGCCCGGGGTCCCGCCCGGGCCCGGCGCGTGGGGGAGGGGGTGAGCCCGGCTGCCCCTCCCCCGGCCGCTCGCTGGGACCTGTTGATTAAGACCTCCACACCGAGCCGCTGCCGGTCCGCCTCTTACCTCCGCGCCACGGCGGCCGCCGCTTCTCCCGCCCTGGCCTCTCCCAAACACTGCAGAAACGACAGTTCCCCCGCGGCACTTAAAATACCGGATAAAGAATCCAGAAACTCGCGATTCCCCACCTCACAATCCTTAGTCCCCGCCCCACCGCCAGTCGCCGCCGTCGCCGCAGCCGCCGCCGTCGCCGCAGCCGCCCCCGCCGCCCCCAGCGACTCCACCTCGAGACCGCGCACGCGCTCCCGGCGCTGTTAGGCAGAGAGCCTGGCGCGGTTCGCCCAATCCCGAGCCGGCGCGGAGAAAGGGCCCGCTCATTGGTCCGCTCCGCAGCTCCGGGGGCCGGATCGCACACGCACTCGTGCGCCTCAAGTGGAAAAAGCGAAGTTCTTCGCGCTCAGTCGCTGGGGAACAGCTTTCGGCTTGAGTCTGCGGGCCAGGTTGTGCGAGGACGTGAGGTTTCTTTAAGACGCAATGGGCGGGTTAACGCTCTTGCAGACCTTTCTTCTCTCCCTGAATGTCTGTCAGCTCCTGAAGAAAATCTGATTCCTCTTGAGGCGACTCCTCGTGTCCTGTGAAACACATCACACAATATAACATTTGTGTAAAAAAGAACCACGACATACCTGAACACCTGGATGTGTGTAGTGTCCCACAAAAGAATTCTCTGCTACCACGGAAGACGCCACAAAGCTAGTACGTAGGACCGAGTTCTGAAAACCAGACAGGAAGGTGCCAAGGGCCACAGCTGTTTCACAAAACTCAAGTCCCTGGCTCAACCCACATCCAACGCAAGGAAATCCAGATAAACAGTCTTAAGGATTCCCTAGAAACAGCCATATCCAAAAAGGAAAAAAAAAAAAAAAAAAAGGTTTGCGTGTGTGTGAAGAGAGACCTAGTTCATTTTCTAAGTTCTTAAATGCATAAAATAAGTAATAATTCAAGAAATTTCCTTTGGTTCCTCAATGAATTTTTTTCCCCTTTAGCTCGGGGTTTCTCAACCTCAGCGCTATTGGCATTTGGACCAAATAATTCTTTCTTTGGGGACTGTCCTGTGCAATTTAGGATGTGTAGCAGCACCCCTGCTCTCTTACCCACTAGATACCAACAGCACCACTACCCCCATTTGTGACCCTCAAAAATGCCTCTAAACGTTGCCAAAGATCTTCTGGGGGACAAACTCACTTCCGTTTGAGAACCACTGATCTAGCTGTTCAAAGAAACGGCCTCCTTATAAAGTAGTCTCTCTACCCATCCCTTCCAATTGCCTGGCCTCAAGCAGTTTTGCAAAAGACCCCACCCAAATGAACCCTCCAGCTACCTAGCCTTGCTTCCCCAGCTGCTTGGACTCCTCTGTCACAGAGCCCCATCCTAATAAAATGCTGACAACTCTCTGAGATAGCAGCTACTGACCTCAAAATATGTGGAAATTCCTTTGTGAAATGCTATACAAATGTTAATTATTATTTTTACTTTCTAAAGGTATTTTCATCTTAAAAAAGGGTAGAACCTATGGCAAATAAAAAATTTATTCTCTGGTAAATAGAGCCATTCCCGGAATCCCAAAATCACTCAAATTACTGGTCTCGTGTGCAAAAAATGAAGGATAGCTGGAAGAATGGAAGGTATAGAAACTGGAGGCAAGGTGATTGGATTTGAGTTTCAGCTTTGAAATTAACTAGTTCTGTGATATGGGTGCGTGACAAGTTTCCTGGGCCTAAATTTTCTCATGTGTAAATTAACAAGTTAACTACTTTTTCTTTTTTCTAGTTTTAAGATTCTGGAAGCCTCTGCTTGTGTAATCTAACATGGATAGCATAGGGAGTTAAGAAAATATAATATTCATCCCAAAATAGAATGAAATGGGCAATCTGTGGTTTAAACCCTCCTGTCAGAAGGCACTTTACCCACTGAATCACCCTGGCAAATTTATAACTAAGTACTTTGGATGAATAATGAAAGTCAAACTGTAAAATCAAGTGAACGGTGCAGAGTAACCACAGTAAATACCCTTCCTCCTTCCTCATCTTGGCATCTGTTCAGTCTATCATCTGACAACAGCTTCTATTACATGTTGATGTAATAAAATGTTGTGCTGTTTATTTCATTAAAGGCTTGGGGGAAATATATTAATATTGCATTTCAGATATTTTCAGCAGGTCTGAAATCTCAGTTTTCAAGATTTATTAACGGTTATATGTGGAATTCTTAACTAAGGCTATTATATCCCTTTGGTCTTATCACCTCTGTGTACTAGTGAAATCTGAGTTTTCGTAACTGAATTAATAGCCTAATCACCTTATAATTGTATGAACCAGATGATCAGAAATAATGTAAATTAAAAGAAGAATACTCACTGATTCAGATATGAGAAGTTATGAAACAACAAATTAGTAGGTACATTAATTATTAAACAAATATCTAAAATTTTTATCAATGCAAAAAAAAAACCAGAAAGCAAACCAACAAACCATGAACTTTTCTAATTTAATTGGGTTTAGTTATTATTATTTTGATATTTTATAGTACTTCTTGACCTTTCATAAACCTACCTAAAAATATTATGTCCCTAAGCTAAGAACACTATGCAGTTGTTGCCATGTGGAATGGGAGGTCCCACTGTCTGCAGTTAGCATCAGTATCATTCAGTATAGGTCAGTATCATTCGACTCAATTGACTTTAATAAATATTCACTCATTAATTTAAAAAATGTATACTGAGTACTTCCTATGTGCTTAGAACTGGGCTATAGGGAATCAAAACATGTGAGAGCTCCTGTCCTGGACTATAAAAAGGTGAGGAAAGGGAAAAGTAAGGCAAGTTCATATAGGTAAGATACAAGGGAAAATATGGTAAATGAAAATAAGGTGCTCTATGGACTTAGAGAAAGGTAGTCTTATACTCAGAGAAACTTTACTAACTTCTAATGACAGGGGGGTAGAGAGAGGGACAGAGAGTAAACTACAATGAAAATACCCACAGTAACAGGAAAACCGAGATCTTACACATGGCTTTAGAAAGATAGATATACAATTTTTAATCGATTTGAATGACTGAGTACAGTCCACAGAGACAAACATGGGCTCATATGGGAACAGCAAGTAGTCTACAATAACTTCAGGGTAGGATATTCAATATATAGGATGTTAGTCATTTATCACACTTTTATTTGTACCCTTCTTAGCTGGTCCTTTGCTAGGCTGAAGATGTATATATAAATAAAACATGACCCAGGAAAATTTTTATTTTGGAGAGAGGTAGTAGGCAAATTTGGAGCTTGGAAATGTTTCTAATGAAGGGAAGTCCAAGACTGAATGCCAAGAGAAAGGAAATCAAATTTGTTCTCCTTGAAAAAGGGCTATAAAGTGACCCACATCTTTTCCTCACCAAGCTCCCAATCAAATCTCTATTTTGTTAGTGTGTTAATCTCACCTGTCACTTTGATTTAAATCCATATGTGAATACCTGTCTGAGACTGAGTCTGGAGTGGTACCTGTACTGAACTCCAAAGAGCTGAACTCTAATGCCTCTTCTAGCCTCTCTTGCACTCACTCTGATTGAGATTTAACTCCACCACTGAGTCAAAACAGCCTTTCTCAAGAGCAACTTTCCTAAATGCAAAGGTCAATGCTCAGTCCTCATCTTCCTTGACCTGCCAGCAGCGTTTGACACTGTTGAGCATTTTCTCCATTTTATCCTCTGAGCTCCCGAAGTACCACTCTAGCTTCTTGTCCTACCCACTGCATCTTCCTGTTCAGTCTCCTTTGCTGGTTCTTTTTTATATCCCCCTGAATGCTAAAAGTTGGGGTGTCCCAGGGCTCTCACATGGAATATTTTACTTCTCTGTCTGCCTGGGTTTGAACAAACAGCCCTAACACTTACTAGCTGTTTAATCAGAAGAAAGTTACTTAATTTCTCTAAGACTCAATTTCCTCATCTATAAATTGAGAATAATAAAATTAGCTACCTCCAGTGGTTATAGGGACTAAATGAAATGTATACGTAAAATGCTTAGAACAGTGCCCGACACTGTATGCATTAACTACTTGTCCTTATTCTTTTTTTTTTCATTCAGTCACCAAAATCATTTATTATAATGATATATTTAATCATTTGGCTTAGTTTTGTTAAATTTTTTCTTAATTTAATTTATTTTTTATACAACAAGTTCTTATTAGTTACCTATTTTATACGTATTAGTGTATATATGTCAATCCCAATCTCCCAATTCATCCCACAACCACCAGTATCCCTGTCACATTCCCCCCTTGGTGTCCATATGTTTGTTCTCTATATCTCTGTCTCTATTTCTGCCTTGCAAACTGGTTCATCTGTACCATTTATCTAGGTTCCACATATATGCGTTAATATACGATATTTGTTTTTCTCTTTCTGACTGACTTCACTCTTTAGGACAGTCTCTAGATCCATCCACGTCTCTAAAAATGACCAAATTTCATTCATTTTTATGGCTGAGTAATATTCCATTGTATATATATATATCACAACTGCTTTAACCATTCATCTGTCGATGGGCATTTAGGTTGCATCCATGACCTGGCTATTGTAAATAGTGCTGCAATGAACACTGGGGTGCATGTGTCTTTTTGAATTATGGTTTTCTCTGGATATATGCCCAGTAGTGGGATTTTTGGGTCATACATTAACTCTATTTTTAGTTTTTTAAGCAACCTCCATAGTGGCTGTATTAACTTACATTCCCACCAACAGTGCAAGAGTGTACCTTTTCTCCACACCCTCTCCAACATTTGTTGTTAGTAGATTTTCTGATGATGCCCATTCTAACTGGTGTGAGGTGATACCTCATTGTAGTTTTGATTTGCATTTCTCTAATAATTAGTGATGTTGAGCAGCTTTTCATGTACTTCTTGGCCATCTGTATGTCTTCTTTGGAGAAATGTCTATTTAGGTCTTCTGCCCATTTTTGGATTGGGTTGTTTGTTTTTTTAATACCGAGCTGCATGAGCTGTTTATATATTTTGGAGATTAATCCTTTGTCTGTTGATTGGTTTGCAAATATTTTCTCCCATTCTGAGGGTTGTCTTTTCGTCTTGTTTATGGTATCCTTTGCTGTGCAAAAGCTTTTAAGTTTCATTAGGTCCCATTTGTTTATTTTTGCTTTTATTCCCATTACTCTAGGAGGTGGGTCAAAAAAGATCTTGCTGTGATTTATGTCAAAGAGTGTTCTGCCTATGTTTTCCTCTAAGAGTTTTATACTGTCTGGTCTTACATTTAGGTCTCTAATCCATTTTGAGCTTATTTTTGTGTATGGTGTTAGGGAGTGTTCTAATTTCATTCTTTTACCTGTAGCTGTCCAGTTTTCCCAGCACCACTTATTGAAGACACTGTCTTTTCTCCATTGTATATCCTTGCCTCCTTTGTCATAGATTAGTTGACCATAGGTGTGTGAGTTTATCTCTGGGCTTTCTATCCTGTTCCATTGATCTATATTTCTGTTTTTGCACCAGTACCACATTGTCTTGATTACTGTAGCTTTGTAGTATAGTCTGAAGTCAGAGAGTCTGATTCCTCCAGCTCGATTTTTTTCCCTCAAGACTGCTTTGGCTATTTGGGGTCTTTTGTGTATCCATACAAATTTTAAGATTTTTTTGTTCTAATTTTGTAAAAAATGCCACTGATTATTTGATAGGGATTGCATTGAATCTGTAGATTGCTTTGGGTAGTATAGTCATTTTCACAATATTGATTCTTCCAATCCAAGAACATGGTATATCTCTCCATCTGTTTGTGTCATCTTTGATTTCTTTCATCAGTGTCTTATAGTTTTCTGAGTAGAGGTCTTTTACCTCCTTATGTAGGTTTATTCCTAGGTATTTTATTCTTTTTGTTGAAATGGTGAATGGGATTGTTTCCTTAATTTCTCTTTCTGAAGTTTCGTTGTTAGTGTATAGGAATGCAAGAGATTTCTGTGCATTAATTTTGTATCCTGCAACTTTACCAAATTCATTGATTAGCTCTAGTAGTTTTCTGGTGGCATCTTTAGGATTTGCTATGTATAGTATCACATCATCTGCAAAGACTGACAGTTTTACTTCTTCTTTTCCAATATGTATTCCTTTTATTTCCTTTTCTTCTCTGATTGCTGTGGCTAGGACTTCCAAAACTGTGTTGAATGATAGTGGCAATAGTGGACATCCTTGTTCCTGATCTTAGAGGAAATGTTTTCAGTTTTTCACCATTGAGAATGATGTTTGTTGTGGGTTTGTCATATATGGCCTTTATTATGTTGGGGTAGGTTCCCTCTATGCCCACTTTCTGGAGAGTTTCTATCATACATGGGTGCTGAATTTTGTCAAAAGTTTTTTCTGCATCTATTGAGATGATCATATGGTTTTTATTCTTCAATTCGTTGATGTGGTGTATCACATTGATTGATTTGCATATATTGAAGAATCCTTGCATCCCTGGGATAAATCCCACTTGATCGTGGTGTATGATCCTTTTAATGTGTTGTTGGATTCTGTTTGCTAGTATTTTGTTGAGGATTTTTGCATCTATATTCATCAGTGATATTGGTCTGTAATTTTCTTTTTTTGTAGTACCTTTATTTGGTTTTGGTATCAGGGTGATGGTGGCCTTGTAGAATGAGTTTGGAAGTATTCCTTCCTCTGCTGTATTTTGGAAGAGTTTGAAAAGGATGGGTGTTAGCTCTTCTCTAAATGTTTGATAGAATTCACCTGTGAAGCCATCTGGTCCTGGACTTTTGTTTGTTAGAAGATTTGTAATCACAGTTTCAATTTCATTACTTGTGATTGGTCTGTTCATATTTTCTAATTCTTCTTGGTTCAGTCTTGGAAGGTTATACCTTTCTATGAATTTGTCCATTTCTTTCAGGTTGTCCATTTTATTGGCATAGAGTTGCTTTCAGGTTGTCCATTTTATTGGCATAGAGTTGCTTTCTAAGAATTTGTCCATTTCTTTCAGGTTGTCCATTTTATTGGCATAGAGTAGTAGTCTCTTATGGTCCTTTGTATTACTGTGGTGTATGTTGTAACTTCTCCTTTTTCATTTCTAATTTTATTGATTTGAGTCCTCTCCCTCTTTTTCTTGATGAGTCTGGCCAAAGATTTATCAATTTTGTTTATCTTCTCAAAGAACCACTTTTAGTTTTATTGATCTTTGCTATTGTTTTGTTTCTATTTCATTTATTTCTGCTCTGATCTTTATGATTTCCTTCTACTAACTTAGGATTTTGTTTGTTCTTCTTTCTCTAGTTCCTGCAGGTGTAAGGTTAGATTGTTTTAGATTTTTCTTGTTTCTTGAGGTAGGATTCTATCGCTATAAACTTCCCTCTTAGTATTGCTTCTGCTGCATCCCATAGGTTTTGGATCATCGTGTTTTCATTGTCATTTGTCTCTAGGTATTTTTTTATTTCCTCTTTCATTTCTTCAGTGATCTCTTGGTTACTTAGTAACGTATTGTTTAGCCTCCATGTTTTTGTGTTTTTTACGGGTTTTTTTCCCTGTGATTGATTTCTAATCTCATAGTGTTGTAGTCAGAAAAGATGCTTGATGTGATTTCAATTTTCTTAAAGTTACCAAGGCTTGATTTGATCTATCTAGGAGAATATTCTGTGTGCACTTGAGAAGAAAGTGTAATCTGCTGTTTTTGGATGCAATGTCCTATAAATATCCATGAACTATATCTGGTCTATTGTGTCATTTAAAGCTTGTGTTTCTTTATTAATTTTCTGTCTGGATGATCTGTCCATTGGTGTAAGTAAAGTGTTAAAGTCCCCCACTATTATTGTGTTACTGTTGATTTCCTCTTTTATAGCTGTTAGCAGTTGCCTTATGTATTGAAGTGCTCCTATGTAGTGTGCATTTATATTTGTAATTGTTATATCTTCTTCTTGGATTGATCCCTTGATCATTATGTAGTGTCCTTCCTTGTCTCTTGTAACATTCTTTATTTCAAAGTCTATTTTATCGATATGAGTATTGCTACTCCTCTTTCCTTTGGTTTCCATTTGCATGGAATATCATTTTCCATCCTCTCACTTTCAGTCTGTATGTGTCCATAGGTCTGAAGTGGGTCTCTTGTAGACAGCATATACACGGCTCTTGTTTTTGTATCCATTTAGGGAGCCTGTGTCTTTTGGTTGGAGCATTTAATCCATTCACATTTAAGGTAATTATTGATATATATGTTTCTATTACCATTTTCTTAATTGTTATGGGTTTGTTTTTGTGGGTCTTTTTCTTCTCTTGTGTTTCCTGCTTAGAGAAGTTCCTTTAGCATTTGTTGTTGATCTGGTTTGGTGGTGCTGAATTCTCTTGGCTTTTGCTTGTCTGTAAAGCTTTTGATTTCTCCATTGAATCTGAATGAGATCCTTGCCGGGTATAGTAATCTTGGTTGTAGGTTCTTTCCTTTCATCACTTTAAATATATCGTGCCACTCCCTTTTGGCTTGTAGAGTTTCTGGTTAGAAATCAGCTGTTAACCTTATGGGAGTTCCCTTGTATGTTATTTTTCATTTTTCCCCTGTAGCTTTCAATAATTTTTCTTTGTTTTTAATTTTTGTCAGTTTAATTACTATGTGTCTTGGCATGTTTCTCCTTGGATTTATCCTGCCTGGGACTCTTTGTGCTTCCTGGACTTGGATGGCTATTTCTTTTCCCGTGCTAGGGAAATTTTCAACTATAACCTCTTCCAATATTTTCTCAGGTCCTTTCTCTCTCTCTTCTCACCCCACGCTGAGCCACAGTCACTCCCCACCTCTGCAGGAGACCCTCCAACACTAGCAGGTAGGTCTGGTTCAGTCTGCCATGGGGTCACTGTGCCTTCCCCTGGGTCCTCATGTGCACACTACTTTGTGTGTGCCCTCGAAGAGTGGAGTGTCTGTTTCCCCCATTCCTTTCAAAGTCCTGCAATCAAATTCCACTAGCCTTCTAAGTCTGATTCTCTAGGAATGCCTCCTCCCATTGTCGATCCCCAGGTTGGGAAGCCTGATGTGGGTTCAGAACCTTCACTCCCATGGGTGGACTTCTACGGTATAAGTGTTCTCCAGTTTGTGAGTCACCCACCCAGCAATTATAGGATTTGATTATATTGTGATTGCGCCCCTCCTACTGTCTCATTGTGGCTTCTCCTTTGCCTTTGGATGTGGGGTATCTTTTTTTGGTGAGTCCCAGTGCCTTCCTGTCAATGATTGTTCAGCAGTTATTTGTGATTCGGGTGCTCTCACAAGAGGGAGTGAGCACACATCCTTCTACTCCGCCATCTCTACTCTGCCAGATTTTCCTAAATCTCACAGTGAAGAAAGTCCAGCCCAGCCATGCTGTTGTCCAGACTGCCTTTGGACCCTGTCTGTAACATCAGCCCTTCCCTCAGTCTCCAGCCTGCCCACCTGCCCACCCACCCTGTGTCTCTGGACTCACCAGACCCCCAGGCTCATGAGCCAAGGTTTAAAATAAATCTCTCTCTCTCTCTCTCTCTCTCTCTCATACACACACACACACACACACACACACACCCTCCTGGTTCTGTTTCTCTGAAGCACCGTGTCTAACACAGGACTCTTAGAGGCACTAAGAGAGATCTACAAAGAAAAAAACTACTTGTCCTTATTCATATTATCATGTTCTTTATCACTCATTTCCTACATGATTTTGTCTAGTCTCAGTGGCTTTAAATTCCATCTTTACACCATAAACTCTAAGTTTATCTCTAGCCTGAACTTCTGCCCTAAACTCCAGAATCACCTATTCAACTGTTGGCTCAACATCTCCATTGGAATTTCTAATGAGCATTACAAATTTAACATGTCAAACTTTCATTTTCATCCAGTTTTCTTCATTTCAGTATATGGTAATGCCACTATTCCAGTTGTTCAGGCTTTCTTTACCATTGAACTTCTGATCCAACAGGAAGTCCTTTTATTTCTACCTTCCAAATGTTTCCAGACTCTAACCACTTTTTTTTTAAATTAATTAATTTATTTTGGCTGTGTTGGGCTTCGTTGCTGTGCACAGGCTTTCTCTAATTGCAGTGAGCGGGGGCTACTCTTCATTGCGGTGCATGGGCTTCTCATTGTGGTGGCTTCTCTTGTTGCAGAGCATGGGCTCTAGGCCCATGGGCTTCAGTAGTTGTGGCACGTGGGCTCAGTAGTTGTGGCTCGCAGGCTCTAAAGCGTAGGCTCTAGAGCGCAGACTCAGTAGTGTAGCACACGGGCTTTGTTGCTCCGAGGCATGTGGGATCTTCCCGGACCAGGGCTCGAACACATGTCCCCTGCATTGACAGGCGGATTCTTAACCACTGCACCACCAGGGAAGTCCCCAGACTCTAACCACTTCTCACCAACCCCACTGCTACCACTGTACTCCAAGACATCATCATCTTTTGCCTAGATTACTGAGATATGCTCTTCCCACCCGTATTTTCTCTTCTCGATACTACAGCCACAGTGAACCTGCTAAAATAAAAGTGAGATCAAGTCACTGCTCTGCTTAGTCGCCTATAGCCTGGCATGATCTCCCTGACCTCAACTCTTACTACACTTTTCCTTCTCGTTTCATACCAGCCACCCTGGCATCTTTGCTGCTCCTCACATATTCCAACAGCTTCTGCCTCAGAGCCTTTGCATTTGCTATTTCTTATGCCTGAAACATCCAAGCTCCATATGCTTACTCTCCCTCACTTCCTTTAGGTCTCATTTCAAACGTTATCTTATCAGTGAGACCTGTCTTATTATAGATAAAATCTAGAATATCTCTCATGCCCCAGCACTCCTTATCCCTTCTACCCAACTTTATTTTTCATTGTATTTATTCACCATGTGACATATTGCATATTTGTTATCTGTCTCCCCAAACTAGAATGTAATGGCAAGGACTTTGTCTATTTTACTCACCACTACTTATTTTTAGATTCCCCAGTATCTAAAATAGTTCCTAACCTAGTTAGGAGATAGTTCTAACTAGTACTCAATAAATATTTGATGAATGAACGAGTGAAATAGATCTGAGTATGTGGAATAAGGATGATGATGAAAGGGTCAAAGAAAAACTTCAGCTTTGTCAAATGTTTGGCCTATGACTAGCCTTGGAAATAAATTCTGCCTAAAGATTATTGTTTTTGCTCTTAGGTAGTACTCTGTGTTGAGGGAGGGAGACAGTATAACAAATAAAAAAAGGAAGAGAAAACTATTTGTTCTTCACGACCTCCTTCCTGTGCTTCATGGGTCATTCCATTTGCTATAAAATAAATCCTCATCTATCTGATAAAGTTGAGAATTAGAAAGCAAAAATCTCCTTCAAAAGTAGTAATAGATATAACGAATTCGTTGCACTTAACTTTTACTTCTGAACTTACACAAGTCTCTGACAAGCTTAGATATCTTGTTTCTAACATCCGACAGATTATAAGGGCTTATTACGTGTGTGACCTTTAATGGACGTGTCAGTTCAGAGCGTACATACCCCTGCCATGAGACAGGGTAGGGGAAGGGAGTTTCTGATGGAAATTACAGATCACATAGAGGAGATAGTTCTAACCAGGAATTTGCAAAAACTCAGTGGAAACATATATCTGGGACTTTACAAACTTCTTTCTCATGGACAGGTCCTAACTTTGATGTGTGATAGACTCCAGGAGAAACAGAATACACATTTGCCCTCAACTAAGTTTTAAAAAATGTGTTGGGTTGAATGAGAGATCTGGAGTACCACAGTGGACACTTTAGGGCCACTGAGAAAAAAAAAGGTATCTTTTTCCCCCTTTTTCCGGAGTATTTTTTAAAATAATTTTTCAAACCATATTTGAGAATATAAACTGTTTTAAATCAAGTAAGAGTAAATAGTGTGAAGCTGGTGCCAGGGCCTGACTAACCAAGTACTTAGACTGAAAGCTTTCAGGCCTCATAGCACCTGGATAACACTTGAATCAAATGCTAGAGGGTGGAGTAGCAAACAGGTGTACCCCAAGCCTTGTGATCGCGGTTCAGGGCACAGAAGAGCTGAGAACAGTTTGGCAACAAGAATAAAAATGCACTGACTTTTTTCTTTGAAGTCTAGAATAGGAAATGAATATACCTAGGATCATGGTTAAATGTATGAACTAACTGTTGGGTTTTTTTTTTCTAACTTAAAAAATATATAATTCGTAAACATCCATTACATCAACCACATGTTTAAAGGCTCTTAAAAGTATGCAGAAACTCTGAGAGTTTCCTGTTCCTTCTCATCTGGTAACCTAGAAGTCAAAGACATTATTCAAAATCACAGTTTAACAATTATTCCTTGAAAACTATCCTTTAGCAAATTATGTTTAGCAGTGGAAAGAGCAGACCCCTTGTAAAGCATTAGAAGATTAATAGTTACCTTTGCTTTATGCTATGTTATTTTTTCTCTTACATTTGAATTATTAGCTTTAATGAGAAAATTGAGCTCTTTCAAAGGATGTCCAAAACATGTTAACATATTTCACAAAACATCTAGAAGTTCTCATATAAAATATACCCAGAAAGACAAGCTCTTCTAATAGTAGAATTAAGGCTGAGATTTTGTGATGCAAAATTACATGCAAACATAATCTGTTTCTGAGGGTTAGGAGACCGGGAGCTTAGTTCAGCTGGGTGGCTCTGGCTCAAGGTCTCTCCTAAGGTTACAGTTAAGATGTCAGCTGGGTCTGCAGTCATCTGAAGGCATGACTAGGATGGGAGGAAGTGCTTCCAGGAATTTTCTCCACATAGCTGTTAGCTAGGGGCCTTAGTTTCTTGCCATGTGGACCTTTCCTTAGGATATGACAGCTGACTTCTCCCAGAATAAGCAATCCAAGGGAGAAACAACCAAGATGGAAACTGCAGGGCCTTTTTATGACCTAGCCTCCAAAACCACACTCCATCACTGCCACTTTATCCTCCTGAAGCAAGCCTCTAAATCCAGCCCACACCCAAGGTAAAGGCAACAGATTCCAACTCTTGAAGGGAGGAGTACCAAGCATCTGTGGACATATTTTTAAAACCACCAGGTAATCTAACATTTTATAAGTACTTTAGGCATCAATAAATTACAGGTGAACATGTTTAGGGCTGAGGAATATTTTATCTGTGAGCCTTGAGCTTTTTACTCTCCTCTGAGCAATGACCATGAGGATCAGGTAGATAAAATCAAATAATGTTCAAAGCATTATCACAGTCTATTGTCTGTGTTCACATTCCCTCTAACAATAGCTGTATTACTTGCCTCTCTCCCAAACCCACCCAGGACGTACTCCAGTTCTTGCAGAAGATCCTTATTTCCTTTCTTTTCTTTTCTTTTTTTTTTTTTTTTTTGCGGTATGCGGGCCTCTCACTGCTGTGGCCTCTCCCGTTGCAGAGCACAGGCTCCGGACGCGCAGGCTCAGCGGCCATGGCTCACGGGCCCAGCCGCTCCGTGGCACGTGGGATCCTCCCCGACCGGGGCATGAACCTGTGTCCCCTGCAGCGGCAGGCGGACTCTCAACCACTGTGCCACCAGGGAAGCCCCTTATTTCCTTTCTTGTGAGCATAGGAAATGTCATACTCCCACAGCAGGGCTGCTTTCCACACATAGCAGAACACTTCTGATATGGCACGTTGTCAAAAGGTGTGAACAGTTCAAATAAATTCATACTCTAAAATTCTATAAAGTGCCCTTGTTTTCACACAGACTTAGCTCTAGTGAACTTTGATAGATTCCTGTGGCATGAGTCTCCCTTTCAGAAGTCATGCTGCTTTTCCCCTAGTAAGAAGGCTTTATTTACGTGTTCAGTGAGCCACAGAGACGTTCTGCCCTGCAAAATCTAGATCTGCTTGATATATTTAAAGATACAAGGATCTCTCAAATAACAGACACGTTATGATGGTGAGGTTTTTATATCAGTTCCAAAACCAAAACACCTTATTTGATCCATAATATTGCACCTACAGAACTTCACCAATGCCTCAGAAAATGTGTTCCAAGTTAAAACTTATTACTGTGGGAATTGATTGCTTCCTGTAGTATTCACACTAGTTCTCTAGCCAGAAAATCTGGGACACCCCTACTTTGTCCTGGTCCCATGCAGTGGTGCCAGTAGCAGGGAAGGTAAGAGCTGTCTCTGTGGCTCGGAGTCCTGTAGCAGTAGCAGTGACAAAGGACAAAATGTGCACTTCTGATGGCTCAGCCTGTTTATATCTAAAGGCTCTTCTAACAAATACTATACATTCAAGAACTGACTTTATGTCTAAATCATGGAGATCATCTGCTTCCTAGAAAGATAACACTGCACTCACTTGCATCAGCCATGTAGTAATAATTAGCTTATTGGTCTTTAGTTGAATTTTCCTCAAATATTGACATTTACAGACCATTGACAGTTGATAGCCAGTTATGCTCAAGATTAATATCTGGTATTTATAGGTAACACTTATTTATCCATCCACAGGGAATATCACGCTCATTTTATTGAAAGATTTCCAAAGTATAGTTTAAAATATTTTTGTTTTAAAGTAGAATGAATCATGAACATATTTTTCCTTATAATAGGCATTGTCTTAAGAATTGTGTTCTAAGGCTATGCTGATCATATTGGATAGCACAGATATTGAGCTTCTCATAATCACAGAAATTCTACTGGACAGTGCTGTACTAGGGAATCAATGTGCTATCCCATGAACTATTTTTACAGCAGGACGATATGGAAAATAATATAAAGGAGTACTGGTACGAAATTCTAAAAGCTTAGGTAAATATTATAAACCTGTCTTATGTGTTATATAACAAAGAATAATGAATGTTGCAGAAAGTTGAAACAACCCATTTATGGAATATTTATGAACTTTCTTTGACCAAAAACCTATTTTTAAGAAAAAAATTCAGTACATTATTAAGAGCAAGCAAGTTTGTGTGTATGTATGTGTGTGTGTGTGTGTGTGTGTGTGTGTATGTTTAAACCTAATAAAAATTTGCAACTTCAGGCTGAACTACCTTGAGTTTCTTTTCTTCTATAAATATATGGTACTGGGCTTCCCTGGTGGCGCAGTGGTTGAGAGTCCATCTGCCGATGCAGGGGACACAGGTTCGTGCCCCAGTCCGGGAAGATCCCACATGCCGCGGAGCGGCTGTGCCCGTGAGCCATGGCCGCTGAGCCTGTGTGTCCGGAGCCTGTTGCTCCACAACGGGAGAGGCCACAACAGTGAGAGGCCAGCGTACTGCAAAAAAAAAAAAAAAAATATGGTACTGCCTTAAAAAAATCGTTTTATTGAGGTATAATTTATATTCAATAAAATGCACCCACTTTAAAGTGTTAAGTTAGATAAATGCATACACCAGTGTACTACCACTGTACTACCAATTGGTATACACCAATGTACTACCACTACCAGTCAAGATATAGAAATTTCCTTTACCTCAAAGAGTGTCCTTTATCACTTGCAGTCAATACCTTCCAGCCCACCCTGATCCCATGCAACCACTGATCTAATTTGTCTTTATAAACTGGTTTTACCTTCTCAATGTTCATATAAATGGAATCATATAGTGTGTATTCTTTTTGTATCTGACTTCATTGTTGTTGCATCTCGTTTTGTTGTTGTTATTTAGTATCACTGTATGAATACACAGTACCACAGTTTGTTGAACTGTTTCTCTGTTGGCGGGTATTTGGGTTGTTTTCAGATTTTGGTTATTATAAACAAAACTCCTATGGGAGTTTGTGTATAAGTCTTGTTTTGAACATATGTCTTGTGGTGAACATGTTTTTATTTTTCTTGAGTAAATATCTGGAGTAGGATTGTTTGCTTATATGATACGAATGTCTTGGAAAAGTGTAGAGAGTTTAAAACAACCTGTTTGAAAATGGCATTCATTGATTCCCTAAGTATTGCCTCTTAGGCCAGCTGCTCACTGAAACACAAAGACGGAAAGAACATGGTCCCACCTTCAAGGACCCCAGAGTGTCCAATATTAGAAACAACACAGTGGTGGGCTAATGTCCAAATGAGAAAAAGTAAAACCAAAGAGAATAACATATTTATCCAACAACCCCAAAGAAAAGAAGCTCTACAGATAAAAGTGAGTTTACGAATTGAAAATCTTATAGTTCGTATAGTTCTCTACTTATTTTATAATCAGTACTCACGGGCTTCCCTGGTGGTGCAGTGGTTGAGAGTCCGCCTGCCGATGCAGGGGACACGGGCTCGTGCCCTGGTCCGGGAAGATCCCACATACCGCGGAGCAGCTGGGCCCGTGAGCCATGGCCGCTGAGCCTGCGCGTCCGGAGCCTGCGCTCCGCAATGCGAGAGGCCACAACAGTGAGAGGCCCGCATACCGAAAAAAAAAATCGGTACGCACAATTACAATAATTAAGATTTAAGAAATTAGATTGACATGGATTAAATGCTTAATGATCAGTAGTAGCCTTTATTTCTGCCACATGGAAGACACTGCTTTGTTTTCCCTTCCTTCGATTGTTATTTCCTGAGCTGTGCTTGTTTTTTAGTTTAGTAGTTTGTATTTATCTGGCAAAGAAAAAAAGATGGAGTCAGTTCAATTAATTCAAAAGTCTGAAATACAGAATCTTTTAAAGTTATTACTGTTAAGTATAAAACTTAAAGTAACTAAACATGAGTAAAATAAGTGATTGAAATAAGTAAAATTACATTTATAATACAATACAGCATTTCTTCTTAATATAACAATAAATATCCTTTGGACAGGTAAGATCTCATTTTTTAAATCTAGAAGTTGATGCAATATTAAAGGAACTTCTTAATTTCTTAAAATTTTTGTTCTTAAAAGTTATTTCTACCATGTAATAATCTAATAAATCAAAAAGTCAAGATTAAAATTATGGGCTTTTATTCTTTAAGACTTATAGATATTGTCATTGAATTATTTGCAAGTTCTTGATCTATGCTAAACTGAGTCCTGAAATAAGTCATATATATGTGAGATTTACATACACATAATTTATGCTTATCGTAAATCAGGGGCCAAGTAACTTTCACATTATTTCAGTTGTAATAATACGAAGTCTTTATTAGTAGCAAACTTTTTTCACCATATAAAAAAATCATCTACCTTTTCCCATATATTAGCGATTCACAATTTAAATATTTGGGAACCACTTTTTGAATTTCTGAAGTCAAGATTTAAATACGTTATGTATATCATCATTTTTGCCCTTCTTTGCATTTGTAGATCTCTCTTAATGAGACCACAATATTTGAAATTTCATGTTATAGAATGTATCAATGAAAGGATGAAATCACTGTAGAATATTGGGTTAGCTCTTTAAAGGAACTTCTCTCTCTAAATGCTATAATATATTGAGAAATAGCTGGGCTTGGGACTCTCCCTAGGTGGGTATAGGAATCAGCATATCACCCTGAGTGCCATCCCTTCACTGTCCACCACCATAGAACACTGTTAAGAGCATACTTAATAGTGTATGCTCTTAATAACACTATTAAGAAGTGACAAAAGAACAGCACAGACTAAGGAGAGTATGTGAAGGCCAGGGGATTATGGTGTGTGAACATTTGTTATTTTTTGGCCACATTGTTTTTCTCTGGTGCATTATCTCTGGCCCATGGTGTGCATCTGGGTGGGGCCCTGTTAATAAACTCAGTGCTCAAATGCTAAACTGACTTTGGTGGCAGAGTGACAGAAAGGCGGAAAAGAGGGTAGGCACCTCAATTCCATCATCAGAGCCCTGATAAGATGGGCATGTGCTTCCTGCTGAAGCCACCCCTGTTTCACCAAACTTCCCTTCAATTGTGTGAATTCAGCCTTAAACGCATGTGTGTGCATATGCACACACACACACATGCAGTCTCTCTCTCTCTCTCACATACACACACACACAGCATTAGCTATATTGGGAGAGGCAACTGAGAGAAGTTTCATTCATAAGTAACTCACTGTAAAGCTAGTGTCTCAAAGAAATTTAGAATACTGTATGCCACCACATACAGCTGTGCAAGTTATTCATTGCACAGACTACAACGTGAATGGGACCCCCAACTCTGTGCAGTGTCCAATCTGCACAATTGTACATGGCAGCCCTGCAGGGACTCTGTGAATATTTGTATAATTTTGGTATGAAAGTAAGAGGCTTTGGCTGTGTTGGCTAATCTGAGAAAGCAGGTTGGGAAAGAGTATGATAAGGGAGCAAAGAGGAAGGTAGCAACGAGAAAGGAATCACTGTAAAAGCAGTAGCAAGTAATTCCCTGCCAGTGCCTCACCTGAAGCGCCTTCTTGCCCTGTGCTGATGTTACATTTTGACCCCTGGTGGATTCTAGAGCAGAAGCCACAACAATATCTCAATATTCCATTCCACCTCTATTGTTACTACAGTAGAAGTAATAAGATTCAATGTTAAAAGATTCAGTTTATTGACAGCTTTTTGTGAAAAAGTCATGTCTGTCATTTATATCTATAGACTTATAATTGTAAAAATTACCTTTAGGTTGTCTTACTTGTTTTTTTCCATTGGCCTTTTCTTGTTTTACTTTCCTTTCTTCACATGTATTCCCCTGAGAAAGGGAGGACAGATGAGGCACAAGACTGAGGAAATTAGAAGAGGATTTGACAGGAGAGGAGAGAGCCAGAAAATACTGGGACAAGGTGGAAGAGAGATCACTAGAGAGAGAGAGGAAGTGAGGAGAGAAAAAAGCCAAAAACAGGAGAGAAAAATGTCACAGAAGTAGAGAAAACTTAAATTTGAGTCTTAAATTCAAATGATGTTCCAACCTCCTCATCAAAAATGTCTTTATTCTTTCCGATGGAGCCCATTGTTAAATTTCACAGTTTCTCCCACTCTTTTTCTTTTTAGCCCTGGTTTCATAAACAGAGAATGAACCTGGCTGCTTAGGATTCCAAGGGTTTGATTTGCAGTAGTTAAGAGGAAAGTGGACAAGAAAGATGGGTGGGGGAGGGGAGGACTCCCAGTATTTCTTAAATGAGTTCCCTCTTTCTTTTTTGCCGGGGCGGGGGTGGTGGCGGTGGTGGTTCGCGGGCCTCTCACTGTTCTGGCCTCTCCCGTTGCGGAGCACAGGCTCCGGACGCGCAGGCTCAGCGGCCACGGCTCACGGGCCCAGCCGCTCCGCGGCATGTGGGATTGTCCTGGACCGGGTTTGGGGGCACAAACCCGTGTCCCCTGCACCGGCAGGCGGACTCTCAACCACTGCGCCACCAGGGAAGCCCTCTTTTTCTTATTTCTTGAATCTCTATCCTTTGTCTCATTTCTTTCCATCTTGGAAAAATAACACGGGATTATAGATAAACCTATTGTTTGGACTCACTGTAAAGAAATCAGCAAAGTTAAGGAGAATAAAGCTTAGAAAGGTAAGAAATTGAAAGTCAATAAAGGAGAAAGATGGACCCAGATCCAGAGAAGATGGGTTTAACCTGGGCCCTGCCTTGTAGCCTTTTCATAAAAACAGTACATTTGCAGTGCCACTTTACCCAAAACCTTACTCAAAAAGGAGAAGAAATGTCATTCTTTCAAACTGCTGAGAGGTTGGAGAGATGAATTGGAGACCATGGTCCCCAACTAGCCCTGCCCAGGAGTTGTGTGAATGTGAATCTGATGGGGTTAATAGAAACAGTGATTTGTTTTACTGCCATGGGAGCAGTTATTATTCTGGCTCCTGCCTAGAATAGAAATCAGATTTACAAACTCACTTTCCGTCTACATTCAGTCTAAATTCAATGGGACAAGGGATTAAAATTCTACTAATCTTTGCTTTTCTTGGGGTGAAGAGTGTTGAGTGTGAAAGGGGAAAAAAGAAGTGATTCAGAAGAGTGTGATAAGGGGGAAAGAAATGCTAATCAGAGGGAACATTGAAAAACTGTACAATCCTAAGTAAGGAAAAGTGAGAAGATATAGGAAAGGAAAGCGGGAAGAATGAGAAAGTACATGAAAGAAAACAAACAGGGAAAATAATTAATACTTCGTGAAAACTGCATGCCAAACATGTATATTGTACCATCTTCGTGATTTAACAAGCGCAAGAGGGGAATTTCGCTGCACGTTTGCCGTATCTTTCCTCAGCTCCTGATTTCCAGAGCCCCATTTCAAGCTGCCTGGTAAATTTACATAGATGCGCCACCAGGACCACAAACGGGAGCTAAGAAAATCACAGCAGCAGAAAGGGCCTTGAGACAGCCAGTCGCGCCCTCCTCGTTCCCCCACCCATATGCACACACATTTGATAGCTGAGGAAACTGAGGCCCAGAGAGATTAAATGATGCGTTCATGAAACAGAGGGAGTGCAGTTAGGACTCAAACCTAGGGCTTTTGATTCTCAGTTCAGTGTTTCATAGCTGATTTCTTCACCTTTTCCTTCCAGATTTTCTTCCTTTTCCCAGCTTGCTTCATGGACTCACTACCTCCTAGTCATGTGGCCTCCCAAACTCTGTCCTCCTCAGTCCTTTTTTTCTCGTGTCCACACAGGTAGTTTAGTCATTAAAGCTTGTTGACTGTGTGTTCATGTCCTTGTTCTCATCTCATTGCTTCTTGCCTGGCCAAGACTTTGGTAGCCTTCACCTAGACTATTATAATGACATTCTGCCTCTAGCCTCTTCCAGCTTCTCTTAGAGACTGCAGTCAGAGTATTCATCCTAAAATGTAATACTAATTTTGTCATTTCCTTGGCTTTCAGTGACTCCTCCTTACCTACCAAGTAGTACTTTCCAAACTCCTTAGTGTGGATTAAAACCTCCATGACCTGACTCCTGCCTTGCTTTCCAGCTGCCTCTCTCACTACTCCTAAATTCACCATGCCCAGCCCTGTCTCATTCCTTTGATTTTGCCCACACTGTTCCTTATATCCAGGATGCCCTTGTTTCCCCCTTCCTAACTCAAAGACTGCTTCCTTCGTAGAATCTTTCATGATTTTCTCTCTTGAGCTAAAACTAAGTTCTCCGCTTTTCTCATATAGGGCCTATAACATTCCTCTTTATGTTATTTGTGCACATGTCTTGAGGCCAGGTAATAGGTCCTGTTATTTATTTTTAATCTCTCCCAGAGCCTGTCACAGTGCCTCATATATAATAGATGGGCAATGAACGCTTGTTCAGTTGAACAAAATTGAGTTTGTGCCAGAAGACAGGTAAAAGAATCAGTCACATATAAGATGAAAATAAAAGTATCAATGTCCTACATTAATTTCAAATTTCCATGGCTAAAATAAGGAGTGCTTCAGAATGTACAAAGAATGTACTAATTATATGCTCCTGCACTAATTATGTATTAGTGGTAAGGCTCTTGCTAGATTTATCCTTGTCTTTAGAAAATAAGAGGAAAATGTTTGCCAGTGTAGGATATCTCTGGAATTTTTACAGATTTGATTTCTTTTTGAAATAAAATTTGGGATAGAAATTGATAGATGAAAATTCTATATATTGCGAATAAAATTTTGTATTTTTCTTATAAACTATGATAGCATTTTCCTACATTGTTTTCAGGTTTATTACACATTTATTTTATTTATTTATTTACTTTTGGCTGCGTTGGGTCTCGCAGGCTCTAGAGCACAGGCTCAGTAGTTGTGGCACACGGGCTTAGGTGCTCCACGGCATGTAGGATCTTCCCAGACCAGGGCTTGAACCTGTGTCCCCTGCCTTGGCAGGCGGATTCTTAACCACTGAGCCACTAGGGAAGCCCCTGTTTTCAGGTTTAATACTGTAGATTGGAATATAGGTAAAACCACATTACAGTGAAGTTCACCTGGTTTTTTGGACACTAAATTCCAGTGGGAAGGCCCAAAGACAAATCCCACTTGTATAAATAGCTTTCCTATAATCATTTGCTTTTTAAAAATTTTATTGAGCTAACATTTATTTATAACAATATATGAATTTCATGTGTACAACTTTATATTTCTATTTCTGTATATCTTACAATGTGCTCCCCACCAAAAATTTATTTTCCTTCTGTCACCATACACTTGATCCCCTTTACCCATTTAGCCCTCCCCACCAATCATTTGCTTTTTTTTTTTTTGTTTTGGTAGGACTCTTGCAAAAGTGACTAAAAATGTCTTCAAGTGTTTTTGGTATTTTTTTCCTCTCCATTTACATTTAGTTAAGTGTGCTTCTGTGTTCCTTCCATGATGTTCTTTTATGTGCATGACTGGAGCTGAGGCCCATTCTACCGCCCCCAGAAGTTAGACAGTAACTTAGAAGTGGGTCAGCAGCAAGTAAGGGGAGAAATCTCCACTGGTGCCTACAAGACAGCCTCTACTTCAAATACTTGTTACAGGTTAAAGATCCCGAGACATGGAAATATGTAAGGAAAATGGTAATTAAATGGTATCACCTGACAGCGAAGCAGAAGCCAAAGACGTAAGCAGGAAGAAAAGAGGGGCTAGGTGGTTTTAGATTTACCAAGAAATTGTGCTGTGGATCAATTCCCTTCCAAATCAGTAGGAATAAGAGGCCGTATCATGTTCAGGTTCTGCCCGCAGAGCTACCTCGGGAGTGGTTCACGCCCAGTGAGTTAGACATTCAGGGAACTAGGGAACTCTATCAGCACAGAAAAAAGCAAAGTGATGCCTACCACTTGAAAGATAGCATGAATATAGTCTTTGAGGCAGTTTCTGCAGGATAGGACTCTCACAATGCAGCAAAGGCAGGAAAGGGAATGCATCAAAACATCTAGCTGGATTCCTTTGTTCTTAACTACTCTGTTCTAGGACCCAGAGGTGACTGCTCAATACCAGGGATCACAAAGAAATGTAGTGGAATTTGTTTCATACCTGAAGTGTCTGAATCAGTTCTCCTGCTCCTGTAAAAATAAATAGCACATTTCAAAGTTTTGGCAGTATAACCACAAATACTTAGAAAAGAACTACTAGGTATGAGATAATCATTCTCTAAGTACTTTGTAGGTAGTAATGAAACATATTTAGCAAGCCAAGGGTATTATTCATTATAATACATCTTAGAGTAAAATTACCTAAATTTTCATAACATGTAAGCTATCCACATGTAAAAGCTGTAAAAGTGAGTTGTATGTAATTACATATAACCTATTTTTTTTTTTTTTTTTTTGTGGTACGCGGGCCTCTCACTGCTGTGGCCTCTCCCGTTGCGGAGCACAGGCTCCGGACGCGCAGGCCCAGCCGCTCCGCTGCACGCAGGATCCTCCTGGACCAGGGCACGAACCCGCGTCCCCCACATTGGCAGGCGGACTCTCAACCACTGCGCCACCAGGGAAGCCCTAACCTATTTTTATTGTAACTATCACCTGTCACTCAGTGAGGCTGTGACCATCCCTAACCTGCTACCTCTCGAGCCCCTGAAAATTCATTTGAGGTTGAGACTCCAAGAAGCTAACTGCTGCTGCTCTGGGGCTTCCGTAAACAGAGTCAGCTGTTTGATCACTATTTCTTTCTTTCTCTACAGTAGGGTCAGCAGATAGATCACACAGGAAGCTCTCATAGACACGTGGGGTACATTCTGGAATGGAGGGGTGACTGGGGTTACAGTGCCTACTCTGCTAGCTCTTCATCACAATCTCTATGGCCCTGATGGGAATCTTGTAGGTGAATAACATACCCAAGTATTTGTCCAAGTTAATACACTTCTTATGGTTTAGTGGATAAAATAGGAGACTAGCTGTCAGTTTTTCAGGCTATTTCACTTTTAGAGATGTCTTTGGATAAAGAAGTTTGTTTTCTGCATGCCTGATTTTTAAAATTAATATCAAAAAATACTTATTTTTGTAACCTCATTGACATGCTAAAATATAAACTTGTCAGCTAATTTTCACCAAATCTTTGTTCCTTGGCTACATTTCAGTAACTCTTTTGGAAGTATTGCTGTTTGAGTAAAAGGGTTTGGGAAGAATAATTATCCTTAGATAATATCTTCCCAGATAAATGTGCAAAGACATAATTCTGATCCATTTAAGAGGTCTGGCAAATCCATGCAGTTCAGGTTCTACAATGGATCTTAAGGTTAAATTAGTAATTTTCTGAGAAGTTTGCAAACAACTACTCATGTACCAAGTAGGTCTGGTGATTTAAATAAGGTTGAGTTTAATGATAAAAGTTTTCAAGAGACTGAGAAATATCAAGAAAGTGTACTTAAAAAAAAATAGGTGCAAATTAAAATAAAGCCTGCCATTATCCTCTTTAAAACAAAGGGAAGAGTCACAGTAGCACTATTGCCAAGGTATGCGAAGGAATATAAATGCTTTATAAAGTAAATCCTTCACTTCTAAAGCACCTAAAATGACATTATACAAGTCTCCAGCGTCTTTCACTCATCTAGATTTAAGTTGCTCAATTTACATTTTAAAGACCAATGAATCTGAGGGCAAAATATTCAATGACGTCATTGTTTAATTTTTTTTCCCATTGTTCCAAAGTATACGGTTAGAAAGTGTCACTGAAATCCATGGTCTTGGAGAAGAAAAATGAATATATACTAGAATTTATTTATCACTCTCATGGTGTCCTGACTTAATCCTGCAATTGTCCCAGGATTAAGCATCAGTGAATCCCATTCTGTTCTTTGATCTTATCACATCTTTCATTTATAATGAACATTCTCAAATTAGGCTCTAGCTAGTAATTAAGTTCCTGATGTAAATAGGCAATAAAATATAACGTATGCTTGATTAAATCGGACTTAAGAGGATTAGTTAGAACCAAAATTTGTTTTTTGCTTTGTTTTTATCTATTTCTTTCTTTCTCTACAGTAGGGTCAGCAGATAGATCACACAGGAAGCTGAGAGACTGAAGGGCAGGGCCTGGAAGAGTTTGGGATTTGCCAACCAAGATCCTTTTCAATCTTTAAAATTCTAAGATTTTTGCTATTTATATAGGCATTCATTTTCTCATCATTTCTAATAGTGATCATAATAGTGAGACTAACAAAATTTTGCACCTGCAGATCAGTTTTCAACCTAAAAACTTAAGTTCTCTCTACAATTTTTAATATTTAAAAAAACTGCTAAGAGCTTATCTAATGCTCAGAGGATTTTTAGGGTAGTGAGACTGTTCTTTATGTGGATACATTGTCAGTATGCATGTGTCAAAACCCACAAAACTGTGCAACACAGAGAGTGAACCTTAAACTAGGGACTATAGTTAATAATAATATATCAATATTGTTCATTAATTGTAACAAATGTACCACACCAATGCAGGTGTTAATAATAGGGGAAACTGGGGATGAGAGGAGGGTGAGGAGGTGGCTGTGGGGTGGGTATATGGGGCTGTATGTACTATCTCCTCAATTATTCTGTAAATCTAAAACTGTACTTAAAAAAAGTTTACTAATTATTTTTTTTTAAGTTTTTTTTTTTAAAGGCATTAAAAGTTAATCCAGTGCTTCGGGGCATCTATTATTTGCAAAAGGGCAAGGAAAGAAGTTGAAATGATTTAAACAGTTAACCTTGTTAGATTTTGAACTGTGTGTTTCTGAAGCCTTAGACAAGGACGGGACAGAGTTTGAGACATAATGAATGAAATAAAGCAGAAGGAAGATGTCAGAATGATCAGACCTGATTAATTATTATTTAGGACAAATTGCTAGATTGGATGGATTCAATTTTATCTCATTTGTTTTTTAGAAATCTTATGCTTTTCTATGAAAGTCATACTCATACACAGCAAAAGATATATTTTCTATTGAGTGGCACCTGCTTCTATACCTTTGCCTCTTACATTCTTTGTTTTTCTCTCACTACTTCTGACAGATGATTGATGACTTTTTTTTTTTTTTTGCGGTACGCGGGCCTCTCACTGTTGTGGCCCCTCCCGTTGCAGAGCACAGGCTCCAGACCAGGCTCAGCGGCCATGGCTCACGGGCCCAGCCGCTCCGTGGCATGTGGGATCTTTCCAGACCGGGGCACGAACCCGTGTCCCCTGCATCGGCAGGCAGACTCTCAACCACTGCGCCACCAGGGAAGCACCGATTGGTTACTTTTTAAATCTCCCTTCCTTCTTTCTCCTCTAACACATCAGACTTCCAGTAGTCCTCCTGGGCATTATTTAGTTCCACTGAAAGAACTCAGTGGTTACCATCAAGAAATAATAGATCAGTGTCCTGAGGGAAATTTCTCTATTTCAGCTACTTCTCCACCCTCAATCTGAAGCAGGAAAGTTTCTTCCATCTGGAAAATAAATAAAAGCATTCCAACTGAAAGCAGCAGAATACACATTCTTTTTAAGTGCATATGGAACATTCTCCAGGATAGATCACATGATGGGCCACAAAACAAGCCTCAGTGAACTTAAGAAAATTGAAATCATATCAAGCATCTTTTCCTACTACAATGCTATGAACTTAAGAAACCAACTACAAGAAAAAAACTGCAAAAGCCCACAAATACATGGAGGCTAAACAATATGCTACTAAACAACCAATGGATCACTGAAGAAATCTAACAGGAAATTGAAAAAAAATACCTAGAAAAAAATGAAAATGAAAATACGACAATCCAAAACCTACGGGACGCAGCAAATGCAGTTCTAAGAGGGAAGTTTATATAAATACAATCTTACTTCAGGAAACAAGAAAAATCTCAAACAACCTAACTTTACACCTAAAGCAACTAGAGAAAGAAAAAACACAATCCAAATTTAGTAGAAGGAAAGAAATCATGAAGATCAGAGCAGAAACAAACGAAATAGAGATGAAGAAATCAATAGAAAAGATCAATGAACTAAAATCTGGTTCTTTGAAAGGATAAACAAAATTGATAAACCTTTAGCCAGGCGCATCCAGAAAAAAAGGGAGAGGGCTCAAATCAATAAAATTAGAAATGAAAAAGAAGAAGTTACAGCTGACACCACAGAAATACAAAGGATCATAAGAGACTACTACAAGCAACTATATGCCCCAAAAATGGACAACCTAGAAGAAATGGACAAATTCTTAGAGAGGTACAATCTCCCAAGACTGAACCAGGAAGAAATAGAAAATATGAACAGACCAAACATAAGTACTGAAATTGAATCTGTGATTTAAAAACTCCCAACAAGCAAAAGTCCAGGACCAGATGGCTTCACAGCTGAATTCTATCAAACATTTAGAGAAGAGTTAACACCTATCCTCTGAAGCTATTCCAAAAAATTGCAGAGGAAGGAACACCTGCAAACTCAGTCTATGAGGCCACCATCACCCTGATACCAAAACCAGACAAAGATACCACAAAAATAGAAAATTACAGGCCAATATCACCGATGAACTTAAATGAAAATATCCTCAACAAAATTCCAGCTAATCAAATCCAGCAATACATTAAAAGGATCATACACCATGATCAAGTGGGATTTATCCCAGGGATGCAAGGATTTTTCAATATTTGCAAATCAATCAGTATGACATACCACATCAACAAATTGAAGAATAAAAACCATGATCATCTCAATAGATGCAGAAAAAGCTTTTGACAAAATTCAACACCCATTTATGATAAAAAACTCTCCAGAAAGTGGGCATAGAGGGAACCTACCTCAAGATAATAAAGCCCATGTATGACAAACCCACAGCTAATATCATGTCAATGGTGAAAAACTGAAAGCATTTCCTCTAAGATTAGGAATAAGACAAGAATGTCCACTCTCACCACTTTTATTCAACATAGTTTTGGAAGTCCTAGCTATGGCAATCAGAGAAGAAAAAGACATGAATTGATTTTTTTTTTAATTGGGGTATAGTTGATTTACAATGTTGTGTTAGTTTCTGCTGTACAGTGAAGTGAATCAGCTATATGTATACATATATCCCCTCTTTTTTGGATTTCCTTCCCATTTAGGTCCACCACAGAGCATTGAGTAGAGTTCCTGAGAACAACAGGTTCTCATTAGTTATCTATATGAATTGATTTTTAATATATTTTTAAATCCAAACTTCAAAGCTCTTGGTCGTATAGGAAAAATTTCTGAAGAAGCCTCCCTTGAATTTGACCTGATTGTTCTTCCTATGGCTATGAAGGGGAATCCCCATTTTGGCTCCGGGGCCTCAGGAGAAGCCCTCACAAGCCTTGCTCAGCCCTGCTTTGTACCTAGGACTGGCTTCTCATAAGGCAACAGTTCTCAAACCTGATTGTACATTTGAACCACTGGGAGGCCTATTACAACACAAAATGCTGAGACTATCCCAGAGTTTATGATTCAGCAGGGTGGGGGCGGGCCTGAGAATTTACATCATTAACTGGCCCCCAGGTGATGCTGCTGACCAGCCACACATTAAGAACCACTGGTAGGGCTTCCCTGGTGGCGCAGTGGTTGAGAGTCCGCCTGCCGATGCAGGGGACGCGGGTTCGTGCCCCGGGTCCGGGAAGATCCCGCATGCCGCGGAGCGGCTGGGCCCGTGAGCCATGGCCGCTGAGCCTGCGCGCCCGGAGCCTGTGCTCCGCAACGGGAGAGGCCACAACAGCGAGAGGCCCGTGTACCACCAAAAAAAAAAAAAAAAAAAAAAGAACCAATGTTATAGAAACCCTAGATAAGACACGATGCTTTGCTGAAGCATACAACCAAAAGTATTGAAATTATAATCAAGATCCAACACTTGAATGTATTGGCACTTGGATCTAGAGGCCCTAGAACTGCGAGAAATGTGACTGCCCAGGGGCAAAAGCAAATGTTACCCTGACTTCAAGGCTTAAGAATCCTCTAAGGATCATCCATATTCCTTTCCTTCCCTGGACCCCTTCTTAGCTGGGAAAGAAGGTTAAGAAGAAAGCCAGTTTTGAACACTTAACCCTCAGTCAATTAAGATATTTTGTTCTCTGTTTTTGTTTTTGTTTTGACAGAATAGCCAACTTTCTTTTATCTACGCTATTGGAAATGAAGTAATAGTGACAATAATGATCATTTGCTGACCACCTAACATGTCCCATTTATAATTGTTATGCAGTCAGTCAGCTTGGAACTCTATTCCCTCAGAGCTCCACCCTTCCTTCAGATCTCTGCCATTCCTCAGAGAAGCAGTTCCTGACCACTTACATAAAATATCCCTACTCCCTCCTCAAATCTTTCTGTTACTTTTTGTTTTCTCGCAGCACATTCCAGCGGCATAATATACTTTATTTGATTATTATCTATACCCTCCACTAGAATGAAACACTCCATGACTCGTTTTCACTGCTGTATTTCCAGTCTCTAGCACATAGAAGGTGCTCAGTAAATATTATTGAATGAGTGAGTCAAACTTTTAAAAAGTTTGTTTCCCTGTTTTCCCCTGTTCCTTTTTATATTTAAAAAGAGCTTGGACATAATTCATGACATTCCTCATTTTCATTCTTGCTAATGTAGCATTTAGATCTCTATATTTTTCTCTGGTTTCTTATTAGCTGTTATTCCAGAATGATCATATTAATTTTTATCTTTATAATACCACAGTGTCTCTCACATTCATCTTGCAATTGGGTATTACAATTATAAAAATAGTTTTTCAGATTATTAAGTTATTCATTGGAAATGTAGAAAAGGGAAAGGGGGGGCTTCCCTGGTGGCGCAGTGGTTGAGAGTCTGCCTGCCGATGCAGGGGACACGGGTTCGTGACCCAGTCCGGGAAGATCCCACATGCCGCGGAGCGGCTGGGCCCATGAGCCATGGCCGCTGAGCCTGCGCGCCCAGAGCCTGTGCTCCACAACGGGAGAGGTCACAACAGTGAGAGGCCCGTGTACCGCAAAAAAAAAAAAAGGGTAAGGGATATGTAGAGAAGAAAATACAGAGAAGTGTAAAGATAAAAATACCTGTAAATACTCTAGCCTCTAACTCCAAAATGTGGACATCGTGATTCTGTTGTTTTCTTCAGCACACACCACTGACACCAGGCAGATGGCCCAGAATGCCAACTGAATGGTGTGAGAAGTTGGTGTGAAAATAAAAATTAGACAAGGTTGAACCAAATGTGGATAATTGAGTTGATTATGTTATCATTCAATTACATTGTATGTATGTCTGAGGATCTTCAGCAAACAATGCCCTAGTTGCAGGGACTTGAAAGCATGCACTTATTTACATACTTCACATCTTAGCATCACTTGGCATTTCCCTGCCTCACATACCTGGATTCTTCAGCCTTGAGAGCCGTGCTTTTAGAGTCTGTTGGCCTTATTTCAGAGGGCCTATCGCTCATCTCTTTGGATTTATTTGTCTCACCTTCTTCTGGAGTCAAGGTAGTTTGAAAACATCTTTCACCTTCGAAAGTTAGCATTAGGTTTGAGATGGTGACATGTTTTGAGGATTCTCTAAACTCATTCTTAATTTTTGTATATTGTAGACAACCAGCCTTCAGAATATTTTCCATTTTTTCCTTTGAAAATAACAGGCGGCAGCAAATCAGGGAGCAGAAGAGCATCATACAGAAGCAGATTATTTAAGGAGCAGTAATTATTTCATCTATATTTACTGAGTGGCCTCAAGTGCACAGGCACAATGATGAGGGGGGTGAGGCTTGGTATTGCACAGCCATTGAGAAGAGCCCAGGTGGGCGCTGGAGGCTGGCAGCATGGGGACCTGACACAGCACATGCTAAAACTCATGTGGTCAGGTATACCAATGTCACCTCACACAAGAAAATTAGGACTCAATTGCAGGACTTCCTCTCCCTGAATTGGCAGGAAAGGAAGGTTTTCTAGAAATGCCTTGACACCTGCTCCCCAATCCAAGGTTGCTCTTGATTTAAGAGCATCTAATAGGTGACAGAAGTTGGAGGTTCCTAGTAATACTAAAGAGTTTGTTTTTCAAAAGACTTAGAATCTAAAACTTAGTACCCTAAAATATCTCCCGTTCTAATGTCCTGGTTTCTGTTAATACACCACTTCTGTCGCTCCCCGCCTTCCTTAGAATCTCTCTCAGGCCTCAGAGCAATAGGTCAGCCGGTCTTAAGGACTCTGTCTCTCTTGGACTTCTCTGGTGGTCCAGTGGTAAAGAATCTGCCTTCCAATGCAGGGGACGTGGGTTCGATCCCTGGTCAGGGAACTGAGATTCCCACGTGCCGCAGACTACAGAGACCATGAGCTCTGAAGCCCGCACACCACAACCAGAGAGAAGCCCATGCTCCGCAATGAAAGATCCCGCGTACTGCAACTAAGACCCTATGCAGCCAAAAATTAAAATAAATAAATAATAAATCTTTAAAAAAAGACTCCGTCTCTCTGATGTCCTTCACATCTGCACCTTCTTCCTCCCTTTGTCATTACATAGTCCATCACCTCTATGGCTGTTCCTTGAAAATAATGCAATAATCTTCTCTAAAGCTAAAACATTTTTTTCTGACAATGAAAGTAATGTATATTTATCATAGAATATTTAGAAAATCCTAAGAGATATAAAGTTAGATGGAGAAAATTATTGCTTGCTTGATGCCACAGGCCAGAAATAACTACCATGACACATTACATTGCGATCTTTCTGTCCATTTATTTATTTTGAATGTGTCTGCTTTGTGGTCATATCCCACATTTTTCACTTAATGATTTATTATAAAAATTTCCCCATGTTATTAAAAACTGTGTAAAGCTACTTGAATTTTTCTAATTAAAAATTATTTTTATTGTAGGAAACAGAAAATTCAGAAATATATAAAGAAGAAAACATCAATTGCTTATAAACTTGCAATCTAGAAATAAACTACTATTAAAAATATGACTTTTCCCCCTCCTATTGTCTGTGTGTTTACATGCATTTTTATGTAATAAGGATCATATTCTTTACTTCATTTTTCACTCAGGTTTACATCATAAACATTTTTCCAAGTAAAGAAAAATTCTCCAACAATTTTAACAGCTACAGAGTAGTCATTCGTTTAACAAATATTTCCTGAGTGACTATGATCTTGCCAGTCACTGTGGTTGCTCCTGAATGAGATAAACATGGTACCTGACCTTTGTGGATTTAAATTCATTTAGCCATTTCTCTGTGGTGGATGTTTAGTTTACTTCCGTATTTTCATTATTTCATTTTTATAAACATGGTATAGATGTGGTATGATTAACATCTTTATAGCTAAATCCTCATTCCTATTGATGATTAACTCCTTAAGAAAGATTCTTAAAAGTTGAATCACTTAGTCAAAGGGTGTCAACATTTCTAGGTTCTTGACTCATAATGATTTCAAGAAAGTTTGTTCCAATTCTCACCCTACCATGAATCTTTACAAATTCCAAGGTGACCCCACCTTTACTAACACTGACTATTTTTATTCTTTTAATTAGCAGTTTTATAGATGAAATTTTTTTCAAGTTTGCATTTCTTTGATTACTAGTGAGGTAAAACTTTCCCACTAAATTCATTAGCTAGCGTTTTCTTCTTCTGGAAATGTCCATCTTTGCCCTCTGCCATTTTTCTGTTGTGGGCCCCACGGAGGTTTCTCAGCAGCAGTCTACACACTGATCTCTTTACCTGCCATCCATCCTTCCATCAGACTAATCTTTTAAAAACACAGCTTTCACTCCCTTACACAGAGATTTTGTGGCTAAGGTTTGCCCAAGGACTGAGTCTACACTTCTTATTCTGGCATTCAAGGTTTGCAAGCAACTTTCCATCCTATATCCTAATATTTTCCACATATGTTATGCTCCAGCCAAACTGATTTATTCTCAGATGTGTTTCTGTGTTTTTCCACTTTCTGGCCCTTTCTAAAGATGCTCACTTTGGGTATTTTATTTTCTTATTTCCACCTTCACTTCTTATTGAAATTTCACCCTATCCTTCAGTATACTTCATACTTTTGTGTACATTTAAACCTTAATATAGCCCTTGCATGATATTAATATCCTCATTTGAGAGGTGAGGAAACAGACTCATGCAGGTTCAGTGACTTGGCCAAACTAACATGCAGCAGGGCACGATTCCAACCCAGGGCTTCTGACTCTGATACCAAAGTTCCTTTTATCCCACCATAGCTTTCTACAGGGTTAAGTTGTATGGTATGGATGTGCACTGCCTGTTTCAGGGAACATCTTACAACTCTTTTACACCAGGGTTCAGGTAGCGGAACTCATTGTTAATATTAGGTTACTAAGAGTAAGTTCCATAGCATTTTGATAATCGATGTCAGGTAGCTTTTACCAAAGAAGGTGAAAGAGAGTGATTATTAGAGAATGAAAGTCTTCCATGTCACATACCTCTTCCTCCCGCTTGGCCCTGAGTATGTCATCATTTTCAAAAACCACTGTGACATTGCAGATGTCCGTGACTTCTGTGACTTCTGTGACAATCCTTATATCTGGGGCCTCGGTGACCTCATTTTCTGGAGTATCTGTGACATCGGTGACATCGGTGATGTCCGTGAATTCTGAGAAATCAATGCTTTCTATGCCATTGATGAGGTCTGAACATGTGTACAGGTGTGGGGTCTGTACAGCTGTGAAGGCTGCAATATCCGTGATGTCCACTGCCCCTGTGATGTCTGTGCTGTTTTTGATTTCTGAGAGGCTGAAGACTTCTGACACTTTGGAAGCTTTGGCTTTCTCCTCATTCAAGAGGGAGATGAGTTCCACCCACTGACGGAATAGGGTGTCTTGTTTGCATGCAGGGGCACAGAGCTGTAGGTAGTAGGCTCTGCCACTCACCAGCTTTACTTTGATGCGCATATTCTCAGCATCATGCACAGAAAGAGTCACAAACTGCAGAGGGAGAAACCTGCAGACAAATGCAAACATCATCTGGAGGCCTGATTGGAAACTATCATGAGGACTTTCCTTTTATAGCAGTTTGTGGCGTGAGACTCAGGACAACAGGCGTGTCTCTCTGACAGGCCTGGGGAGGGGCAGGCATGGGATGGGGCAGGACCTTCTTGTGGCCATATGTTCCCAGGTCTGGTTCTTAGCTTTTGAGGGGTCAAAACTTTGATTTTTAGTACATGTAATCAGGCTCCTGAGGGCCAGCTGGCCTGAATCATACTAAGACTCTAATGAACTAAAATATCAACTATTTACTATTTATTTAGGAGAAGTTGTCCCATTTAGTTAATCCCGCAAGGTTGAGACTGAGAGAAGTTAGTGATTTGCTGTGGGTCCTACAGCAAGTTGGTGGCTTGAGACAAGACCAGAGCTAATTCTGATGGAAGTTGGGATAGGGTGGGGGGAATGTTCTAGAGAGGCATTTTATTATGAGCCTTCAGTTCCTGTTACTTAGGTTTAAGTTTTGAAAAGTGAATGGCCTGTTTGACTTCCAGGTTGTCAAACTATCTCCCCAGACTTTAAGGATGTGACTCTCTCATCTGCAGCAGGGAGCACAAGTGAGATGCTCCCTTGGACCACTTGTCATCTGTGTTTCTATTCTCAGCTCCTCAGGGGTAAAGCATGTTTTCTGAGAGGTCTTTAATCTCTTCTCTTTGTAACTCACCTGGTGAGCACCAGATTCTCCGGAGAAGGAGATGTCAGAAGACTTTTAAAAAGGGGTTCTGAATCTTTCTGGGCGGCAGGTGTCAGATGTGCCAACAGCATCACGTTGGGGGTCTTGAGGGTGGGACTGGAAGAGCAGATGCCTACAGTCACCCAGTTGGCTCGGTTATGAAGGTAAATGGATTCACCTCTCCTGTTGACCTGAGGCAGAGAACAGGAAGAGGAGTTTTCTGTTAAAGTGTGTGGCCCTGACAACCTCGTTTACCCAAGCAGTGTAGGAATAAAGGAGAAATGAACCATGATGCCTTTGTTCAAGTGAATTCTTAGAGATATCACAGAGAACAGACAGACACAGTCTCTGACCTGTGGGGTCCACTGGGGAAGGCGAACATTAAACAAGTATGTCACTAAGTGTTGTTGTAAGTGTTACTGAGTATAAGTTCAGGGTGCTGTGCTGTGGAGCACATCACAGAAAACTTGACTTGGGAGGAGGAAGGCAATGGTGTGCTGATAAGTGTGTAACCACTGTCTCTCGGGAGATACTCATAAGTTTATTATCAATTTCACTGGTATAAAAGATGAGTAGCACACAATTTACAGACAATGATATACCATACTCTTTATGTTAAATCCATACAACCAATTGATTCTCCCAGAAGTCAAACTTGTATCCATAACCTCAAGATAATAGTAAAATGTAGTAATATAATAGGAATGATGAGTTTTGAGTATTTGTTGCCTTTGGTTTTTTTTTGGGGGGGGGTACTTTAAAAAAAAACATTTACTTATTTATTTATTTCCGCTGTACCGGGTCTTAGTTGCGGCATGTGGGCTTTTAGTCACAGCATGTGGACTTCTTAGTTGCAGCATGCAGACTCTTAGTTGTGGCATGCATGCGGGATCTAGTTCCTCGACCAGGGTTCAAACCCAGGCCCCCTGCATTGGAAGTGCAGAGTCTTACCCACTGGACCACCAGGGAAATCCCTTGTTGCCTTTGTTTTGAATAGTTTTATTTTTATTTTTTTTTGCGGTACGCAGGCCTCTCACTCTTGTGGCCTCTCCCGTTGCGGAGCGCAGGCTCCGGACGTGCAGGCTCAGCAGCCATGGCTTACGGGCCTAGCCGCTCCGTGGCATGTGGGATCTTCCCGGACTGGGACACGAACCCGCGTCCCCTGCATCAGCAGGCAGACTCTCAACCACGGCGCCACCAGGGAAGCCCCTGAATAGTTTTATTTATAAGTTTATACAGTTTAATTCTTAACGATGGCTGTGTTTAACAACTGACTTGTAAACTTCCTGAACACTTACCAATCGGCCAGCTCCAGCACACCCTCACCATAGGGTCAGAAAATCCTCCCCTGAGGAAGGGACCTCTAGCTGAGACCTGAACAATGTGGGACATAGACTGGCTGAGAATCTCTGCCAGTTGGAAGAGGAGGAGACTGGAAAGAGGGTAGACAGGGATGTGAAGGAAGCCAGAGAGGGGAAACACTTGGTTTCTCAGCTGTACATTAACTGCTTCAAAAAAATAAATGACTTAAAAGCAAATATATTTAGAAAGAGATTGTAGCCTACACTATTGATTACCTACCCAAAGCCATGCTCCTATTCATCGGATTAATGGAATTCTGGTTTTGTTCAGTATCCACCCCTCAGGGATGCTGCCCCAGCTGAGGAGCTAAATCCTGATCCACCTAAACTGGTCATGGTGATCCATTCCATCCCCTGGCCAGTGATTGCTCTCAGCAGGCCCTGGCCAATGAGACACTGCTGGGGGCCTCCTGGAAGCTCTGGGAAAGGGTTCTCAGCCCTCACAGACAGTTCAAGGATGAGACACATCCCTTCCGTTGCTGGCAGCTGTCATGTCCTGTTTGCATGTGATATCACGAAGGGAGTGAATTTGAGGGTGACAACAAAAAGAGACAACCCGGGTCCCTGATGACTCCCAAGAGTGAGTTGGTGTCCTGTGGTTCTTTCACTCTACTTGAGATAATTGTTCTTTTTCGCTCACAGTTGAGTCAGGAACCTTGATAACTTGCTGCCAAAGACATACTGACCACAAGAGGTTGTGTGTGTTAAAGGGAATAACATACCCACTTAAGACATGGGGCCGTGTCTGATTTATAGAATGCCGACTGCCTCTCCCAGTGTTCATTAGAGCTTGAAAATGGTTATTTGAAAAAGGTGCAGAAGTGTGAAAAATAAAATAAAAAGATTATCAGTAGGAAAGAAGCGCACAGAAGGTAAAGAACATCAAATCACGGCATCACATGCTTTCTGGGGCATGACTTAAACATTAGTGTTCTTTGAGGCATCACCTCCCTCCTATGGTGTCTGGAAGTGAGGAGGTCTCCCGTCAGTGCAGAGAATGTGTGTATGTTGTCGTTCCTGTCACTCCTTCGTAGAATCAGCCGAGGAGCTGCTTAAATGGGCATGTTTCACGTTAGACTTGGTTGTGACGTTTTCAGGAAGTTTAAGGGTATGGCCCACACCATTGAACTCATTTCCCTGTTTCTTTGTCTGAGTTTTTTTTTTTTTCCCCTTTGGCCATACCTCACAGCATGCGGAACTTCCCCAACCAGTGATCGAACCTGCACCCCACTGCAGCGGAAGCACAGAGTCTTAACCACTGGACCGTCAGGGAAGCCCCTGTCTGAATAATTTAATGTTGAATGTTTAGCGGAAAGTTAGAACTGCTCTCAAATGCATTGAAGTGTAGTTTCATTCATCATGTAGGTACATTTTTAGGAGAAGGAAACTTTTCTCCCTGGCACAATTTAACAATTATATTTTACCTTCAGAACTAAGAACCAAAATGCATTTTAATCCCTAGTTGTGTCATAGATATTATTCTTTAAAATGTCTCCTAAGTTAAGGAGTTATCTGAGTGCTTTCCTGTGGCAGAATATTCTAAAAATGACTATAATCTCTTTGTGTAGTTTTGGGGAGATGATGATAGAATGAAAATTTCAGTAGACTTGGGACAGAATTTCTAGGTAAGAGTTTGTTGGGAAAATTTGAAATGAATTTTCCTTTTCCATCATAATTATTTTAGGTTGTTTGAAGTTCCCACACTGTTCCTTTAATTGTATCACACATTCCCTTGCCACATTAAAACAATTTTTCCAACCTTTTCTGTTGTCTTTGAGAAAATTAATTACCAAAGTTATTAGAACTTAATTCAGGGCTCAATTATTATTTACCTGGATAAAACTGCTCTCTAATATGGGAGGAGATACAAAAGGGGCATACTCTCCTTCATCCAACATATTTTGAAGCTCTCCTGGATCCTTGGAGCCTGGGACACAGATGTCATCTTGCTCGTCAATACTCGTAGTAGACTTGCTGTCATTCTTCTTCATTGTGCTCATGTATAAACCTCAGAAAGTTGAAGAAATGGAAATACAGTGAACAGAAACAGAGAAAATCTAATATAATAATTAAGTCGCCTCACTTTTCCACTAATTCAACAAATTTTATCAACATCTACGACATTCCAGGGACTGTGATGGGCACTGGAGATCCATGTGAATAAGACCAATAAGATGCCTGCCCTCACACAGGTTACAGTCTCTGGGGAAACAGCGAGTAAGCAAGAAGATGTTGGATGATAAGGGCTACAAAGACTCTGGATCAGATCCATGTGATAAAAAGTGTCTGGGGTGTGGGACTGGCAACAGAAATTAGTTAGGGTGGTTAGGGGAGGCCTCTCAGCACCCCCCCTCCCCAAACCATTATTTTCCACCTTCCTAATTAATGGTACCTCTATCCTTCCCAGCATGCATGGGCCTAAAGTCCTTTTCTGTAAGTAGGGTATACCATACTAACCTGAGACCATCTCTTCCTGACCATTAACCCACTACCAAGGCTTAGTGAACAGTGGGTATCTATCTAGTCACTGACAGCTGTACATCTTCTGCTGTCGCTCTGGCTCTCTCTCCAGAAACTGCTTCAGTAGACACCAATGGCTCTACATCATTGGATTTCACCTTTCATCTACCAGAAATCACAGAGTTCCAAGAAAGGAACAGGTCCTAGAATGCAATTCTGTTCAAACCTTCAAAAGGTCACTCTTCCTTCTTCACAAACTCCATGCCAGTTAGAAGAAAGCAGTAAGTTCTGAATGTTTATTTCCACCTCAGTCCTTTCTCAGAGATCCTTCTTTTCCTTTCCCTGGCCAAGCTAGAGAGTAGCAGTGAACATGCCCCATCTCTGTCCCAGCCAGGGCCTGGGACACAGAGGCCACCGCTGCCTGCTATCCCATGAGCGTGTGACCCTGGGAATTCTCATCAGACCTTCTGCTGGTGACAACACAATGCCCCCCTCCAGCGCATCTTACACATGAACATAGGGAAAGTGAAATAACTCAAGAGAAAGTGAAATAGTCCAGAGGAGCCAAAATGTAAAAAGAATGAGACAAAAGAGATCATTCAGGAAAAAAAGAGAAAGAGATAAAACAACAACAATCAGCTGAAACAGAGAGGATGGAAAATAATAACCAACAAAATACATTTAGTTCTTGCTTTGTGGCAGGCAATAATAGCTTCACATGCACTGTCTCATTTGATTCTAAAAGCACTATGAACTAGCATTTTTAAGATGCTTATTTTATACACCATGAGGCTTGGAGAGGGAAAGTAACTTACCCGAGGTCACACCTTATAAGTCCCCACACCAGGAATCAGAACCTCATAGTCTGACTAGAGGAGCTTATGCCATGGCCTAAGGTTCAGTCCTGCCCTGAGTGCTTGGAAAGATGGATGTGAGAATCGGCAAGGGTGCGAGGGGTCAGGATAGGTCAGGACTTTTGGGAAAAAGGAAAAGGAGGGTGAACCAGAGACAACAGAAGGTGCCTTCCCCTTCTTCCTATTCTCTTCCCTTCCTGAATAATTTAGTCCTAAATCCATTAGCTGGGACAAAGGGAGGCAGGACTCTGTAATGAGGGGAGTGAGGAGCCACAGCTCAGGACACAAGGGAGACAAGAGGGCATCTATTACCAGGAGAAGGGGTGCAGCCCATTGTAAGAAACCAGGGCCGAGCAGCCTGAGGAGGGGGTCCGAGAGGGAGAGAGGACGGTGGCAGAGATGGGTAATATGTTCATGCAGGGGAATTGATCTAATAAAATAGGAGACCGTGAGACTCTATGTAAATTAAAATTTCGATGAGGAACAGAATATTTAGTTCAAAGTACCTCTCACCAACATATTTATCAGTGTCAAGGGGAAAAAATAACTGTACAGTGAAGAAGCCGGGCAGACACCGTCTCAGTGAAGTGATGAGTGAACACTATCAGTAATGGGAAAAACCAAAATGATGTACCACCTTACAGGATGCAACGAGATGCACACATCATTCTGTGATATTCCTCCCAAAGATGCATGACCTGAATCCAATTATTAGGAAACATCAGACAGATCCAAATTGAGGGACATTCTACAGAATAACTGGCCTGTGATCTTAAAAAATGTCAAACTAACGAAAGTCAAAGAAAGAGTATAGAGCTGTTCCAGTCTGAAGGGGGGCTAAAGAGACATGACAGTGATTCTGAACTGGATCCATTGGCCGTGCAGGCCATTACTGGGACAACTGGCAAACGCTGAGTGGGGTCTCGGGATTAGGTGGTGGTAATAGGCAATGCTCCTGTCCTGGTTTTTGTTTGTTTGTTTGTTTTTGTTTTTTTGAGGTACGCAGGCCTCTCACTGTTGTGGCCTCTCCCGTTGCGGAGCACAGGCTCTGGACGCACAGGCTCAGCAGCCATGGCTCACGGGCCTAGTCGCGCCGCGGCATGTGGGATCTTCCCGGACCGGGGCACGAACCCGCGTCCCCTGCATCGGCAGGCGGACTCCCAACCACTGCGCCACCAGAGAAGCCCCTGTCCTGGTTTTGATGGTTGTATTTTGGCTGTGTAGGAGAATGCCCTTGATTGTATTTAGGGATAATAGGGCAACAACTTGGCAAATTACTCTCAAAAGCTTCAGGAAAAAAAAAGTCTTTGTATTGTACTTGCAATATTTCTGTTTGTGATTGTTTAAAAATTTTAATGGGAATAATAATACAAGGAAAGAGGAAGGAAAAGAAGGTATAAACCAGGGGTCCCCAACTCCCGGGCCATGGACTGGTACCAGTCTGTGGCCTGTTAGGAACCAGGCCGCGCAGCAGGAGGTGAGTGGCTGGCGAGCAAGCGAAGCTTCATCTGTATTTGCAGACGTTCCCCATTACTCGCATTACTGCCTGAGCTCCGCCTCCTGTCAGATCAGCGGCAGTGGTGAGTTGTATAATTATTTCATTATATATTACAATGTAAGAATAATAGAAATAAAGTGCACAATAAATGTAATATGCTTGAATCATCCTGAAAACGTCCCCCACCCCCGGTCCATGGAAAAATTGTCTTCCATGAAACCGGTCCCTGGTGCCAAAAAGGTTGGGGACTGCTGGTATAGACGAGAGGATGGAGGAGGGGAGATGGATGAGTTCTGAGTGTTTGGCCATCAGTGCAAAAGGCTGTATTTAGCCACTTCAGGATTCCAAGGAGAGAGCTTTGCAATAGCAATGAGAGAATCCTCACAGTGACAGGATGGTAGGAAAAAGGCACATAATGGCCCATTGCCATCTAGGTTTTCTCTCCTCCATGACATCCAGCAGGACAAGGCATTTATTTTATCATCGCTGAGTGGCTGAGAAACAATGAAGCTGCCTTAGAGAATCAGAGGACACAGCAAGTGCTGAAAACATCAACTGGATTCTTTGGGGCCTAAATATACGGGGATCTCCTAGAATCTGACAAGAAATCACAAGAAAGGTGCATTTTTAGATGAGAGCAAGGTATGACGGAGGAAGGAAAGCAAAGGTCGGCCGCCTTTTGGTTCAGGGTTACCAGCAATATCACAGCAACTATTCACCCTTCACTTCCCAGAACAGCTGTGATTGTTACGCTTTTGTCCCTATCAGCCCAGACTCTCTACTATCAGTTCACGTGTACCTGCTTGAGGTCTAGAAAAGCTGATCCCTGTAAGCAGTGTCTTTGGTACAGCGTCATTCCCAGAAGAGGAAAGGAGAAAGAGAAAGCCTGGAAAGTGGAGTAAGTAGAAAGCGAAGGGAGAGAGAGAGCAAGGGTGAGGGCGCATGTGACAGTGTAGCTCTACGTGGTCCCCCCACACCCCGCCAGCCATACGCACCATCACCTCTTACCTCAACTCAGGATCAAGCCACAGTCCTCTCAGAGACAAAGTTTTTAACTCACTTCATTTTGGGCTTCCTCCTTTTAATGATGAAGTCTTCTGTGAAGGAGACAAGAAATGGAAAATAAAGTGTACAAAGGAAGAAAATACTAATCCTTACTTTCATTTACTACATGAGGACCATGCCTTAAAAGGAGTTCCTCTAGGGACTTCCCTGGCAGTCCAGTGGCTATGACTCCGTGCTTTTGCTGCAGGGGGCACGGGTTCGATCCCTGGTCAGGGAACTGAGCGGCCAAAAAAAAAAAAAAAAAAAATTAAAATAAATAAATAAAGGCTTTTGCTCATGCTGAAATTAAAAAAAGAAAAAAAGAGTTCCTCTAATTACACTAGTAGTCAGAAGGTTGCTGTCTGTATTTGAGCTGAGCTGTTGGCGATGGTGCCAATCACGGTTTTTGGTGAGTGGAATCAGACAGTCATGAGTCTGTAGCCCATAGCTGGCCTGAAACTGTCAAATAAGTGAAATCCTGGGCTCCTATAGTCATGAGGATATTCTATAATGTGACAAAGCTAGTAATATGGACTCAAATAACCGTTGTGCCATGGAGGGTCGTAAGGAGCCTGGGTTATTGTCTTCCTATAAAGAGCCACAGCACTCTATTCAACTCTCTACCATCCCAACTGCTAGTTGTGTACATGTGTACACTTACATATGCTCATACTATTTTGTCACGAGTATGTAGTTCTCACACCGTATTGTGGTTGCAGACACCATAGACACTCCTTTTTCCTCTCCATAAAATTCTGAAATAACCCCTTCAGGAATACCTGGGACCAGGTAAACTACAACTATAATTGCTCTCAGAACTCAAGTGCTGTAAGGCCAGTATGGAAACTGGTGTGGTGGGGATATAAAGAATCTGGAGTCAGACACATCCAGGTTCATATTTGGGCTCTGTCACCTGCTACTTGGTGACCTTGGCATGTTATTTAATATCCCTGAGCTCAATTTCCTCATCTATAAAGTGAGGATAAAACCACCCAACTCGGGACTTCCCTGGTGACACAGGGGTTAAGAATCTGCCTGCCAATGCAGGGGACACGGGTACGATCCCTGGTCCGGGAAGATCCCACATGCCGCGGAGCAACTAAGCCCGTGCGCCACAACTATTGAAGCCCGCGCGCCTACAGCCCTTGCTCCGCAACAAGAGAAGCCACCGCAATGAGAAGCCCGCACACCTCAATGAAGAGTAGCCCCCGCTTGCCGCAACTAGAGACAGCCTGCGCTCAGCAATGAAGACACAACGCAGCCATAAATAAATATTAAAAAATGAAATGAAAAAAAAAAACAACACCCGACTCAACTCAGTGTTGGGACCACTGGATGCACCAATGTATAAAAAACACTGAATAGTACGGCTATTGCACAGCGAGCACCTGTAGCTGCTTGTGCTGGTCCACCACACTTGACCCTGTGTCCAAAAGTATAATCTCCTCAGTGTTTGCCGGGCTGGGTTCCTTCTTGATCACTGTTAGTTTCATATTTCCCAAGTTTCATTCATTCTAAGGAATGAAGGAATTTCCTCAGCTTAAAAACTGTGAAATGGAGTGTGCCTTGTGATCACTCTCCACTGGCGGGGACAATTGCATGGTGGTTGTCATTTGGCTGTACCTGCATGGACTTAGTCATGGTTGTTCACATTAAATTATGTACATTGGTTGTACTGCATGCGTTGCATTTAATTGCCATTTAAAATGTGTTCCCAATGGGTACCTGAAAATCTTTTGTTGACACCTTCTTGTAAGATTGAGAAAGTTTCTGTATAAAACTTGCAGAATGCACATCAGAGGCTTGGAAGAAGGTCCAAGAGACCAGAGTGGAGCACTCCTCTAAGAAATGCACGGAGGATGAGGGCACACAGAGAGAGAGATAAATATTGTGTGGAAGAATCCCAAGTAGTAAGAAAGCATTGAGTCATATAATTAGCTGCGTTTTTTTTCTTTCTCAGTGGTCCATAGTATAATGATGTATCTTATAATTGATGGATCTCAGATTTGATAAAACACAGTAGTCAACTCTTGCTCATCCACAAGTGGATGATAGAGTACACATTTTGGGGGAAAAAAATCACTTAACAAAGTGACAACATCCACATATTGGAGGGTATGTCTACTGTTCACAAACACATGCTACTCTGTATGTGCCCTGTGGCCCTTTCGTAGCACAGTCATTTATGTGGCTTCCAGAATCCCTGGATCTGAGAACAGTTCCTCCAGAGAGAGGATGATCTCCCAGGGGAGCAGGTGTAGCTGTGGATCCAAGGCCACAGAGAGGGAGGAGAGAATGAGGAGAAGGAAGGGCTCCAGGGGATTGGTAGCCAAGACCAGGCCTGGCCCCTCTTGTCCCCTTTGAACCCCGGAACAAAGGTGGGCGTCAGCTAAGGAACAAAGAATGTAACCGTATATTTTATCTTCTCTGGTTTGATGCTTTTTATTGTCTGTTGCTAAATATTTGTTCTGGAAATACTTTGATACTTTTGAATTATGTGTATGGATGGTAAATGTGTGCTGAATTTTAACTAGTTTTGTTGTAACTGTGATTTGAGATTATCTCTCTGTATACCAAAGCCTCCACCCCTAACCTCTTCAGTTATGCTGGTCAATTAATCAAGATAGCACTGCTCTTACGGCATATGAATTGCTCTGTGAAACCAACTGTGTGGCTGTGCACACGTGTTTTGTCAGTGGTCCAAAAGCAGGGTCAGCTGTTAACTATTTACTAGGACCACTCTTAAAAACTGGAGATAGTATTAAAGTTTTGGTATATATATATATATCCGTATATATCTCATATCTTTCCAGTTTTACAAATTGCTTTAGCTATATAATATATACTAATATTTTCCCATGACATTAGATATTTTAAAAAACAGCAGTTACCAATCATGGTGTGGACCTATTTGGAACATCACAGTCTCTTGTAAGATGTGCCAAAACGAACTGCACGCAATGGTTCAACCGATGTTTGGGAAATAGTTTTCTGTTAAAGGGCAGTGGATGATTCAAGGTTCTCCCTCTGATGAGTCTCCTGTGCTCTGCTGTGCTTTCTTGTGGGGAGATCACAGAAGGGCAGCTTGACATTTTGCTTAACTTACTGTGTTTGGGGCCTCCTTTTCTCAGGCTGCAGGTTTGTAGTTCCCATTGTTTCTGGTGTCTGCCCCCAGTAGCTAAGGTTGGTTCAGTCAGTTGTGTAGGCTTCCTGGTGGAGGGGACTAGTGCCTGTCTTCTGTTGGATAAGGCTGGATCTCGTCTTTCTGGTGGGCAGGACCGCATCCAGTGGTGTGTTTTGGGGTGTCTGTGACCTTATTATGATTTTAGGCAGCCTCTCTGCTAATGGGTGGGGTTGTGTTCCTGTCTTGCTAGTTGATTGGCATGGGGTGTCCAGCACTGTAGCTTGCTGGTCGTTGAGTGGAGCTGGGTCCTAGCATTGAGATGGAGATCTCTGGGAGAGCTTTCGCCATTTGATATTATGTGGAGCCGGGAGGTCTCTGGTGGTTCAATGTTCTGAACTTGGCTCTCCCACCTCAGCGGCACAGGCCTGACACCGGGCCAGAGCACCAAGACCCTGTCTGCCACATGGCTTTTGGGAAGTCTGAGGTCTTCTGCCAGCGTTCAGTGGGTGTTCTGTAGGAGTTGTTCCACATGTAGATGTATTTCTGATGCGTTTGTGGGGAGGAAGGTGATCTCCACATCTCACTCCTCCGCCATCTTGAAGGTCCTCCTCAACAGCTTGAGTTTTAATGGAAATTGGGAAGGGGAGAGAGTGAAAGTCTGGGAGCTAGCGTGCAAATGTTTTCATTGGCTTTTCTGACCACTGAAATCAGAGAGGGTGTCTATAAATGCCCTGAAAATAATACCACTTCCATGCAGTCTTTCCCCACACTGACATTTTATGATAAAACATTTTCAAAGCTATAACAAAGCTGAAAAAATTCTATAGTGAACACCCATATACCTACCACATAGTTTCTCTTTTTTTCTTTTGTTGTGTTATTTCCATAATGACGTGAAAGCTCTTGAATGATGGGGTTTACCTGTCACTCATTAGAACTGGTCTCTGTGATACTTGGAGCTTGGAGGTTAGTTCTTTGTAGCACTTAAAAGCATAGCATTTACTTAGTTTTTTTCTAAGATTCTTAACACAGCAGTAAACATATTTTTAGTATTGGTCCATCACAGTCATAGGTTGCAATTCTGGTTGAACCTTAGAGAAGATATAACTGTTGTGGCCTCCCTCTCTTCTGACAATGGGGCCCCAGCTAACCTTTTAGCTTTGAACAGAAAAGCCCTGTGTTCTAGATCTTCTCTCTCATTTGAATAATTTAAAATGACCATATTTCCATAAATTCGTTCAATTCAGTCACTTATGGAAGAAAGTTTGAAAAATCAAAATGTAAAAATCATCAGAAAACTTGTTTTCAAAGAAACTCTCAATGAAACTATTTTTAAGAAAAAGAAATTCAGTAACCAGGTGTTAAGTCTCTGAGATTTCTTGCTTGCTCTGGTTGAAACTAGAAGGAAATGAAACTTTAAGGAAAAGGGGAAGGTGGAAAAGGAATAGACATTTTGCCCTCGAATTATGAGAATTCACTGAACTATCCTTTCCTTCTCTCTCAGGTTCACACCAAAGTTGCAGTAGGCAGTCAGTCACTTACATAGAGGTGAGGATGAAACAGATCTCTGGAGATCTCCTGGATGTCTACTAGAATAGTCTCCAAATAGCACGTTTCCAACTCTTTTGACATTTCTTTGGCAGGTATTTTCAGTCTACTGGACAGGCAACTTACCACTTAGTAGAAGCAGCACAGGAGGCCAGACTTCCCTGGGCATTGTTCTAAGGCTCCTGCATCATAATGTGCTGACGTAGTCTCTGAAGTAAGAGAAGAACGCTGGGAAGCAGCAGCCCTGAAGGTCAGCCCCTAACCCTGGGGTTAGGTGTTGCTAGCATTCCTGTGGAGCTGCACAGCTCAGGAGCAGTAGTTCTGGTTGCCACGTGAAGTTTTCAGAGGCTTCCTTGGAGAGAAAAGCCAATTTAGTCATAGGATCACCATGGAAAAGATATCATACTGAGATAGTTGAAAACACTATCATTTCTCATTCAAGTGACAATTTATCATTCAATCTACCAACATCCCAATTTTCAGAGACTTAAACATATTTAAGCCGCTTTGTGCTTCTATGAAGAAAAACTTCTAAAGAAGGTAGGATTCTTAGAGGGCAGAGGCCTCTTTATCTTCATACCTCCAGCTTCTAGTATATTCTGACACGTGCTGTAGTAGGCACTCAGTAATTGTTGGGTGAATGAATGAATGTAAAGAACTGCATGGTATTCTCTCTCTGAAGTTCTCCTCTCTCTTGAAGATACATGATTAGGTTATTTGTCTTTGCTTTTCTCTGTGGCTTCCCTGTCAGATTGTCCTTCTTCACCTTTGTGTTGTGGTCCAGTGCTGCAGATGCCCACCTGTCTAGCCACTCCCTCCCCTGCTCTTGAGGATGGAAGGGCACCAGGGGATGCTAACTCACCACTTAGGCCTGGGGGGCATGACCTTAGTGAATTAACTTCATTTGGGTCACCATATTCTAGATTCAAACACTTGCTTTGGACTGGGCCCAGAGGATATTCAGTCTCTCAGAATAAATATCATCTGAGTTTTTGAGTGGATGATAGGGTTCCTATTTCCTTAAGAACGGTAACTTCCATGTGGGACCATGTGTTGGGGTCAGGGAGACCACAGCATCCACTCCCATAGGATGTGTATCAGGCAGTTTTCCTAGAAGCAGTGTTGAGGGCTGGATGCATAAATGGAGTGTTTACTGGCATCAAGCTCTGGTGATAACTCTCCACGTATAACTGGCTCAGCCTGCAGGCAAGGGCAGTCTGTACATGTGCAGGATCAAAGGGTTTGTTTTATCTTTGCCTCAGACACTCCCTTTCCTCTCTTTTATCCTGAATGCCCTCTTTCGGATGGACAAATTCTTTCTCTAGTTGTATGAGTACCATTGGCTCTTTCTTCATTCAGCATATTTGTTGTGTGATCACTTGCCATTTTCTGTGCTTCCTGACTCAGGACCAGGGTACATGTCTGCATAAATCTGATTCATCTCTTCCATGTTGGTGTTACTAATTCTGATGTCTTGATGAAACTCTTCGTTTCTCACTTCTATTTTTTTCGAGGCTACTGGTATCTTAAAAAGTGAAGAAATACCAAAAGAGGGAAATAAAAATCATGGTATATTTTAAATATTTACCTTTAAAATATTAATGCTTTTTAATGTGCACAGCGTATTAAACCATACTTATAACTTTACGTGGAGATGATGTCATAGTTCTGAGTCTGAGGCACTTTGTTGAAATGAGGTCCATGACCAATTAACCTTCTGTCCTTGTTCCTCATGAGATGTGCCAACTTGCTCATGCCTGCATGGGGTCCTCTCTACTGCATGTCCTAAGCATGATATGAAGTTTTTATGCTAGGTTCTGTCTCTGGCTCCCTGGTGAGTGCTATACAAGGTCAATTCTGTTGGTCAGTTTAGCAATGAGTACCTACTATTTCCTGGTGCTACAGAGGTGAACAGTCTCTGCCATTAAGTGGAGGAGGGGTGATGTAAGCAGATAATTTCAGTGGGATGCAGAGATAAGTGGAAGCACAGATAAGAGGCACTAAGTCCAGTTTGGGGACTTAGGGAAGGGTTCCTGGAGGAGTTAATGTCCAAGGTTAATCTTGGAAGATTAGCCAGCCTGAGCAAAGGCATTGAGGCATAAAATGACATGCTTTGAAGGGGTAACTGCAAATGGTCTGCTGTTAAGTGAGGGGGGAAAGTGAAGGTGGAGGAGGGAGGGGCTAGATCACAGAGGACTTTAAAGAACCTAACTGGGGGCTTGGACTTAATTTGTTGCAGCAGTTTTCTAATGAGGAGTTTTAGCACAGAGAGATTTATGCTCTGCATTGATCACTTTGGTAGCAGTGTGAAGGACAGACTCAGGGAGGGCAATTCTGGAGGCATACAGATTAAGATGGTAGCAGTGGGACTAGAAAAGAGAGGGTTAATTTAGGAACTATTAGTAGAGTTGACAGAACTTGGTGACTAACTGGATGTGGGAAGTGAGAAGAAAGAGTGACTCAGAGGCTTCTGGTTTGGGAAACTGGGTAAATGGTGGTGCCATTAACCAAGAAACAAAACACAGGCAGAGGAACAGGTGTAGGAGGCAGGAAGGATGAGTTCCTTGTTTGCAGGAGCCCTTGTCTAGCATGGTGCCTTGTATTCAATAGGTGTTTAGTAAATAAGAGGCTTTTTTCTTAACCTTCAGTGGCTTCCCATGCTCTTAGGCTATTTGACATATATCATAGGGATGTGTGTGTGTGTGTGTGTGTGTGTGTGTGTGTGTGTGTGTGTGTTCAGTATACACCCAAGAGCCTATACATGTGTGAGCGTGATCTGGCTGCATCCTGGCTTCAGTTCTCTCCAGCTGTATCTCAGAACCCTCCCCTCTCCCTCATCATGCTTGTCTCCTTTCTGGTGTTGTATTCTTTAAGCCCTTTCCTCTGTCTGAAATGCTCTTCTCTCAGTTCTTAACATGCGGGGCTTATTTTCATTCTTCTGATCTGACTTCAAATGTCACCTGTTTAGAGAACCCTTTCCTCAATCCCCGGACAAGTGATTGTCTCTCAGCTCTAAATCCACCACTGCATTTTACATTGTGGTGCTGGGGCTGGAACTCAGCTAATGACATTTTTTTTTTTTTTTTTTTTTTTGCCAGGCGGCTTCCTGTTAGGTTGAACAATAGGCTGCATTAGACTATAGGGAACTCAGCAAGCAGAGGGAGTGAAGAAGGGACTTGTGTTCGTTCCTGATTGCTTCTTGATTCTCTCTGTCACCCTGGTAATGGCAACTTGTTCTAGCCTTTTTTCCCCCTCACTCTCAGAATTAGCATCTGGGCAGTGCCCTTTCCTTGGAGGGTTGAGTCCTAGCTCCAAGAGGTCTAACCTCTGAGCTTCCAGATTCTGATAATTCTAACCTCTTCCTCCCATCTCCCAGCCCTAGTTTTTTGTGGTATCCGCTTCCTATAGTTATTATCTCTGACATTTCCATGTTTCTTTTGTGCTTTTCCAGATCTCCAACACAGATTTAACTTATTGTTACGCTAAAGTCTCTTAGTGTAATTTCTGCCTTTCTTAATGGCTGGATCTTACACGACTGAATATGATTTAGGGCTCCATCCAGTTACTAACTATAATAGGATTTTCTTCATAGACTTTTCATAATCTGTATTTCAAAAAAAATTTTTTTTTTTGCTTTCTCATAATCTGTCTCCTCTTGGATATGAGTCTTGGTCTCATTCATCACTGTATCCTCAGAGCGTAGCATGGAGCCTTGCATACTGTAGGAACTTAATATATGCTTGTTAAATAAATTATTGAATTATTACAAAAGACTACAGGAGACATATTGCTAACTGACCATACAAAATGGCCAGAATTGAGCAACTTTTTAACCTTTTGGTTCTAGGCCAAGTTATAAATGAACTCTATAATGATGTAACTCTGTTATAGACAGTTGAGCTCAACACTTCTTGTAAGCCTGTTAGAATACAATGTATTATTTAACATAGATCCACCCATCATCATTGGGATAATAAGATACATAATTTATTTGCTTTGAATTCTGTATGTACATAAATCCCTACTTTCTATAATTAGGAATGATAATGACTTACCTATTAGGGTTTCATGAAGATCAAGAGTTGGTTATGGGTTAGATCCACAAAGTTTTTTTGGTTAGCAAATAATTGAAAAAACAAAAGCCATCCAAAGAATCCACTTGCTGTAACATGCAACATCACTTAATAGCATTTACTTGGTATATGTAATCTGCTTATATTCTTTTTTTCATTGTGTGTTACATGATTTGAAACAACCAAAGCACAGAACCAAGAAAGCAGGTTAAAAAGGAACTGCTTACAAGGAATTACCATAGCACAGAGAATTATATTCAATATCTTGTAATAACCTATAATGAAATATAATCTGCAAAAACCCACACCTGATTCACTATGCTGTACACCTGAAACTAATGCAATATTTTAAGTCAACTATACTTCAATAAAATAAAAACTACAATGTCTAAGATGAGAATTGCACTCGATAGGATTAACGGTAGATTAGACATTGCAGAAGAAAAGAGTAGTGAACTTAAAGCATAGCAATAGAGCCCACACAAAATGAAACACACAATGAGAAAAAGAGTCCCCCCCAAATTAAGAGCATCTGTGAACTGTGGGACAATTTCGAGTGCCCTCATGTGCAGATAATTGGAGTATCTGAAAGAGAGAAGAGAGTGGGGCAAACAGAAAAAGTATTTAAAGAAGTAACTGAAAACTTTACAAACTTGATGAAAATGATAAATCCATAGATCCAAGAAGTTCAATAAACCTCAACCTCAATAAACTGCACCAATACACATCATAATCAAACTGATCAAAAACGACAAAGAAAAAAGTCTTAAGAGCAGCCAGAGAAAACATATATGCTATGTACAGAGGAACAAAGATAAGGATGACAGCAGATTTCTCATTGGAAACAATGCAAGCGAGAAGAGGGGCATCTTTAAAGTAACGAAAGGAAAACACTATAAACCTGGAGTTCTATACCCAGCAAAAATCTCTCTCAAAAACAAAAGCAAAACAAATACTTTTTCAGACATGCAAAAGCTGAAAGAATATATCACCAGCAGACCCACACAACAATTTTAAAGGAACTCCTTCAGGCAACAGAAAAATGATACCAGATGGAAATGTGGATCCACACCAAAGAAGGAAGAACCCCAGAAATGGAAACTACATAGATAAATATACACAATTCTTTCTGAAAGTCAAGCTCTGAAGGGAACAAGAAAGACTGGGTAATTGCTATGGGTAGGCAGGGGGCTAAGGGAGGTTTTCATTTTTGTTTTTAGGACATAGGAGAATTTTAAGGATGTATAAAGCTGATGGGAAAGCATGTAAGCAGGGAGACGTGACACTATAGGTTAGATAGAGCAGAGTATAGGGCTTGGGCAGAAAGGTGGGTCCTTGACAGAAGAGGGTCAAGCACTTCTTTGTGACCTAGAGAAGGGGCTGGGTGTCTGGGCAGGGAGCCTGTCAATTTAGTGGGGGTGGCAGTCTTGCTGTAGACTTTGGTGGCTAGGTATGTACAGCTTGTATAATCATAAGAAAAAACAAACAAACATGAAAAAAAGGAACTGCTTAACTTCCACACAGCTATAAGCAAGAATCTAAAAACACCTTATAATCTTTTATTTAAATATCAACTACTAAGACAAAGAATTGTAATACATCATATATACATAATTTTAAAATAATTTTGGTCAAATAATGCAAATAGATTATATGACGTTGACTTTCACTGTGCCAAGTAGAACCATTTTATTGACCCTTAAGTTTTAAATTAAATTTCCCTTGAATCTACTTCAAATGTGTTCATATATATTTTTTTCCTTTTCTAATTCAGAAAGAAAAATGTTCCTTTTCTTCTCCAGCCTAACTGGGCCATCAGTGTCCTTTAATCCAGCCCTTCCTTCCTCTTCTCCTTTCCCCATCTGGAACCTTACTCTCAAATTTTTAATATGCCCACTACTATTGTTTTTCAAACAAATATCTTTTCTTCATCTTGTAATTGGTTCAAGCTACCATCCTGTGTCTATCTTTCTTTCCTCATGCCCAAGTTCCAAATATTTCATAGTCACGGTTTCTATTTTGCTATCTGGCTTTTGCCTTCAACCCATTATTGAAATTGCACTCTTGCAGCTCACAAATGATTGCCTGATCAATACATTCTTTTGAGCCCTCATTCTTCTTGACATTTATTTTTGACAGTTGATTATCTTTCCTTCTTGAAACTCCCCTCCCTTGTTCTGGGACACTGCAGTTCCCTGTTTTTCCTCTTCTACAAACTGCTCTTCCTTTCATTACATCCATGGCTTTTTCCTCCAACACTCCAAAATAAGGTGCTTCCCAAGGCTCTGTCCTCTTTTCTTGGCAAGTCCTTCCTTAATAATCTTTCCTATCTACGCTTATGTTTCAAATACTATCTTCATGTGAAGGATCCCCAAGGTTATATTCAGCCAGTATCTCTTCTGTGAACTCCTAACCTATACTTTCAAATGCCAACAGGACATGGCTACCTTAGGGCCCCTCTGACATCTCAAACACATGACCAAACTTACCAGCTCCTCCACAAAATCCATGTTTCTGACTTTCTTTTTTTTGTTTCTTGTTGAATATGTTCTCAGTCAGCCAAGACTAAAGACTTTGAATCATCTCTTATTCGTCTAACTTCCTTTCCAACACTTGTAATCAGTCATAAAATTCTTTCCATTTTTTAGGTCCAGAGGCACACTCAGATGTCATGACTTTCCTATCACCATTACCCCTCTAACATTATGGTTAAGGCTATCATCACCCCTCACCTGCACAATAATGATCACTTCTTATTTGGTGTCTCTCTTCAGTTTTTCCCCAATCCAGTCTATCCTATTCAATGCTGCCAGAGCATTTTTTTTCCCCAAAAAATGATCCTAATACTTCCCTCATCAAGAATCTCTAATGGTTTAATTGTCTCTAGAATAAATCTAGACTCCTTACCCTGGTATTCAAGAAGTTCATAGTTTGGGCCTCAAACATGTACTTTTTTGGTCTTACAAATATATCAGTTTTCTGTTTCTATGGCTTAGTGTTTGGGAATATGGACTCTGAAGCCAGATTGTTAAGTTTGCATCCTGGCTCCTCCTTTTATTAGCTGTGTCACCCTGGACAAGTTTCTTAACCTCTCTGTGCCTCAGTTTCCTCGTCTATAATAGGAATAATAACACTTACAGGGTTGTTGTGAAAATTAAACATATGAAAAGTGCTTAGAAAAGTGCCTGGTAAGCTCTGTATAATGTTTCATGGAACAAATATTTACTTTTGCCTATCCATATGCACATATGCCAGGAACTCTAAGGATTTGGGGATAATATCAGTAAACAAAACAAACAAAAATCATTGCCCTTGTGGATCTTAAATTCTATAATAAAAATAACAATTATTATTAATTGTACATTCTGTTTCTAGAATACCCTTCTTCCTGCATTATCACCTTTAAAATTCTACCTTGACTTCAAGACCCACTAAAATTTCTTACCCGTTGAAATCTTACCTTGTAGAAGGTTCTCATTGGAACTCCTCCAACTCTTTAAATCTGAATTACAGCATTTATCACATTTTACACATTCTACCATGTTATTATCAAATATCAAACATATCAAATATTATGCTTACTTGCACATGTTTTTTTAATCTTCCTTGATGGACTGTAATGTTAGCAATTATCCCTGTTCATTCTTGTAAATAGTATAGCATGATGTACCTTGTACTCAAGCACACAGTATATGCTTAATAAATATTTCTTGGATGAATGTAGGTAAAGAACTCCTTGCATGAGCTTTCATTTGACCTCTATTAATTAAACTTATCTTCTTTAATTGAACATATAAACTAAATTTAAAATGTAGAACATTTTATTTTCAACTTTGGAAATATCAAGTATAAGTATCAAATATTTATTGTTTACAAATTGGCTTTTTTCATTACCATCATTTGGCACCTTGTCTACTAGTGGGCTAATTTTTGTTGTTTGCTTTACTAAGTACTCTATAGCATATTTAATGTGCCCCGTTACCACTGTTTGGAAAGTGCCCCGAAGTTTTTATTAAAGAAGTCATTGTGGATAGCATATATTTCAACTGTATTTTCTATAGTCAGTACAGATTTTTGCCATTTTTCACTTCCAAACATGATAAAAAAAATGTCCAGGTACTCATCTGCAATTTTATGGTTCATTACTTATTTTCCCCCTCTATTCCAAGGAACTGTAGATGTTTGAAATTTGTTTTTATGACATCTGAAATAAAAATGTAGTTTTTTTCTAAATTATCAACTATCTTTCCTCTAAATTTGCTTGCTATTCTCCAGCTATGACTGGAAAGACCAGACCAACTACAGGTTCTCTCCTACTTTCTAATCTGTATTTGCACAATGCTACAGTAAAATATAGATTATTCTATATTTTTAAAAATCTCCTTTATACCACTTAACCTTGCTAAGCCATCTTAACTATTCCTTTTATCCAGGCAGAACCCCATCAGAATGGCATAACAATCTTCTCTTTTTTTATTAACAAGGCCAACACACACTGGATTTTAAATAATGATCGAGGATTTTTTTTATTCATTAAGTTTCAGTATCATTACAGAAAATGTTATGGTACAGAGTTGTTTAACATTGTTTTTTCTTTGCTCTTGATTTCCACATGAATGCTGGTAACACTAATATCTGTACAAGATCAGTCTTTGATTTTATTTTTTATTCTGTACAATTTTAAATGTATTGGTTAAAAAGGCTGTCAGCACTTAAGGAAGCATTTTTTCCCCCCAGTTTGTTTGTTCAAATAAAAGGTATCCAGTTACTGCCCAAGAGTACTGTGCCATGAGGCTACTGGGATGTGAGGCCCCCCCACCCCCGAACGCTCTGCGGGGATGGTTCTCCTTGAGGCAGGGCAGGGCCACGACCCAGTCACTCTTTGTTTGGCACTGTGCACATAAACACGAGATACATGATAAAGAACAAGCAAAAGCTCTCTGTAAAGCGGTTATGAAGCATACTAAGAAGGGAAATCCAAGTGTTGCCTACGCTAGTATAAATAAGCAGACAGCCTTGATTTAAGAGCATAAGTAGTTGTATTTTAAAGATGAGAAAAACACAAGTTCTGCAGGCACCTACTGCTGTCTACTAAAAGCTATCGCTATCAGACCTAGCATTGAACACACAAAGCAATTTGCAAGAAAGGAAAAATTTGCTTTGATATAATCAGAATAGAGTTGTCTGTTAAGATTTATTTTTAGGTGTTTTTTTCTTTAAAAGGTATTTAAATTCTTTTGAAATATAGTTCAAGATGTTGACCATACAGATCAACTTTTATCCAAATCAGAAAAACTAGCTGTGCCGTTGCATATTACAGGATACAGTCAATGGTATGTAGACATGCATCAAAGCTTTCTCCCGCTGGTGACCATCATAGCCGTCCGATGACCATGACGTCCACCACCTCGCCCTTGTGGAGCTCCACGTACTGCTCTGTCTTTGGAGGAAGCATCAATAATCCATTGGCGCTGCGCATGCTCATCAGACGGCTGCTCATCTGATTACCTAGGAGGAAATACTCTCATTACAGCAGCATCAGCGTCATGGTGTATGCATGCGCAGCCCTTGCAGTCCTTTTCAGAATAAAAACTGATGAACAGAAACACAGGTCTTCAAGAGGAAGAGAGATGATCAGACTTCCCAGTACCTTTTTCAGGTGGCCTTGCTACTGTATCCTACTACCTTCTCACTGAACTTTAAAAATAAACATTACAAATTATTGCTTAAAAGAACAAAACCAAAATTTTACAGCATTGTGGAAAATACCATAGAATTTCTCAATTCAGGCTAAAATGTGACGTGTGTCTGAAAAGACAGGCTTTTAAACTCTATTAAAATAATAATGATAATAACAGCAGTGGCTACCATTTCTTTAGTATTTACTAAGTACCAGACAAGGTGGTAGACCTTTTACTCAACTACCTTATTTAATTCTCAACGACTCAAAAGAGGTTAGATAACTTGCCTAGGGTCCTACTAATTAGTTGGTGGCCAATTTGAATGCAAGTCTGATGGCAAAGCCCATCAGAGACCTACTCACTGTGCTAGCTGATGTTTGCACTTGATAGGACCTTTGTTTAATTTTTTCTGGAATCCCATCAAAAGTCGGGTAAAATATGACTAGAGAAGTTGGGGATAAAAGTTTAAAGTCTACAGCAGGTAACTTCAGAACTCTGAATTATCAACGTTGATTTCTCAGTCCTTAAATCTTACCAATATCTAGTGTATAGTAAAGGCTACAGAGAATCACACTCTAATTGGGCTTTAATCTCACACTGATGGGTGGCATAGCCCAGTCCCCTCCTTTTCCTACCATCAAAGTTATGCTCAGAACTTACTGGTTGAACAAACAGATAAAAATCTTCTGTAATTTTAGATTTGTATTTCAAATGTTTATCTAGAAAATATGGCTCCATGGAATAACAAAATCTTTATTTTTTTTTACTCTTGTCCTGTTATGCTACACTGTTTTAGGAATAAGTTAACATCTAATCTTTCAAAAGGGAAAATGTACAATAATTACAAAAGTAGGTATACTCAAGGAAGGAGGTTATACATAAATTTGTGTTTTAACAGGATGGGTGTATAGAGATACCTGCAGGTGTGAATGACTAACCTGTACTCTGTGCCCAAGGTAGTGGTTCTTGGTGATGCCAAGTCAGTATACACCGATGGTATTCTGGACGAGGATCCAGTTTTACATCACATGATAACTACAGAAAAATGAGGAAAAGAAAACAAACTTGATCACCTGATCATCTCTTAAAACTACAGGGTGGTGGCAGTTGTGCAAGGAGTTCAATGGACATGGAAATATCTTGGCATTCTGCTGTCTCTACCACTGCCACCTTATGTTCTTAATACAGGAAGTCCAGAGGTTGCGTTGCTCTGGTGAAAAGAGAAAAGAAGGCTAAGAAGTTGGTACCCGCAGTAGGAAAAAGGGCAGATGAAAAATATAAAGTCTATTTTTGAATTCTAATTTTACCTCTGACCTATGAATTAAGAAATCAAAGCAGATGTTTTAACATTGAAAATAAAGGAGGTAGACCTACACAAACATACAAGCTCAACATCCATTTATCGGTGTGTCATCCAACTGTCCGTCCATCCATCCATCCATCCAGTAAAGATTTACTGAGGTGCTAATTCAGCTACTCATTCATACACTTATCTTTAATATGAAAGGGATATTTTCTTTTTAAAATTTTTATTGGAGTATAGTTGATTGACAATGTTGTATTGGTTTTAGGTGTACAGTAAAGTGAATCAGGTATACATATACATATATCCACTCTTTTTTAGATTCTTTTCCCATATAGGCCATTACAGAGTACTGAGTAGAGTTCCCTGTGCTATAGAGTAGGTCCTTATTAGTTATCTATTTTACAATAGTGTGTATAGGTCAATCCCAATCTTCCAATTTATCCTTCCTCACCTCCCCCCTTACCCCCAGGTAACCCTAAGTTTGTTTTCTATATCTGTAACTCTATTTCTGTTTTGTAGATAAGTTCATTTGTACCCTTTTTTAAGATTCCACATATAAGTGATATCCTATGATATTTGTCTTTGTCTGACTTACTTCACTCAGTATGACGATCTCTAGGTCCATCCATGTTGCTGCAAATGGCATGATTTCATTCTTTTTTATGGCTGAGTAATATTCCATTGTATATATGTACCACATCTTCTTTATCCATTCTTCTGTTGATGGACATTTAGGTTGCTTCCATGTCCTGGCTATTGTAAATAGTGCTGAAATGAACACTGTGGTGCATGTATCTTTTCAAATTATGGTTTTCTCTGGATATATGCCCAGGAGTGGGATTGCTGGATCATATGATAGCTCTATTTTCAGTTTTTTAGGGAATCTCCACACAGTTCTCCGTAGTAGCTGTACCAGTTTACATTCCCACCAACAGTGTAGGAGGGTTCCCTTTTCTCCACACCCTCTCCAGCAGTTATTGTTGGTAGATTTTTTGATGATGGCCATTCTGACTATCTCATTATAGTTTTGATTTGCGCTTCTCTAATAATGAGTGATATTGAGCATCTTTTCATGTGCCCCCTGGCCATCTATATGTCTTCATTGGAGAAATGTCTATTTAACTCCTCTGCCTATTTTTTGATTGAGTTGTTTGTTTTTTTGATATTGAGTTGCATGAGGTATTTGTATATTTTAGAGATTAATCAAAAGGGATAGTTACTTTCTTTTCTCTTGATTATCAGATTATCCTGTAATCAGGACTGATTATATCAGTCCCAATACTGATAAACAATCTCATTAAAGCAAATAAAAGTAGTCTCATAAAAGTTATACCACTTTGGTTTGGTCACATCACTGGCACTAAAAGAATTCCTCTGAATGAGTCTTTTCTATGGAATGGCATCTTTCATATCTTTGTAACATAGCCAATTTCTGTTCACACACATTATACAGAATGACCAATCAACATTCAACCTGGAGCCACTGTTTTTTTTTTTTTATCTATGTCATTAAATTCATCCTGAAATCTGATCAAGGTGATAATGTGTTGGTAGCAGGTGCCTAAAAGGTATAACTTGAACAAGTTTATACAGTACATAATTATGATCTATAGCCCATCAAAGATTAGTTCAATGAAAACAAGACTCATTCCAATGCATGAGAATTAACATTTTCCATTAGCATAATAATCGTTTAAGTTACTCTATCTTAAAATGGTCTAGAAATCCTTTACTCAACTAAAACAGATATTGCTTAGATTAAATGATATAGTTAAAACTTGACCTGGAAATTTTTATTGAAGTGAGTTTATCTCTAATCCATTCTGGTTACTTTGTTTTAAAATATTCGAATAATCTAATTAGAATATTAAAACATTCTAATTATGCTTTTTATCTGGAATCCAGAATAAAATTCAATTCTAGGGTGTTTCTCCTTGATTAAGTCACACTCTACTCTTTCACATGATATTACTTATGTTTATACCCTATTTCATATCTACTGGGGGGTAACTTGCCATTGTTCCTAAATTATTCTGTGCTTACCTGAGGACAAAAATCTGTCTTTCAACCTGAGTGTGTGGGTGTGTGTGTTCTCCAGCACTAAACCACAAGAGTTATTCATGTGGCTGTGTCATTTGCTAAGTGTTTGAGGTTTTTCCCCAGCAATGGCACTGAATGGCTCATGGAAGTACAGTGGAGCAAATACTGTACTGGGAAGATACTGGCACCTAGGTTCTACTCCCAGTTTTACTGCTAACCGATGTGCTGTATTGGCAACTTATTTTGCTTTCCCATACCTGTTTGTTCATCTACAAAATGGGGTTGTTTGTTTTAAAGGAAGATATTTGTTAATTTAATAAACAAGAATCAATTGCATCAAATTAAAGTGAATGAAATTTTTTCACAGCCTCACAAACAGCTGTTCCTTTTGTAGCAAGAGATGAAGCTAATTAGATTTTTATGGTATTTTACTGAAATGCAGAATACTTTATTCACCAATATATTTAGTTACACTGACACTATAGTTCTGGTATATTACATCAGTTAGCTTAAGAAAGCACCTATTTACTATAAGCTTCAGTGCTTATAAGAATGATGTACCATGAGTAAACATACACACATATCAATATTTTGGTGGAAAAACACTGCAAATGGTGGATGTTTCACTTCTGCCGATTTCTTCTACTCTTTCAAAACTGGGCAGTGAGCTGTGGACTAGGAGTCCTCTGTTTCCTTTGAATATTTTGCTGGCACACAGTAGTCACTCAAGAGATAAAATTGTATTATTTGGTATAGTATTATATGGTATGCTCTACATGTGAATGTCTAAGAGAGAGAATGAGAAAAAAAAAAAAGAAAGGTCAATGAAATGAGCTGATAAGCCACAGACGGGGAGAAAATAATTGTAAAAAACACACCTGATAAAGGTCTGTTATCCAAAATATACAAACAATTCTTAAAACTCAATAATAAGATGATGAACAACCCAGGTAAAAACTGGGCAAAAGAATTGAGCACCTTACCAAAGAAGATATACACATGAGAAGTAAGCATATGAAAAAATGTTCAACATCGTAAGTCATTAGGAAATTGCAAATTAAAACAACGAGATATCACTAGATACTTACTAGAAAGGCCAAAAATCCAAAACACTGGCCACACCAAATCCTACTGAGAATGTGGAAGAACAGGGACTCTTATTCACTACGGTGGGAATGCAAAATGGTAGAGCTACTTTGGAAGACATTTTGGCAGTTTCTTACAAAACGAAATATATTCTTACCATACAGTCCAGCAATCTCAGTCCTTGGTATTTACCCAAGTGAACTGAAAGTTTATGTTCATACAAAAACCTGCACACAAATGTTTATAGCAGATTTATTCATAATTGCCAAAATTTGGAAGCAACCAAGATACCCTTCAGTAGGTGAATGGATAAACGGTGGTATATCCAGAGAATAGAATATTATTCCTTGCTAAAAAGAAATGAACTATCTAGCCGTGAAAAGACACGGAGGAACAAATGCATATTAATAAGTGAAAGAAGACAATCTGAAAAGGTAACATACTGTATGACTCCAACAATATGACATTCTGGAAAAGGCAAAACAGTAGAAAGATCAAGGGTGAGCAGGGAGGGAGGAACGAATAGGCAGAGCACAGAGAATTTTTAGGGTTGTGAAACTGTACGATATACAATGGTAGATACATGTAACTGTACATTTGTCAAGACCCCTAGAATACACAACACTGAAAGTAAACCCTAATGTAAACTATGGACTTTGGGTGATAATGATGTGTCACTGTAGGTTCATTGACTGTAACAAATGTACCACTGTGGTGCAGGACGTCAACAGCTGGGAAGGTTGTGTGTGTAAGGATGGGGTGGGGAGGAGGAGTAATACAGGAACTCTCTGTAGTTTCCAGTTAATTTTGTTATGAACCTAAATGTGCTCTAAAAACAAAACTTGTTACTTAAAAAAAGGGGAGAATATTTTTTTCCTTCCTCTTTGTCCTGTCCATCTTTTAGAGAAGTGACCTCAAAGAATTATCTAATACAGTAAATAATTAATTGCAAACACAGTGTAATAGGGCACAAAGAAGTAAATAATCAACCCTTCTTAGGGACACTGAGAAAGGCTTCACAGAGGGCATGATGCCTGAGTCTTATGACTAAGGAATTTTCCAAGCTGAGAAAAGAGATGGGGGTGATTAGGAGAGAACCTCCTAGGAAGGAGATCTCACGTCCGTTCTGGAGGCAGTAAAAAGCTTGGTATGGTCAGAGTGCAGGATGGGAAGCAGATGAGGCTGGAAGGGAAAACAGGCCTTGGGATGGAGGGCCTCCTGTGCTCACTTGAGCAGTCTGGATTTAACCCTGCGGTCATGGGAAGCATTGAAGAATTTTAATTGGAGATGCTGACATGATTAGAGTTAGAAAAGGGATTTAAAAGGAGGCAGGATTAGAAGAGTAACCATTAAACATTGGAGCCACCATTCAAACCAGCTTATTTGGCTACAAAACACGGGATGTGGATGGTGGAGGGCGCTTTAGGAGAATGGTGAAGATTTGGAAGACTGCAGTAAGGAATGGAAAAAGCTGATCCACAGGATATAAAAGGATCATCAAGGGGAATTTTGGCCCCTGCTGAGGTTTGTAAATTGGAAGGGATAACTTGAACAGCTGTACTCTCTTCTCTAGTTGTACTCAGTGCCCTGGAAATAAAACTGAAGGACAAAAAAGGGAGGACTGATCTAAGTTTGTGGATTCTTAGAGTTACTACAGTTCATGGAAGAAGAGGCAAAAAATATTTGAGGGTGTTAGAAAAACACTGAAGTGATACACCACAGGATTTAGGTTGGATGAGGAAAGGGGTAAAGCCAGAAGGGACTTATGGAAAGGGAAAAGGGAAGGTGTTATAGGAGTGTTTAAATTCTTTTATATCTACGGGTAGGTAACTTGCCATTGTTCCTAAACTGTATACCAGAGTTGGTGATTTTTGAGATGGAGCACTTCATGGTATTAAAAAGGATATGTGTATTGAGTTGCTGAAGCAGAAATAAAGTTATTTAGAATTATGAAAATAAAGCAACTGATGATAAGAGGTGAGGGAGAGAAGACTTTTAGACGATTGCCAAAGACCTGAAAGTCTTGGGAAGGTTTGATGGTGGTAATGAGGGGAAGGTGAAAGCTCCAGGAGACTCAGGGAAGAGGCTGGACTAAGCTGCACAGATTGGAGAAGAGAGTTCGTGAGAAAACAGATGACCAGAGGGGATTCTATTAGAGTGGAGGTCCCACGTGACATGCTCCAGGCCCTGGTTGGTACCTAGGGCCCGGACTCTGCTCAAGTCTGGTCAAAACTTCCAAAGAGTGGTTAAAGGAGCTTTACACTAACTTTTAAAAGTACTAGAGAAGTTATGAGGCACTGATTTCATTAGTCCAACAGAGAGGCGCTCGAGCTCATCTGCCTTATAAATCATCTAAAATTTATCAAGTAACTTTAAAAATTCTTACACCTGGGGCTTCCCTGGTGGCGCAGTGGTTGAGAGTCCGCCTGCCGATGCAGGGGACACGGGTTCGTGCCCCGCTCCGCGAAGATCCCACATGCCGCGGGGCGGCTGGGCCCGTGAGCCATAGCCGCTGGGCCTGCGCGTCCGGAGCCTGTGCTCTGCAACGCGAGAGGCCACAGCAGTGAGGGACCCGCGTACCACAAAAAAAAAAAAAAAAAAAAAAAAAAAATTCTTACACCTGTTGGTGCAGATCAGTTTTAAGTTAATTTTTCCAAAGTTTCTATAACCTAGTTATATTTTTCATCTCTGAATAATAATAAAACTGGTTTATATTTCTTATAAATCATAGACAGTTCTATCATTTTCAATATCTGTTTTTTAATCAATCCATAGGCCATTATATTCTCATATAACAGGTATCCAATTATACCTTTTGATGTTCAATGACTGACCTTTTTTAAAGCTGAATAATGCTCCATTGTACACATACACTTCATTTTCCCTATCCGTTCATCTGTTGTTGGAAATTTGGGTTGTTTTCTTATCTTTGTATAGTGAATTATGCTATAATGAACACCGGGGTGCAAATACCTGTTTGAGATCCTGATTTCAATTCTTTTGGACATATACCCAGAAGTGAGATTGCTGGATCATACAGTAGTTCTACTTTTAATTTCTGAGTAACCTCCATACTGTTTTCCATGAGGCAACATGGATAAACCTAGAGGACACGATGCTAAGTGAAATAAGCCAGCTACAAAAATACTGCATGATTCCACTTATAGGAAGTATCTAAAATAGTCACTCACAGAGGCAGAGAATAGCATGGTGGTTGTCAGGGGCTGAGGGGAGGAGGGAAGGGAAATTGTTGCTCAATGGATATAAAGTTTCTGTTATGCAAGGTGAATACATTTTAAAGAATCTGCTGTATAACATATTACCTATAGTTACCAATGTGGTATTGTGCACTTTAAAACACTTTAAGAGGATAGTTCTCACATTAAATGTTCTTAGCATGAAATAAACAAACAAATCAAAGAACACAAAGAAATGTTTGGAGGTGATGGATATGTTTAGTACCTTCATTGTGATGACGGTATCACAGGTGTTTGTGTATGTCCAAATTCAGCAAAATGTCTACATTAAATATGTGCAATTTGTGTATATCAATTATACCTTAGTAAAGCTTAAAAGAAAGAAAAGTACTGATTTAGTATTATAGTTTAAATTGCCAGGAAAATTGTTCATTAGTTATTACATAGAAACTGTGTTACATAATTAGTTTACTAGTAGTAGTAAAGCAAACTGAAGTTAGTGTTGGTGGAGAAGGGGACTCTAATTTCGGAGTGATTTTTACTGCAGGTATAATTCCTCAGCCTTAGTGGTCCTTTTTCCAAAATATATGGTCTCCCTTTTCTTCTGCTTCACTAGAGTCTCTTTCTTGTCCTTTAATTGTCTTTTTCTGAACTGTTTAAAATTTATCAGCAGGGTCACAGAAAAAGTGATCAGCTAAATTGCTGTTCTCTCTAAGTTTACATAGGGGAAATTCTTGTCCCTCCTTCCATATAGGTTTAGTATTAGTTTAGTATTCTATTGACCATTTTGTCATTACATATCCACTCCTAAATGGACTTCTAGCTGGAGAAAATTATTCACTTTAGGAGTCATGGAATAATGTGGGAAGGGAATAAAAGGGACTCCTTTCCCTCTGTTTTCTATCATGAAGAGGGGACTATAACCACATTTTTCCTCAAAACTAATATAAAATTCTAGACGTTTGTTTTGGGCAGTTAAAAAATCATATCCTAATTTGTTATTTGGCTTCAATTTTGGTTTCCGGTCATTAGAAAACATTACCCTGGCTTTGATGATGGTTGGCCGAGGATCCAAGATGCCTTGCATCTTTCTCAGTGCAGGCACAACAAAGAGATTGCAGGTGACCACGGCTGACACAGGATTCCCTGAAAGTCAACCAAGCAGTTATTTATAGTACACACATAAAAATTTGCCATATAATTATGACTGTCTATACCTTCAGGTATCATAGAGAGTGAAATGACTAACCACTAGCATTCCTCTTCTGAATCACCTTGAATCCAAAAGGATGCCAGAATAGAGCTGTAGTTGACCAAATGCCACAGAGGGTGTAAATATTTGGATCTAGCAGTGAAACGCAGAGACTTCTGATGCACAGAAGCTGTTTGGCACCATTTATATCTGTTTTCCTGAGAGCCGTGCATTGAAAGCCTTTAGTAATGAGTTTGCACTTGCTATTTTTAAAATGTTCTAAAATTACCATAGTAGTACATGCTCAGTGCAAAAGAAAATTAGCAAGTAGGATGAGAATAAAGAAATTTATCCATAATCCCCTCTAACCAAAAATTTCTTTAAACTAAAAAAAAAACAACAATGATTTAAGACGTGAAGGACTTGAAGGCGAATACTCTTAGGAACGGAATTATGTTCCCCTCAAATTCATATGTTGAAGTCTTAAGCCCCAATGTGGCTGTATTTGGAGAAAGGACCTCTAAAGAGGTAACCAAAATTAAATGAGGTTGTAAGGGTGAGGCCCTAATCCAATAGGGCTGGTGTCCTTATAAAAAGAGGAAGAAACACAAGTGTGTATACACAGAAGAAAGGCCACGTGAAGACACTGAGAGAAGGTGGCCATCTGCAAGCAAGGAAGAAAGATCGTAACAGAAACCGACCTTGCTGGCACCTTGATCTTAGACTTTCAGTCTTCAGAACTGTGAGAAAATAAATTTCTGTTGTTTAAGCCACCCAGTCTGTGACATTCTGTTATGGCAGCCTGAGCAGATTAATACAAACACCAAGTTTTTTTGCAGTTATAAGAAAAATTTGAGGAATTCAACTGTACCTCTCCAAGAAGAAATCTGGGTGTGTCACGCACTTCAAAGAGAGGTATGGTGGGCTATGAAAAAAACGACTGAGCTGAGAATAACAGATTTCGCTTCTTGTGTGGTATTGTTAACTAACCAAGCCATGCGACCCAGGCAAGAGTTCCAAACCTTTCTGGGTCTAACGTTACTCATCCACAAAATGAAAGGTTTGGATTATATGATTCTTAATATTCCTTTTGGTTCTAAAATTCAAATTTTACTAATACTTTTATACAGTGGTATGTGAGTATGTATATATATAGAGAGAGAGGGGGTGGGGAATGCTTATTATATTTTAGGTTACCTTGGCCTGGCTTTGTGCTGCTAATTTCATCATCAAAATAAAAGCAATGGTCAGTTTAGCCTATTACTAGCTAAAAGCATACCTTTAATTTTCTTCTACCCACAAAAGCAGTTAAGAATAGATTTTTTTTAAGTTGTTAAAAAAAGTTGTGATGAATGACATTGATTATTTCAATAGAAAAAGTGAATTGTCCCACAGGACAGCAGACTCTTAATGAGAATCAATTGCTTTCCTCTTGCCTCAAAATATGAACAGATGGAACTTTTTCTGGAAAAGCAAAAAAAGGAAAAATAGGGCTTCCCTGGTGGCGCAGTGGTTGGGAGTCCGCCTGCCGATGCAGGGGACAAGGGTTCGTGCCCCGGTCGGGAAGATCCCACATGCCACGGAGAGGCTGGGCCCGTGAGCCATGGCCGCTGAGCCTGCGCGTCCGGAGCCTGTGCTCCTCAACGGGAGAGACCACAACGGTGAGAGGCCCGCGTACCGCAAAATAAATAAATAAATAAGCATCATCACACACACTCAGGCACACACACACGTGCTTGCACACACGCAAACACACACAGAAAAAAAAAAAAGGAAAAATAAAAGAAAAATAAGTAAGAAAGCTATTGCTCAACAATGATTACAGTATTCTTGTAATGCTACTGTTTTATAAAATTACTCTATAAAATACGAATTGCTCTATATAAGAAAAGGGACTGGAAAAATCAACACCAAGAAAATTGCAAATAGTGGTTATTTCAGGGGGAGGGAGATTATGGATAACATTTCTTAATGCTTGTCCGTGTTTTCTAATGTTTTTACAGTGAACACATGTTACTATAGTAATTTTAAAAAGTTAAAAAAAAGAAAAAGTAGATAACACATAACTTTTCAACTGCATTAGAACTTATCAAGATTAGTAATGGCTTTAATTGCAAGGACCTTAAGAAACCAAAAATTCAATTCTGAGTTTTCAAATCCTTATAAAAAGAACCACTTTGCTGGTTCTACAATGTGAATTGTTGCTGCCCTCTTTTGGTACTTTCAGGCTGAGCAGTGAAAATCTCAAAATAAAGCAGCAACTTGAAAATAGGCTATTTAATTATAACTTCTTTGGCAGATCAACAACACTTAGTAATGGCAAAATAGGCTCCCACTATAACACACTTTGTAGGTCAAGTCATATCTTCTGTAGACAACAAAAACAGTCTCTTCTAGTCAAAATGAAGCTAGGAAGATGATTTCATTTCTCTATATAATGGTCTTCAGAGTATCTAGGGATGTATTAAAGGCCCTAAGGAGTTTTGTACCACAGAAATCGTTTGAAGACTAAAACTTTATTTACATGACCTCGCTCTTAACATTTCCTATATGAGAGAAACATACTCTCTTTTATGCTTACAGATAGGGGCTTTAAACATGTTTTTAAAGTTCTAAAATTTTCTGCCTGCCTTCTTTTCTTTCTATCTCTACTTGAGCTTTATTTAATATAAAAAAGCAGGTAAATATCCCAAAGCCACCAGACTTGTACATCTGAAAGGAATAAGTAGGTTATTTTCTAAAGGAATCTATGCCAAAAAATAGAGAATGGGACACTGCTACAGATCAGAGGATAATTTTTAAAATTGAAAAAAATAAGTAGATACACAAAACTTCTAAACTGCTTTAGAATTTATCAAGATTAGTAATGGCTTTAAAACCTGGCTTTAAATGCACAGCCAAAGTCCAAAAATTGTAAACTGAACCACTTTGCTTTTTCTATAATCTGAACACGTGAGTTTCTGCTCACGTGGGAGAGGGTGGGGATAATGATGTGGTCAGACTGATGATGCCTGGGATTTGGCTGAGAAGCATCAGTATTTGCAGCCCCTCCTGTGTTGCTGCTCTCCCCAACCAGTCCAAATCTGGTGAGAACCAAAGGCAGCTTTGTACTTTTTTGTTCTAGTATTTCCATGGGCGATTTAAGGCCCTTTGGCCCCTTGAGCATAATACTCTAGTTGTGAGAGGTAATCATACTGCTAACTTTGACCAATTTCCTGTAAGGAAAAGCAGGTGCCCTAGAAAGACGTAGTGACACTTAACTCCTGATTATCATCTTAGGGTCTGAAATGTGCTTTGAAAGATACTAATTTGACTTTCACACCAACCCTAATTAGCCCCATTTTATAGATGAAGAAACAGCTTCAGAGAGGTTATGTGATTTGTCCAAGGTCATACAGTATGAAAAGCTGGGATTTGAACCCAGGTGTTTCAGATTCCAAATCATGCGCTCTGATAGGGGACTGGTCACCTGGGAAACAAAAAGATTTTGGTCATTTTTCCAGAAAAAGCAAAAGAAACTATTTCAACTATTCTTACCTGGTAGTGCAAAGATTATTTTTCTTACACCATCAATATCCAAAGTTGCAAATGTCGTTGGCAGGCTAGAGGAAAAGTAAAGGTTGTTTGTTAGTGACTGCTAAGCAACCTGAGTAGTAAGTTAAATACTGCAGTTTTCTTGTTACATGGTTCTTCATACAGGTCACCTATCGTGTGAAAGTTCTTTTCTGTTGACTCTCCTTTAAATCTTTATAACCTGAAGTGTTTCGAGAGCATTTAAATTAATTCTTTTTTAGCATCTTCTGTTTTCAAGTAACCAAACTTCCTGGTTTTCTGTAGTTTACATTTTTTTCCTTCTTGTCAGTGCCGTAGAAGCATATGCCAAATCCTGGAGTTTCTCCACCCCTCTAGTTAACAATGTCTATACGTTTTTTTTTCTGCTGGAGAATAACAATCATTCTTTTTATCTGAAGACTACCTGGTAATACATGTCTATCAGATAACTACCTATTGTTCAAGATGAGTATTTCTCAGCCCTTTAAGACTATACTCAGCAATAAACATAAGAGCTTCCCTCCTATGAAGGGAATGTTTTGAAATGTCAAAATAAATAAAATACCATGACTAGAACAAAATTAAAGCAATAGTAATTTAAGAATATTATCAAATTATACTTCCTCAAAAGTCTGACATGAACCCTCATCATGGGGGTATGCAAAGGGGTGTGAGTGTGAAGAGGGCAGGTGGTTATTAATAGTGATTCTTTTCTATTGACTACCCTTAATATAGAATTTCAGCTAAAATTTTTATTATATTAATGAATCTTGAGTGATGCAAAATTCTTAGGGAATGCTGAAGTTTAAAAGTAGCTGAAAAATTACCCTTTTAAGCACCCAAATTGTTTTTCTTTTTACTATTTTTGCTCGTTGGTTGAAAGAAGAAAGGATCACTCACTCATTACCTTTTGCAATAATATGATGAACATTAATATTTTTGATGAATTACAGCCATCATTATGAATTGATTCTACTCTGCTATGATACAGAGATTTTGGGTCACAGGGGTATTAAACCGTAACATAACAGTACACGTGGCGGTGTTTCTATAGTTCTTGTTTCTGTTTTTTTCCCCTAGTTTTTTTTTCTGTAGGTCCCCTTAATGCTAGACTGCCATCATCTTGACCCTTAAAGCTGGCCTTTGGTTTGGGAACCAGAGAGCAGTAGTAATAGTTATATTGTTGGAATGATAATAATAATAGTAATAATAGAAGTTACTATTTTTAAAGAAACATCTAAGCATTATATCCATTATTTCATTTAATTCTTACAATAATCCCATGAGGTGACAATTGTCATCCCATTTTACAGATGAGGAAAATGAGACTCAGAGAGATTCAGCAATTTGGCCAAAATTACTCAGATACTAAGATTTGAACCAAGGTTTTTCTAACTTTATGGCTCATAATTAGATAAGGCTCTCATAGGGTACACTGTGAAGTGTTATTACATGGACTTCGTAACATCTATTCTTGGCTACTCTGAGGCCTTTTTTTGCTTACTTCCTGATTCTTTACTGTGTTTTAGAAAACTGAGATTAGAATGTCATATCCATTTATAGATAGGTTATTTGGCAATGACTGTTACTGTGTGATGAAAATAATTTCCAAGATACATTTTCGACAACAGCCATGCTCACTGTAGATGATCCATAAAAACTGTGATTGGTAGATCTGGTTGATAATATTCCAAATGCTTTTTGAGTATCTCCGTGTCTAAAAGGAAAGAGGTTAATTGCATTCTGAATGTACTGTATGTGGGAAGAGCAAAGCTAAATTGTTCTTGAGCTTTTTATATTTCTTCTTATTCTACTATTAAGTAGCAATTACCTTTAAATTCTTCTTATCTTCAGACAAATATAAAATTCTCGACAATTAAAGGAAGCCCATTTAAACTTCTACACCATTTTTTTTAAATAGCAAACTAACACACATAATAAGATTGAGGAGGGAATGCATAACACCTTCCTTCTACTGTATTTAAAACCAATTTAAATCATCTTTTGAACCTTGCAGACAGCTACTGAGATTTCTCTGAAGGTACTCATTTTAAAAAGATTCCATTACAGTAAAACATTTTGTTATGTGCGCTGCTATCATGAGTGTTTTATTGCTAGACTGTGAAGTTTTTGTTTAGGATCTGGAAAGTCATTTCCTTGAAACTCAACACCTATTGTTCATTTTTCCTCTTGAGATCAGAATGTAACAGCTTTTATACAATAAGGGAAGTCACAGAAGTCCTACAGCTGAACTAAGTGGTAAATAATAGACTAAAAATAAAATGAGTACCAAAATTATACATCATGGGTGCTGAGATTAATTTAAATAATAGATAATTTAAATAATAGATATTATACAAATACTTCTCCTCTAGAGGTGAGGGTAAGTAATGTCAGCTTCTTTCTCACTGCAAAGGAATAATCAATTCAATTTTTGAGATTAGTGAGAAGTACACTGACATACTTTTGGGATGTCCTCTGTATTCTAATCAAATTAGTACTGCCCATGGGGACAGAGTAAAAAAAAGCCTGTGTACTCATAGCATAATAATATTTGCTTAAGACAAGATATTCTTAATAAGAATGATCCCAATCCAACACCTTCAATAGTAAAAGGGCCTTGTCAGTGGCAGCACATCAGAGCAACTACAGAAATATAATGCCAAGAATTCTAAATTCTATTACATTGTGGAGAAGGCTTTAGGGACAATCTTAACTTCATACTTAAATGTAAAGCCTGATCTCTGCCTTAGAACTGACACAAGGTATCCAATAAATCAGGGAGATTAGGAGGGCTGGCTTGACACTTAAAAAAGGTTTCTGGAATTTGCTGCTAGTTCCCATGGCTCACTTGTAACAACTGGTAAGTCCCACCTCTACTTTCTCTTAGGGTTCATATGAGCACCCATCAGAGTATGACCCTGAACTAAAACATCATTACTGTTGTCCCTGACAGCATGGAGGTGTGCTGGAATGCTCACCCACACACTGAGGGCTTTCAACAGTGTTTTTATAATGTTTACATACCACAGGTTTATAGAGGAGCAGGGGTCTCAACAGGCAGGCTGTTGTTTAAAGACATGGCCACACATATTTTATCAACACCAATGTTTGCATTCTTTGAGGATTTACAATGGATTACAGAACCTCCATTAGCCCTTCCTGAGGGAGCTATTAGTTTTCAGGAGATACGCAAGATCTAGGTATGTGGTTACTTTTCTTTCCTCTTGGGAGGTAGTAAGAAGCAGTATGAAACACTATTCATGAAGTATTCTTACAAAAAAAAAAATTGAATCTGAATCTACTCAAACCTTTAGATCTAACTTCCGATGTACAGAATATACTGGAGAGAGACAGGAACAAATTAAATGCCACCACAAGGAAGCAATCAGCCAAATCCATTCACTAGGACAAAACTAGGACAAAAGATTCAGTTGCTTCCACAAGTCAGTGGCATGCCAAAAAAGGGGGGTGGTGGTTGGTAAATGTTCCTGTTTAATAGAAACTTAACCAAATACAGTGAGTAGACCTGACTTGAATCCTAATTCAAACAAAACATATGTAAGAAGGCATACTTTTCCTTGACATTTGGGAGAATTTTCAAATACGATCACGGTATTAGATGATACTGAGGTATTCTTATTTATTCTGTTACCTGAGATAATACCATTGTGATTATGTAAGAAAGTACTGCTGTTGTTATTAATATTTGAGATGTATACTAAAATGACATGTCTAGAACTTGCTTTAAAACGATCCAGCCCTCTGCCCCCCCCAAAAGGTGAAGAAGAGGATTGATAAAACAATTACAGAAAAATAGTTACTGAAGTTGGGCGATGGGTATATGGGGGTTTCATTGTACTCCCTGCATTTGTGTATGTTTGAGAATTTTCATACTGAAATGTTATAAGTGAGAGAAAGAAGCAGAAAAAGAGAAGGAAGGAACTAGACATGGAAATTAAAGGGAGAAAAGGTTTGGAAAGTTGCTTTGCTTTGTTTAAACCAGACCCAGTGATTTATAAAGAAGATGAATTCCCATTTCAGGTAGGATATACACTTGTTCAGAGAACTCTAATACTATAATATTTTTTTATTAGAATAAATAATCCATAATAGAAAATGTAAAAAGAAAGCATTTAAAAACTTTGTTAGTCAAAGCAAGCCAAACCAACCCCATATATTAGATAACAAGATAATTTTCATACCCTGGTTTCATAAAAACCCTGCCAAAATGGATCTGGGCATGAAGATCAATGTCCAGCACCTGCTTGAGATAGTCCTGCAAATATGAAAAATAATCACTTTTACTTTCGAACATTCTAATGTCAGACTTTCAAACTTTAAATGAAACAAAATAAATTTGTAAGATTGAAATGAAAAGAAACACCTTATTTTAGTGAAGTTGATTTAAGACAAATATCCCTTCATTCCTCATTCATTTATTCATTCAGTAAATATTTACTGAGCACCTGTATATGTTGAGTATCAATCCATGTACAGGGAGATACAGCCTGGAGCAAAAGAAACAATGTCCCTTCCCTCATAAAAGGTACATTCTAATAGAAGTAGTTAGATAGTAAACCAAGCAACCACATTAACATATAAATCATTACTCGATAGGTTGTTGTCTCTCTTTTAAGACAGATTTTTACGTCTGAGAAAGGATGTTAATAAATATGACTTAAGTAGCTGTGCCTGGGCAGCGAAGCCACATGTATGCATCACACACTATTCTGTCTAATAACTTAAAATGATGCACATTCCTTGAGGAGGCACTTGGACATTTGCCCACAGATTACCAAATCTAAATAAGTCAACTAAAAATGTAGGGAGGGAGCTCTAAAACAGAAAGTCAAGGGTGTTTAATTGCTCCAACTTTATATTCTGCTATTACCAACACAACCAACCTAAGGTTATGACCAACCCAGAGCCATCTGACAAAACATGATCTTTGGAAAGGAAAGGCAATACTGCCTTGTAGTTGGTTTTGTAAACATAAAGAAAAAAATTGCAGTTTAAAAAGTTTCTCTTAAGTAATACAACCTCTTGGTCTATTACTGAGTTTCCTGCTCACTAATCCAAGATTCTAGTAACCCACTAAAATTTTAAATATTTCACAAGTTATGGGACACTTTTATTTTTTTATTATTTTTTTTGCGGTACGCGGGCCTCTCACTGTTGTGGTCTCTCCCGTTGCGGAGCACAGGCTCCAGACGCGCAGGCTCAGCAGCCATGGCTCACGGGCCCAGCCGTTCCGCGGCACGTGGGATCTTCCCGGACCGGGGCACGAAGCCGTATCCCCTGCATCGGCAGGCGGACTCTCAACCACTGCGCCACCAGGGAAGCCCGGGACACTTTATTTTTAAAAGCTGTTTCCTTCTATCTCCACAGCCTCAGCCAACATCATCTCACCTGAATTACTGAAATAGGTCTCTCTGCCAACACTCCTGCCCTCCTCCAATTTATTCCCGCCACAGTAGTGAGAGAGGCCTCCTGGAAGCAAATCTGATCAAATCAATATATAATACTCAATAACTTCCTGGTTTCCAGAAACAAGCCTCAGCTTTTAAATATCATAGCTAAGATTCTTGTATTTTCTAGTCCCCTTTTGCCAATCATTGCTCTTATCAGGCAATCCTTTTCCCACCAGCCCGATTCCTCTTCCTTAATCTCTCTCTCTCTACATTCCAGCAGGACTATATTGCTGTCAGTTTTTACACTTTCTTGCCTCAAATCTTTGAAAATGTTCTTCCTTCCGTTTAGAAAACTCTTTCTTTCCACCCTCCTCTCTCTCAATCTCTGAGATGACTCTCAATCTCAGTCATCTTCTCAGCCTCCCCTGAATTCCCAGGGCTGGATAGTAGATTGATTAGTGTTTATTTTTAGGTTATATTATTAGATGCAATAATTTAGAATTTACTTGATGAACTGATCCATGTACATATATGAATAGGAAATGTCCCGCCACCTAATATCTAGTAATCCTTTTTATCTTAATTTTCTCTGATATCAAGAGAGTCATACCAGCTCTTTCCTTGTAACATTTTTCTCATCTTTTACTTGCAATGAGCTGTGTCCTTATATTTAAGGTGGGTCTCTGATAAGCATCATGCAATTTGTTGTTTTTTAAAATCCAGAATGACAATTTTTAATTGGAGGACTCAGTCCATTTACACCTAATATAATTATTGCTATATTTGGGGTTTAAAACTATTGCCCTCCTATTCATTACCTATTTGTCACTTTTGTTTTTATTTCTTTTTCTTCTTTCATGTCTTCTTCCAATTCACCAAAATTTTTTGTCATTTAATTTTTTTTCTTCTATTTGTTAGTTACACATTCTCTTATTATTTTAGTGGTTATTTTAGAGATTACAACATGCATTCTTAACTTACTACAATCTATCATAATTTGGTATTTTTATCACTTCCCAATGTAAGAACTTTAAAACATGTTAACTCCATCCATTCCTCTTTCCTTTTTGTGCTATCATATACTCTATATACATTATAAATATGTGTGTGTGTATATATATAACTATTATATATATACATTCTACATATACTATACAAACAATATATACTCTATATATTCAATATATATTTATATACATTTAAACCTCAAGATAACAATTCATTTACATTTACCCACATATTAACCCTTTCCTTTGCTCTTTAGTCCTTTCTACATTTTCATGCTTCCATAATCTTTCCACCTGAAAAACTCCCTTTAGGATAGGTCTGTTCAGTTTTTATCTAGTTCAGTTCCACACTAGCTTTTATTTTCTTTCAGCATTTTACAAATGCCATTCCATTGTTCTCTCTCTTTTATGTTTTAGAAGTTCTGTTTTGAACACATTGATTTTGTTTTTATTTTTTTAATATTTTATTTTATTTTGGCTGTGTCGCGTCTTCATTGTGGCATGTGGGATTCTCTCTAGTTGTGGTGTGCAGGTTTTCTCTCTCTAGTTGTGGTGTGCGGGCTCCAGGGTGCATGGGGTATGTAGTTTGCGGCACATGGACTCTCTTGTTGAGGCGTGCAAGCTCAGTAGTTGTGGTGCGTGGGCTTAGTTGTCCTGCAGCATGTGAGATCTCAGTTCCCCGACCAGGGATTGAACCTGTGTCCCCTGCATTGGAAGGCAGATTCTCTACCACTGGACCACCAGGGAAGTCCCTCCATTGTTTTCTGAGTTCCATAATTTCTGTTTAAATCATTTCTGTTAGTTCTATTTTTGGTCCTTTGAAGGTAACATGTCCTTCTGGTAAGATGTTTCTCTTTGTCCTTGGTTTTCAGTAGTTTTGCTATGACTACCTACGTATGGTTTCTTTGTATTTATCCTGCTTGAGATTAGCAGAACTCCTTGAATATCTGGCTTTATGTCTTTTATTAGTTTTGGAAAACTCTCTGCCAGTATCTCTTAAATATTGCTTTTGTTCATTCTCTCCTTTCCTTTTGGGACTCCAGTTACACATATGTTACACCTTTCACCAAATCCCATATGTCTTTTATGTTCTTTTCCATATTTTTTCCAAATTTTCGTTTAGTTTTTATAAATAGATTCTAATTTTCTAGTGAAATTCTTTGTCATTTCTTTTTCTTAAACACATTAATTACAGTTTTTAAAAGTCCATATGAGGCAATATAAATGTCAGGACCATTTTTAGGGTTGTACTATCTTGTTTTCCCTTCTAAAGTTTTAGTTATTTTGTGCTATTTCTGGTAAAGTCCAAACATTATATATGAAAAAAATTCAGAGGTTTTGAATGATGATCTATTCCTCCAGAAAGAATTTAATTTCTTCTGGCAGCTTAACTAAGATTACCTTGATATAATCAGAGACTGAGATAATTTGAGGCTCAATTGCAGTCTTTGTGAAGACTGCTTTTTTTTCCAGTTTGTCCTTATTCTTAGATCACGGCACTTCAAGGGTTTAAACTGAAAGCCTGAGGTATTTGCCAGGGTCCCTCCTCCATGGCAGGTCTTGAACTCTTAAGACTTTTGAAAACTCTGCTTATTTTCTTAGCCTTTTAGCTATTCTGTTATGCTTAGATTCTTGACCTCTTGACCATTACATCATCCCCTGTCCCTCCTGGCTTAGGAGTTAGTAAATGCCTTGAGGAAATATATGGTGAAGAATTCCAGTTCAGCCTCTCTGTGTTTCACTTTTCTCTGAGATCTTGGTGCCTTGAATCCCATCTGTCTTGGTTGTTCTCTTTGGACACCTTTTTCTTATTCTTTAAAAAAATTTACATAGCTTTTATCTATTTATTTTTAATAAATTTATTTATTTATTTATTTTTGGCTGTGTTGGGTCTTTGTTGCTGTGCACAGGCTTTCTCTAGTTGCAGCGAGTGGGGGCTACTCTTTGTTGCGGTGGGCTGACTTATTGCGATGGCTTCTCTTGTTGCGGAGCATGGGCTCTAGGCACGTGGGCTTCTGTAGTTGTGGCACGGGGGCTCAGTAGTTGTGGTGCACGGTCTTAGTTGCTCCGCGGCATGTGGGATCTTCCTGGACCAGGGCTCGAACCCGTGTCCCCTGCATTGGCAGGCAGATTATTAACCACTGTGCCACCATAGCTTTTATAGTTGTCCTTGGTGGGAGAGTTGGTCCAAATAAGCCACTCCATCATAGTATAAGCAGAAATCTCCAGGCCTTTCTTATGTGTTCTTATAGTACTATGTCCTCCTGACATCATACACTTAAGTAATACTGCAGTTGCCTGATAACAGATATGTATCCTTTATTGTACTATAAAGTTTGTGAGATCAGAAACCCTCTGTATATATATATAATGAGTCCATGGTGATTAGCACATGACTTTCATTCATTCATTTGCTAGTTCAACAAATATTTTTGAGTGCCTACTATGTATGAGGAATTCTATTTGTGCTAGAGATTTAATACTGAACAAGATACATATGGTCCCTGACACAAGGATGTCCTGTTATAGTTTACTGGAGGAGGAGGAGACAGCCTAAAATAAAACAACAAATAAAATAACTATAAAGTGTGGTACATGCTATGAAGGAAAAAAGCAGGTGCTGGGATAGGGAATAACGGTATGAGGTGGAGAATAAGGAAAGGCCACTTTAAAAGAGGTGGTGAGGATGAGAAGGACTCAGCCATGAGAAGTGTGGAGGGATGAGAATTCCAGACAGAGGAAAGTATATATACAAAACCTTCAAGAGCAGTAAAGAGTGTGTCTAGAACTGAAAAGACAATGGAAGGTAGTGAATGAATAGGAAAGAGGCATAAGGGGAGGTTGGAGAGACAGGCAGAGGCCACACATGCAGGGCCTTATGGGTAATGATACAGAATTTGGAAAGCATATATGCTCACTACATACTTGTTAAATGAATGAAAGTATTTTATTTTTCTTGAAAAAAAAGCATTTCTGTTGTAAAAATGCGCCTTTTCATTCTTTCTGAATATGAAGAAATGCTTCATGTTTCTTGTGATGGAAAGCTTGTACCAGACATAGCAATAAAAGCTGAGAATCATCACTGTTCTTAAGTTTTTGTCTACCTATAGAAGCAGGAAGGACCTCTGTCTGATGTTCTGAAAGCTAGATCCAGATAGGAAGAAGAAACACGAATGGATGACGGAGACAGGTCTTTCCCTCAACTCAAGTAAGAACAAACAATGTCAGATAAATTATGAAAGACTTTGAAATGGGCAAAAAAGATTATTGGATATCCAAACAACCTTCTGGGTTATTTGTGCCTTTCATTGTCTTTGTGCTATTTTATAAAAATTAAGCTGTAGAAAACTGATGGTGAACATGATTAGTATCCAAAGAAATGCAAATTAATTCTGTCGGTGGCGGTGTAATTGATTATTCTCCTGTGGATATAGAACAGTTCTGCATCCATTAGCAGACTGATTTCAGCATTTCTGATTACCTATAGGTGTCTCTGTTCTTTGAATTCTTAGAACCAGTTGCAACATCTTACTGGTTCCCTCATTAATTAATGAGTTAAATAAAATCATTGACACATGTTCATTTTATAAAATAAAAAAATATATGAGATTCATGATTTTATCTTTAAAAAACTATACCTTAACAATTCTGAAGGCTCCACTGAGATGCCGTATTGATTTATCTGACAAAACCAAGTAAACTCAATTGCCAGAAAAGTGCATTTTATGGGTGGCTTAAACCTGCATACATCATTCTTTGGTTTCTGGAGTGTATGCCAAGTAGTAATAAAACCTGAAATCTGCTAACTTTGGGTTTCTCTATTTTTGCCTCCTCTATTAATTTTGGTTCTATGCATGGCCAATAAGGTATTCCCCTTTGTAGCATCAATGATTGAGAATTCGGTTTTATGGTCTGACCATTTGGTGATTCCTATAAATGGGTGATTGAAATCTATTCTCTGTTAGGTACGAGAAGATAGAGAATCTGGTTTGTTAGTCTTTCTTGTTTGTTTGTCTGTCATTTTGAGCCTAAACCAATTAAGAATTTTGTGACCTCTAGGAAGGAAAATAGCTCTTTATTTGTAGACTAATTTTGTTTGTTTGTTTGTTTCTGTGTTTACTCTTAATCTGTGGTTGAAGTTGTACAGCTGAAGCTGTATTTTGAAAAAAAAATTTATTTATTTATTTATTTGGCTGCGTCGGGTCTTAGTTGTAGCGCTCGGGATTTTCATTGCGGCAAGTGGGCTCTTCATTGCGGTGTGTGGGTTTCTCTCTAGTTGTGGCATGCAGGCTCTAGAGCATGCAGGCTCAGTGGTTGCAGCATGTGGGCTCTCTTGTTGTGGCACACAGGCTCTCTAGTTGCGGCACACAGGCTTAGTTGCCCTGCGGCATATGGGATCTTAGTTTCCCGACCAGGGATCAAACCTACGTCCCCTGCATTGGAAGGCGGATTCTTAACCACTGGACCACGAGGGAAGTCCCTGAAGCTGTATATTCTTTATGTGGTTGTGTGTCTATGTGTCTGTGATCCAGGGAAGGCATTTATCTTGTTTTGTGAGTGTGAAATGTTTTCCTATTTCTGGAGGGTATTCATAAATTATATGCCTGTGAGACCACCATGCACAGTGGGCCTTCCTCGGAGTATGCTGCAGATTCAGGGTGTCCCCTACCCTGGCTCTCTCCATTTGAATTTGAATGTGATGGAGGTGTTGCAGGGGAAACACAAGAGCCTCTCATCCCCAGCTCTCTGGTTTAGCAGGACACGAAGAGAAGAGCCCTGATCTTAGGCCCACAATAAAGTTTGCTTTGCCAACGGGGAGAAAAACGAACACACCGAAACACTTCTAATGTCTCTTAAATTAAAGATACTCTATTCTGATTCATTTAGAAAGATAAGTACTTACATAAATAGAATATTCCTAAAGTTTCCAGATAATAAGAAAATTTATCTTATACTATTTTAAATATGCTGCACTAAAAAAAATTCTTCTTATAATTTTAAGAATAAAGTTCACATAGCTAAGGTAAATCTCTGGCAAATGAGACTAGCTTAATTATTTTGGTTAATAAGCAAACCCAGCCATGTTCTTTCTCTTATCAGTGTTAAGTAGGAAAATACATTTTATTTTGCTTGGGTTTGTTTTTTCCTAAAATTATATAGGTTACTCATCAAAGAGTCTAACGCTATTCTTATATAATACTTAAGATTGTGAAAAATTTAAAATTTGGTTCAATGAAATAGAATCATTATTCTGACAAACTTTTAATTTCAATAGTAATTATGTTTGTAGAATGTCAGCTTGAAAATAATTTTCAAGGTTTTTAAGTAATTTAAAATCTTGAACAGTTATTAAATTGATTAATTAATGAATAATCATGAGATACCTTGATTTCTAAGTACAATAGGATACTCGATCACTGCTTACTAAGCATGACTTTTAGTTAATACATTATACTTTGCTTCTTATTTTAATATGCCATAGAGAGGATATATCTTTGGGTCGTGTTAATGAGTATGTTTTCATTTTTGCTACATTAAGAAGGTACAAAGGGGATGTGTGTGGCTGTACAAAGTTGTATTCTGTGTTTATGAACTTTGCTAGTCCGCTAAAATGCTTACATATGATTTGTCAATAATTGATGCCCCCTAATTTTTGCTGTGAAATAGAAATTAGTGATTTTCTTAAACATTATAATAAATATGGGTGGTTGCAATTATGTTAGAAGTAATCATGACAGACAAGTAAACTATGCATATTCTTTCACTTTTCAGGAAAAAAAAATATTTTAAAAAAAGTCCAGTACTCAAAATACTTGGTCTCAGGACCCTTTACATGCTCTTAAATTAAAATCCATTAAGGATCCCTAGAGCTTTTGTTATGTGGGTTATGTCTATCGATATTTACTGTATTAGAAGTTAAAACTAAGAATTTAAGAATATTTATTTGTTGGTTCATTTGTAAACAGCAGTGATGAAGCTATTTCATGTTAACATAAGTAACTTATTGTTTATACATTGTTTTATAATTTAAAAAATCTCTTTAATGTTCAGCTTAATAGAAGTCAGGTGGATTCTCTTATTTGCTTCCATATTCAGTCTGATGAGATATTATAGATCATACAGTCACTGGAAAAACTCACTATACAGTCATGAGAGAAGGCAAATAAAAAAGTCAAATAAAGTCTTAGTTTTATTATGAGAATAGATTTAACCTTGCAGACCCACTTAAAGAGTCTCCAGGACCCTCTTTGGTCTGGAGACCACTCTTAGTTCTAAAGTAAAGTGTCAGTTTGTTCCAACATATAAAAAAAGCATAATAAAGGACAAAACTCTGAAAATGACTTTGATTTGCCTTGGTTTAATTACCTGTGTTTGAAATGAAGCTGAGAAATATATTAAAATTTTAGTAAGTTCACTCAGTTTTGATGAGCTTACTTCTATGCTTTACTGATTAATGCTTTCCCTATGATATGTAAGGTTATTCTTTTTGTGTAATATGCCTTTTTGTTTACTTTGTCTTTGATTATTTAAGGAAATAAAAAAGTATAGAACAAAGGTTCCTAATTTATGAATGAGCCAATATTATTTATGATCATGTTACCTTCTATGCTTGTTTTCAAATATTTTATTGTTGCTTTGAAAAATTAGGTAACCAAGTATGTTTCTTAGGTAGCTATGATCCTATCTTAATCAGGTGCCCAATTTTTTTTTTTTTTTTGACAACTCTTTTTTGCCTTCTAAAGATCAGATCTAAATTTAGGAAAAAAAATTTTTTTCAGAATATCTTCAACGCCTAAGACTATGTTTGAAATTTCCTAGAGGGCCCCTAGAAAGTCACGAAGGTTTGTTCTTTCATCTTATAAAAAGAGAAATTAGAAATAGTTAGGTTTGTTTGATATGTTACCGTTACAGGAGTTTCAGAGGAAGGGAGTTACTGTTACATCTGAGAAGAAAGGCTCACTGTGCTCTAGGTTAGGTTTATGCAGGTAAAATGTCATTAATATAATGTTTCAGAAATTGTATGCTTTATGGGAAGTGTCTGGAGATTTGACAATGCCCTTGCTGTTCATAATATGTTTTCACCCTCAGGGGAAACACTGACCAAAACTTTTATGAAATAGTTATCTACTGTATACCAATAGAGAATCTCACTTATCTTCTAATATTATTGGTTACAGTAATAAATTAAGCACAGGTATTAAATATCTACTAGCTAAGGAAAGCCTCTGTTTTACTTTGATGCTGGCCTGAAGGCTCTGCTATATAAGCTACAGTAAATAGTTTGTGTCTGCAACAAAGACAGACTCAGAGCACTAGGGAAAAGGACAATCATAGGTATTTTGAACTATTGATGCTTCAAAGAATAGTCTCTAGGGTACAGGCTGCTGAGGTGATATAGCTTAGATAACTTTTGTACAGTACCAGTGGACTGAGTCAGGAATCCCAGGACTCTTTAGAATGAAAACAGATGGTTTCAAGAAAGCAGACTGCTAACCCAAGATCTAGCAGAACAAGAAAACCATGGGACTAAATGAAATGTTAAGGGAAATAAAAAATATTTTAACAAATTATTTATTTGGAATATTGTTCATTAGTTTTAATATTCTATTGCTATATGGCTGTAGATGTGTAAAACAAACTCAAGGAGACCTATATGGTTAATTAATACTTTTGTTGCTAAATAATCAGGGCAAACCTATGAGACCAGTCCTTTTCTGTGATCAGTAATGATCTTTGTGATTATTTTGATCATATGGTGTGGGGGAGACACTGTTAGGAAAAATTAAGAGACCTTGAAATAGGAAGACACAATTATTTGATGTCCAGTCTAGCGTATCCTTATCGATTATCTACACGTTTCATTGTCTTTGAGCTATTTTACAATTCTGTAGGTGGTGGAAAATTTATAGTAATGCACACAATTCTTTAGTTTTTAGGGCAGAAAGCAGATACTGTTTACCTGAAACTTTTGGTGTTTTATAAAAATGAAAACTCTTTGCAAAGGCTATGTGAAACAGGAGGAGGTGGGGGTGGGGAGAGATTTTGAGGGAAGCAACTATGGAAGAGTCATTTCTCCTTGGCTGAGAAGAGGATAGAGGTCTGTGGGTCCCACAAGCAGCAGGGGCCCCTTTCCTCTGCCCTAAGACTCCCAGTCTCCCCATAATCCCAGTGCTATTAGCATGGCCCAAAAGAACAAAGATCTGAGATCTAATGGCATGACAAGGACACTCTAGATGTGTCCAGCGAAGACTGGTGACCAGATGTGTCTCCCTGATGCTCTGTTGCCTCTTAAGCCCCTCCCAGTTCTTTGGCATAATTTTTGGAGGCAATTAGTCCTATAGTGGCTTAAATAAAATTTCCTGCCAGTTCTGTAGCATAGGTACTCACAGTAGAATTTAAGTTGAATCACATAAATAAATTTCTTGTGTACCTGAGTTTCTGCACTTAAAATTCATGCGTGCTACATAATGCTTCTGGATCTTTCCTTGACTAACTTCCCTGTCTTTTCAGTGACTGGTTTTCAGGCTCTGCCCTTGGGCTGAAGCAGATGTTCTCTCTCTTACACTTTTCTTTCTTTCTGCTACTGAGGTACACTGGAATTCTTTTGGGGACTAGAATTTGCAGGCTGGCAGGAGTTTGCTGCATTGATGCTTTCTCTCTTTCTTCCTGGTTCTTCTTTCATATGATTCCCCCTCAAGGAGTTAGGAAGGACAATTATTAGCTCCTGTGGAATACTCTGGGATGCCCAGTTCCTAAAAATCTCCTTCCTAGTAAATTAAAGGTTCAGTGTAAGTATCTTACCACACAGAGTAAAAAAAGAAAACCAATATGCTTTACTATATTGGCTGTTGACCTGTGAGCAAATCCCTGGGATAAATGACATCTTTGTTAGCACTAATAAAGAAGGTTAAGGTCCAGAAGTGTTCTGTTCTTACCATAATTGAGCCACAATTGCCAAGCCTATGTAAGCTATAAGCTTGTTGCCTCTTCAGAAGTACTGGAAAAGCAAACTTCTGGTCTGCCAAATAGGTACTGTCCCATAATTAAGTTCATTAGCAACCAAGATAAGTTTTATATGAAATACTCCCTGGAAATAAGAAATTTAAAATTTAAGTACTCTTAACTTCAGGGTTTGCCCTTGTGATGCTCAGAGCACATCAGGCAGTTTGATGGTAATGATAACAGACATGTTGCAAATTATTTTGTAGCTTTGCTACAATGCAGACCTCAGCCTAGCCTTTGTGATCTTGGGAGAGGACTGCAGCAATCTGCTCTACCCAGGGCTCAAGACCTCTAGGAGACTTTGAGGGAAGACTGACCCGGCAATCTGTCTGCTATGAAGACAATACCTATCTACAGTTTAACACCTTCACTCCTGGATTTAATTTGAGATGGTAAGCTCTCTGACTTATCTGCACTGCATACCTTTTAGAATGCCCAGAAATTTCTGAAGCCCTGTGGACTTTCAGCTTTGTGGGAGTCTGGTTATGGATACCAGATGACTACCACACCACTGTTAATCAACTGCGTACTTCATGAACCTCATTTTTTCATACCTTTTCCCCCATGGACACACCCCCTGATGTGATGATGACATCAGCACGACTGATACCCTCATTCAAGGCATTGAGTAAGTCATCTGGGCTGGAAAAAAAATAAAGACAAATAAATTAACACACAAGGAAAAGATTTTAAATATAGTGCCAACTAAAAACTAGACCACCTATTCAACGAGTAGGCATTAACATGAGTACAGCACAAAAGTCTGTATGAAGTGGGAATCAAAAAGGTCTCTGCACAGTAAAAGCATAACTCATTGTGGAGAAAGAAACTTGTAAGTGTGGAAATAGTAGTTACTGGTACTTTCACAGGCTTTTTACTCAAAAAGGCAGTATAATGAGGGGAGACAGTGAGGTGTGGATAGGCTGCCTAACCATCCCAGTTTGCCTAGGAATATCCCAGATGTAGTGCTGAAAGTTACATTTCCTAGGAAATTTCAGGCACACCAGGACAGTTGATCGCCCTAGGTGTTGGAGACTTAGGACTCTTTAGAGGGAATATGACTTAATTTAGTTAGGCCTTGAGAAATGGGCTGAATTTTTACAGGTGGGAAGGAATGGGAAAGGGCCTTGTAAGCAAGAGGATCGGACTGTGATGAAGCCTGTGGTGTTCTCGATGAATGGGGAAAATGAACTGCTTGAGTGAGGGACCTGACTTGGAATGGCTGGGATAGGTAGTGTAGGGCATGATTTTGGAGGGCTCTCAAGGTCAAGAATTTGAACTTCATCTAATGGGAAAAGGGTGGGGGGGGTCCCTAAAAATATAAAGAGCCAGTAGGTGTTTATTGGGGAAAAGGTAGAGAAAAAAAGAACAAGGAAGGCAGAGACAGTATGAGATATTTTGAGAGGATAAAGGGACAGGGTGAATGTTAGGGATTGAAACTAGTGAGATTCCTGACAGTCAACTGAAAAGACAAGTGCACCAGGCCCTCTGATTGTACAGATGGAAGGCCTGGGAGGAAGGATGGCGTGAAATCAACAGTCTTATCCTATTGATGTTAGAAGGGTTGCAAAGGCCTAACTTGAGATTAATCAAGTGAGAAAAAAACAAAATGCCAACCATCAGGGTTTCTGGAGGGACAGGAAATCAGGCAATAGCTGAAAGGGACTGTTTAGTCACAATTTTAAATGCATACAAAGCTACTGGGCAATGTGCACTGCACTTGCATTTACCTTCAAATGATGGAGTACAGAAAAGGTGCCTTTTGAGGAATATTTGTTCAGCCTAAACCCTTGTTTTCTAAGAACTTTTTACCCTGTGGAGAAGGGAGGTATTTCCCTTTCTCCTCCATAGACATCTAACATGTACATTTAAAAAGGGAACAATCCTGGCTTCTGATGCTCTAGTTCTTGTTTTTAGTCCTTCCTGAGGCATATTCTTGGTCTTGTGCTCCAGGAGACAACTCTTCCCATAAATCCCCCCCCTTTGCTTAAACTAGAATCAGCAGGTTTTTGTTAACTTGAAATCAAATGATGTCTCAATGGGATAGCATATGTTCTCCCAAATCTCTCATGGTAGTGAAGTTTGTTCATATCCTTTTCCCTTGATGCACTATTTCATGGGAGGATGAGGAGGAGGGAGAGGAGATGAAGGAGGAGGAGGAAGAGAGGAAAAGGAGGAGGAGGAGGAGATTTGTAACTAGCACAAATTTTATCCAGGGGTGACAGAGGTAAGGAGAGGAACTTGAGATCTACCCGAGAGGCTCTTCAGGAGACAAAGTTGGGAGGTGGCACATTACAGAGATTAAGAGTGTGAACTCTGGAGTCAGACTGCCTGAGTTTAAATCCTGGTGCTACTACCTGCTAGATATAGAACCTTGGACAAGTTGCTAAACCTTTCTTTGCCTTAGTTTTCCATCTGTAAGGTAGGGATAGTATAGGGTTGTTATGTGGGTTAAGTAACATAATATATATAAGTTTGTGGGATAGTACCTGGTACAAACTGAGTTTATAAGGAAGGTTGGTTGTTGTTGTTATTACTGTGGTACTGACAAAAGTTATCATACAAACCTAACAACCTGGCAGAGTTCAACTTTAGCATATTTGACTGTTTTTATTTAGGAGAATATCTATGACTAACACAGAAGAAAATCATAGATTGGACCTCAAATACATTCACAGAACTGTATGTGAAAAGTCCAAAGGGCTGAATAAATAAGCTAGGCCTGGTTCCAGCCTGAATAGTTCCATTTACTATTAGGTTCTCTTACTGACTCTAGATAAAATTCTCCTGCTCCTCAAGCACTGGCCTGTCCATGAGTGTACCAGAGGTTGTTTGGCTTTGGTGAGCAAGTTCCCAAGGAGACAACAATAAAAGTTTGAAAAATGGCTCACATGAGGTTCAATCTATAACACAGAGATCCTTTGAAATCATCCAGTTAATTGCTTATGCAGCCAAAAAGATACCCAGGTATTCAATGAAGGTAGGATCTATGTGTAAAACATTAAAAAAACAAACAAACTTAAAAAGAAATCCCTGACATGAATTTTGAACCTAATTTGGTTGGGCAAACATCTTGGAAGAATTATATTAAAAAATGGGTGTATTTTTGAACTATGTATTTTGAACAGATTTTTCATCAATCTTTTTCATTTAGCTTTAGGAAAAAAGATAACAAATTATTCTTTTGTACTGCAATACTATAAGATATGTATGTGATGGATTCCTGATCACTGCATGCCCAGCACTCTGGTCCCCTTGCCTTGCTGAATCATTAAGCTGAGCCAATGGTTGGCCTATGGAGTAAATGGGAAAAACATCACAAACACAGGGTGATGTGGGATGTGATTCAGGTGAAGGGACAATGACTATTATCAACACAACATATAATTCTGTGTTAGTATAAGAGACATTTGCTAATTCTACCAATCTTACAGTATTTAATTTATAGCTTGTCAACTCTACAGGATTATGGCAAAGTCATTGGAAACAAAGCAGCAGTGACATACACATCAACATCTTTGTAGGTGGGTAAAGTTCCTGGGATAGGCTAGCTGATGGCTGCAAATAAACATACTTTTCAGTGATTTTTTTTCCCCCTTATTCCTTGTTTTCATATTATCTGGGAAAGACTTTTTCCTATTTTGTAAAACTGCAGAGTCATCAACTCTTCACATGATATTTTCTAACTTGCAGAAATAAACTAAAAGGAATTTTATATCAAGCAAGTCTTTACTGTAATTTATTATGTTTCAAAGAATACACTCAATGCTGCTTTCTTCTCTGTGGCTGATGGATTCACAAAATCACCAAATCTTAAAATTGGAAAGGTCTTTGGGGGTCATTGTGTTCAGTAGCAGAGCTGGGAGCATTCTTTGGGGCTTGCCCTTCTCTATCTCCCTCTGCCCATCTCTTTAACTCTACTTTCAGTTGCATACTTCTGGTGTGTGGGACCTAGTAAGAGATTATAGCTTACAGGGACAGGGACCAATGTATGGCAACTGTCAGAGGATTTGTAACTTCACTTATACTGCATGATATAACTCCATTTATTATTTCACAATAAATCTCTGAGGTAGATTGAACAGTATGATTATGCCTATTTTACAGAAAAGGAAAGTGATATTCAGAGAGGCAAAGTAGCATATTAAAGGCTAGGCGGAGCAGTAAGTGGCAGAGCTAGGACTAGAACCTCTGTTTCCTTGTCGAGTGCCTAAGCAGAGTGACTGTCTAGTTTTTTCAGGCATATGATATGTCATACAAGGAAAACTCTCATGAGAATGGACCGTTATGCAAAAGCATAAAACAGAGGATGCTAAGGCAGCAGGAGAAGATCTGTCTGGGATGACAAGAAAAGTGCATCTGTGAACATGTTAGTTCTGCGGAATGAAACAAACATAGTTCTGAATCCTATATTCAGATGAAAACTAAATAAGATTTTGATTAAACATAACTTAGGGCTTGCTCACAAGTCATAAATTTGCTCTCTTTTTTTTGTTATTCATATTTTAAATGATGAAATATTTCTCACATAAGATAACAGTATAACACCCATGTATCCATCTCTCAGATTTGACAAATGCTAATATTTTCCCATATTTATTTCATATTCCATCCCCCCAACCTTTTTATTTTTAAGAACTAAAAACTGAGTTTGCTTCTAAGACTAAGAGATTACTCTGAATAATGATAAAAAATAGGTAGCAAGGATTATAATCATGGATATTATAGTAGGATAAAAATAATTATGATTTTCTCAGTTTTGTTAAATAGAGAGCATAGCATATTAATTTTCGCAACGATAGGAGAGTAAAATGAAAACATAATATGACCTTATATGTCTTATATATGACATTACTTCCTATATATAAGATCAGTTGATATTTAAGAAATAAAATTAATGACAATAATTCTCTTGTTTTAAAAGAACAATACACTGTCACACTTATGTGTTAATTTTACAACTCTATGATGTAGGCAGGGCAAGAGAGGTCAATGAAATTCACAGAGGTAGTGACAGGTTCAAGGTCACCTATGTTCACTCTACTATTCTTTTAAACTACAGTAGTATTCACACTGTGAAAGACACTTTGTTATATACATCGTCAGAAAAGTTATTTATCATTTTTATCTAAGTATATAAATATTATTTGTGTATGCCAAATAGTGACGATCAAAAACCAATAACTTGTATTTTTTACATTTGAAATATCTTCTCACCATTGCCACTCGAAGGGATATTCAATTAAGCAGATTAGTAAGTTTTCTAGGTATATACCAGTAGCTTCCCTTTTCTCAAAGAACAGCAGATCTTAAAGGGATATTGTGATATCATTTAATTCTTTCTTCATTAAAAACTGCAGTTTTAATTAGATTTGAAAGGTGATTAACCATTTCTTTAAAGATAAATCTAATACTAGCATTAATCTTGATTTACTAACACTTTCTATCCATTTTCACTTGAAATAAGTACCTACCCATGGTTCTCTGAGAGTACCAATATTAGATGAAAACATTCTATAAGAGCATTGATTTAGTGCTAAATGCTAGAAATATAAGTACTCGGTGACAGAAAACAGAACTGTCAACTGAAGCCTGAGTGTGTCAGGGCCTAGAATCCAGTTTTGTCTCTACCGCTGAGATGACTTTGAAAAATGAACATCATTTCTTGGGGTCTCATTATCCTTATCTGTAAAATGAGAACATTTGGACTAGGTCCTTTCCATGTCTAACATTCACTGATTTAAAGCACTAGAAGCTGATTGGGATGCAGTTTAAGCACAAAGGTATTATTTTTAAGTTGACCCAGAAGTCTACTTAAAAAATACTAAGACTGCCCTATCCCTAACAACTGGGAAAGCCCAAACCTTCATAACTAAATGTCCAGGAAGCACAGCAGCTTCAATAGAAGACTGGCAGCTTGCTATTGCTGCTTTGCCAATTCAGGAGTTGTGACTTCCATGCCTTTTACCACTCTGATGCTCTTTTCCACTATAACTACATTCCTGTCAGGTCTATGGCACCCTAGCAGCTTCTTGAGGGCTGAGGGTGAATACAACTCTCAGTAGGTAAAGGAAAATACCAGCAATTTAAGCTGCCAGCAACTGGAGGGTGGAAGAATAAGAACGATAGTTAGGATGGCTCTTAGTGAAATCAACATGTTGGGGGAAATAGATAATTTTAACAACAACAAAAACAACACACAACTAAAGCACTAATGGAGATTCATTTACAACCTTAAAAGGATGTTCTGGAACAAAAAATATAATTTTCAAAATTTAAAATTTAGTAGATGAAGGTGAATATAGTCTCTGTTGAAACTCAATTAGTGGCATGGAAAACCAAGTAGTAGAAATGTCTCAAAGAAATGTACAAAAATATAACATGACACAAGTCATGCAGGAGATGATAAGAAATTTGGAAGACACAGCAAGACACTGACATATTATTAATAGGAATCCCATACGGGAAAAAAGGAACTGATAGAGGGGGAAAATAGAGGAAAATTTCATTTATTTGTAATGACTTGGGCTTGGAGATTGAAAAGATTTACTAAGTTCCAGGTAAGACTGACAAAAAATTATAAACCTAAAAATGTCCTGGTTAAATTTTATAATTTCAAGGATAAAGAGAATATCTTACAAGCTGTCAGACAGAAAGATTAAATTTACTAACAAAGAAAATAAGAATACTGGTTTTGGACTTCTTACCTACAATACTAAAAACTATAAAACAGTAGATTAATATCAACATACTCTGAGAAAAAGGGCTTGCAACCCCCAAATCCTATATCCAGTCAGACACCACTCACCTGTCAGGACAGAAGAATAATATTTGTGAAAATGTAAAAATTTAGACAATAAATCAACAAGTAATATTCTGGAAAAATGACTCTAAATGAAAAAAACTAACCAGATCGGAGACCTCAAGATAGGGGAAGATGAAGAGTAGAGAAAACACTAGTAAAATACACACACATTTATAAACTATATAACTAAATTTAAATGAATAACAATCAAATAAACTGGGGGATTATAATATATGTACTAAACACGGATTTCCCAGAAGTTGTAGAGACATACTGCAAGAGAAAACTTAGTAATAGTCTAGGTTTAAAAGCATTATCTCAGCAATGCCTAAAAGTTGAGGGAGTGGGAGGAGATGGGAGAAGTAAAAGTGTTCTCAAAGTCTCATTGGTGTAGGATGTGCACGGACGAAACGGGAAGGCCTTGTAGGAGGGATATAGTGAGCACCTTTTAAAAATATAATAGTGGAGAAATGAATATTTGATTATTAGTATCAGAAATTAGAAGGAAAGCATGAGGGGGATGGTAGAGTACAGCACACCTTCCAAAATAATGAGTGAAAGGGAACAAATAGCACCTGGATCAAACCAATAATAGGGAAAAGGACAAAGAAGAAATAACAAAGTTCTATTAATAGTAAAAATAAAGTAAGATGGAAGGAAAAAATATCAAGAGAATAATATACAGAAAACTTCATGGTAAAGCAAAATGAACGTCAAGCTAGGATCAGGGTTACAGTAAGGCAAATGCAAGATTGAGTTTTTTAAAGCTCAATTCCCATTTGGATGTTATTTATGAGGGATACACTTAAAAGAGATGAAAGAATAAAAATAAAAGGTATGCCCAAAAGATACCAGGCTAATATAAATATTCAAAAAAGCAGGAATGGCATTTTAATGTCAAAGTGGAATTTAAAGTCAAAAGAACTAAAAGGGATAAAGAGAGGAAACTAATTGTGATAAAAGGCAAATTTATAAAACTGATACAATAATATATGACTGTCTCACAAGTCATGTTCTCATTTTATCTAGGCTTCTTGACTGACCTACCAAATCCCTGCACATTGTAGGCACTCAATAAATGAATGAACACTGGCCTCAAATTAATCTCTCCACAGTAGCTTTAGGAATAAATAATGTACAATATTTACAACTATAATGATATTATGGGCAAATAATATTATCTGTGGGTGGAAGAGAAGATACTACTAACATTTACGTAATCATAAATAGTACTTTCTTTGAGAGGATGTCATGTAGAAGAGGGAGTCAATTTACTTGGTGTTGCTCCAGGCAGAATTAGAACTAATGGATAAAAGAAACAGGGATAAAGACATTGGCTCAGGGTAATAGAAAAACATCCTTGCCATAACAGCCATCTAACAATAAATGTTCTCCTCATGAGGCAAATAATATCTTTCTCACTAAAAGCATCAAACAAAAACCTGATGGCCAGCTGTTAGAAATTTTCTCTAACACCTCCACTGAGTAAAATATTGGAGAAGCTAACATCAGAAATTCCTTTCAATTCTAAGATATTGTATTCTATGGAAATACCAAAATTTATATAATTAACACGATGACTATTTTCTCTTCATGTATACACTGAACCAGAGATGGAGAAACTAATGCAGGCATTGCAATATAATACTCAGCTTGTAGATCACACGTGTCTCCTTCTCACTTTTTGGACACCAGGAACATTTGACTAGAGTGAAAAAAATAGAAGCATTTTTCCTCCCCCAAGCTATGACATTCACCTTCATCTTGGAAGATGGTCACCAATAATAATAACAACTCTTCCTAGAGTTGTAACTTAATTAGATGTCAAAAAAGCTTAAAGTTAATAGGAAGGTAGATAAAAGAGAAAGAAGTATATCTCAAAATAAATCTATCAGAAAATGAATGTGGCTTTCTCAAGACTTTACATACTAATCAGTTTCTGTGAAGGAGGAATATGTCTAGAGGGTATGATATCTTTTGACTATTATATCTTCTCAGATTTCAGTGGGTATTGGGGGTCCACTTTCAGTTCAGACTCTGCTTTTTAAAATTTCTATCTGGAATAGGGCCAAGATGGCAGAGTAGGAAGACCCTGAGCTCACCTCCTCCCATGGGCACACCAAAATCACAACTATTTACAGACAAACTATCGATGAGAATGACCTGAAGACTAGCAGAAAATCTCATTGGCAAAGGCAAATATACAGTAAATGTAGTAAACCAACCACTCATAAAGCTAGTAGGAAGCTTAAATGAAAAAAGTAGTAAAATCATCTATATTCACAGTAAGTAGTTAAGGATATGCAAACAAAAAGATATAAAATATGATGTCAAAAATATTAAACATGTAGGGGAAAGTAAAAATGCAGGGTTGTTAGAATGCATTTGAACTTAAGAAAGCATCAACTTAAAATAATCATGTATATGTGTATGCAAACCTCATGGTAAGCACAAACCAAAAATCTATAAAAGATACATATACAAAAAGAGAAAGAAATCCAAACATAACGATAAAGATAGTTATCAAATCACAAGGGAAGAGAGCAAAAGAGGAAGAGAGGAACAAAAAAGACCTACAAAAACAAGTAACAAAATGGCAATCAGTACACACCTATCAATAATAACTTTAAATGTAAATGGATTAAATGCCCCAATCAAAAGATAGAGAGTGGCTGAATAAATTAAAAAAAACCAACCATATATATGCTGCCTGCAAGAGACTGACTTCAGATCTAAAGACACACATAGACCAAAAGAGAGGTAATGGAAAAAGATACTCCTTGCAAATAGAAAAGAAAAGAAAGTTGAAGTAGCAATACTAATGCAAGACAAAATGGACTTTAAAACGGAGAATGTTACAAGAGACAAAGAAGGACATTACATAATGATAAAGAGATCAATCCAACAAAAAGATATAACAATGTAAAATATATATGTACCCAACATAGGAGAACCTAAATACATAAAACAAATATTAACAAACATAAAGAAAGAAATTGATAGTAACACAATAGCAGTAGGGGACTTCAACACCCCACTCACATCAATGGACAGATCACCCAGACAGAAAATTAATAAGGAAACATTGGCCTTAAATGACACATTAGACCTGATGAACTTAGTTGATACATACAGACCATTTCATCCAAAGCAGCAGAATACACATACTTTTCAAGTGCATGTGGAACATTCTCTAGGATAGAACACATATTAGGTCACAAAACAAGGCTCATTAAATTTAAGAACACTGAAATCATATCAAACATCTTTTCTGACCACAACACTATGAGATTAGAAATTAACTATAAGGAAAAAAACTGCAAAAAAAAACCCCAAACGTGGAGGCTAAATAATATGCTACTAAATAACCAATGAATCACTGAAGAAACCAAAGAGGAAGTAAAAAAGTACCTAAACACAAATGAAAATGGAAGCACAACAACCAAAAACTATGGGACAGAGTAAAAGCATTTCAAAGAGGGTAGTTTATAGTGATATAAGCCTATCTCAGGAAACAAGAAAAATCTAAAATAAACAACCTAACCTACACCTAAAGGGAAACTAGAAAAAGAACAAACAAAACCCAATGTTAATAGAAGGAAAGAAATATAAAGATCAGAGGAGAAATAAATGAAATAGAGACTAAAAAAGCAATAGAAAAGATCAATGAAACTAACAGCTGGTTCCTTGAAAAGATAAACAAAATTGGTAAACCTTTAGCCAGACTCATCAGGAAAAAAAGAGAGAGGACACAAATAAATAAAATCATAAATGAAAAAGAAGTTACAACTGACACCATAGAAATACAATAGTTCATAAATGATTATTACAAACAATTATATGTCAATAAAATGGACAACCTTGGAGAAATGGATAAATTCCTACAAACGTACAATCTCCTAAGACTGACTCAGGAAGAATTAGAAAATATGAACAGACCAATTACCAGTAATGAGATTGATTCAGTAATTTAAAAAACTCCCACCAAACAAAAGTCCATTAACAGATGGTTTCACAGGTGAATTTTATCAAACTTTTAAAGAACCATTAATGCCTATACTTCTCACATTATTCCAAAAAAACTGAGATGGAAGGAATGCTTCTGAACTCATATATGAGGTCAGCATCATCTGATATCAAAACAAAGATATCACACAAAAAAGAAAACTATAGGCCAAAATCACTGATGAACATAGATGCAGAAATCCTCAATGAAATATTAGCAAACAGAATTCAACAATATGTTAAAAGGGTCATATACCATGATCAAGTAGGATTTATTCCAGGGAGGCAATGATGGTCCAATATCCACAAATCAATTAATGTGATACACCACATTAACAAACTGAAGAATAAAAATCATATGATCATCTCAATAGATGTAGAAAAAGCTTTTGACAAAATTCAACATCCATGTATAATAAAAACTCTCAATAAAGTGGTTACAGAGGCTACATACCTCAACATAATAAAGATCATATATGACAAACCTACAGCCAACATCATACTCAATGGTGAAAAGCTGAAAGCATTTCCTCTAAGATCAGGAACAGGACAAGGATACCCACTTTTATTCAACATAGCATTGAAAGTCCTAGCCACAGGAATCAGACAAAAGAAAGAAATAAAAGGGATCCAAATTGGAAGGAAAAAGTAAAACTGTCATTGTTTGCAGATGACATGATACTATATATAGAAAATCCTAAATACACCAGCAAAAAAACTGTTAGAACTAATAAATGAATTCAGTAAAGTTGCAGGATACAAAATTAATATACATAAATCTGTTGTGTTTCTATACACTAACAACAAACTATCAGAAAGAGAAATCAGGAAAATAATCTCATTTACAATTGTGTCAAAAAGAAAAAAAATACCTAGGAATAAAACTACCTAAGGAGGTAAAAGACCTGTACTTGGAAAACTATAAAAACATCGATGAAAGAAATTAAAGATGACACAAGTAGAAAGATACACTGACTGTGTCCATGAATTGGAAGAATTAAGATTGTTAAAATTACCATACTACCCAAGGCAATCTACAGATTTCATGTAATCCCTATCAAAATACCAATGGCATTTTTTCACAGAACTAGAATAAATAATTTAAAAATTTGTATGGAAACACAAAAGACTTTGAATAGCCAAAACAATCTTGAGAAGAAAAACAAAGTTGGCGGTATCAAGCTCCCTGATTTCAAATTACACTACAAAGCTACAACAATCAAAACAGTATGGCACTGGCACAAAAACAGACCCATTGATCAATGAAACAGGATAGAGAGCCCAGAAATAAACCCAGACTTATGGTCAATTAATATATGACAGAGGCAAGAATACACAATGGAGAAAAGACAGTCTCTTCAAAGAATGTTGTTGGGAAAACTTGACAGTTACTTGCAGAAGACTAAAACTTGCCTAATTTCTTACACCATATACAAAAATAAACTAAAGATGGATTAAAGACCTAAGTGTAAGACCAGAAACCATAAAACTCCTAGAAGAAAACATGGGCGGTATGCTGTTTTACATTGGTTGTAGCAATATTTTTTTTGGATATGTTTCCCCAGGTAAAGGAAATAAAAGCAAAAATTAACAAATGGGACTATATTTGTTAATTAAAAACCTTTTGCACAGAGAAGGAAACTATCAACAGAATGAAAAGGCAAACTATTGAATGGGAGAAAATATTTGCAAATGATATGACCAATAAGGGGTTAATATACAGCATACATAAATAGCTCATACAACTCAATATCAAAAAAACAAACAACCTGATTTTAAAATGGGCAGAATTGGGAGACTGGGGTTCACATATATACAGTATTGATATCATGTATACAATAGGTAACTTAACGACAATACACTGTATAGCACAGGGAACTCAATGCATTGTGGTGACCTAAAAGGGAAGGAAATCCAAAAAGAGAGGGGATATATGTATATGTATAACTGATTCATTTTGCTGTACAGTAGAAATGAACACAATATTATAAAGCAACTATACTCCAATAAAAATTAATTAAAAAAAAAGATGGGCAGAAGACCTGAATAGATATTTTCCCAAATAAGATATTTAGATGGCCAGCAGGCACATGACAAGATGCTCAGCATAATTAATCATCACAGAATTGCAAATCAAAACCATAACGAGATATCAACTCATACCTGTCAGAATGGCTATTATAAAAAAGACAACAAATAACAAGTGTTGGCAAGGATATGGAGAAAAGGGCACCCTTGTGCAGTGTTGGTGGGATGTAAATTGGTGTGGCCACTATGCAGGTTCTTAAAAAATTAAAAATAGAACTACCATATGATCCAGCAATTCCACTTCTGGGTAGTTTTCCAAAGAAAACAAAATCACTAATTTGAAAAGATATATGCGCCGCTACGTTCACTGTAGCATTATTCACAATAGTGAAGATACGTAAGCAATTAAGTGTCCATTGATAGATGAATGGATAAAGAAGAGATGGTGTGTGTATATACTGTATATGGAATACTACTCAGCCATAAAAATGAATGGAATCTTGCCATTTGTGACAACATGGATAGACCTAGAGGGTATTATGCTAAGTGAAATAAGTCAGACAGAGAAAGACAAATACTCTATGATTCACTTACATGTGGAATCTAAAAAACAAGACAAATGTACATACATATCAAAACAGAAACAGAGGCGTGGGGCGGAGGTGGTGGCCAAAGGGTCCTCTGAATCCTCGCTGGATTCCGGAGGGAGAGGGGCACGCGGACACGGGCACCAGCTGTTCCAAAGACAGCGCAGCTGTACCTGCGAGCGGGGTGATTCGATTCCCTTAGCCCAGTCAGAGGCATTCCTCACAGATCTCTTGGATAAAGTGTGTGAGCGAATGAATGACTATAAGCTTGAAGAAGACCCTGTGACTAAGGAGAAGACTTTCAAGAGATTTGCTCCAAGGAAAGGAGACAAAATATACTAAGAATTTTTAAAATTCTATTTTTATTCTGATGCTTACAGACATTTGAAATTCACGTGTGAAACTATAATGGAAGAGTACGAAGATGAAATATTCTCACTTATGGCCCAGGAGGCACACTACCTCGCTGACAAGCTGTGCAGCCAGAAATCAGGTCTGTGTGAAACTTCTACTAATCACACTGAACTCTAGGAATGATGGTGCTGCTAGCTAGAGGAGAGACAAGTCACAGCCCCCAAGGTCAATGTCTGCATTTCTGTCTTCATGTTTCTTCATGAGAAGAAACTTTACGTCTCTTGTTCATAGTGCATTGTCTCATGTTTGATATTTTATTGAAAATCTCTTGTTTGGCATCATGACAAGCCCCAATTCTTTCTATAGGTGAAGCTGAGGAGTGCATGAAACGAATTACCTTTGTAGATTTTGATACAAACAGGCTTGGCAGGAAAGCATTTAACTCAGTAATAGGAAGAAAGTGAAGACATTTCATAAATGAAATAAGGATTTAATAACGTGTACTGTATATTTCATGCACATATTCAAGTATAGTGTTCTGTTTGATAAAAACTTGATTTGATTTCATAAATACTTGATTAGTCATGAAATTAAGAAAACATATTGCTGCAAATTCCAGGTTAATTTTTCTGGGTTGTATGGCTATCACTGAAAGAAGCGAACTCACTTTATATCAGGAATGAAATTTAAATTTCTAGAAACCTTAAGTTTAAAAACTTTTTAATTTCTAAAATTTAATTAAATGCATAAAAAGCAGTGAGCACTTTTACAGGGAACAATAACTATATTGGCCTTTCTGATGCATACATCCTGAATTCAAATGATTTAGAAAGTTGATTTATTATTCATGTATTTATTATCATGTAGTCTTAAAGGATGATACCAATGGCCATGTTTTGTTTTGCTGCAAACTCTCCTGTCGTGCCTTTGTTTCCTTTCACCTAACATTTAGCGTGTAGATTTTACTACTAACCAACCTATCATTCTTTCTATGGATGTTTTTGTAGGTGTGGAGATGGAAGGAGAGGTGGGAACTTATGGAAAATAGCCTTTTGACCACGTTAATAACAGAGTGTAGTAATAAACTAACTCTTGGAGATTTCATTGTCTCTGTTAAGTTTACATTCATTGGAATATAACTTTAATCATTTAAAAGGTCAGGACCTATTTTACACTTGTTTTAACGAAGAAGTTCTCATTGTTGTCTCTGAGAATTTACTAGGTAGGATGCTAGGTAGGATCCACTTTGTCATGTGGATTTCTATTTGCTAAGAATAAGCCAAGACCAACGAATCCACTTCACTGAGGAGTGGAGAGTAGAATAGAGCAAAGTCCCCAAAACAAAAACTATTTGCCGTATGTTACCTGATGGCCTAGAAAACACATTACTTAAGCCACTCAACTGACTCATCAGGAGGAAATAATTCTCACATTTATAAAAATTTGCCAAAATGAAGAGAAAGAGGTTTCCATTCTTCTCCTTTACCCACCTCAACTCTTATTAAAAGTTACATTTTTAAAGTTAATTCCTTTTATTTGGGAAAACTGAGAAGGTTTGTGATTTTTTGATATGTCTGTAGCTGGCTAAGTAGTATAGATCCTACATATTATAACCCAATGAGGCTGCATTGCATGCAACTGATAAAAAATGGAAATAGGATTAAAGAATAATTAGCATCATTTTTCAGTAGGGTAGTAAAATTGTGACTTAAAACATAGTCCCTATAACTTTAGTAAACTTAACTATTTAAGTTTAATTTAGCATTTCAAAAAATGAGTCATAAACATTTTCCTAACTTAGGCTTCCTTGGTAAATGCACTAAACTGTTTCTTCACGGGAACATGTAGAGACACTGGCACGAAGTTCCCTCAAAAACCATAACATTTGTGATTGAAGAAGTGTTGGCTGTGGTCCTTCCATACCCTCAATGGTAAACCTGACACATTCTCACATCTAGACAGTACTAATGCTAATCATAGAATTTAAGAGATTTTGGGCTTTTGTTTCCCACCTAAAGGACCGTGGGGAGGTATGCCTTCCCTCCACTGATGGTTGTTTCTCATGGATATTGAGGCTTCTGCTTTGACTGGAGAGAACCAAATATCTTGCCTCTGATGGGGAATATCTTAAGGTTTTGATAAATAGGGCTTTTCAGTTTTTTCTTACTTCCCAGTAAAAATAATCTTGTCTCTTGCAAGATTTTCAATATCTCATGACTTAGATAATTTTTTTATTTCCAGATCAAACTTGTTAAACACATGTAAATGTTTGTAGTTACTGATTAACACTACATTTGAGAGAGCCACTGCATTTCTTATGGCTGCGATGACTCTTCAGTTTCCCTCTGGGCGTGGTGAGCCTGCGCTGCTTTTGCTAATGAACAATAATGAGAGAGTAGCTAACTGCTGGCTTTGCCGTGCCTCCAAACACATTCCTGCATTTTTATGACTTTTATTGACCAAAAACAAAGCAAAAGCAAAAAGCCAGAAAAAGAAAAAAAGAAGAAAAAGAAACAAAACAACACCTAGGGTGTGACAGAAAAGTTTCTTAGAGTCCATGAAAAACACCTAATTCTGGGTCAGAAGAAAATCTCGGAGAAAAGGTGGGGAGAGGTTTATAATGCTTATTAAAATAATGTGGAGAGAAGACGTGTTTCAGGTGGATGATTTCAAATCGTACTTTTAGGAGATAGTTTCTTTGGGTCTCCATGGAAGACTTCTGTGAGCCTCTTCTCATAAAGAAAAGACCAAACTGGCTGAGATGAACAGCTTATATTTTGTTATGTGGATTACGATTTGCTAAGAAGAAGCCAAGACCAATGAATCCATTTCACTGAGGAGTGGAGAGTGGAATAGAGCAAAGTTCCAAATGGGAGAGATCAATACTTGATTTACTAAAGCAAGCCCTAAAAAAAGAAGTCAATAACTGGTTATATTTTTTTATACCTATTTCTCTGCTTGGTTGATATTTATTAATATATGTAATAGCATTATCTAAATATTTTAAAATATAAAAAAACAAACAAAAAAAACCAAAACAGAAACAGAGTCGTAGATACAGAGAACAAACAGGTGGTTGCTAGAGGGGAGGGGATGGGGGAGATGACTGTAATAGGTGAGGGCAATTAAGAGGTACAAACATAAAATAAATGAGTCAAAGAGATAAAATGTACAGTGTGGGAATACAGTCAATAATAGTATATCCTTGTATGGTAACAGATGGTAACTAATTTTATTATGGTGGTCATCTTGTAATGTATAGAAATATTGAGTCACTATGTTGTATACCAGGAACTAACATAGTGTTGTATGTCAATTACACTTAACAAACAAACAAACAAACAAACCCATAGAAAAAGAGATTGGACTTTTGACTACCAGAGGCAGGTGGTGAGGGGAGGGGGAATTGGATGAAGGTGGTAGAAAGGTACCAACTTCCAGTTACAAGATAAATAAATACTAGGGATGTAATGTACAACATGATTAATATAACTAACACTGCTGTGTATTATACATGGAAGTTGTTAAGAGAGTAAATCCTAAGAGTTCTCATCACAAGGAAAAAATGTTTTTTTCTTTTCTTTTATATCTATATGAGATGATGGATGTTCACTAAATTTACTGTGGTAATCATTTCATGATGTGGTCAGATGATTTTTAAAAGATTTTTATTGGAATATAGTTGATTTACAATGTTGTGTTAGTTTCAGGTGTACAGTAAAGTGAATCAGTTATACATATATCCACTCTTTTTTAGATTCTTTTCCCATATAGGTCATTAGAGAGTATTGAGTAGAGTTCCCTGTGCTATATAGTAGGTCCGTATTAGTTATCTACTTTATATATAGTAGTGTGTATATGTCAATCCCAATCTCCCAATTTATTCCTCCCCCATGTTTCCCACCTTGTAACCATAAGTTTGTTTTCTGTATCTGTGACTCTATTTCTGTTTTGTAAATAAGTTCATGTGTACCATTTTTTTAGATTCCATATATAAGCGATATCATATATGATATTTTTCTTTCTCTGTCTGACTTATTTCACTCAGTATGACAATCTCTAGGTCCATCCACGTTGCTGCAAATGGCATTATTTTGTTCTTTTTATGGCTGAGTAATATTCCATTGTATATATGTACCACATCTTCTTTATCCACTCCTCTGTCGAAGGACATTTAGGTTGCTTCCATGTCTTGGCTATTGTAAATAGTGCTGCAATGAACATTGTGGTGCATGTATCTTTTCAAATTATGATTTTCTCTGGATATATGCCCAGTGCAGAAGACCTAAATAGACATTTCTCCGAAGAAGACATACAGATGGCCAAGAGGCACATGAAAAGATGCTCAACATCACTAAATATTAGAGAAATGCAAATCAAAACTACAATGAGGTATCACCTCACACTGGTCAGAATGGCCATCATCAAAAAATCTATAAAAATAAATGCTGGAGAGGGTGTGGAGAAAAGGGAACCCTCCTACACTGTTGATGGGAATGTAAATTGGTACAATCCTATGGAGAACAGTATGGAGGGTCCTTAGAAAACTAAATATAGAACTACTATAAGTCAAATGATTATACTGTACACCTTAAACTTATATAGTGCTGGATGTCAATTATATCTCAATAAAAGTGGAAAAAATTGTATCTGCCTTAAGTTACTGTAATCCTGATTCTGGGATAAACATTTTTTTGCTTTGTCACATAATCTACTATAGAAGTCAAAACAAAGACAGATCCTTTATCCAAGATTAGATTTTATGGACTTAGAGTATTCAGAATGCAAATGCAGTTTTATTTTAACATATTTAATATAAACACACAGATGGACAACAGCTGCTAATTAGTTTCCTGTTTCATCTGTTACACCAACTGTGAGCTGTATCATTTTAGGATGAGTGAAGATGACAGCAGGAGACTGAGAAAAAAATTCTAGGATTTGGAGATTAAAACAATAATGGCAGTTGATCATACCAAGATAACAAAAAAAAAATAGTTAAGGATAAACTAATCATATACTAATTTCTTCAGAGGTCAAGGATAAATTCCTGAACTATAAATATTTTCTGGGTGTCTACGTCACGTATAGGATCAAACTATATACTACATATAGTCATCATTTAGTCCTCCTTCAGTCTCACTGGGTTTTCAGGTACTATGGAGTCATATAAAACAGAACAAAGTATGGTCACTGCCTTTAAATGTACAAACCAGTGCAGAAAACATGTGACAAAATTTAGAAAACTGAATAAAATGAGCAAATAAATTAACACTGATTGAACTTAAAATACATTAATTAAAGTGAAAATACATATAAAAAGAAATGTTATAAATGTTGAGTGGAATAGAATGATCAGAATTGGTTTGGGATAATTAGGAAAGGCTTTCTGGACATATTACTCTTTATGGGAGTCAGGTCATATGAGAAAAACATTTCGAAAATTACAGTAATACCTAGAGGTAATTCTTGGAAGAAACAGTAACATCAACTGTAATAGCAGCTCTTAAGGATTAAAAAAGGCAAATGTAGTAACCACTAAAAAGTCTGTCATTATGAATGGGAAGAATCTCTTGTCAATAAACATGTTTTTTATGGTAAAAAAAATATTTTTGGTTAACCAATAGAAAATGAGAGATCTCTGTTGATAAATGATCAGAAAATAAATCCATTATGTTGACTTAAAAATTAAAACTTTATTCCATAAGGGAAGCTGGCAGTTTATAAAGAGGATAAGAACCATTTAAATTCAGATCTAAATTCTGATAATATGAAATTTCTAGTTTTATAAATTAAGCACTAGGAAGCTAGGATATGTTTGGTTCACAAATTGGAGGATGTAAGGCACTGGGCTCTGTTAAGTCTATCTTGATAAATTCCTGCTAAATGTGTCAGTTTTATAAGAATCCAATTTGCTATCTCTGTGCCTGTTCCCCTTCTCCGTGCCTGTTCCCCTTCTGTTTTACGCTTCACTGCGAAGAGGCAGCTTCACAAATTGGCAGCAGCAGGAGCAGGCAATTTAAATCCAAAACATCAATTTATGACAGAACCAAGCAAGCCCAGCATGATTTGAGTGGGGCAGGCTTCTGTGATGGCAATTTTCCAGAAGGGGGAATTCTTTTCTTAATTAAGGGAATTTCCCAGCCTTTCAGGCCTTGAAAGGCTAGAAAGTCCAAGTCAGCAGTTTGTTAGCTACCTTACACCAAGCTGTTTCAAAACTTATGTAGAAATATAAACAGCTCAATAAAACTCAGTTTTAGGAATGATATAAATTTAATCAATGCTGAACTTTATTTAAAACGATTTCCTCGAATGGATTTTGTGTATTTGAATCATAATTACTGCTTGGTATATTTAAGAAGTTAATATGTAATGTTTGGATGTTAATATCTATTGAATGATTAAATCCCCCCTTGTTAAATCTACCTTGTTTTCACTCTGTTACTCTACTTCTTTTGGCCTGATAGAATGCATGACATGTTTTATTATAGTAGTTTTTTTTTTTCTTTTAATACCTGCTGTGACCATGTAGTACTTTTTGGAGCATGAAGAGATGTACCCACTGAGAACTGAGTCCCTCACTCTGTTCCCTTTGCTACTGCACATGACAACACCTCTCAGAGATGTAGTTTTAAGCATTGAACTTGATATGTTAATTGGTTTATATTCATGAACTGGACAGATTCTTTAAAATCATCACCATCCTGCTCCTCACAATATAATGAGTCATTTTGTACTTAAATTTTCGGGTGCCAGAATGCATATATGTTACTCTGGAAAAACATTTTACCTTTTGTGAAAGATGGCTTGGAAGAATTAACTGTGTGTGAAGTGAATGAGAGTGACAATAAAAATTATTTTTTTGGAAAACAAAAAAGATGTTAATGTGTAAGATCATGTAAGCCAGTGGGAGCAGCTCCCCAACTTTTAAAGTTAGAAGCTTCCTAAATTCATTTGGAATTCTGTTCCCCCGTCCTGCCCCACATTCTTCAGAAATATAAAATGAATCATCCTAGGTGCAAAGCTTTATATCATGCATTTTTTTCTGAGGTACCTCAGTTACCAATATAATTTTGTTGTCAGTGCCATATTTTCTGGTCTGCTCCTATGGCTAAGGTTTTTGTACTCACTTTGAAGGGACCCTGTAAGATTTTTCTGGACAGTTGCACAGTTGGAAGTTTCTAGGTTCCATGGAAAAGGAGGATGGTATAGGAAAAGATAGCAGAGTTGTCTAATCTAGAAGAGGTACTCCTACTAAGTGCTATAGACATAGGGTTACCAAGACATACCTTGTCCTGGATTTCATGGAGCTTACATGTTGGGAAAGAAAACAACACTGGCTCAATATGAACAAATCCTTTTCCCACCCTGTTTAGGCCACATCAGGACACTGAGGGAAAAGAGAAAAAATGTAAAAACAGAGAAGCACATATGTGCTAAATGACCAATATCTTAACCAAGTCTGGCCACAATTGTCATGGCACATATAATACTCTGTACTTATGTACGTATGCAAACATCCTCATTTGTCTTAGACTTCCTCCACAGTAGGGAAACAGTATTTCATGCTGCCTAGGAGAACAAAAGGAAGCTAACAGGTTACTGAACCAGCCATGGGGAAAAGAAAACTAGGATATCTACTGTTCCATATTCAAAGTAGAAATAGGATGTAGCTTAGAAGTATTATAGTTTACCCCTGTAAACACAAACTAATTTGTGCCAGTTTGAAATCACTAGGTTTGACTAGTTTCATATTCAGACCATATTCAGTGCCCCCCTCTTTCCTTTCCTGTTACTTCCTGGCATTTATTGAGTAGCTACTATGTGCTGGCAACGTTCTAAATGCTAAGGATAAAGCCACGAACAACTTGTTTCACATGCCTACCAGCAAGCAGTTGAGGATAGCAGTTGTTTTATTTATCATTTTACCCCTGGTATCAATATAGCTTTGCATACGGCAGACACTCAACAAATGGTCGTAAAGCTACTAAAATAAAAAATTTAAAAACACTCTCAAATAATTGTGGGTGTATGCCAAGATTTAGTTATAAAGGTCTTCATCAATTACTCACAATTGAGAAAGATTAGGAACAATCTAATGTCTGACAACAAGCGATTGCATAAATCAGTCAAATTATACTTTTTACTAGAGAATAATATGTAGGCATTAAAATGACATAGCGGAGTACTATGTAATGATATGGACAGATGTTTATGGTATACTGAGTATAAAAATGGAGGGAAGGAAAATGGAAGGCAAAAATAAGTATAATTTCTTTGTTTTTTAATACACATTCACATACACATAAACTGTATACATGCACAGAATTAAAGAATAGAAAAAGAGTAATGTTGGGTAACAGGATTATGTGTTAATTTCCTTTGCTTTAAAAAAAATCTATATTTTCTAAATTTTCTTCAATGAATGTTTACTTGTTCTAAGATTAAAAAGTCACATTAGGGACTTCCCTCACAGTCCAGTGGTTAACACTCCACGCTTCCACTCTAGTGGGTGCGGGTTTGATCCCTGGTCAGGGAACTAAGATCCCGCATGCCATGAGGCTAGGTCAAAAAAAAAAAAAAAAAGTTACATTAAAAATGTATAGCTGGGCGGGGGGCGTTCCCAAGATGGCACAGTAGAAGGATCCAGGACTCACCTCCTCTCAGGCACAAAAATTTTAGAATTATTTACAGAACAACTATCAATGAAAAAGACCAGAACCTACCAGAAAAGATACTATAACTAAAGACATAAAGAAGGAAGCACAACAAGATGGGTAGGAGGGGTGAAGTCATAGTATAGTCAAGACCCAAACCCCCAGGTGGGTGACATACAAATGGGAGAATAATTAAAATTGCAGAGGTGCTCCCTAAGAAGCAAGGGGTCTGAGCCCCACATCAAGCTCCCTAGCCTGGGGGTCCTGTACCAGGAAGACGAGCCCCCAAAACATTTGGCTCTGTTGGTCAGTGGGGCTTGCTTTCAGGAGTCCCAGAGGATTGTGGGAAATAGAGACTAAACTCTTAAAGGGCACACAAAATCTCACATGCTCTGGGACCCAGGGAAGAAGCAGTAATTGGAAAGGAGCCTGGGTCAGACCTACCTGCTGATCTTGGAGAGTCTCCTGGAGACGCAGGAGACAACTGGAGATCACCCTGGGGAAACAGACATTGGCGACAGCCATTTTTGAGAGCTTGTTCTGCTACGTGGACACTGGTGCTGGCAAATGCCATTTTGGAATCCTCCCTCTAGCTTATTAGTCTCAATACCCAGCCCCACCTCTGCCCATCAAGCTTGTAGGCACTGATACTGCGATGCCTTGGGTCAAGCAACTAACTGAGCCAGGACACAGCTCCACTCACCAGCATACAGGCTGCCTTAAGATCCCCTGAGCCCACAGCCACCCCTGGACACGGCCCTGCCCAACTGAGGGCACAGAACCTGTCCCCACACACCACTGCATAGGCACTAGACCTGAGACCCCCAAGACTCTGCAGTCAGAGATACTGGGACACAGTTCCACCTAGTAGTGGGCAGGCACCAGCCTCAGAATCCCCTGGGTCCTGATCCCATCTACCAGTGTGCCTGTTTTAGCCTTGGGAGCAGTCTCACGCAATAGCAGGAACCCTGGACGAGAATGCCAGGCCTGGGACAACTGCAGCTCCACAGCCCACTGTGGCAGGACCCAGACCACCCACCAGCAGGCCACTACCTGCCCTGGGACTGGCTGGGCCCCTACACTGCCCAACAGCAAACCAACACAAGCTTTGGGACATCCTGGACTCCATAGCCAGCTGTGTCAGGAATGCCCCAATGACCAGTGGTCTGACACCAGCTCTGGGACCACCGGGCCCTGCAGCCAAACCCTGCCAATGGGCCAGCACTAGCTCCAAGACTTGGCTTCACCCACTGGTAGGTGGGTACCAGCCCCAGGATGTCCTGGACTCCGACTTCACCCACCAGTGAGCCAGCAATAGCCCTGGACACCCTGGGATTCTGCAGCTAGCTGTCTTGTGACCCAGCCCCACCAACCAGTAGCTGGCAGCTCTGTACAAGGCAGCGCCTGGTAACCAACAAAACTGGGGGCCAGTCACACCTATGAGATTGCCCAGAGTAGTCAGCCTGCTGAAACAGAAGGACCTACATAGCCCACATAGGGGACACCCCTATAGCACATAGCTCTGGTGACCAGAGGAGGGTGCACTGCTGGGATACATAGGAAGTCTTCTACAAAAGGCTACTTCTTCAAGATCAGAAAATGTAACCAACCTACCAGATACATAGAAATAAAAAACAGCAAGTTAGGCAAAATGAGGTGATAGAGAAACATGTTCCAAATGAAGGAACAAGATAAAACCCCAGAAGGAGAACTCAGTGACATGGAGATAGGCAATGCACCCCAGAAAGCGTTCAAGGTAATGATCGTAAAGATAATCAAAGAACTAGGGAGAAGAATGGATGAACAGAGTGAGAAGTTAGAATTTTTTGACAATGACTTAGAAAATATAAAGAAGAACCAGAGATGAAGAACATGATAACTGAAATGAAAAATACACTAGAAGGAATCAACAGTAGACTAGGTGATACAGAGGAACAGATCAGTGAGCTGGAAGACAGACCAGTGGAAGTCACTAAAGCTGAAGAAAAAAGAATTTAAAAAATGAGGACAATTTAAGAGACCTCTGGGATAACATCAAATGTATTAACATTTTCATTATAGGGGTCCCAGAGGAGAAGAGGAGAGAGAAAGTGGCAAAGAACATATTTGAAGACGTAACAGCTGAAAATTTCCCTAACCTGGGGAAGGACACAGACAGCCAGGCCCAGGAAGCATGGAGAGTCCCAAACAGGATCAACCCAAAGAGGACCACACCAAGACACACTAGTAATTAAAATAGCAAAATTAAAGATAAAGAGAGAATATTAAAAGCAGCAAGGGAAAAGCAATGAATAACATACACAGGAATTCCCCTAAGGCTATCAGCTGACTTTTCAGCAGAAACTCTGCAGGCCAGAGGGAGTGGCACAATATATTTAAAGTGATGAAAGGGGAAAACCTACAACAAAGAATACTCTACCTGGCAGGACTCTCATTCAAATTTGATGAAGAGATCAAAAGTTTCACAGACAAGGAAAACATAAAGAGTTCAGCACCACCAAAGCAGCTTCACAATGAATGTTAAAGGGAATTCTCTAAGTGAAAAAGAAAAGGCCACAATTAGAAACATGAAAATTTTGAAAGGAAAAAGATCATCATAAAGGCAAATATACAGTAAAAGTCAACCACATACAAAGCAAGTAAGGAGGTTAAAAGACGAAAGTAGCAAAATCATTTATATCCATGATAAGCAGTTAAGGGATTCACAAAACAAACAGACATAAAATATGATGTTAAAAATAGTAATTTTGAGGGAAGGTGAGTAAAAATGCAGGGTTGTTAAAATGTTTTTGAACTTAAGAGATCAGTAACTTAAAATAATCACGTATACATATATATATGTAAATTGCTATATATATAAACCTCATGGTAACCACAAACCAAAAATCTATAATAGATACACACAGAGAAAAAGGAAAGGAATCCAAACATAACAATAAAGATAGCCATCACACCACAAGGGAAGAGAACAAAAGAAGAATGGAACAAAAAAGAACTACAAAAACAACCCCCAAGCAAATAACAAAATGGCAATAAATACATACCTATCCATAATGACTTTACGTGTAAATGGACCAAATGCTCCAATCAAAAGACACGGAATGGCTTAATGAATACAAAAACAAGACTTATATATATGCTGCCTACAAGAGACTTGTTTCAGATCTAAAGACACACACAGACTGAACATGAGGGGATGAAAAAAATGTACTCCATGCAAATGGAAATCAAAAGAAAAGCTGGGGTAGCAATACTTATACCAGACAAACTAGATGTTGAAACGAAGATTGTACAAGAGAAAAAGAAGGATGTTACATAATGATCAAGGGATCAATACAGGAAGATATAGCAATTGTAAATATATATGCACCCAACATAGGAGCACCAAAATACATACAGCAAATATTAACAAAAATAAAGGAAGAAACTTACAGTAACACAGTAACAGTAGGGGACATTAACAAACCACTCACATTAATGGAAATATCATCCAGATAGAAAATCAATAAGAAAACATTGGACTTAAATGATATATTAGATCAAATGGAGTTAATGGATATATATAGAACATTTCATCCAAAAGTAGGAGAATACAAATTCTTTTCAAGTTCACATGGGACATTCTCCAGGACAGATGACATGCTAGGCCACAAAACAAGCCTCGGTAAACTTAAGAAAATTGAAATAATATCAAACATCTTTTCTGACCATAATGCTATGAGACTAGAAATCAAATACAAGAAAAAATAAAACTGCAAAAGACACAAACACATGGAGGCTAAGCAATATGCTATTAAACAACCAATGGATTACTGAAAAAATGAAAGAAATAAAAATACCTGGAGACAAATGAAAACGAAAACACAATGATCCAAAATCTATGGAACTCAGTAAAAGCAATTCTAAGAGGGAAGTTTATAGCAATACAAGCTTACCCCAGGAAACAAGAAAAATCTAAGATAAACAACCTAATCTTACACCTGAAAGAAGTAGAAAAAGAACAAACAAAAACCTAAGTTAGTTGAAGGAAAGAAATCATAAACATCAGAGCAGAAATAAAAGATATAGAGACTGAAAAAACAATAGGAAAGATCAATGAAACTAAGAGCTGGTTCTTTGAAAAGATAAGCAAATTGGGTAAAACTTTAGCCAACTCATCAGGAAAAAAGAGAGAGGACCCAAATCAATAAAATCAGAAATGAAAAAGGCAAACTTATGACCGATACCACAGAAATACAAAGGATCGTAAGAGATTATAAAAACTACTATGTACCAATAAAATGAACAACCTGCAAGAAATGGACAAATTCCTAGAAATGTACAATCTCCCAAGACTGAACCAGGAAGAATTAGAAAACATGAACAGACCAATTGCCAGTAATGAAACTGAATTAGTAACCAAATAACTTCCAACAAACGAAAGTCCAGGACCGGATGGCTTCACAGGTGAATTCTACCAAACATTTAGAGAAAAATTAACATCTATCCTCCTCAAATTATTCCAAAAAATTGCAGAGGAAGGATGCCTCTAAACTCATTCTATGAGGTCAGCATCACCCCGATACCAATACAGACAAAGATATCACACACACAAAAAAATTACAGACCAATATCACTGATGAATGTAGATGCAAAAATCCTGGACAAAATATTAGCAAACCAAATCCAACAATACATTAAAAGGATCACACACCATGATCAAGTGAGATTTATCCCAGGAATGCAAGGCTGGCTTGATATCTGCAAATCAATCAGTGTGATACACCACATTAGCAAATTGAAGAATAAAAACTATATGATCATCTCAACAGATGCAGAAAAAGCTTTTGACAAAATTCAACATTTATGTATGATAAAAACTCTCAATAAAGTGGGTATAGAGGGTACATACCCCAACATAATAAGGCCATATATGATAAGCCCACAGCTAACATTATATTCAATGGTGAAAAGCTGAAAGCATTTCTTCTAAGATCAGGGACAAGACAAAGATGCGCACTCTCACCACTTTTCTTCACCATAGTATTGGAAGTTGTAGACACAGCAATCAGACAAGAAAAATAATAAAAGGAATCCGAATTGGAAGGGAAGAAGTAAAACTGTCACTGTTGCAGATGACATAATACTATACATTAGAACACCCTAAAGACGCCACCGGAAAACTACTAGAGCTCATCACTGAATTCAGTAAAGGTGCAGGATACAAAATTAATATACAGAAATCTGTTGCATTTCTATACACTACCAACAAAAGATCAGAAAAAGAAATTAAGGAAACAACCCCATTTATAATCACAATAAAAGGAATAAAATACCCAGGAATAAACCCACATAAGGAGGTAAAACATCTGTACTTAGAAAACTATAAGACACTGATGAAAGAAACTGAAGACCACACAAACAGATGGAAAGATACACCGTGTTCATGGATTGGAAGAATTAAAACAACCACACAACACAAGGCAATCTACAGACTCAATGTAATCCTTAAAAAATACCAATGGCATTTTTCACAGAACTCGAACAAAAATTTTTAAAATTTGTATGGAAACACAAAAGACCTTGAATAGCCAAAGCAATCTTGAGAAAGAAAAACAGAGCTGGGGGAATCAGACTCCCTGACTTCAGCCTATACTACAAAGCTACAGTAATCAAAACAGTATGGTACTGGCACAAAAACAGAAATATAGATTAATGGAATATAATAGAAAGCCCAGAAATAAACCCATGCCCCTGTGGTAGTCAATTAATCTATGACAAAGAAGGCAAGAATGTACAGTGGAGAAAAAACAGTCTCTTCAATAAGTGGTGCTGGGAAACCTGGACAGCTATATGTAAAAGAATTAAAGTAGAACACTTTCTCATACTATATACAAAAATAAACTAAAAATGGATTAAAGACCTAAATGTCAGACCAGAAACCATAAAACTTCTAGAAGAAAACCTAGAACACTCTTTGACATAAATTGTAGCAATAATTTTTTGGAGCTGTCTCCTAAGGCAAAGGAAACAAAAGCAAAAATAAATAAATGGGACCTAATTAAACTCAAAAGTTTTTGCACAGCAAAGGAAACCATTGGCAAAATGAAAAAAGAACCTACGGAATGAGAAAAAATATTTGCAAATGATATGACCAATAAGGGATCAATATCCAAAATATATAAACAGCTCATACAACTCAATATTAAAAAAAACCCCAAACACCCTGATTAAAAGATGGGCATAAGAACTTAATAGACATTTTTCCAATGAAGATATATGATGGCCAAGAGGCAGAAGAAAAGATGCTCAACATCACTAATCATCAGAGAAATGCAAATTGAAACCACAATGAGATATCATTTTGCACTTGTCACAATGGCTATCATCAAAAAGACCACAGGTAACAAATGTTGGCATGGATGTGGAGAAAAGGGAACCCTTGTACACTGTTGGTGGGAATGTAAATTGGTGCAGCCACTGTGGAAAACAGTACAGAGATGCCTCAAAAAAAATAAAAATAGAGCTACCATATGACCCAGCATTCCACTCCTGGGTATATATCCAAAGAAAATGAAAACATTAATTTGAAAAGATACATGCACTCCAATGTTCATAACAGCATTCTTTACAATGGCCAAGTTTGGAAGCAACCTAAATGTCCATCAACAGGTGAATGGATAAAGAAGATGTAGTGTATATAGACTATGGAATACTACTCAGCCATAAAGAAGAATGGAAGTTTGCCATTTGCAACAATATGGCTGGACCTGGAGGGTATTATGCTTAATAATATAAGTCAGACAGAGAGAGACAAATACTGAATGTTATTGCTTATATGTGGAATCTAAAAAATACAACAAACTAGTGAATATAACAAAACAGAAACAGACTCACAGATACAGAGAACAAACTAGTGTTTACCAGTGTGGAGAGGGAAAGGAGGAGGGACAAGATAGGGGTAGAGGATTAAGAGGTACAAACTACTATGTACAAAATAGACAAGCTACAAGTATGTATTGTATAGCACAGGGAATATAGCCAACATTATATAATAACTATGGAATATAATCTATAAAAATTTTGAATCACTACGTTGTACACCTAAAACTTGTATAATACTGTAAATCAACTATGCTTCAATTAAAAAAAAATAGTAAATAAACAAGAAAATAAATAAAAAAGAAGAAAAAAGAAAACGTATACCTAGAATATCTAGAACAATGGCCTAAGAAGTTCATAATAGAACTGGACCAGGAAGAGAAGGTGATCATGTTACACCCATTTTAAAATGTTTCACCGTCCTACTACTAACTATTGGGTTGGCCAAAGGGTTCGATCGTTTTTTTCTGTATGATGGCTCTAGCAGCACTTAGTTGCCTTTACCTTCATTCAAAACAATTTTGTTTGATTGTATGTGACAGCTGTCATATCAGTGTGCATTTAAAAAAAGACTTATCAAAATTTGTGAATTTTTGTGTAGTCATTTTTTTTTTTTTTTTTTTTTTGCGGTACGCGGGCCTCTCACCGCTGTGGCCTCTCCCGCTGCTGAGCACAGGCTCCGGACGCGCAGGCTCAGCGGCCATGGCTCACGGGCCCAGCCACTCCGTGGCTCGTGGGATCCTCCAAGACTGGGGCACGAACCCGCGTCCCCTGCATCGGCAGGCGGACTCCCAACCACTGCGCCACCAGGGAAGCCCTGTAGCCATTTTAATATTGAAGATGGAGGAGAAAAAGCAACATTTTCGGCATATTATGCTTTATTATTTCACGAAAGGTAAAAACGCAACTGAAACGCAAAAAAAGATTTGTGCAATACTGTGACTGATCCAACATGTCAAAAGTGGTTTGCGAAGGTTCGTGCTGGAGATTTCTCGCTGGACGATGCTTCACGGTTGGGTAGATCAGTTGAAGTTGATAGTGATCAAATCGAGAATGGAGACATGAATTGAGAACAATCAACGTCATACCACATGGGAGATAGCTGACATACTCAAAATATCCAAATCAAGCGCTGAAAATCATTTGCACCAGCTTAGTTATGTTAATCGCTTTGATGTTTGGGTTCCATATAAATTAAGTGAAGAAAACCTTCTTGACCGTACTTCTGCATGCGATTCTCTACTTAAACGTAATGAAAACGGTCTGTTTTTAAAACAAATTGTGACAGGCGATGAAAAGTGGATACTGTACGACAATGTGGAATGGAAGAGACCGTGGGGCAAGCGAAATGAACCACCACCAACCACACCAGAAGCCGGTCTTCACCCAAAGAAGATGATGCTTTATATATGGTGGGACTGGAAGGGAGTCCTCTATTATGAGCTCCTTCTGGAAAACCAAATGATTAATTCCAACAAGTACTGCTCCCAGTTAGACCAACTGGAAGCAGCACTCAACGAAAAGCGTCTGGAATTAGTCAACAGAAAATGCATAATCTTCCATCAGTATAACTCAAGATCGCATGCTTCTTTGATGACCAGGATAAAACTGTTAGAGCTTGGCTGGGAAGTTCTGATTCATCCGCTGTATTCACCAGACATTGCACCTTTGGATTTCCATTTATTCAAAAATTATCTTAATGGAAAAATTTCAATTCCCTGGAAGACTGTAAAAGGCACCTGGAACAGTTCTTTGCTCAAAAGGATAAGTTTTGGGAAGATGGAATTACAAAGTTGCCTGAAAAATGGCAAAGGTAGTCGAACAAAAGGGTGAATATGTTGCTTGATAAAGTTCTTGGTGAAAATGAAAAATGTGTCTTTTATTTTTACTTAAAAACTGAAGGCACTTTTTTGCCAACCCAATACAACTCCTTAAACAGCACTGAAAGACAGTATACAGTCAGTAGTAAGCTGACTGCTTCAGGAGAGTCTTTTTTCGCACAGGTAGTTCCTAACTCACAGATTATGTTCCCAGAGTCTATATGAGAAATTGGCTGTTTGGAACCTGGAACACATTCCTTTAAAAATAATATTACAGATGGTGGGCAAGACTCCAGGGTAGTTAAAAACAAATCTTCATTTAGCTCATAATGTTACTAATATGTTGCTGAATTATGCTTTAGTATTAACCTGAATTTTGGAAACAAGGTGGAAGACTGAAGAAAGAATGTTGAAATGGAACGCATTTGTTTAAGTTATCTTCCTATCTACCTTTCTAGAGTCCTTTCCTGCTGTCAAAGGTACTTCTTGCCATGCCTACAGTATCTTGCTATGCTAAGGTTCTTGATGTGGTCCTGTTCCGGATTTGCCCTATGAGTCAAAGAACTCTAAGTTCTAAGTGATTAGTTCCTGTTTATTTAGGACAGCAGATTTACCCAGATGTTGCATGTCTGATTTGAACTATTAAATATTAATATGTGAACAACTCACTCTCAGGTAGAATACTTTTAAACACAAATGCACCTCTAAATATTAGATTATCAAGAAGTACAGCAAAGTGAACAGAACAAACACATTTAGCCAATGTGGAGGATATTTGGGCTTAATAAAACACCTCTCCTAAACAGACTGGGTCTTGAGAGTCAGGGAATAAGGAGATTAATTGTTCTTTTAAAGTTTCTTGCTGTTCATGGCTTTTCCCCTTTCACTTCTCAAAAAGCTTCCCTTCTCTTAAAAGTACTGACAGAGGAGCTTAGATGGTGAGTAGGGGAAAGGTTAGAATAGGGTAGCCACTTGTGAATCTCAGTCATTTATAAATTGAATTAATGTAGATCTGAATACCAAATTACCATTATTTACATTGCATGCACGCTCTCTTCTCCTCTTTCCCATTCTCCTCTCTCCACTCCTTCCCACCCCCTGGAAGATATTATGAACTTGTTATAACAAATTACCCAGAGGTAATAAATGCTGCAAAAGTGGCTCTAGTAGTTGTGGGAGGAAAGATAAAATAAGAAATTATAAAAGGAAGGGGATTTTCTCTTTATGGAAGGGAGAGGTGTCTATTTTACAGTGAATAAGAAGCTTTATTTAGGGGTCCAGAAAGTAAACTTGAGCTACTGTAATAAATCCTCTTGCCTTTTTCTCCCATTTCTATATCACCTAAAGATCTGGAATTTTGCAACTCAAGTCCTTATAATTCATTCATACCTACAGTCAATATTTAATTCAAAATTTAAACTAAATTTTCCTCTCTGGCTTTTGAAATATTGATAGTTACTATTTACTTAGGGGTTTTATCTATTAAAATGGATATAGAATATTTAGTTTATTAACCTTAATATTAATAAATTGTGGGTGCTAAGCCCAGTTAAGAGGGCAGCATGGTACAGCAAAAGGAGAAAGACCCTGGAGTTTGACAGGCCTAGGTTGGACTCCTCATTCTGTCTTTTACTAGTTGTATGACTCTGAACAGCTTATTTAATTTTTTTTAGCTTCAGTATTATTATCTACAAAATGGGGATAAAAGACACTTATCTGGATTGGTTGTTTCATGAGGCCGAAATAAGATAAGTAAGTGAAAGAATGTCGTATAGTACTATATATATAGTAGGTAGTAAGTAAAGATTAGTATCTCTTTCCAGGAAAAGACTGGCATGTTTGGAGCGAGGAGGCTGGAGAAAATGGATGTGGATTGGGTGGGGAGGAAAGACAGGAGTGAAATAGAATTGAAAACTTTTTTGTAGTTCTTACTAATAACTATCTTACTCATTTCTGTAGTACCAAAGACTGAGACAACATCTGATATAGCATAACACTTCATAAAAGTTTGTTGGATTATTAGAGTATACTTACCCACATATAATAAAACCCCAATTCTGCCACAAGTATATAATTGGCACCGTAGAAAGATCATATTTGTAGCAGAATAGAGGGTGAGTTAGAGGAAAACAAGGCTTGAGGCAGGGAGACCAGTTAAGATGATAGCCTCATGTGCCTAGACAAAAAGTAAACGGAGCCCCAAACTAAGCCAGGATGGTAGAAATGAAGAGATAGGAATGTACAGAAGTACTGATGAGGGAAACTGTATGGGATTTAAATATAGGGCTGAGTGAGAGACAGAAGCTTTCCATTCAGGTTTCTTATGGCTCGGGTGACTGGGTGGCTGGTGGGCACAGTCACTGAGCTAGAAGAACTCAAAGAAATGGAGTAAGATGGAAGTGGGAGGCGCAGTGAGAAAGGAAAGGAAGGAAAATGAATTTATTTTTTTTTATTTTTTATTTTTTTTTCGGTACGCAGGCCTCTCACTGTTGTGGCCTCTCCCGTTGCGGAGCACAGGCTCCGGACGCGCAGGCTCAGCAGCCATGGCTCATGTGCCCAGCCGCTACGCGGCATGTGGGATCTTCTTGGACTGGGGCACGAACCCGTGTCCCCTGTATCGGCAGGCAGACTCTCAACCACTGTGCCACCAGGGAAGCCCAATGAATTTAATTTTACATGTTGAATTTGCTCTGCCTATTGAACTTAAAGAAAATATACCTAGTAAGCAGGTGGATCTAGGCGTGGAGCTCAAGACAGAGATAAGATCTGGGAGTCAATAGCATACAGAATTAGAAGGAAAAAAGGTCAAGGGTGAGCCATGGTGACACTTCCATTTGGGAATGAGCATAGGAAGAGAAGCTGCCAAAACAAGAAAGAATAAACTACAAATGGAGAATGAAGAAGTTGAAATGGTGTATTGCTGGAGAGGAATGTAAAATTGTGGTAGAGAGACCTAATAGCTGGGTTACGCAGGCATTTTATTTGTGTTTACAGACACATACCATTTTGATGAGGCTTTGCAATCCAGATGAAGATGAATCAACACTGACACCCTTCTGTTCTATGTAATAGCCTCAAAATGTCTTTCGATTTAATCTCTTTTTTAAAAATTCTACTTCCAAATTTGAGCATAAGCTCTGGAACTTTCTAAAACATCTTTATTACTAGGCTGTAATTTATAGTGCATTTACAGCACATGTAATTTTGAGGACAAGATCTATATCTATTTCAGTTTTGAATCTTCAAGAGCCTTTGGTTTAAAATTCATAGTAGAATCATGATTAAGTTTACCATATACCCTTGTTACTTCCTGTGATCCATGAACCAGTGGCTTGGTATTCTTGGGAACTTGTTAGAAATGCAAAATCTTGGCCCACTCCAGATTTGCTGAATCACAATCAGCATTTTTAATAAGATCTCCAGGTGATTCAAATAGGTACACAATTAGTACTTCCTGACTAACTGAACAATGAATAAACAAACTGTATTGTTGTTCTTATTTCTAGTAGGTCTCCAACTTTAGCTCATGTGATACAACTTGGGCAAACTATCTTTCCAAAATATGGTTTACTATGTTAATTCTGCTTTTTAAAAAAGCTGCAAATTTAACCAAATTGGGTAGTGCTGCCTGGATTACAAAACCTTTCAAAATCTGGCTTCAAATTTCTACCAAATTTACACATATTATCCTTTTACCTGAACCTCCTACTCTAAACAGTCTGGCCTGACCTGAGTAAACTATTCTTTCTACTTCTCTATTTTTGTTCATTCCGTTTCCTACTTGGTTAACATACTCTCTTTTTCTAAATACACAAATCCTATTTATCCTTCCTGTTCTAGCTAAAATGAAATATCTTCATAATGATATTATCTTGTCTTCATAATGAGAATTGTGGACTGTTACTTTCAAGAAACTTAGATTCCATTTCCACCTCTGCCACTAACTTGTATATTGCTGGGCAAGTTCAATGAACATCTCTGGGTTTAAAAGCTAGTCTTTTTCATACACAAGGCCAATAGGCACATGAAAAGATGCTCAACACTGCTAATCATTGATAAATGCAAATCAAACCCACAATGAGATATCACTTCACACTTGCCACAATGGCTTTTATCAAAAAGACCACAAGTAACAAATGTTGGTGAGAATGTGGAGAAAAGGGAACCCTTCTATGCTGTTGGTGGGAATGTGAATTGGTACAGCCACTGTGGAAAACAGTATGGAGGCTTCTCAAAAAACTAAAAACTGAACTACCATATGACCCAGCCACTCCATTCCTGGGTATATATCCCAAAACACTAATTTGAAAAGATACATGTACCCCAGTGTTCACAGCAGCATTATTTATAACAGCCAAGATATGGAAGTAACCTAAAAGTCCATCAACAGATGAATGAATAAAGAAGATGTGGTATATACAATGGAATACTACTCAGCCATGAAAAAGAAAAAACTTTTGCCATTTGCAACAACATGAATGGACCTGGAGTGTATCATGCTTAGTGAAATAAGTCAGATAGAGAAAGACAAATACTGTATGATATCACTTATATGTGGAATCTAAAAAATAAAACAAACTAGTGAGTATAACAAAACAGAAACAGACCCACATATATCGAAAAAAAACCTAGTGTTTACCGGTGGGGAGAGGGAAGAGAAGAGGGATTAAGGAGTAGAGGATTAAGAGGTACAAACTACTATGTATAAAATAAATAAGCTACAAGGATGTATTGTATAGCACAGGAATACAGCCAATATTTTATAACTTTAAATGATGTATAATCTATAAAAATTCTGAATCACTATGTTGTACACCTGAAACTAATATAACATTGTAAATTATACCTCAATAAAATTTTTTTTACATTGTAAAAAATTTGTCTTTTTAGAGAAAAACGCTAGGAACCACAATGGTATTGTGTTCCACACAATGAGAGAAAATATGTCTAAGGAATGTGTTTTAATATTCACATAATAGTTAAAAATGAATGTTTTAAAAATGTAGTTAATGCTCACGTATTTGAAGCACCCCTCCCATAAGCTCCACTGTACCCTCTTTTTAAATGAAATGTACAAGAAACAAAGGCAAAATTCATCCAGGTCAATCCAAATAAGTTATAGAGTCTTACCCTTCAATTTTAACATTTATTGTTAAAGTCATGGTAGGTGATAAGAATAAGAGCTAAGAAGTAGAATCATACAGAATTTAAACCCAGACTGAAACCTTTTAAAAATAACAAGAATAGCACTCTTACTCCCTACTCTTATCTGGCATAGCTGAGTAAGGGTTCTATGCTTGCTGACATTCTTGAGCTATTTCTCTCCCTGCTTTAAACATAGGGTAGTTTCTCCCGTGACCCTGCTTGTTTCCCTGGAGAGCTTCACATAGAGGCTTCTGTATAACAACATTAGCTTTCACTAGCAAACGGCTATATAGGAAAGAGAAGGATGAAGAGGGAGACAACCTTCACAGAATATCAACAGGCTGCAGATTAAATGTGCGTTGTTTCCTTTGCTAAATTCCCAGCACAGATTTCCATCTGAACAGTTATAAATTCTTTCCTCCCACATTCCACCTCTGCATTTTAAACCATTTACTCTGGGCCTCTTCAATACAGCACTCTAAGGCTGAGAAAGTTTAGATTTGCATCAATTGTATTTAAAAAAAAATTGTTCTCAGTTTTATGTAAGGTATTAAATCCAAGAAAAGAATATACTAAAGATGTACATATTCTCAAAATTGCCTATATCTTGCTTATAAGTTTTGTTGTTCTTTATATGCTGTTGTTTCAAGGGACATTTTGAAGTTACATGTAATAGCAACATTAATTATTAGGAAATGTCTATAACGAATCAACAGCTGGTCCTAGAAAATCAAATATTAGCATATCAACATAGGAACCTTTCAATGGTGTTTTGGCCTTTGTAGTAAGGTAATGGCAGCATATATAGTATATATCAAGTTAGCTTTTTATTTTAATACAAAAGTACATTAGGAGGAGAGAATGAACAGAATTATAGTCAAGACAGCATAAGGTAAAAATGATACACACAAACAAAAAGCACCTTTTACCTTATAATAGTTCTTAGAGCTCATTAATGCACTTGGAGGCAGGGCCAAAGTCAGCGGTGGCTGGGAAACAAATTCTAAATCTGGTGCGTTTGTTCCCTAGAGTTTCAGGTCTGTTCTGTGCTGTTGGAACTCTTGGATTCATCCTACCTCCTCTCAGAAATTACTTTTTGCCTTCTTTAAAGGTGTATCTGCATCAGGATAATTTTTAGATGCTTGGAAGTTTATATATATGAAAGGATGGGTTACCAGTCAGGTCCAAATTCAACCCTTCCTGCTTTTTTTCACTGGGTTCTTTCTATCCCTTCCCAGGGCTACGGAGACTGGGTCAGGGTGATACTAGGTAACCTGCAGCACTGGCTTCACCAGCATGGGTTCTAAGTTGGCTGGTTACTTACCTATGGACTTCTCTAGAACTAAACTTTCAGGTAAATACAAATGGTGAATTAAAAAAATAAAATGATGTTTGAAAATATGTGTCACAGACTCTACTCCAGTGTCCACAGAGAAAGAAAAAAATCAGGAGGAAAGAAGAGAAGTTTAAAAGGTGAGATTAACATTGTAACTACTGCCTTTCAGGTTACTAGCAAGACGCTGTGCTCCAGGTTTGGACTACATTGTGTCCAGTTTGAGCCTAAACTGGGGTTTATAGGAGTCCCAGCATACCTTGTGAAATGGTAGGACAGAGCCTTTTCAAGAGTATATTTGAGCCCTGGGAAAGCACTCATCTTAAGGGAAGGAGGATCCAGGCATAATGAGCTTTGCTCAGTGACAAGGTGGTGATAAGACAGAAAGGGGCAATTATGGGTGACAGATACATCAGCGCATCCATCACTCAGATATGTCTCCTAGCTTTGTCTCCAGCAGGCTGTTGTTTGAGTGTTACTAAGAGCAGGCACACCTCTGGTGAACTGGAAATAGTGCCTGGTGAAAGATGGCTGAACAGCAGTGTTGCATGGAAGTGGGATGCTCAGAAAGAGCAGACTTGTTTTTGATTGCATGTGCAGCTGGAGCTGGAGACGCAGTTGGAAATTTATAGAAATACTTGGAGAATTTAGCAGAGGGCTGAGTTAATTTAGTAAACGGGGTAATATGCTCTCAGAGATGGGCAATTATAGTCAATGTGCCTCCCTTTGTATTTACAAGTGGGTGAAGCCTGGAGAAACTCAGGTTTTATAAGAATACAAAAATCAATATAAAAGTTCTAGAAAATAATTGTACTTAAACTTCAAAGAATCAGTTAGTACTAATTTTGACATTTCCTTCTTACTCTTCTCACCCATGTCTTCCCTATCTTTCTTGACATAAGTAAAAGTATGAATAGGAATAACACCCAAAGCAGAGCAACATATTTCTCCTATTGTAAAAGGCATTCCAGGAAAATGTCTATCGCTAAAGGACATAGACATCTCCATAATTCTTTGACTTCTGAAGAATGAAATAAGTGAAAATTATGGTATTAAATTTCTTTCTCTTTAGCAACAATCCCGCCTAGTTAGTACTCCCAAAATTCATATTTGTACAATAACAACTTCAAAATAAAATCCAATACTTACTTGTCTCCCACAATTCCCAAGTTGATTGTGGGGTAACCATGTTCCTGAATTGTTGCTAAGAGGGTTGAACGATTGCTGTCTCGAATCTTTCCTGGTAAGAGGTCATCTTCAGGATTTAGCAGCTACAAAGCCAAAAAAAAAAAAAAAAACCACTACAAATTATTTTCTTAGGATAATATTGCCTATTGTTAATGGGGAAAAAATAGATCTAGTAAACAGAGTTTAGCACATCTAGCACCTATAACAGTATCTGGCCCATAGAAGATATATGCTCAAAGGATCTTTGATAAATAATGAAAGCATAGGAGGATCAGAAAACAGTCCTCCAGAATTAAAAAACATGCAGAAATTTAAGTGGTGACTAAACAGCAGGCCAAATTCACACCAGCTTTGGCTACAATTTGACAGAATAGTGCTCTGGAGATAGCTGCCTTTCTACTGGTTGGTTGTTTACTGGGTCAAATTAAAAAAAAAAAAACTTTCTTTTTCCTCCCACTATTATTTTCTAATCTGTCCTTCACTGAGAATATTTGAGGAAGAGACTGTGTGACATGATATTCTCAAGTCTGAAGAGAATGATCATTTATCTTTTCTTTCAAGCTTTTGATCTCTTTTGTGAAGTGGGATCAGTAGTAACGAAGAAGTTAAACTTATTTGAAGGAGAGGGAGCCAGATATCTTGCCTCTATTAGCAAACTTAAACAAGTAATACTTAACTGCACACACCCATGATTCCATGACTTTGAATTGAATCACCCTTTAGAGATTTAATATCTACTATTATATGTCAATGAAGAAAATTATAAGAAGCTTATTTTATGTTAGGATGTTCCAATGAAGCAGTGTAGTGTAGTAGCAAGCAAGAGTCTACCTTATTCAGATAAGGTTCAAATTCAAGTTGCCCAAACACATTATGCCATAATTTTCTCATTTATAATATATAGTAATAAAACTACCTTGAAAGGCAGTTGTTAGGACTGAGATAATGAACACTCAGTTAACATAAATATACAATAAAAACAATTCTCTGTCCTTTCTTTATGATACATGATATTGAAAGAGCACCTAACTCCCCCCAATTGTTCTCATATTGTTACTCCTAGGTGCTAGTATGGATGGAATCAGTTTATAACGTGAACACAGATTTACATTTATTAGATTATAAAATACTTAAGGGTAGGAGGTCCCTAACACACACAGACACATACAACATGCAAGTTTAATTTACACAATTTTAAGATATACTTTGATTTCAGAAAATTACAAAATGAAAAAAAAGTACATCTTTGAAGTGAGAAAATCTGGAATATTATCTTAGGAGGTTGAAGGCAAGCCTGCACATTTCAGATGCTTAGGCTGTTAATATGGCCAATAGCCAGGGTTTTGTATCTCAGTTCTGCCAAACAATGACCTAAAGCCCCTTTAGTCTTCCTTCTGACTCATTAGTGATACCATGTGGCTGGACCTTTGGCTTTATGTTGGAAAAGTAGTAGCTTTGCAAACAACTGTCCCCTTAAAATATCTGCAGAAAAACTTTGATCATCTTATTCACTGTCACCTGGGAGACTTCCCTTCAAATACTGCACTAATCTAACTTAATCAGATCCCATGTGACACTGCAACCCACTTTCATCCTTTGTCACTGGCAGAGCTTGGAAAATTGCTATTGCAGTACTAATACAGATTAATTTTCTGATCTTAATTAACACACAGTTATTGAACTTATAATTTTATAAGGCCAAGGCTTGCAGCTTTTAAACTCCATTAATCAGACAAGTTGCTGCAGAAAGAAAACTGAATGGTTATATAATATTGTTTTCACAAAGGGTACTGACCACCAACTGAGTAATAAGATTTCCCCGTTATTAGGGTGGTTTCTTTGCCATTCATGTTCCTCTCTGTTATTTTGCTGCACACAGTTCCAGAAATAATAGAACAATTAGCGATCACTGGAGAACCAGTTGTTTGTCTGTAAAATTGACATAATGAAATAATAGCTAGTTAAGTGAGGGTATGGGATTTCCAGTGCATTTTAAGTATTTTCAAAGAAAACATACAGAATCGAATGGAAGATTATAAGGTTGCATACACTAGAATAAATTCACAATATTCCTCTTTAAAAATGTAATCTTATTTTCCAGCTTCTTATACTTCTAGTCATCTCTGGAATGATGCCTGAAACTTATTGTAGTTAAAATATAAAAGAAAAAATACAACATAAAGTAAAATAAAACATAACCCAAAACAAACAAACAAGAAAACAAAAACATAACCCATTATCTTGATACCTTGTTACTTTCTTATCTACCTCATACTAAATTTCAATTTCCTGTTTCTGTTATTGTCAATGGTGCCACTGTATTTCCAGCTTTCAAACATTTAGCCTTTGATTTTTTTCCTTTTGTAGTCCACTATCTTCCCAAAGGTTTCAATCCTTAATCCTTACTCCATCTTTTTTTTTTTTAATGTTTTGCTGCTTTATACACAGGAATCCATCTCCTCCTTGACACTACATTTTTATTCACTCTCTTATCAACCCTCCCCATCCCCCAATTTCAGGCATTCAATATATCTGAATTTCTGCAAAAGTCTTATAATTGGCTATCTTGCCAAAAGACTCTTTCTTTCTGAGAAATAAAATAGACACATCTACTTGCAAAACTGTACGATTACTTGCATAACAGGTAAACTGTACTAAACTATGATATGTAACAAACTATCTTAAGTCAAATTGTTATAACATAAGCTTGTTCAGACCTGTATGGTCCTATAAGATTATGGACAATTAGAGACCATGGTAACTCCATATGGACTCGTGCTCCAAAGATAAAATGAAATTGTTTCAGCAACTCACCTATTTCACAAAATGTGATCAGTCTGCCTAGACCATACTTACTAACTACCTTAAAACCACCTCATGACCAATCCCAGTCCTCAAAATCCTGTAAGTATCCTTCTGTAACTTCCTCCTCTTGAGACACTACTGAGACTTTCAAGGTGATGCTCTTCCTTGCTCAGAAACTTTAATATATCCAGCTTTGTATGATCAACAGGTTTCCTTGGTGGCCTTTGTATTAGGACAATGATGGTCATGAAGGTCCCTACCAACACTTAGGCAAGACCTCATGCCACCACTATTCTCATATTGGTTACATTGCACTTCACTGAGGTCTTCTGAGCCTCTTTGCTCAGGGGAGTCTTTATGATGGTAAGTCCAGCACTTACATTAAACTCTGATGCTTTTTTGTTGAGCTCCCAAAGTTAGCTGAAATTTATTTTGTTTTTGAAGGGGAGCAGAATATGCCACCTCCAAATGTGCCCATTTGGCACATGCATTACTTTCAGCTGAAGGCAATCAAGACCCAACAGACTCAATAAAAACATTTACTACTCCCTTAACTGCCTAAAAGAATTTAGATAGGGGGCCTGGCCCAGAAAGAGAGCCATTACCAGAGATAACTTTTTATCTGACTTACCTGCATGGTAGGGCAAACATCTGATTACTAAACATCTGCTCTTCTCATCTTCCTGAACTGCCCTTCTCCCCTTTGAAGCCCCAGGCCCTATCCCATTCCCTAGTTCAGACTGACATACAAGCCTCAATTGCCCGACTGCCTTTGGGTCTCATATTTTTATGGGATTCCTGTATGTACAAAATTAAACTTTTCTCCTGTTGATCTGCCTTATGTCAATTTAATTATTAGATTAGCCAAAGAACCTAGAAGGGTAGATGGAAAATTTTTCTGCTCTAAGAGTAAGATTCCCAGGACTTTTTGGTTATCTGACTGAATTTGTAAGGATTTTTGTTTTCCTTAGTGTTGGTTTGCTAAAGTGTTGATTTGCTACTAACCATTTTGTTTGTCAACTGGCTACATTGTTGTGTGTCTGTAAGAACTTTTCTTTGTTTATGTATGAGAAACTGGCTTTCAGAGAGATCTACCTCCCCATTCTGGCCTGCTGACTTTTAGGGTTAGCTCTCAAGGGTTCAACTTTAGTTTTGTTTTGTTTTTTTTTAAATTTTTAAATTTATTTTTTTATACAGCAGGTTCTTATTAGTCATCAATTTTATACACATCAGTGTATACATGTCAATCCCAATCACCCAGTTCATCCCACCCCCACCCCCCACCGCTTTCCCCCCTTGGTGTCCATACGTTTGTTCTCTACATCTATGTCTCAACTTCTGCCCTGCAAACTGGTTCATCTGTACCGTTCTTCCAGGTTCCACACACATGCGTTAATATACGATATTTGTTTTTCTCTTTTTGACTTACTTCACTCTGTATGACAGTCTCTAGATCCATCCACGTCTCAACAAATGACCCAATTTTGTTCTTTTTTATGGCTGAGTAACATTCCATTGTATATATGGACCACATCTTCTTTATCCATTCGTCTGTCGATGGGCATTTAGGTTGCTTCCATGACCTGGCTATTGTAAATACTGCTGCAATGAACATTGGGGTGCATGTGTCTTTTTGAATTATGGTTTTCTCTGGGTACATGCCCAGTAGTGGGATTGCTGGGTCATATGGTAATTCTATTTTTAGTTTTTTAAGGACCCTCCATACTGTTCTCCATAGTGGCTGCATCAATTTACATTCCCACCAACAGTGCAAGAGGGTTCCCTTTTCTCCACACCCTCTCCAGCATTTGTTGTTAGTAGATTTTCTGATGATGCCCAGTCTAACTGGTGTGAGGTGATACCTCATTGTAGTTTTGATTTGCATTTCTCTAATAATTAATGATGTTGAGCAGCTTTTCATGTGCTTCTTGGCCATCTGTATGTCTTCTTTGGAGAAATGTCTATTTAGCTCTTCTGCTCATTTTTGGATTGGATTGTTTGTTTTTTAATATTGAGGTGCATGAGTTCTTTATATATTTTAGAGATTAATCATTTGTCTGTTGATTCATTTGCAAATATTTTCTCCCATTCTGAGGGTTGTCTTTTCGTCTTGTTTATGGTTTCCTTTGTTGTGCAAAAACTTTTAAGTTTCATTAGGTCCCATTTGTTTATTTTTGTTTTTATTTCCATTACTCTAGGAGGTGGATCAAAAAAGATCTTGCTGTGATTTATGTCAAAGAGTGTTCTGCCTATGTTTTCCTCTAAGAGTTTTATAGTGTCCGGTCTTACATTTACGTCTCTAATCCATTTTAAGTTTCTTTTTGTGTATGGTGTTAGGGAGTGTTCTAATTTCATTCTTTTACCTGTAGCTGTCCAGTTTTCCCAGCATCACTTATTGAAGAGACTGTCTTTTCTCCATTGTATATCCTTGCCTCCTTTGTCATAGATTGACCATAGGTGCATGGGTTTATCTCTGGGCTTTCTATCCTGTTCCATTGATCTGTATTTCTGTTTTTGCACCAGTACCATATTGTCTTGATTACTGTAGCTTTGTAGTATAGTCTGAAGTCAGGGAGTCTGATTCCTCCAGCTCCATTCTCAGCCTTAGTTTTAAGGACTTTAGATATATATAAGTGATATTTTCCCTGTTGACTGGCTTTTAGCTAATGAATTCATGGATTCATCTAATAATAAACTTGTACTTCTCCTGGCATAAGTTGGCTTCTGTTTTATCTTTCTTGCATTTATTTTTCTAGAAAGCATAGTTTCATCAAGGAAAATTTGGAATTGCAGTGGTCATTTTGGAGTACTTTTGACATGACAATTATTCACTTTAAAGCACTTTTAGAATAAAGGGTGAATACAATTCAGAATATTCAATGATTATCACTTTTATTGTTATGCACTGCTTCAAAATGAAATTTTAATAAAAATACAAAATATTTACAAGTTTGTTAAACCCTGTATTGAGGAAATTCTCTGTCTTATTTGTCTAAAAGAGAAATCACTTAGTTTATTTTAAGAGACCTCTCTCTTTGTTTCTGTTCTTCAGAGATTTAATCCTACCTTGATGGAATAATCCTATTTAATTCTATCTTGATGGTCTTGATGGAATTGTCAAAGGGCCTAAGACTGGTTGTAATAACTTACTTTCTCTCTTTTTAATGTATTGAAATGGGCTTGTCTGCATCTAAGACTTCTCCTCTTTGCAAAGAGAAGGTATTAGAATTTTATAGGTCAGTAACTATTACCATATCCATTGCAAACAGCTTCCTTATACATCCTTACTTTCTCCTTCTTTTGGAAAATGTAATTAACTAATTATGGACATTAATTAATTATGGACATTAATTAATTATGGCCACACCTTAGAAATACCTAGATAGTCCAGACAAACAGACCTAACACAAAAAAAGGTGAGAAAAGTCAGATTATAAGCTCTAATGGAGAATGGTCTTATTCTAAATGGCTTTTAATTAAACTCTGAAAAAAAAGTTTTAATTGAGAGTTAAATTAATTGCCTTGGTTGCTTGGATGTAAGAAAGAAAAAGGAACATACAGAGCTTTTAAACATAATCTAAGGAGTCCTTAAGAATTTGGTTTATAAATACAGAGGTTTACAAATTGTATTAGAAAAAATTCATATTCTATTTCTATTATCATGATTCTGGACATGTTAGACTGATTTAATAATTTTAGTTTAAAAACTGTCCTATGTCTTTTTCCTAACTTTACTACCGTGTAAGAAAGTTATACTAGTATAACATTCTAGTTATGTAAGCCTTGGGTCTCTCTGCTTTTTTTTTTTTCTATTCTTAAAAACTCTTATTTAAAAAAAATTTTTTTAAATTAATTTTTATTGGAGTATAGTTGATTTACAACCTTGTGTTAGTTTCTGCTGTACAGCAAAGTAAATCAGCTATACATACACATATATAAAAAATCTTAATAGGTTTTTTTTTTTGGCCATGCCACACGACTTGTGGGATCCTAGTTCCCTGACCAGGGTTCAAACCTGGGCCCCTGGAAGTGGAAGTGTGGAGTCCTAACCACTGGATTGCCAGGGAATTCCCTATTTTCTTATTAAAAAAATCCTAATTTGAACCTTCTAAATTGTGTTCATCTAAATATGGGGATGATGATATGGAATGTCTCTGTGAAAAGAGACTGATGAGGTTCAAGACATGCTACCCCAAAATATGGCATTTGGCATAGTGAATATTTTAAGCTGAAGGAATTTGAGAAATAGTACATGCAGGAAGGACTTTCTGACTTTCCCCTGAAAAACGTCAAAAAACCCTTATGTTAGAGGTGCCCTCCCTATGCCCAGAGGAAAGGAGCATCCTTATCTCTGAAGATGAAGGGACAGAGAGAGGAATCTGAAGGAACAGGCCTTGCTAAGGTTCCCCCAGTTTACTACACTTTCCTCATGACTTCTGTCCTTTCATATTTCTCCACAACTTTCCATTTTTCATCAAAACTAATTTAAAAAATGCTCAGGTTTAACTGATTCTTCAGGTCTTCATTTTTTTTAAATGAAGGCTCTCGTGTTACATAAAACTTACATTAAATTAATGCTGTGCTTTTCTCTTATTAATCTGTCTTTTGTTACAGAGGTAATAAAATTCAGAGCTTGAGAAATTAGAAAGGTAGAGGAAAAAATATTTTTCCTCCCTTACAAGATGAATTCTTATAACGCTTCTATTAAATCATGACTTTATAAGAAATTAAATTTTAATTGCCAGATCCTTAGTTAACTCTAAGATCTTAAACTAATGTTAATTTGAATGACTGGTAAATAATCTTGGATATGTGGACACTGTAATGTTTAATATACCAGTGCCTGACGTAGAGAATGGACTTGAGGACATGGGGAGGGGGGGAGGGGTAAGCTAGGAAGAACTGAGGGAGTGGCATGGACATATATACACTATCAAATGTAAAATAGATAGCTAGTGGGAAGCAGCCGCATAGCACAGGGAGATCAGCTCAGTGCTTTGTGTCCACCTAGAGGGGTGGGATAGGGAGGGTGGGAGGGAGTCGTAAGAGGGAGGAGATATGGGGATATATGTATATGTATAGATGATTCACTTTGTTATAAAGCAGAAACTAACACACCAATGTAAAGCAATTATACTCCAATAAAGATGTTAAAAATATATATACCAGTGTTTATATTAAGTACATCATTAACAGGTTAAAGTAACCATCATTAACAGGGTAGAAAGGATATATGAAGACAGAGGAATGCTTGTGCAAGGTAATGATTATGTTTTATTTATTAGGAAAAAACAGAACAATGTTTTTCTTAAAGTAAAAATTACTGATTGTGCCAAAATATAAAGGAAGACAGTAAAAAATAAATTTAGGAGTATCATTCAGTAAAGCATAGAAGGTCTGAAGGGAAATGACTTATTGCTTGGCAGTAATAACTACAAATAATGAATATACAGGAAGAATAATATATATTAAAAACATTGACAAAGTTGGCTACATGACGTGGGTTTATTCATAAGGAAAGACGGCCTATGGATCTTTTATTGTAAATTGTTACTAGAATTTGGGTTTTCTTTTTGTTAAAAATGGCTAAGTTAATTTGTGTCCAGATAACAAAGGTCCCTTTTTATAACCAAAATATTCTGTTAACTCTCTGGTTTATGGCACATTCTTAAATCATTTTAATCAAAAGCTTCTAAAAATAATGGTTACTTATTGTTGATTAAAAATATTGTCTGTAAATATTTATTGTCTTTATTTATGACATATTAATATCTTGTTTCTTCTGACAACTCTTCTTGGTTTTGCCTTTCCCAAATTTGGAATAAATCTGTTGTCTTTTATACTTTTTAAGCAATTTTTGAGTTTACTGGATGGCTACTACATAATACAAAGATTTGCTCCTTTCTTCTTAAAAGAGAACCATGCTAAAATATTTGACATATTTTCACGTACAGGTTTGGAAGTCTAGAATCATGGCTTTGAAGTACCTTGCAAACTTTGGTAATATATTTGTCCTAATGTTTGTCTGTATGGCAGTGGCCGAATATATAAACTCTAGAGCCTTAAATGTTGCTGCATATTTGCTGTAAGCTATATGGTTCAACAAATTATCATGAAATAAAGAGTACACAAAGGCATGGTGCATGTAGAGATCAAAAAAACTACCTCAGAAAACCTAATACACAATCATAGCCCATCAAAAAGTGGTACCAATCTGGATTGATCACATCTCAAAGATAATGAGCTAATTTAGGCTGAAAGTGACCAGAAGTGGGGGCACTGAGAAATGAAATTGAAATCAGAATTTGCAAAAGTGTACTATGACTTTTAATACAGATAAATTGTGCCAAACCATAATACAGAGCACAAACTGTCTTAGCTGAAATTGTTTTTTAACACCAGCTCATTCAGAACCACATGTTCTAAGATCATGAACAAAATGATTTAATAGTAACTCCACATAGATTCATATGTTCCAAAGATAAGGCTACTGACTGTCCAGTTCCAGCAACCTGCCTAGATTACAAATTCTAATGAGTCATACCCAGGGCTCTGGTGGTCTTTGTACGGGGGTTTTGACATTTCTGTTGCTCAGGAGCCCACATCTACTGAAAATGATCTTTCTCAAACACCAATCTTATGACTTTCTCCTCCTCAACTATACTCAGCACTGTCTCCCTGTCTGCCAATCCATGGTCATTTTTTACATTATTAAAAACTATACTGAAGGATCAAGACTCACCTCCTTTAAGAAACCTTATAAAGGAAGAAAATTCTGACGCATGCTACAATATGGTTGAAACTTGAGGATATTTTGCTAAGTGAAACAAGGCAGACACAAAAAGACAAATTCTATATGATGACACTCAGATGAGGTACTGAGAGTAACCAAATTCATATAGATAGAAAGTAGAATGGTGGTTGCCACAGGCTGTGGGAGGGAGGAAATGGGGAGCTGTGTTTAATGAGTATAGAATTTCAGTTTTGCAAGGTAAAAACTGTTCTGGAGATTGGTTGCACAACAATGTGAATGTACTTAAAACTACTGAAGTATACACTTAGAAATAGTTAAGATGATAAATTCTTTGTTATGTGTATTCTACTGTAATTAAAAATGAAAAAAATTAAATGTCACTGATGACCTTGGCAATAACAGTTTCAGGGAATAGTGATGCCTTTAAAAAAGAAGCAAGTCAGGAAGGAAGTATTCCACTCTTCCTGGTAGGAAGGGAAAGATGGTGAGTGAGATTAGGTAATGGTGGAACATCAGGTGGAAATATCCAGAGGAAGTTGTAAATGAAGGCTTGAATTTACAAAAGAGGTTAAGTTTAGGGCTACAGATATGGGAAGTTACCTGCATATATTTGACATGAGAGGAAAACTCTAAGGAAGAATTTAGAGAGAGTGGAAGACACAGCAGAGAACAGCATCCTAGGGGAATATTCCAATTAGGGAATGGGATCAAGATAAGGAACGATGAGGAAAAAAAGTAGTAGTTGGCAGGGCATCAAGAGAGAACAATCATGGAACACCAGGAAAGAGACAGTTTCAAGGTGGTGGGTGAGGAATGCCACTGATGTCAAATGATATAGACAGGTTAAGGAAGATAAATATCAGAGCAGGTTTTAGAGGTTAGGAGGTGAATAGTATACTCAGGAAAGCAGTTTCTGTACTAATGGGGGGCAATAATGAGTTTCGGGAGTTTGAGGAGAAAGTGCAGAGTGAGGAAGGAAAGCCAGCATGTGCAGACCTCTCTTTCAACAAAGCTGGTAGTGGTTAGGAGGTGAATATGCAGTAGCTCAAGGAAGCAAAAAGGTGTTTAAATGTAGGTTCTCTTCTGATAGCGGTAATCTTTGTCTTTTTGGATGTGAAAGGAGGATGAGCCACTAGAGAGAAAATAATCAGAGAACATAGAAGACACAGGAAGTAATTTAGAAATCAAAGTTCTGAGGAAGGTGAGAAAAAGTGGGTCTAAAGGTAGAAGTAGAGGAATTGTTCTTAGAAAGAAGTACCTTTTCCTTTTAGATTGGAAGAAAGGAGGATAGCTAAAGGAATGGGGAAATTTTCGAGGTAATGAGATGGGAAGAAGAGGGAGATCTCATCTAGTTCAGTTTGACAAATATATTTATTTTTTACCTTTACTTTTTTCCCATAAAGGTGGTTAGGTCATCTGTCAAGAGTACAAAGTAGGGCTGCTACTGAGGTTTAAAGAGGGTATAGAGTGTATGAATGAACTATCATACTGGAACTGGAAGAATGTACTAGAAAATCAACAAGACAGTTACATCAGAATTACTGAACAACTTTAAGTGCCAGGTTGCCATTAAATGGCAGTAATTTGTAGTTGTTCAGGTAATCATAGTTCTATGAATTTTTTCAGTAATGTTTTTCTGCTTGGGAGCAAAAATGGAGAAGGTGGAGAATGGAGTCATTCACTTTGGGTATTACCACAGTAAGCAAAGGAATAGGTTAAAGGAGTGAAGCTATCTGAAGTGTTATGAAGGCAACTTTAAAGTGGTGAGTCATAGTCCTTAATCTGGACAATAAGTATAGTGTGGTTAGAAGAAAGTAATGGACTATCTAACCTGATAGGTTTCAGAGATTGCCATTAAAAAGCTGGGGAAATGAAATTTAAGGAAGTGGGAAGCATTGTGGAATAGTGGAAAAAAGTCATTACAGCCAAAAGATTTAGGTGTGAAACCAGGCTTCATCACTTACACAACATATATAATGTTGGGTAAGTTGCTTTGTTTTTGAGCTTCAATTTTCTCTTATGTAAAAAGAAGGATAATTATATTAACCTCATAGTGTTGCTTTAATCATAAAGCACATAGCGGTACTGGTCATAGTAGACACTCAACTTCTTATTCCTTCTCTTATTAGTGGGGACAAAGATTTTAAAGATTCTACTTTTATAATAACAGCTGCTTGTGGCAGCTCCCAAAGAACAGTATATGGAAATTTTAGACAGACTTTATATATCTAAAGTTTAAACTTGTTTGTACAGACATCTGTTATTGAGAGTGGCCAAGAGATTTACAAAAGACAGAATAAAATAAGGAGAGGCATAGTGGAGATAAATACACTTAGTTCTGTGTATGTGTATGTGTGTGTGCGTGAGAGACAGAGAGAGAGAGAGAGAGATAGAGGAAGGGAGAGAGGGAGAGACAGGGAAGGAGGGGGTAGGAAGAATGAGAATGAATAGAAATGAATGAATGAGTTATGGAATATGGCAGAAGGTGACTGAAACTAGAAGAAAACTCACCATCTATGGAAGGAATATTTATTGCTAGTACTTTGGGTAACTAGATAACAAGCATACAATCTTGACTTCCTGAAGCTAATGGCAGCTGGCTGACTGATGTCCAGTTTAAAGACCTAAAATTCACCATCTACAGTTTCAAGGGAAACAAAATATTTTATGGAATGGAGCTCATTTTTATTTTTCACTTTCTCTTATCTTCTACCTTGAATTCACTGGCAAATCCTGTTTGTTGATTTTACCTTCAAAATGTATCCTGGATCTGATTACTTCTCACCATCTCCACTACCATTCTGGTCCAAATCTCTTGCTGGAGTATTGCATATCCTTTCCTTTTTTAAATTTATTTTAATTTTTAATTTTAATTTAATTTTGTGTGTGTGTGTGTGTGTGTGTGTGTGTGTGTCAGGCAATTTTATCAGCATTGGTAATACAGTAGTGAACAAACAATACAAGCTTCAAAGAGGTACAGACAGTAACCACTGCATATCCTTTTAACTGGCCTCCTGGCTTTTCACTTTTTCTCTCCCATATGCCAAGCCATACATATAGAAGCCAGAGTGATCATTTAAAAATTTAAGACATTTTATGTTCCATGCTATGTTTCGCTTCCTCAAAACTGTCCATTTAGAATAAAATGATCTTGTTTCTGTTACCTCTCCAACCTCATCTCCTTTTACTTTTCTCCTTTCCCTCTATACTTCAGCCACATTGGCCTCCTTGCTGTTCCTCAAACTTGATAAGCATGTACTCCAGGGCTTTAGTGTTTGTTGTCCCCTCTGCTTGAAACACAGTTCTGCTCACGAGGCATATACCCTCAATGGCTTCAGATTTCCACTCTAATTTCCCCTTATCAGTGTGGCCTGATTAGCCTTTGTAAAACAGAGGACTCTACCTGTCTACCAGTCAGGTCCGGGACAAGAAAACCAAAACTCCTCTAGGTATTTCAAATGGAGGGGGTAGGAGAAGAGAGGATTTAATGCATGGGATTGGTTACAAATGTGTTGGCAGAGTTGGAGAAACAAAAGAAGAAACGTGTATTACTAAAGATCAGTAACTGCAGTCACCATCGTCCCCAGGGCTGTTGGAGGAAAGTGATGTTACTGAGTTGAGGAGATATACTCCTGCTACCTTCTTTCCACCTTCTAATACCATGTTAATGCATCTCAATGGCAAAACCTAACTGGACCACAGCTGGAAAGAGAGTCTGGGAAACTGCTTTCAGGCTTCCAGCTTTATTGTATAGGGGAGAGAACAAAACAGCTGATGTGGAATAAGTTTCAATAGATAATACCTGGCATATACCTCTCCTGCTAGCATTCTGTATTATCTCACTCGGCTTTTTAAAAATTCATATCATTTACCACTATATGTTTGTTTATTGACTACCTGCCCTCCCACCCCCATCAGAATATAAATTCTGTAAGAGCAGGGGCTTTGTCTGTCCTGCTTGCTGCTGTATCTCCAGGAGTCAGAACACTGCCTGACATCAAAATGGTAGCATACTAAAAGGGGAGGGGTTGTGAGAGAAGACTGCCTCAGTGGAAAGGAGTATTTTATCACTGACATTGTTTAGGATTGCCAGTGCATGGTGATAATAAAGAACAGAATGACTTGTAGTTAGTTTTATTACTGTTTTCGAATTTTCTGCAGACAGTGCATTCTTTTATGTGAGGGTAAAGCCTTAATAAAACCCTTTTGCCATGTCTAAGGACAAATTTGAACTTGGGTTAACTTTCTAGCTCAGTTCCTCTGGAAATCTGATAAAGAAAAATGTCAGCTTGTTAGTAGGCAACACTTCTTCTGGTAAAATGGTCTCTGATTAGTAACTTGCATATGGAATGGAAGAAATTACAGATGACCTATAAATCCCTAGTGGAAAGCCAAGCTTTGGGCTTCCACGAATGTGGTGACACTTGAAGCTGGGCATATCCCTTGTAGGGACTCTGGAAGTTGCCTAAGATTGTTATAAGAAATATTGATTCCTATGTAGGAGATGGTGCTTCTAAGTTGCTGGCTCCCATACTCCCCTAGTAGAATTCTTGTTCCCTTGCACTTAAATGTCACTTGAAGAACAAAGAGAACAGCTGTTGGATGGCTGTATGAACTGCTAAGATGACTGGTCCCACTGAAGAAAGCATGATGCTCCCCTGCTGGATGCTGAGTTTCCTGTTCAATATCTTTCTAAGTAAGCTGGTTCAAGGTACAGTATATTCATATATTGTTAAGTCTGATGTTTAGTTAAGAGAACCTCTGGTGAGCATTCCAGCGTGTAACAGATGCTTAATAAATATATATTGAACAAATACATGAGGTTGGAAATGTACGGCCACAATTAAGTAATTATTGAATGGTATTCTATTACCTAAATTTTAACCTGCATAGTTTGTCGAAATCAACAAATGTCTACAACAGCTGGTCTGTGTTAGTTATTGTTTACAACTCTACCTTCCCAATTCTAAAAGAATTCCTTCATCCTGAATAAGATCATGTAGTCACAAAATACAGAGAAGGCTTTAAATATAGTATACATAGACATCTTGTATGGCATTCTTTGGGTTGGCTAAGGCTACTGTTCTGCTTAGCAATATACCACACTGGATTCAAGAGGTGGCGTATGTGAAGCCATACATATCAGGGGAAATCAGAACTAATACTTAAGGGGAGCTTGTGCTGTGACTGAATAAATTATAGACTTGTCACATTCATAGACAAATGTAATTTCTTTTGGCCTTTCTGAAATAAATGAATACTTTTTTTTCCGTATTATTTTCTGGCTATCTGAGGCTCTCAAGCCTCAGGAAAGATACTATGCATTATTTATTACTTTTATCTCTAGTTTCCAGTATAGTGCCTGGCATAGAGGTATTCAACAAACATTTGTTGAACTAAACTATATGGTGATAGAGAGTCATAATAATAGCTAACTTCGGATGGGAGTAGGGAGGAATGTCAAACTACATGGAGCCAGAGATCATGGAACTTAGAAGCATTATTCCCTTGGAAAACCATGTTAAGTACAGCAGGCCAGAAAACGTAGGAGAATCTGTCAAAGTTTCTCTAAGGACAATCAAATCTATGGGGGCAGGGAACTAGGACTACAAAATCTTCTTTAGATTCTACCATGTATGTACCATCTCTATTCTCACCCTGTCACTTTTCCCTACTACTAGTAAAGAGTTTTAATAAAGGTTATAAAAGATAGCTTAGGGGCTTCCCTGGTGGTGCAGTGGTTGAGAGTCCACCTGCCGATGCAGGGGACACAGGTTCGTGCCCCAGTCCGGGAAGATCCCACATGCCGCGGAGCGGCTGGGCCCGTGAGCCATGGCCACTGAGCCTGCGCGTCCAGAGCCTGTGCTCCGCAACGGGAGAGGCCACAACAGTGAGAGGCCCGCATACCGCAAAAAAAAAAAAAAAAGATAGCTTAAAAAATACTACCAGTGTACTCTGGGGGATAACTGATAATATTAATCCAGGCCTACAAAGTCATTAGGAAGAACACAATACATGTAGCTTAAACAAAGTTGCCTAATAACTAGTTGTCTATTAGTTTGCTCATTGTACTTAGCTTTCCTAAACCCCATGAAGTCACTTAGATGCACAAAGCTTATAAATAAATCTCAAATAAGAATAGATCATTAAGTCAACCAGTTTAACAGAAATTTCTTTCTGATGCTAAACATAGTGTCAGTTCGTCCTAGGGATATTAGAATCATCACTTTGTAGATCAATTAAAAAGAATGTTTATTTTGGGTCAGTCAATAGTTTTTGGGAATGACTAGTACACCTATACTGGGAAGTAAGCAAATCTAGAATTCTGATTTACCTCTCCATTAGCAAAACAAAACATTCTTTTCTTTTGCCCTTTCCAAAAGAACTATAACGGTAATAGACCCTTGAAAACATCCATCTCCAAGACCCTAGGAAATTAAAAATAATGGTAGCAACCTCTTTTTAGAGGTTAAAAGAGAAAAAAAAAAAACAAAATCCTGTTAATCTGTTTAAAAATAGTATAAGATCTAAAGGAATTACTTAAAAAAATCTTAATAGTTTGATTCTGCTTTTAGGCTTTGAATTTCCAGCAGATTCACTTTTCAATATTCCCAGTTTGACCTGACAGCTTCCAACTGAAGTTTTGTATAACTTAAGCAAACAGGGAACAGGAAGTTTTTCAAGAGTTCTCATAAAAAGACTGACTAAATTCCCCTTCCTAAATCAGGGCTGAAATGACATTTTGACACATTCTGAATAGCATGCTACTAGAGATGCTATCTTTAGAGAAAAAAAAAACCCTCTGATTTTCAAATCCTTCCTGGTGATTAAAGATCACATGGAATGTTTAGCAAGAAAAGGGGCTAGCCATGGTGTCCTAGTTCGTTGAATTATTTCCCACACAGAGGTGGCCCATCATCTCAGCAGCAGGGTATGCACAATTGATTGTCCCAACAGACTAAGTACTGGGTTTGCACAGTTGAATACCTACAGCTAGCAGTCAACATTCTTTGTTTATATGTACTGAGTGTGTGGAAGGTCATTGGTTGTAATATTTCATTTTAGTAAATGGAAGGGAACATTTCTTAATATGTAATTTCTAGTTCTTCCTTTTCATTTTCTGTACTTGAACTATCCTGAGGCCAATTTATTATTTCCTTGTTATAGAAATGTGGTAAGATCTATAATCCTTAATGTTCTATTTATAACACAGAACACAGAATGTCAGAAATACTTTCATCTGAAAGCCCCACTACCCACCATCTTGCCCCTGCTGTCACCGCCCCCCCCCGAACCTCCGCTTTTTTTCCTTACCTCATTCCCTGTTGACATGACTGCAACCACTGGAAACTTATTAACTTCAACCTCTGTGACACCTACAGTTGCCAGAAGACCAATCTCTGAGGGGCCCATGTGGGTTCCTTTGGCCAAAACACATTCCCCTCTTTTAATGTCATGGCCAATGGGTCTGAAAGTCAAAGCAGAACCATAAACAGTATGACTAAGAACAGTATTTTCTCAACTCAGGGGAAACTTTAGTGTTAAAGAAGAAGGACACTCAAGGGGGAAAAAGTGAAGAGATGAGGCAGGACCAGAATACTAAAACGAAGAGATTCTAAAAACTCTATGCTTTTTTAATTAAAAAAATTAAATCACATAACAGAAGACAGAAATAGATTTGTATCTATTGCTGTTAAACAGGAATATGTTACTTCATGTTTGAAAGTTATTTTATAAATTGTTTTGTATCACATTACAGTCCAAAACACCAATTGCAATCTTTCTTTGATGTAAGGCAAGCATTTATATGAAAATATCTAATGCCATGTCCATAGCTTGTTAGCTTTGTGGTGAGGAGAATAATGCTAATGAGGTTACAGTCATGGAGATAATTTCCATTTAGACCACTTAGGCTGGTCCAGTTCTGTGGCTGTATAGGTCCATTCACTTTTGGCCTGCTGCCACAGGAACTGGAGAAGTATAGCTTTGTTACAAAATGTTGAGCAAATTAGCATTAATAGAATCAGGGCAAACATATTCAATTGTAAGAAAAATCATTTGACAAATATACACTACTTATGGTAAGACAGTAGTCTCATCTTTGTATATAAACAGTAGTACATTATTCCATTATTATTGGCAGTCAATAGGGGAGGGGCTTTCAGCTAATTATATAAATACTCAATTCTGAAAGTATCTGTGTTAATATCAAATTCTGGATTACCAAGGGGGTAGGGATGGGTAATTCTGGATTATCTAGGAGGAGGATTAACTGTGGATTATGTAGGTTCATGACTTTGCCTCCTTCGCATGTTGCTTCTGAATATTTCATTTGCCTTTACCAACTTTACAAAAAAGTAGGGAGGGCAGACATGGGATACAGAATTCAGAAAATTAATTTTGCTACTTGTTAAAAGCTCTGAAAGCTAATGGTTAACTGATTGAGCTGTGAATTTATAATAGCCATGCTCTCCTGAGTTCATGATCATGGCAGAAACAAAAGTTGGCTATACATTCTATATGTTATGAACTTACCTGATATCTTGGCCTGGCCGAGCTTGCACCAGAATTCGTACTTCAAGCTCCTCAGTGCCCTATAATAAGAGCAAATCATGTAATTTCAAACAGAACAATCTAACTGAATTTTGATCAATAGAATTTAGCTACTCAGATGCTTTCATCATCAGATAGGCCCAGAATATATAAAAATATAGAGGAACAGAAAAGCCTTTGCTAAACCCTTTGAACATGATGAATTTCTACCACAGGTTCCTGAAAAATCAGGTTTGATGCCAAGGAATGAATGAATGAATAAATAAACAAACAAACATTTTCACTGATTCTCATGCTTTTAAAAAATGTACCAATTCAAATACTGACTCTTACTTTGTAAGCAGCATTCTTTAGGAAAAAAAAAAAAAGATGGCTACCCTAATAGATACAGTGAATGTGCATGGAGATAACCTGTCTCTTCTAAATCATGGGTTCAATACTATGCCAAGGTTCCTTGCATATATATCTGCAGGTATTTCTGAAATACTTGCAGAAATTTCAGTGAAGGACTTATAGTTTATCTGGTAGTAGATTTCTATAAATTAATGGTGATCATCATTTTTACATTTATGGACTGTGAATAACATTGTGACACTGGAACTGTGTCTTGTCATCTGGCAGAGTCTGTGGAGGCATGTGTTCTGGATTTCAATGCTCTGCTGGCTTCACTGATGCCAATAAATCTGTTGGACAGTTTTAACAGCAGGGCAATGTGATCTGTGTGCCAAGAGTTGAATTTTATAAGACTTACTTGTGGGAAGGTGATTAAAGAGGAAATCCCCAAATCAAGAAAAGAGGGTGTGTCTCAGCATGGCCAAATTTTACTATATACCCAGCCGAGGAGAATATATATTTGTTATTAATTCTAACTTTAAAAATACAAGATATCTTAAACTTCTCAAAAACAAGTAAGATAGCCAGTCATTAAAGAATCAGTTGAAGTTATTCTTTTATTAGTGACTGATCCTCTGGTTTCAATAACTGCCACTAGTTTCAGTGAGATAAAGGCCTACTTAGAACAGAGTCCTGTATTTTAGGCAATAGAGGGGGAACTGACATAAATTTAATGTTTCCAGACTGTAATTTGGCGGCACAGATTTTCCTGAATTATAGAAAACCAGAGCTGAAAGGATCATTTGGTTTAAATGCTTGGCTTAGTGTAATATTCAAGAACTTGCCCAAGTGTTCTTTGTTAAATTCTTCTCTATTAAAATCTCCTTCACATTTTATCAGAAGCTAGTCTTGATGAACAAGTTTCTCAGCTAGATGATAAGTCAACAGTTAATATCTCTGCTCTTCTATCTTGAGGTAGTTTCTTTCCTTGCTTGCGTATGAAATTTCTTGGCTCAAATGTGGCTCAAATTCTGCTGTAATCACAGTAATGATCATAAAAACATCTACTATAACAAAAGGTTTTCAAGCCTAAGGCAGTTCCTTATTTACTATACACTACAATGTAAGGTTCTAACATAACCAAAAAAATTGGGCTAATCTCATAAACATTGCAGAAAATAGGCATGACTTATAATACCACCATAGGAATGGAGCCATGAGACCTGGTAATGACATACATCATCAGATTCCCTGATCAGTTCAGTATCTTCCACTTGTACTACTGCATCAGCACCACAGGGGATTGGAGCACCTGTTGTAACCCGCATGACTTGTCCTGGCATTACTGTCTGAGTCGGCTGGAAATACAAACATGCAAGAAAGAGTCGATTTACTTTACTGCTGCAAAGGAAAAGTCTGCAGGAGATGTGACAGTTTTTGAAACAAACCATAAAAGGAAAATCTTACAGTCTTATTCATTTTGGGAAAATGTAATAAAAGTCACAAACAAATATACTTACACCAAAGAGGCTTTCATTTGACTTAAGTAATGACTTATTTAGATGTCTTTCTTGGTGCCCTGCTTTCCTTTTGAAGAACTACCACTTATATTTGCCACTACTGTCTCTCACCCATTGTGAATTTTCTTAATATATGTAAAGTGATTTTACAGTCTTTAAAAAAATACCATGTAATATGATTTTATGAATGACAATTATGAAAAACCATCATGTTGATCATTTACTGAAGTTCTGATGTTTGAGAAATGTAGTATTTTATTAACCAACGTTTTAGTTAAATAAAGGCAAGCCAGAAAAATTATTTTAATTATTACTCTTGAAAATCTTTATAAAATATATTAGTTCACCTTGCAACTAATAATAAAAGTCTAACAAATGTAAATAAATCATTTAAAAATGATTCCAGTGTCTGTAATGATTTGGGTTAAATATTATATCCAAGATTTTTATTGTTTGAGCTCTCATATGAATGGTATGGGAGACTGACTACAGGACCTACCTTGCACACTTCCTCCCAGCACAGGAAAAATCATATTTCTGTCAGCTCCATCTAATAGGTTTGATCTGGCCTCAGAAGAGTCACTTGTCATGGGCCATGATTTAGGGCAGATTTGGGAAAAGGAATGCTTTAAATTTCCCCAAAAAGAAAATTCTGAGATAACATTAATTCCCCAATAAAAATGATATCTTTCCAAAGACATCTGCTTCTTAGGTATTTAAAATTTTAGGTTACAACATGTAAATATTCTTAACACTACTGAACTGTACACTTAAAAATGGTTAAGATGGTACTTTTTATGTTATACATTTTTTACCACATTAAAAAATATTAGGGAATGATTAAGGAAAAATACCCTTCCACTAGATGTACAATCAAAGTAAAACTGGAAATTTATTTGTTAGAAAAGCCTTAAAAAGCTTATTTCCATAATGTTATTGCTATAAACAATACCATCAATAGCTAATATTTACTGAATACTCAATCTATGCTAGGCAGTGTTAGGTGCATTATTATATTCCAGAATATAAGCCTTATAAAGACAGAAATTTTCATTTTCTGTTTGCCTCTCTAGATCACATCGTCATTTTCCTGTGCTGTGGCCCATAAGGCCAACCTCTATGGACTGTTTCAACCAGGTTCCCATCACTCTGGCTTCTGGTTAGGTTCAGCCAATGGGAGGGGCCAACAAGAGATCAGAGGGTAGGAGAGAGAGAGAAGTACAATTTTTATTCCCCTTGCCCTTTCCCTGCTGGGCTGCAGTTTGGTGATGGGTATGCCATTTCTACTACTGATGCCACAGCTCCTATTAGGTGGACCTCTTCCATAGCTATCAATCTCCCAGGTCTAGGTACTACTCTCTCCCTTTGCCCCTTCAAATCTAGAGGAGGTAATGAAATCTCACTGTTGCTAGTACCTGAGTGCTTCACATTCCTTTGTTAGTTTCCCTTAATCCTGTCTATATCTTGGGTAGAGTCATTTCATTAATCTTTAATCACCCTCTTTCCAGACATATTTATTGCTCTATCATCCCAAAGCCTAGAAAGTGTCTGGCACAAAGTTGGTAGTCAATAAATATTTCCAGAATGAATGAATAAGTATGCATGGTCTCATTACCACAACAACTACATGAACCATGTAATCCTTCTTGGCTTACAACTCCGGTGTTCTCACTGATTTTCTCCCACAAGTCACTGGAGAAAGGTTCTTGGGATCAAATCTGGCATTGAACTACATACTTTATATCCCCTTATTATGTTATTTGACAAAAAGACATTTCAGGGCTTCCCTGGTGGTGCAGTGGTTGAGAGTCCGCCTGCCGATGCAGGGGGCACGGGTTCGTGCCCCGGTCCGGGAAGGTCCCACATGCCGCAGAGCGGCTGGGCCCATGAGTCATGGCCCCTGAGCCTGCGTGTCCGGAGCCTGTGCTCCGCAATGGGAGAAGCCGCGACAGTGAGAGGCCCGCGTACCGCAAGAAAAACAAAACAAAACACATTTCAGGCTTATTTGGAATTGTTACATTCTAATGTAATTTTCTACCAAGATAATGCATAGAATTAAAAAAAAAGCTTAGGGCTCAATGCATTAATTTTTTTTAATTTTTAGTTTTGGCTGCATTGAGTCTTTGTTGTGGTGCGTGGGCTTCTCATTGCAGTGTCTTCTCTTGTTGTGGAGCACGGGCTCTAGGCACGTAGGCTTCAGTAGTTGCAGCACGTGGGCTCAGTAGTTGTGGCTAGCAGGCTCTAGAGTGCAGGCTCAGTAGTTGTGGGGCGTGGGCTTAGTTGCTCTGCGGCATGTGGGATCTCCCTGGACCAGGGCTCGAACCCATGTCCCCTGCATTGGCAGGTGGATTCTTAAGCACTGCGCTACTGGGCAAGTCCTCAATGCATTAATTTTTTTTCAACCCCAGATACTACTTATTATCTGGTGCATCTCTTAATTCACTAAACATGACCATCTTGCAGTGCAGTGATTTTTGATGAAAAGCATTAATGTTTTGATATATGTGTTTTTTAGTAGAGGTGCTAATGTCAAAACTATCTTCTGAGATTGTGCAATAAAAATATTTAATGTAGGTCTAAAGAAGCCCTTTTATTCCCCTGAAAGTGCCTTTTTGGCTAAGGCAGAAAGTGATTCCCAAAGTGAGTTTCAGGGTAGTTGCTTCTTAATCTGATGTGTGTTAGCCTGGAGCCCTCCCTCAATTTAGTCTGATTCAATGTACCATATTACGTAAATTTACTTTAAGCTTTGCTGTGGCTATACCTGTAATTTTCTCTGCTTCTTGGCTTAAACCAACTTTAAAGAAGTGTTTCTGTGTGGCTGCTAAATAAAAAATTTGGCTTCTCTCCAAAACCAGTAATTCTAAATGGTAGGTGAAGGATTCCCACCAGCTCACTTATATTAAATCTAATGTAAAAGATATTACTGGATATATAAAGACATTTATATATCTCCTTAGAGTAGACATATAAACTGCAATTGAATTGAATCAACTGTTAAAACTCTAGCAATAAATGAAGTACTTCCTTTAGATTGTTAAGACTACCAACTCTTTTATTTTTATTGATATAGGTACCTTATATACTTTATATAAAGTAAAAACTACAAAAATCTTGATTTTTCCTTAATAGAGATATTGAGTAGGATTTTTTGAACTTTGTCCAATGATAGCACTTTATAATTACAAAACTGAAACTGAAAGTGTCCAATGCTAAGCAATAGGACCAAACTATAAGTGATTTAAGGTTAAGTATTTTGGTACACCAATAAACCATGTTGTAAATAACTGTCTCAGTGTATGCAATGGTCCCCTAGTGCTCAAGTGTATTTACTTTCAATAAGTGAGCAAATTGGCTCTTGCAAGATCCCTGAGATTGCTGTAAAGAGTGTATGTATATGATACATCAGTTATAGATAAAGTACATCACAGGTAACTTGAGGAAAAACCCTGTTTTCTTATATAGTTTTAATCTTTTTTCCCATCAAAATTTTATGAGAACTTACAAGAAGTTGGCAATTTTTTAATTTCACAACTCTTCTTGTGCTCCTTTTTATCAGTTGGAAGTCTTAACTAGTAAATAAAGTTTAAGGGTCCATAAGGCTCTTAACAATCTGCTACCTATGCCTAAGTATTCTAGGCTGTAACTATCACAAACTATTTGCAATTTCCTAATACCATGCAATTTTTCAAACACCACTGGGTCTTGACTTATACTGTTCTTTCTGCTTGGAATGTTCCTTTTTCATTTCTGTTTCTATTTTTGTAAAACTCTCTTAGGCCCAGCTCCAATGTCATCTGCCTGGCCCTTCTAGGACAAAATGCTCAACCTCTCTATTGTGCTCCATAGCACATGACTGAGAGCATTAGTTTAACACTTAATATATTGTATTATATTTAGTTGTTTATACTCTGTCTCCTCCACTATATGTAAACTGTTAAGAGTAGTAATCATGTATTAATCTATTTTATATTCCTAGAACCTAGCACAGTGCTTCTTGGTACAAACAGTAGGTATGTTTGATAAATATTGGATAGACTCAGTTGAAGATCAGAGAAGTACTCCTTGAATAATTGATATTTTGGGGCTTTGTTTAAAAAAATGGATGCTTTGTATGTCCATTGCTGATGGATACACATACTAAGAGGTCAAGTAAGTTATGAGGTCATAATGAAAGTTATTTATAAAAAAGCGACCTAGGTCTAGTTGTTCTTTTTGTCAGGAAAACAGTCATGAAGAGCAAAACCAGCCTGTGCACAGCATGGACAAGGATCTAATTACTACAGTGCCAGGCTTAGCTTCAGAGACCTGTACACAGTACTCCTCAATGCCTGGATGTAGAGGTGAGGCAGCTAGGGTTACCACCATTGGCACCATCCTTCTCCTATATACTTCCTCAACCCCTCTCTATTTTTAGCACATATGGGAGTACATGCTAAGGCGTGGGATATAGTTTTTGCTCAAACTGCCCTATTTATTTATTAATTTCCTCCTTTATTTAATTAATTTATTTATTTTTTGCAGTACACGGGCCTCTCACTGTTGTGGCCTCTCCCGTTGCAGAGCACAGGCTCCGGACGCGCAGGCTCAGCGGCCATGGCTCACGGGCCCAGTCGCTCCGCGGCATGTGGGATCTTCCCGGACCGGGTCAAGAACCCGTGTCCCCTGCATCGGCAGGCGGACGCTCAACCACTGCGCCACCAGGGAAGCCCCCCTCCTTTATTTTTATATAATCCTTATGAGTGTTTGGTGGTAGCAGAAGAGAAAAGTGCGTTGGTTTTCCCTTTGCCTCTAGTCAATAAGGAAGGTGCTCTTTTAACCAACTTTCAAAACTCACTGGATTAACATATGCTCTCTATTTCCTATTGAACGTAATGATGCCTACAGACACTTTGTTTGAAACTGTTAGACTCTTCTCTTGTACACCTAAGATTCAACCGAGTTTGCTCCCAAACTTGTTTGTACAAGTTTGTGGCAATAGTTGCTACTGAATTAAGTTATTTAAATAAATATTACATAAACCAATGATATATGAGTGTAAAAGGAGTTATTTTTTTCCTATAAAAATTAAGTTAAACCTTTGGAAAAACTCATTTAAAAAAGGCTGCTAAAAAGAACTGATGTCAAATTAGGTATGGGTGAAGCAACTGTAAAAAAAATTATAAAAATATAATAAAAATCTAGAAGGATTCTATACTTAGATACTTTGCAAAGGTCTTAAATTTTTTTTTACTTTAAAGAAACTAAAACTTGAAATCACATATAATGCCTTTTGGGTATAAGAGAAGTTCAAATAGCAGATACTTATTAAAAGAAAAGCCTTAGGGCTTCCCTGGTGGCGCAGTGGTTGAGAGGCCACCTGCCAATGCAGAGGACGCGGGTTTGTGCCCCGGTCCGGGAAGATCCCACATGCCGTGGCGTGACTAGGCCCGTGAGCCATGGCTGCTGAGCCTGCGCGTCCGGAGCCTGTGCTCTGCAACGGGAGAGGCCAAAACAGTGAGAGGCCCGCGTACTGCAAAAAAAAAAAAAAAAAAAAAAAAAAAAAAAGCCTAGCTCTCCATCAAATTACTGACAAATAAATGTTCATTTATTTAAGTTACATTTATATTTATTTTAAAAGTAAAAGATAATTTCCCACTTGTAACTTATTTCCAATTAAATGACCAATTACTGGTATCCAAAGCATTAATTAAGAGGACTTCTGTTGTACTTCGACCATGGCCCATTAGTGCTTCGTTTCTATTAAGAAATACCTGTTCTCTGGTTAGCTCCCTGATGAGAAAAATTAATCAAAATGATTAGCTAGAAAGATTAAATAATCTGCTTCCTCTAAATTTCCCTGTATGTAACACGAGTCGGGGAAAACTCTGCAAAGACCACTTAGAAATTTTAGCTCTATTCAAACATTAATGTTCATACCAGAAGAAAGATTCATCCAATCACAGGGCTGGAAAATGCTTGTGGGGCATGTCATCTGAGACATACCAGTAACATCATGCTGTATATTAATAGATGCAGATTCTTTCAGTTAAGAAATAATTCATTTGGTTCTTTCTCATGGAAACCATCCTTTCATCTCTTTGATAACCTGTCTAATCCTTCTCTAAGATTTCCATTACAACAATGGCAGAAGTCTAGAATTAGAAGCCCAAAGTCCATGAAACTAAAATCTTTAGGGCCTTTCAGGCTTATGAATCTCACCTGTTCACCAGCTTGGGATTCCCCAATGATGAAACGATCTCCTGGGCCATCGGCAGCTGTGAGATGAACAGAACCAAGAACAATCATCAGAATGGACCTATAGCAAAGAATAAGAACCTAGTGTTGGAATTCTAAAACTTGACTCAAATGATCAGATAAGGCTTCAGGAAAGTGGAATACTTTTCTGATCTCCTAGTTTAGAAAAGGGCTTTGTTATTACTAGTTTGATCTTCGGTATCCACAACTCACAAGAACCAACAGAAGTGGTCCAGATTGTGCCTTTTCTTGGTGTCTCTGGAGATAGTTTTCTTGTTGTTCCATAATTTCCACTCTTGCACTTTTTAATAGGAAGTTCTTTTAGCCTATTGTCCTAAATAAATGGGCATGTATGCGTTATATGTGTGTACACACTCATGGAGACATATGTATGAAGTAGCAAGTGAAGTAGGAAGAACATATATTCTTTTCTTCATTTGACACTTGAAGGAAATGAGTTACAGAATGAAGAAACTCAGGTAGAAAAGGTTCAGTACCTTTAACAAGTTCTGGCTAGTGGTAGAGCTAGGACTAAAACCCCAGTCCCTGAATTTCCAATACAGTATTTTTTTTTTTATGATGGATCAAAATTCTGTTTCTAAATCAAAATACACAGGCAGTGCTGCATCACAATTCCCATTGACTGTTTATTTTTAAATTGGAAGAAACACTTTCAGACTTGAGACGGAAAAAACTTCTCATCCAATTTTTTTCTATATACAGTATAGTAATGGCTGGATGAAAAAATATTCCTGGAGATAAATGTATTCAAAAGGGTTTTCTTCACATACAATTGGATTTCAGACCAATAGTATTGGCAAGGCAATGCATACCTAATGAGTTTCATGATCATGACCATTATCTCCTTGTAATCAGCATACAGCAAGGGTTTGGGGGCACATACACAGCAAAGATAACACTATTTATATGAATATTTTAATCATATTTGCAGTCATGTTGATAAATAATAAAAAGTATTTTCCCTCTTTTAGAGAGGATATATAAAATTTATTGTTTCTTGGACTTCCCTGGTGGCGCAAGTTAAGAATCCACCTGCCAATGTAGGGGATGCAGGTTCGAGCCCTCGTCCAGGAAGAGCCCACATACTGTGGAGCGGCTAAGCCCAGTGCGCCATAACTACTGAGTCTGTGCTCTGGAGCCCGTGAGCCACAACTACTGAAGCCCGTGAGTCACAACTACTGAAGCCCGTGCGCCTAGAGCCTGTGCTCGGCAACAAGAGAAGCCACTGCAATGAGGAGCCTATGCACCGCAAGGAAGAGTAGCCCCCGCTCGTTGCAACTAGAGAAAAGCCCGCGCACAGCAACAAAGACCCAAAGCAGCCAAAAATAAATAAATAAATAAATAAATTTAAAAAAGAAAGAAAGAAAGCCAGATATAAGAGAATCTATGTAGCCTGATTACATTTATTTTTTTAAAAAATTATTGTTTCTTTATGTGACTACAAAGTAGTATTTTTTCTGAAGCCTTATATATACAATACCGTTTATAATAAGTCACTATTTTGCACAGCTGGCTTTGGTTAACCTGATGTGAAGAGGAACAAAAATTAACATTGGGTGTCTTCTACTTACTAGATGTTGTATCTTGTGCTTTTTAGACATTGTCTCAATTAATAAACTCTTGGCTTTCTGGTGTTTTTTTGGAATGCTATTGTATTTTCAGTGTTCACTTGTAAGAAAGAGAATACTGTAGTTTTCCTGCAATGGTATTCTTATGCTGCTTTCATGGGTTCTTTTTTCTTTCCTCTTTTTTTTTTAATGAAACAATTTAGAACAGACATAGAAATCACTGCTTCAACAATTATCAACATTTTACCAATTTTGTTTCATCTGCCCCCACACTTATTTTTGCAGTATTTTAATCATAATTTTCTTACTGTAGAAAATTAAAAAGTCAATTATCTTTCAGTTCTGTACTAACTGCATCTCAAAACTGAATAAACTTAGTTTTGATTATTTCTCTGCTACAGATATTACCAGCTTTCCACCTCCCATAAGCAACCTAGATGTTTTCTCTTTTTACTTCTTGCTCAAGGGAAAATTAGCATGGTTTTAGAGTAAAAGCTGAATCTGAATCCTGGTTCTGCCTATTATTAGCCTCAGGACTTTCAGCAAATTACTAAAACTTTCTCTAACCTTCAGTTTGCTTGTTGATAAAAATGGGAATAACCATACTTTAAAAATAATATCTTTTAAGGCTTTTTATTCCTTTCATTCATTCACTAAATTTCTACTGAGGTCTTCTGTGCTCTTAGTGTTATATTAGATGCTGGGACAGAGTAGAGAGTAAAACTAGATATTGTTTCTATTCTAATGCAGTGTCAGTCTGTTGCAATGTTTTTCAAACTCTAGATCACAAATACAGGTGGGCTGTAAAATCATCTTGTAAAGAAAAAGAACAGAAAATATATCTCATCACACATGGTAAAGGTGAAAATTGTGTCAAGAAACTTATTTTTGTTTATATATATGCATGCATATATATTTATATGCATTGTATATGTTATATATGTATGTGTATATCATTGGTTTGTGATGTCTAATGTATTAATGTGTGTCTTTCTATGGGTGTGGTGAAAACAAAACTCTTAAAGCCACCGATGTGAGGGAGATAGATATTAATCAAATAGTCACATTAACAAACATATAAATTTGTATATAAATACAAATTAAGAAAACCATTCTAAAGGAAAGGAACACGGTTTTATGAGAGCATACACTGAAAGTACCTGAACTACACTGGAGGGTCAGGGAAAGACACCCTGATAAAAGAATTTATGATTTGAATATGAAGGATGAGGAAGAGCTAAGTAGGCAAAAATATGTGGGGATGGGGGAGAGGGAGAGGGAAAAGGAGAAGGAGAGATAGGGTGGGGGGAAGAGGGAGAGATGGGGAGAGAGGGAGAGATGGAGGGAGAGGGAGAGAGACAGAGAGGAAATGAAAATGCTTCATCTATAGATATTCACCTAAAGAAAACAGTATGTGTAAAGGCTTTGGTTCACGTCCTCCCTCTATCCTATAGTCTAGCTACTCTCAGGAGTACCTGAGAATACCAAGATGACTCATATTTCAGCTCCATAACATATGCTACTCTCACTGCTTGGAGTGTCCTTTTCTTCTCCCTGCCTTCTGGTTAAAGACTTCTTAGCTTTTAAGACTCAGCTCAAGTGTCACCTTCTCTAGGAAGTCATATCTGACTTCCTTTCCCTCAAGAGTCACCTACTTCTTCTTTTGTTTCCACAGTGTATTCCTGAAATAACTCTAATTATGGCTTCCTAATGTATTTGTAACCATTTGCTTATTTGTCTCAGGGAAATTCCTAGTACCTGCTGAATAATAGGTATTCAATAAATGTTCAATATATGAAGTATTCGAAAGTTCAAGAAACGAATGAGTGTGGCTCCTAAGAATCTTTGTAGAAAGATGCATGCATGAATGAACAATAAATAATATTTTCCACTGCAAAATGCTGTATTTTGAATGCATTCCATTTTCTGCTGGTTCATGTATATTGTTTTCTTCAAAATACGAGTCAACATTCACCATCTTTAGAATGTTCAGAAAGACTGCTCTGCTTAATTCTATATAACTTAGATTATGTCTAGCATAGTGCCTAGTTCATCACTGATGCTCAGTAAATATTTGATAAAACAAAGAAATCAATTTGGCACTTCCATAATACTTAGGTGGGAAGTTTGTAAACTGTCTTATACACATTAGTATTGTGCTTTGTAAATTTTCTTAAATAATTTTATAAATGTGTGGTAGGTAGGGATCACTTCCTTTATTTCTTTTTTGAAACCCTCTGCTCTTCAGTCTTCCTCTTGTCTCCTGTTCCCCACACATGCAAATATACATACACTCAAAATGCTCATATCAGTGTTCTGCACAAATGCTCCAAACAAATGTCATTATATAATGAGTGGCTAGAGATAATCTGGGGCAAGGTTGATATAGAGTGTCAGGGAGGCCAACAACTGAAAGAGCCTTTAAATGATTCTAAGAAGCAAGATGCTTTGTTGCCAAGGAAGGTACACTGACTGGGGAGAGAATATATCTCACTTTAACTATGTTCTCCACTTTGCTCTGAAAATTTCCACCTGGGAAACATGCTAGATAAGGAAGGCTTAGTCAACCAACATTATAGAAAGTCCCTGGTACCAACGGAGGAGTCATTTTTACCATTTCCCTTATAACAGTGCTTCTCAACCCTTAATGTGCATAGAAATCACCTGGAGATCTTAAAATACAGATTCTGATTCAGTAGGTCTGGGACAGGCCCTGAGGTTCTACGTTTCTAACAAGCTGATGCTTATGCAGCTGGTTCATGGACTACCCCTTCTGAGGAGCAGAGCACTGTAAGATTGAACGGAATACAGACAAATTCAGACTGAGAGAAAACTTAAGAAATAAAAAATCAGTGAACTACAACAGAAGTCCTGATTTTACATCAACACCAAGGCTAACTATTTATTATAAAGACAGAAAAGTAACGATCAATCTACCTAACTTACCGATATTTATTTTAAAATATCTATTAAAGAGACAGGTAAAAGAAAAGTTGCCATTTTCAAGATGAATTCTACCAGCTTGGGTGGGAGGGGGCAGAAGTGGAGGTACAGTGGCAGATGAAGCTAAAGCTTGGAAAGAAATTAAGTAAGTCACAGTACGCCATTAGAAAAGATGGATGGATTCCAAGGATTTCTGTAAAGGCTTAGACTCTTTCCCCCCACTAATTCTGGCATTTCTATTAATAAGTTTTCTTTTCTGTTTTGTAACTGTAGAATTTAATTTGAAGGAAGAGATAAAAGCAATACAAACCAAATCCTAACAGCAAATGCACTGTATAATGCTTAATGCTAGACCCTGAAACTGCTCCCACTTCCACCTTTTTAATGTCCAGAAAACACTTTTAGTCTTTATTTGAAGATTTCTGATTATATCATTTGATATAAAATTGATACCATTAGATAACTATTCATTGTGGCAATGTATAGAAAATCCTCAAGCCATTTGCCCTAGAATTATCCCTCATTTTCATTTTCCAGCCATGTGGGAGCTCTCTTTAAATCTCTTGAAATCCTTTATAGCTATTCACTTATTTTCAATAACAAAAGCCTCATCGTTTCCATGTTAGGACTGAATAAACAGAGGCCATAGATAGCATAACTTTCAGAGGTCCTAGGCACCTCTATTCTTCAATAGAGGAATAAGGCAGAAGGACTAATATTCTGTTTATCTCTAATTATAGAACCAAACTGTCTAAGACTGGATGATAGGCAACAGGGTAATAGTATTGATATTTATGTGTATACTAAAATTAACATTGTAGCATGAGTTTGGAGTGGTGGCAAGGGTAGGTGACAAGACTAACACAACAGGATTAATACTTGCTGCAGTTATACTGAGGGATTAAATCAGGTGAGTTGTTTGGAATTTTAAATCTGCTGCCTGGAAAGCAGGGAGCAAGGAGTAGAACAGATGAATGAGAAGGCATTTTGTATTCTTTACCATTATCTTCCAGGAGAAAAATGCCCATATATTGTTAGTATTGAGAAAAGGTATATTATTTCCTTAAATACATTATTTTAAGCTTTTGGGGATTAACTTAAATTAATTATTCAAAATTATCTCTCTGCTCACATGAGTAATACTCCTATATCATAAGGCTTTCTTTTTCATCCAAAGTGTCCTACAGTGGAAGGCCACTGGCTGTCAAATGAGTTGGAAAACCAGCTATGGCCAAACAGGATTTAAATGGACAAAACAGAAACTCTAAAACATTACTTTTGTGACAGAATAAGAAATAGCTCAAAATCAAAAAGGTTATACCGAATTTTAGTATGCATTTTAATACACTGGAAGGAAGTACAACAAAATGTTAATAGTAGCTAGACAGTGAGATGATGGGTTAAAATGTTCTTTTTGATTTTCTGTATTTTCCATAAGCATGTATTTAATCAGAATGTATAAAAGAAAAAGCTTTAATATTTACTTAACCTAAATGGCAAGGATTTCTCTTAATATAATTTTCCAGAATTGTTTGTTGCACATGGTTCTCAAAATAATTACTGGCTTGTTTATAATTTTCCCTTTTCTTAAATAATCCCAAAACTAATTCTGAAGTGATAAGCCTTTCAAATTGAACATTTTCAAGAGAGTGAATTTGGTATTCTGAGATATTTTTACCTTTATTAACACCTAAGAAGCAATTGTGAGACAATGGGCACCCACATCTCTATAGGAGCGTGTGAATGCATCAAGAAGGTGGTTGGCTTAATCAGCGTGAAGGGAGAAATAACTCCTCAAAAATACGAATAAAACTATTGTATTGTTTCTAACTGGTAAATGCTACTTTCATTTTCTTTTCTCTTCTTTCATCATTCAAATTCATTCCCTCCTGAATGTAGTTTTAGGTTTATTAGTTTACATCATCATCACTTGATTCCTATCTTCTTTATACTGTATTCTTTCTTATTTTTTAAAAGCTGTTCCTATTTCTTTAGCTATTTGTTACTGTCTTGATTTTTCAACCCACATACCTTAAAGCAAGTGATCCTCCAACTGGTTTGGAGTTTTATCCCACATGTTTCTGAAGGATACTGGCTAATGCTTAGTGATCCAGAGCAAGTTAGCAACCTCTTTACACCTAGAGGGTTAGCAATGCTCACAGGTGCCACTGGTTATTACTGGAAGGCCTAAGGCAAAGGCAGAGGAGAAGAAAAACAAGGAGAATAAAGGGAGTGGGGAGAAAGGAGTGGGAGTAAAGGAAGAAGGGGTGGAGAGAAGAAGGTATACAAAGTAGAGAGGTAGAGAGCCACAACAATAGCCTCAAGGATATTCTTTACCAAAACACTGCCTGGGGTTGGTATTATAACACAGAAAAGACTAAGACCATGACTTTTTGTTCACTGATGACTTCTGCTGCCTTAATTATGTTGATCATAATTATCCAGTCATTCCTACTTTGAAATTTAACCATATCCATGATGGTTATCTGTTATGTCTCTGTTATACATTCCACATCTTAGAGAACTAGCAATGTTTCACAGGAAAGAAATAATGTGAATTAGCTGCATGGTGGATTATCTGTTGAACATTTTATACCGTGAGATGTCATTTTAAATGTTTGTGTGTGTGTGTGTGTGCTTGCGTATGTGTGTGAAATAACTAAAAACACCACCACTCTAAAACAAAATAAATGTTATACTAAATGGTAATTTTATATATAAATTTCTTTGATAGAATCTACAGTTGCAGAAAGGCTCTTTCCTGGCTCACATGGGCTAACTAGAAAAGCTAAAAGCAATAGTTTCTTTTTATTGAGCTGCTGCTACCTCATCTAAAAATCACAGAACAACTTTCTGTTTCAGAATAATTCTGCCTAATATAATTTATTTTCTCACTTTCTCTTACTTTACATTACCGAGAATATAAAAAATAGACTTTCTTGTCCTTTTGGTGTTTCATCTGCTGTAGCTGTTTGTTCTACTCTGGAAGTAAGAATTCATCATTTCATAGCAATCCAATATGGCTACCAATTATAAGTTCAAACAGAATTTACATTTTAGAGGGAATAAGAAACAAGAGCCAGTGAGGCTATCAGAAGACTAAAATAAATTTCTTTCTGGATAATATTCATTATAATAAACACTATAGAAGAAATGAATTTGGAAGAGAAAACATAGGAGTCATTGGGGATTTGTTATTTATATTTTCAGAAATACTCTAATTTGTGAGATAGAGCTGAATGAGGTGCATTTAAGACAGTTTCCTGAGAAAGAATACACTAGTAGGAATTAATCTCTCCACCATTTTATGAGAATAACAGTTTAGATAAATGTTATCATTTTTTCAGAGATGGTTTAAGAAAATGTGATAATTATAATAAAAAAATTAAAAATAATAATAGTAATAATAGGTACTATTATTATACATTAAAAAAATGATTGAGTGCTTTTTTGGTGTGTGTGTGTTTGCCATATACTTTAAGGCCTTCTACAGTCTCACTTAATTCTCACAATAACCTGTTGGGATAAATACTGTTATAATTATCACCATTTTATAGATGAGGAAACCAAGGCTCAAAAAGTTTAAGTGATTTGCTCAAACTTACATAGATGGAACTGGTGCTAGAACCCAGATCACTCTTACTTTGTTATCACTCACTTTTTTATCACTCAAAGTCCATAATCTTAACCATTTGTTCTACTGTCTCCAACAGAGAAAGATACTGCTAAGATATGGCAATGGAACACGGAGGAGGTCAATGAATGTATTTAATTACAAGAAAGAAGAAATTATTTTAATAGCTAGATAGAGTAAAAAAAAATCCAAAACCAAAAAATCAAGTAAGGGACTCCATAAATGACCATCAAAAAGGAATTGGCCTTCTTAACAGCTCTGATAAACTGGGAAATGTTTTTAGGCATTTCTTCAATGATACCAGCCTTGAGTTAATAACCAATAATAGTTTCTAAGCAATTCAGCTGCATTTTCATTTTGGGTTCTTTCGTAGATTGGACTTTAGGCAGGCAAATGCTATTTAGTATTTGCTTTTGAGCTTCATGCAATCCCAGGCAACTCTAAAGGCATGAGCTGCTGGTACCATCTGGGGCTTCAGAGCCTTGAAATATGGAATCTTCTAGGGAATTAGAGGTTTCCCTCATGCTTGCTTTCTATGAAGCCCTTATTGATGTTTGAGTTTAAAGCAGGAGAAAAAAAATTCCCCACTTTATCCCTGTGTTGGGAGTTTGCTCTTCTTTCTTGGACCATACAGATGTTTTCAACTAGAAAACATTTGGACTTCCAGACCAAGACTGTCTGCCATCTGGTATGTGTAGAGGCCGAAAGAATAAATCATGATACAGTGTCTTTATCAACCTCTACATATTTATCTGTAAGTAAGAATTTTCAAGTAACTATAGTACTGTCACTGAAAAGTTTTAATCAAGATTGTGCTGGAAAATATATAGGTGTAGGTTAACATTGTTATCTGTGAATAAAATTATTTTGACAGCCAAGGGGAAAATAGATGTAATAGTCATTAGGTACCTGGGCTTAGCCAAAAATCTGAAAAAAAAAAAACCAAATTACAATGTGAGTATGTTGATACTCAAGAAAACCAAAATATTTACCTCGGACAGCATAGCCATCTTTTACTGATGCTGGGAACGGGGGTAGGTTGTCTTTTGCATATACATCTTGAGCAAGGACTCGCCCCATTCCATCTGTAAGAGAAAAGAAGGAAAATATGGATGTTAAGTGCAGTGGGTTAAACAGGTAGTCCTAAACATGATGGACATAGGTACTTGTCTGACAAGGCTTGCATAAGGGCTCAGTCAGATCTCCTGATTTCTATCCCAAGGAATAGGCGACAGAAGGAAGAGATGCATCCTAGTGTCTGAAATGAAAGATTAAGATTCAGTCAATTAATAGCAATGCTTCCAGGGATTATTTGAATATGAGTAGCTACACAGTCATCAAAGATGTGTTCAAGTTGATGTGTCATTAATCCTTTAACAATCCAAAGATGATTTTCTTTAAAAAGTAAATTCTTCAACAGTCATAGACATTGACCCAGTAATTTCACTTCTAGAAATCTATCTTAAGAAAATGGATAAATCTTTCTGTACATGTTTATTTCAGAGTTACTTACATTAGTGAGAAATGGAAAGAAATCAAAAGTTTAACAATACATAAATTTAAACAATGATGTATCCTTATGATAAAATATTATACAGGCTAAAGTAATATTTATGAAAAATATTCACTGACACAGGAAAATTCTTATGATATACATTTTAAAAACATGCAGAACTGTATATACAAAGTATAATCTTAACTATGTTAAGATATACGTATATAGAGCAATAGAAAAAGATGGGAAAGGCATACATGAAAATATAAAGTATTTGTTTACTGCAGTATGTTAGAATTATGTATAATTTTATACCCTTTGCTATAATTTTCTGAAAATTTCCAAGTTTTCTACAATGATCACATGTAATTTTTAGAGCTTTTTTTCCTTTAGAAGAGAAAAGTAAAGAAAAGAAAGGAGCTTCCTTATTATTCTATTTAACTTTAGCCAAAATTCTGGCTTTATTAACCTAAAAAAAATTAGTGACTATAAGAAGAGCACCATTGATCTATTGTGTGAAGTGACTATTCAAACCACTATTCATCCACTCTGGATGACAATCACATTTGGTTACAGCTCAGAAGTTTGATTTAGTGCCAAAAAGAATAAAAGTTTCAAGAGTCATGACCAATTCCTTAAATCCTCTAGTCAGAATCTGTCCTTATTATTATTATTACTATTGTTATTATTCTAAAGAAGTAACAGAATAATTAATAGGAGATAGAGAAGGAAGAAGAGGAGGAGGAAAAAAAAAATCAAGCTTCTCTCCAAAGACTGTAAGTAATATAGAACTTGATTTACATAAGATGTTTGTATAGATTTAGAAAATTCCATTGTTTCCAGAGCTGGATGAGTCTTTTTTTGTTTGTTTCTTTTTTGTTTTTAGCTTTGTCCTTCTTAGCCACCTAGAGCCTCTGGTTTCTAGATTCCAGGACAAAGAAGTAAGGACAGACAGATTATAAATTTTGTACTCTGATCCACAGTGATAGTGATAGTGACTCTTTCTTTTTAAGGAAAGTGACACCTGAATTGGAAGGGAGAACTTCTTAGCAGATTCTAGCTGTAGGTACTCCCAGGAGGTTGAAACTATTCTGTAGCTATGGACCATACTTTGTAAGACCAGGGAAGTGGTAGGACCAGAGGGTCTGGTTTGTATTCACATATACAACATTAACTCCCAAATGAACCTGAAGCTATAAGGCAGTCTCTGGTACTGAGCCTTATGACATCTGTCCAGGGTCACAATAAACTACCTGGGGTAGCTCCTTATCTGAAACTATTCTGGTCTGGTGTGCCGAATGAAAATATAAGTGTTATGCCAGTTCAGATCCTAAGAGAATAATTTTCTGGGATTTGGAATAGCTCAGTAACAGTGGTTAATAATCAAATATAGCACCAGAGCTGAGTTTTTCTGGCAGCTGGTGCGGTTAATCTAGTAAATGTTTATATAGCATTTTATAAGTTACTAAGTAATATCATACACATATATAATCTCATTTAATCCTTAAAAAATCTAGTAAAGCATTATTATATTCATTTTACAGATGAAAAAAGAGAAATTTAAACAGGGTAAGTAACTTATCCAAGGTCATATATTTCACAGGTGGCTAAGGTAGGACTGAAATTTAGATCTTAGAGCATCAATCATTACTACAATGGCAATAGCTACATACTCTCCATGTACAGCTCTTCCTCTGTTTCTCTGACGTTTAAAAAAGCTACAAGGTGATTCCTCAAAAAATTAAACATAGAATTACCATATAATCCAGCAATTCCACTTCTAGGTATATATTCAAAAGAATTAACAGCAGAGACTTGAACAGATATTTGTGCACTATTTTTATAGCAGCATTATTCACAATACAGTAGTCAAAAAGTGGAAGTAACCCAAGTGTCTACTGACAGATGAATCGATAAACAAAATGTAGTATGTACATTTAAGAATATTATTCAGCCTTAAAAAGGAAGGAAATTCTGACATATGCCATAATATGGATGAAACTTGAAGACATTATAAAATAAGTGAAAATAAGTGAAATAAGCCAGTCACAAAAGGAGAAATATTGTATGATTCCACTTATATGAGGTAATCAGAATATTCAAAATCAAAATCATAGTATCAAAAAGTAGAATGGTGGTTGCCATGGGTTGGGGAGAGGGAGGAATAGGAAGTTATTTTTTAATGAGTATGGAGTTTCAGTGTGGGGAGATGAAAAAGTTTTGGAGATGGATGGTAATGATAGCTGCAGAATAATGTAAATGTATTTAATGTCACTGAATTGTACGGTTAAACACAATTAAAATGGTAAATCTTATTTTATGTATGTGTTACCACCATCACAAAAAACTACAAAGAACTGATGGCATCAACAGCTAGCACATGTTATTTTTCCTTCCTAAGTCCTTGCCAGTAGCCCAAGAGAAGTGATACATGCTCATGATGGTTCTTTTTATTCCTGTATTCCAGAAAGAAAGAGGTTGAACACTTAGTATGCTAAGTATGAAAGACTATTGATACTGACAGTTGTAGATATCGTAGTGGCTTAACATAAGTTAACTAAGTTCTCACTGACAGCCAATTTAGAGAAAAGAGTATCAGCTGACTTGATTTCTCCCTTCAATGCCTGAGTTACTCATATATCTTACTGTGCAATTCCACTCTGGAGGGTTCCTAAGGTATAGAGTCTACTCAATCATAATTTGACAAAATTAGATTCTGGAAACTAAAGTAAAAACTCTGTTCCGTAAGTTTCCAATAATAATTGACCCCCTACCCCCATCCTACCATACACATAAACACTAAGAAATAGCCCTCAAATCTGAGGAGGCTCAAATAATAACTCTGGACTGAGAAGATGTACATATGACAAGAATAAGTGAGTTTATTTAATTATTTATTGAAGTATAGTTGCTTTAAATGTTCTATAAGTTACAGGTGTACAATATAGTGGTTTGTAATTTTTAAAGGTTATACTCCCTTTATAGTTATTACAAAATATTGGCTATATTCTCCGTGTTGTATAATATATGATTGTAGCTTATTTTATACCTAATAATTTGTACCTCTTACTCCCCTACCGCTAACTTGCCCCTTCCTTCTTTCCTCCCCACCCTGGTAACCTCTAGCTTGTTCTCTACATCTGTGAGTCTGCTTCTTTTTTATTATATTCACTAATTTGTTGTATTTCTTAGATGCTGCATATAAGTGATATCATACAGTATTTGTCTTTCTCTAACTTACTTCACTTAGCATAATGCCCTCCAAGTCTATTCATGTTGCTGCAAATGGCAAAATTTCATTCTTTTTTTATGGCTGAGTAGTGGTCCAGTGTGTATGTGTGTGTGTGTGTGTGTGTGTGTGTGTGTGTAACATCTTCTTTATCTGTTCACTTCCTGATGGACAGTTAGGCTGCTTCCATATCTTGGCAATCATATATAATGCTGCCATGAACACTGGGGTGCATGTATCTTTTCGAATTAGTGCTTTTGCTTTTTTGGATATATACCCAGGAGTGAAATTGCTGGGTCATATGGTAGTTCTGTTTTTAGTTTTTTGAGAAACTTCCATCCTATTTTCCACAGAGGCTGTACCAATTTACATTCCCACCAACAGTGGATGAGGAGGTTCCCTTTTCTTTACATCCTATAAGCGAGTTATTTAAATGCTACAATCTACCCAAGCTTCATTAGGCTACAAAATAATACACAGATCCTATTTTAAGAATTCTGTAGTGCTAGCATAAGACTTGCCTAGCGTAATTTGAAAATGTTCATACTGAGATTGAACTTTATTTTTGACAAGTGTCCAGTTTCTGACACAAAGAATGATTTGCCACATCTTAAACATGGTGGGCTTTTTCTTATTTCTATGCCATTGCAAATAATGTTGCCTTAGACAGCAATACCTTTTTTCCTTCTTCTTTTCTCCCCCTAGTGAATCTTAGGCAACCTTTAAGTTTCAGCTCAGATGTCATGTCTTTGGCCTTCTGTCTCTAAACAGGAAAAGTTAGTTCATTGACCAATTTATTTATCCATTCATCAAACACTGGGAACCTACTATATGCTAGACACTGGGGACAAAAATACTAGTAAGACCTGGCTGATTTCCTCAAGGAATTCACATGTAACAGTGCATGTGAGAGAGGGGGATATGGAAAAATAAAAATATGATTACAAGATAGTATGATATGGGCAGTGACAGATATATGATCAGGGCAATATCAGAAGCATACAGAAAAAACCACCTAACCAACAATTTGTGGAACATCAAGAAAATCTTCCTAGATGAGGTATCTATGCTGAGTTTCACAGTTTGAAGTAAGAACCAAGTAGGAGAAAGGAGGGGACATTTTAGACAACGGAAGCAGGATCGAGGGAGTTTAAACTTAATCTTATGAAAATGGGAATCCAATGTAGGATTTTTAAGCAGAGTAATGACTTCAAGTTAACCTCCCAGCAGTGTTTAAGTCTCTTCAGAGATAATGGAACGTATTATGAACTTGCCTAGTGACAAGATACAGAATAGTTTGGAGGGATTGTACTTAGTCTTCATATTCTTAAAACATTTGTATCCATCTGTTATGGTACACTTTCCACATTACATTACAGTTGTTTGTGAAACTATCTTGACTTCTCCATCAGGTTGTGAATTCCTTGTTGTCACAGCATATCTCACCCATCATTGTATCCCCAGTACCAAGCACAGTGCTTGATACTTAAAAGGTACCCAGTAAATGTTTGTTGAATGACTGAGTCAATGATTGAGTACGTTAATGATTAGAACTAAGGAGGGAAAGAAATGTCAGGTAAATAGAGAAAAAGGTCATATCAATCAAATACAACTAACTTCATCCAGAGAATACATAAAATGGAGAAGGACATCTTGCTAACTTCTACTCTCATTATTTCCCACTTAGACTCCTCTAAGCAAGTCATTTTTTGTGTGTGTAATGGATGCTCACCTCCATGCTTACAGTCATGACTTTCCTAAACCTGGACTATCATCTTCCTTTTTGTTATCAATAAATGTCTATCACCTATTTCAAGACCCCATTTAAGACAGTAGGTTCTCCTTGATTATTGCCCCTCTGATTACTACTCTTGTATATTCAGTTAGTAATATATCAGCAAGTATTTGCAAAATTGTGTGTAAGAGTTCTCAAGGTGGTGAGTGTGAGAAAAGTGTGTGTTTGGTTTCTTAAGATTCTGAAGAAAGAGAACTGTATTTTTCCTTTATGGTTAATCAAAGCAACAAACACAGGTTATATTTAAAATGACTTCTAGCAGTCTAGGCTTCCAGAAGAGTCTCTGCTATTACTTAAATTCAGTTCTTCCTAAAAGGCAAGGACAAATCCAAGAGAAATGAAAACATATGTCCATGCAAAAACCTGTACACAAATACTAATTGCAGCAGTATTCATTAACAGTCAAAAGATGGAAACAATCCAACAGTCCATCAATTGATGAATGGATAAATAAAGCATGGTATATACATAAAATGAAATATTACTTGGCCATAAAAAGGAGTGAGGTATTAATGGGAACTATAAAACATTGCTGAAAAGAAATTATAAAGAAGATACAAACAAATGGAAAGACATCCTTTGTTCATGGATTGAAAGACATAATATTCTTAGTGCCCATGCCATCTAAAACCACCTATGGATTCAATGTAATCTCAATAAAAATGCAAATGGCATTTTTTGCAGAAATAGAAAAATTCATCCTAAAATTCATATGGAATCTCAAGAGACCCCGAGCAGCCAAAACGATTATAAAGAAAGCAAAGTTGTAAGACTCACACTTCCTGATTTTATAACATATTACAAAGCTACAGTAAGAAAAACAGAGTGGCACCAGCATAAAGACAGACAAATAGACTAATGGTTTGATAGTTAATTTTATGTGTCATCTTCACTGGCCATGAGATACCTAGATTAAACATTATTTCTGGGTGTGTCTGTGAGAGTTTTTCCAGATGAGATTAGTATTTGAATTGGTGGAATCAATAAAGTATATTGCCCTCCCCATTGTGGGTGGCATCATTCTATCCACTGGGCATCTGAATAGAACAAAAAGGTGGAGGAAAAAAATTGTCCCTTTTGCTTTCTGCCTGCCTGTTTGACCTGGGACGTTGGTCTTCTCTTGCCCTTGGATGGGCTTTATATCAACTCCCTTGGTTTGCAGCCTTTTGGACTTGGACTGGAATTATAACACCAGCTTTCCTGGGTTGCCAGCTTGCAGATGGCAAATCATGGGACTTCTCAGCCTCCATAATCATGTGAGTCAATTCCTCATAATAAATCTCTTCCTATATATATTCTGTTGGTTCTGTTTCTCTGGAGAACTCTGTCTAAAACGAACGGAATAGAATAGAGAGCACAGAAATAAACACTCATGTATATGGTCAAATGACCTTTGACAACGATATCAAGACCACTCAACAGGGAAAAGATAACCTTTTCAAAAAATGATGTTGGGAAAACTGGATAGCCACATTTGAAAGAATGAAGCTGGACTCTTTTATCTTCCACCATATACAAAACTTAACTCAAAAAAGATCAAAGACCTAAATGTAAAACCAACAACTATAAAACTCTTAGAAGAAAACACTGAGGAAAGGCTTCATGACATTGGATTTGGCAATGATTTCTTGAATATGACAACAAAAGCACAGGCAACTAAAGCAAAACTAGACACAGGGGACAACATCAAACTTAAAAACTCTTGTGCATCAAAGGATACTATCAACAGAGTGAAAAGGCAAACTTCAAAATGGGAGAAATATCTGCAAATCATATATCTGATAAGGGGTTAATCTCCTGAATACATAAAGAAATCCTACAACTCAAAAACAAACAGATCTAATAACTCAATTAAAAATGGGAAAGGCACCAGGAATAGGAGCCCCCAGAGCACTTGGCTTTGAAGGCCAGTGGGGCTTGATTGCAGGAGCTCCACAGGATTGGGAGAAATAGAGACTTCACTCTTTTTTTTTTTTAATACATCTTTATTGGAGTATAATTGCTTCACAGTGTTGTGTTAGAGAGACTTCACTCTTAAAGGGCACACACAAAATCTCACACACACCAGGACTAAAGGCAAAAGCAATAATTTGATAGGAACCTGAGCCAGACGTACCTGCTGGTCTTGGAAGGTATCCTGGGGAGGCAAGGGGTGACTATAGCCCACCTTGGGGACAGAGACACTGGTGGAGGACATATCGGGGAGGATTCATCTGTGTGAGCTCTCCTGGAGGCTGACATTTTGCCACCAAGACCTGGCCCCACCAACAGCATGTAGGTTCCAGTGCTGGGATGCCTCAGGCCAAACAACAAACTGGATAGGGGCACAGCTGCACCCATCAGCAGACAGGCTGCCTAAAGACTTCCTGAGCCCACAGCCACCTCTAGACACGTCCCTAAGCATGGCTCTGCCCCCCAGAAGACCAAGACCCAGCTCCAGCCATCAGGGGGCAGGCACCAACTCTTCCTGCCAGGAAGCCTGCACAAGCCTCTAGACAATCCTCATCTACCAGGGGACAGACACCAGAGGCAAGAAAACTACAGTCCTGCAGCCTGCATATCGAGTCCACAAACAAAGGCCAGATACAGACCAGCTGGCCCCTGGCCCTTGGGTGACAAGAAGGGAGTGCACTGCTGGGACACATAGGACATCTCCTACCGAGGGCCACTTCTCAAAGGTCAAGAAACGTAACCAATCTACCACATATATAAAAATACGAATAGCAATTTAGACAAAATGAAGCAACAGAGGAAGATGTTTCAGACAAAGGAACAAGATAAAACCCCAGAAGAAGCACTAAGTGATGTGGAGAGAGTCAATCTACCCGAGAAAGTGTTCATGGTAATCATCGTAAAGATGACCAAAGAAGAGTTAACACCCATCCTTCTGAAGCTATTCCAAAAATTGCAGAGGAAGGAACACTTCCGAACTCATTCTATGAGGCCACCATAACCTTGATACCAAAACCACACAAAGATATCACAAAAAAAGAAAATTACAGGCCGATATCACTGATGCACATAGATGCAGAAATCCTCAAGAAAATACTAGCAAACTGACTCCAACAATACATTAAAAGGATCATACACCATGATCAAGTGGGATTTATCCCAGGGATGCAAGGATTTTTCAATATCTGCAAATCAATCAATGTGATACACCACATTAACAAAGTGAAGAATAAAAACCATATGATTATCTCAACAGATGCAGAAAAAAGCTTTTGATAAAATTCACCATCCATTTATGATAAAAACTCCAGAAGTGGGCACAGAGGGAACATACCTCAACATAATAAAGGCCATCTATGAGAAACCCACAGCTAACATCACACTCAGTGGTGAAAAGCTGAAAGCATTTCCTCTAAGATCAGGAACAAGACAAGAATGACCACTCTGGCCACTTTTATTCAACATAGTTTTGGAAGTCCTAGCCACAGCAAACAGAGAAAAAAAAAAGAGATAAAAGGAATCCAAACTGGGAAAGAAGTAAAACTGTCATTGTTTGCAGATGACATGATGCTATACATAGAAAATCCTAAAGATGCTACCAGAAAACTACTAGAGTTCATCAATGAATTCAGTATAGTTGCTAGGTACAAAATTAATATACAGAAATCTGTTGCATATCTAATACACTTAACAATGAAAGATCAGAAAGAGAAATTAAGGAAACCATCACATCAAAAAGAATAAAATACCTAGGAATAACCTACCTAAGGAGGCAAGCGACTGTACTCTGAAAACTATAAGAAGCTGATGAAAGAAACTGAAGATGACACAAACAGATGGAAAGATATATCGTATTCTTGGATTGGAAGAATCAGTATTGTTAAAATTATCATACTACCCAAGGCAATCTATGGATTTAATGCAATCCCTATCAAATTACCAATGGTATTTTTCACATAACTAGAACAAAAAATTGAAAAATTTGTATGGAAACACAAAAGACCCCAAATAGCCAAAACCACCTTCAGAAAGAAGAACGGAGCTGAAGGAATCAAGATCCCTGACATCAGACTATACTACAAAGCTACAGTAATCAAAACAGTATGGTACTGGCACAAAAAAACAGACTTATAGATAAATGGAACAGGATAGAAAGCCCAGAAATAAACACACACACTTATGGTCTATTACTCTACCACGGAGGAGGTAGAATATACAATGGAGAAAAGATGGTCTCTTTAATAAGTGGTGCTGGGAAACCACTTGTAACAGAATGGAATTGGAACATTCTCTAACACTGCATACAAAAATAAACTCAAAATGGATTAAAGACCTAAATGTAAGATCAGGTACTATAAAACTCCTAGAGGAAAACACAGGCAGAACATTCTTTGACACAAATCACAACAATATTTTTTTGGATCCGTCTTCTAGAGTAATGGAAATAAAAAGAAAAATAAACAAATGGGACCTAATTAAACTTAAAAGCTTTTGCACAGCAAAGGAAACCATAAATAAAACAAAAAGACAAGCCATGGACTGGGAGAAAATATTTGCAAATGATGCTACTGACAAGGGATTAATTTCCAAAATATACAAACAGCTCAAACAGCTTAATATAAAAAAAACCAAAACTGAACAACTTGATCAAAAAATAGGAAGAAGACCTAAACAGACATTGCTTTACAAAAGACATACAGATGGTCAATGGGCACATGAAAAGATTCTCAATATCACTAACTATTAGAGAAATGCAAATCAAAACTACAATGACGTATCATTTCATACCAGTCAGAATGGCCATCATTAAAAAGTCTACAAATAATAAATGCTGGAGAGGGTGTGGAGAAAAAGGAACCCAATTACACTGTTGGTTGGAATGTAAATTGGTGCAGTCACTGTGGAGAACAGTATGGAGGTTCCTTAAAAAACTAAAAATAATACCGCAAAAAAAAAAAAAAAAAAACAAAAACTAAAAATAAGAGTTACCATATGATCCTGCAATCCCATTCCCGGGCATATATCCAGAGAAAACTCTGATTCAAAAAGATACATGCACCTCAATATCCATAGAAGCACTATTTATAATAGCCAAGACATGGAAGAAACCTAAATGTCCATCAACAGATGAGTGGATAAAGAAGTGGTGTATATACACAATGGAATATTACTCAGCCTTAAAAAAGAATGAAATGGGGCTTCTCTGGTGGCGCAGTAGTTGAGAGTCCGCCTGCCGATGCAGGGGACACGGGTTCGTGCCCCGGTCCGGGAAGATCCCACATGCCGCGGAGCAGCTGGGCCTGTGAGCCATGGCTGCTGAGCCTGCGCATCCAGAGCCTGTGCTCTGCAACGGGAGAGGCCACAACAGTGAGAGGCCCACGTACCACAAAAAAAAAAAAAAAAAAAAAGAATGAAATGATGCCATTCGCAGTAACATGGATGGACCTAGAGATTATCACATTAAGTGAAGTAAGTCATTCAGAGAAAGACAAATATCATATGATACCACTTATATGTGGACTCTAAAAAAATGATACAAATAAACTTATTTACAAAACTAAAATAGACTCACATAGAAAACAAAGTTATGGTTACCAAAGGGTATAGCAGGTGGGGGGAGAGATAAATTAGGAGTTTGGGATTAACGTATACACACTCCTACACATAAAACAGGTAAACAACAAGGACCTACTATATAGCAAAGGGAACTATACTCAATATCTTTTAATTACCTATAATGGAAAAGAATCTGAAAAAGAATATACACACATATCTGAATATATATATATATACACATATATATATATCTGAATCCCTTCGCTGTGCACTTGAAACTAACAGAACATTACAAATTAACTAAAATTAAAAAATTTTTTAAAATGGGAAAGGACTTGAATAGACATTTCTCTAAAGATGTATGAATAGCTAATAAACTTATGAAAAGATGCTCAACATCACTAATTATCAGGAAAATGCAAATCAAAATCACAATGAGATATCACCCCACATCCATAAATTGGCTACTATCAAAAAATCAGAAAATAAGAAGTGTTGATGAGAATGTAGAAAAATTGGAATCCTTATGTAATGTTGGTAGGATTGTAGAATAGTGCAACCAGCATGGAAAACAGAAGAAGTTTCCTCAGAAAATTAAAAATAGACCTACCATATGATCCATCAATCTCACTTCTGAGTATATATCCCAAAGAATTGAAAGCAGGGTCTTGAAGAGATATTTGTACACCCATGTTCATATAGTATGGCTATTCATAATAGTCAGCAGTTGGAAGCATCCCAAATGTCCATTAACAGATGAATTGATTAACAAATGTGGTGTATATGTGTATATATCTAAATACTGTCACATGGTACAACATGAACAGACCTTGAGGACATTATACTAAGTGATATAAGCTAGCCACAAAAAGACAAATACTGTATGACTACACTTATATAACATATCTAAAATAGTCAAATTATTAGAAATAATAAGTAGAGTGGTGGTTACCAGGGGCTGGAATGAGGAGGAAAAAGGGAGTTGTTGTTTAATGGGTAGAGTTTCAGGTATCCAGTATGAAAAACTTTTGGAGATATGTTTCACAACAATGTGAATGTACTTAATGCCACTGAACTGTAATGGCTAAGATGATAAACTTTATGTTATATGTTTTTTTACTACAGTAATATTTTAAAAAAGAATGAGATACTGATACATGCTACAACATGGATGAACTTTGAAAATATTATTCTAGGTAGAAAAAGCCAGTAATAAAAGACCACATATTATATGATCCCATTATGTGAAATGTCCAGAATAGGTAAATCCATAGAGATAAAAAGTAGGCTAATGGTTGCTTAAGGCTGAATGGTGGGCTGCGGGGACAGGAGGAGGCTGATAGCTAAAGGGGATGGGGATTCTTTTTGAGGTGAATATATTCTAAAACTGACTGTGGTGATGGCTGTACATATCTGTGAATATACTAAAAACTTCTGAACGGTATAATTTATGTGGGTGAATTATACTGTATATGAATTGTATTTCAGTAAACTTATTTTTTAAAGGGCAAGAATAAGAGATTTTTTTAAAAAGAATATTTCTGTCATTTTAACATATAGCTATATATAGAAGAGTCAAGAAAAGTCATATTTGAAGCACACATATACCATCTGGTCTTTATAGCTCTTTAAAATATCTTGGAAAGAAAAATAAAACATTTCATTTGGAAAGAAAGAACAGCTTCATGCTTAAGGTTATCAATATAAATCTAGTAATAGAAAATTGGCCAGATTTTTATTTTGTACTCATGCTAAATACAGGGATTTCTATCTTTAAGGTAAATTAGATCCCTACTGGATTAGTTCTGCTTTTGGAGTTGGTATCAAGTTAACCTACCAGCAGAACTTACGTCTCTTCAAAGAGAAAAACATGCATTACTTCAAGTTTTTTTCTAAAAGCCTGAGTAAGGCAAGGGAAAGGATTTGAAGAGAAAAACGCAATTGCTTAGAAAATGGTAAGGACTCCCAACTGGCAGCAAATACTTGAGAACTGAAGGAATAAACGTCAGGTACACCCCTCTGCTACAGCAACAACTATATCCATATATCTCAGTAGGATTCAAGGATTAGACAATGGATAGCTCCTCCAAGCAGTCAATATTACATTTCATTCAATGATCGACTTTGGAACTTAAAGAGTATATAGTAGTGCTGCAAATTACTTTATCACATGGGGTAGTCTCTCTTGGATACATATAAATACTTAGATAGATGTTAAACCATCTCTTCTCTTTGCCCATAGGTGGAGCCCAAGTATTAGTGTTGAATAAACTTTGGGCACATGGTTTTAGAAAAGGAGCCAGGCAGCAGTAACTTCTCAACTAGATATTATGACTGTTTAGGCACTCATAAAGCCCCCTTGTGTGGGGGAGTTCTTTTTATAGTTACACAATTGAGTAAAATTAACTCACAGAGGAATCAGACCTATAATGCTGGCTGAATTATTCCTATGTCACAACCAGGTTGACTAATCCTCCTCTTTCATACCTCCTTCTATGCATATCATTATATATTTTCATATATATTTTTTTCTTTTAAAATATATTATAAATATATCTTGCTTTAGGTCAGAGACAGGGAGAACTACCTCTGTTGTGGTCAATATTCTAAAAAGGATACTTCACTGCTTTAAACTGTTCAGTAAACTTAAAGCTTCCTTGTCTAGAATTGCTTAAGTCTTTTGTGGAAATACAAAGAACTGAGGTCAGCGATGCTAAAGTCTTTGGTCATGAAATCTTAAAAAAAAGCCTAGCGCTTATAAAATAATGCTCCTAAGAAAGCAGAATCCTTTCTATTCAAAGATTATAGTTTTTCCATTGTTAACTGAACAATGCTGGGGATTACAGGGAATTCTAGAATATTTTAATCTGCCTTTCAGTAGCTAGTACTGTACCAAGTGTGAATTTGTAATGTGTTCATGTCATGCATTTTATAAGCAAAGATGAATCATAAATGGTAGTCTTGCAAATGTTATCTTCTATTGGTATTCCTCTCCCAAGAAACCAAAGTAAGGTATTTATAATCAGTGGAGCACTTGCTCCTTAAAGGCCTTGCTTGCAGATAGGAGCAGAAAATAGTAGATATGCTAAAGGGCAGACCAGAGACAATAGAAAATTCACCTGTAGTCAAAATAGGTTAAAACAAACAAACAATACACTTTACACATCTAGGCACTTACTTCAGAAGAATAATTTTCATACTGATTTGAGACGTACTTTGCTATAATGGAATGAACAGTAGACTAGGAGTCAAGAATCCTAGGTTCTAGCTATTTTTAATCATAACAATTTGTCTAACTCTAAGAACATTATTATACCTATTTGGTCCTAAATTCCTTTGTCTTTAAAGTAAGAGAGACTACCTGATCTCCAAGTTACCTTCTTATTGTAATATCATAAGTATTTAATATATTACGTGGTAACATTCCTTCACAGAGTTACCCTATATGTATGACCTTGAGAGCATCACTACCAGCACTTCTGTATACATGATTTATTCTTAGTTTTCTGGATTATTGTTGAACCTTCACAGACATATAAAAAGTAATTTTAGAGATCCTACAGTAGCAAACTGCCTCATAGATTCAGTGGTTCTGGATCTCTCTTAGGAAACATGGGCTTTCCTCTACAGGCTTCTATAATTGTAGGTGTCAGAGTATTTGCAGAGGCAAAATATTTGGGATTTCAGAGAACTGTGAAGGCCTTTCAGTCCTCCTCACCCCTATGAAATTCAATAGTTAGAGGTGCATCTAGTTGAAATCAAAATGAACTATGAAGGTTTGCTCATTAAAATGCAAACATCCTCAGAAAAGATAACATTTAAAGTATAGTGAGAATGAGTTTCTAATCTTTTTTCTGGGGAGAAATTGCTTATCTTGAGTAAGAGAATTACAGGCCACATTTGACTCAAAACTCAATTTATAGTGATTCACATTTAGATCACTCAGCTTTTTATACCCGTGTTGTTTATTAGGGCACTTATGAGAGAGAGTGATCAAATATGTCAGTCATTGTTATTACAAAACGAATGAACAAAGTGCTATGGGGACATGGAGGAAAGATACTTAACCCAGCTAGGGAAAGGGAGAAGTGGACACCAGAAATGTCTTCATGGAGGAGAGCTTCTTAAGCTTAATCTTAAAAAACATGTACTGGCAAAATGGGGAGATGTTGGTCAAAGGGTACAAACTTTCATTTATAAGATGAATAAATTCTGGGTATCTAAAGTACAGCATGGTGACTGTAGTTAACAATGCTGTATTGTATACTTGAAATTTGCTAAAAGAGTAAATCTTAAGTATTTTCACCATACATACACATACACAGAGTAACTATAAAGTGATAGATGTATTAATTAGCTTGATTATGGTAATTATTTCACAATGTGTATATATATTAAATCATCATGTTGTATACCCTAAATATACACAATTTTAATTTATTAATTATGCCTCAATAAAGTCAGAAAAAAAAGAATACATAGTGGCCAATTATAAAGGGCCTTATATGACATATCAAGGAGTTTGAATTTTATCTGGAGGTTATGAGGAATACTACTGAAGAGTTGTATGCAGGAATGTTAATATCAAATTTTGAACAGATAACTTTGGTATGCAATTGGAAAATGGATGTAAAGATGCTAATTGGGGGAGGGAAGCCTTTACAATAATCCAGAAAGTTAATAATAAAGACCTAAATTAAAATCATAGCAGTGGGGATGGCAAACAAGGGACAGATTCAACAGGACGTAGAGGAAATGAGTATTGTAGAAGTAAAGAAAATAAGTTTAATATTGGTCATGTTAAATTTACTTGCAGCAGGTATACATTTGTTGTAAGAGTTTGGAGCTCAGGCAAGGTCTGGGCAAAGATACAGATTTAGAAATCACTTAATAGTTGGTACTTGAAACAATTGGCATGTATGAGGTTATCTGAAGTGAATGTGTAAGATCTGAAAAGGGTCAGAGACAAACACTCTAAAGAAAGTTCATATTCAAGGAATTGACAAAGGAAGGCAAGCTTACAAAAGAGCCAGTAAAGGAGAAAATGTACCACATTGTTTATCTGTCCCTCTCCTGCACTACACAGTGAGATGCATGGGGTGGGGTTTTATTTTATTCATCTTTGCATTATCTGGACTTAACATAGTACCTGGAATTTAGATTTTTAATAGATAATTGTTAAACAAATTGAATTATGTTTCTATATATGGTGTTGTTTTCTAAACAACTAATTAAAGTGCCTAGGAGGTTTAATTATAATGCTCTTTTGCATTACAAATCGAGTTTGATCCAACTCAAAGGTTGAATGCAAACCTAACTATTATTTTTCATCATCATGCATGGAAACACTTGACAAGAAGTTAACCATCCATGAAGAGTTTGCTTACTTATGAGTGACAACTGATTTGATGAACAAATGAAGGGGAAACAAGCACATGAAAGGAAAAGAGAATCCACCTGACAGTATTATTTTTTTTCTAGAGGAGAAATAGAAATGGCCATTTCCAGTTCTGTTTTTTCCTTAAAAGGACTGGAATTTCTGTCTAAATGTGACTTGGCATCACAGTGAGATTTTTCTAAGGACTGATGTTAAGAGAAACTACCCTGATATTACAAGAGGCCAGGGATGGTTAACTTATTTTTATAACATGTAAATTTTTTCAACTTAATTTTACATACGTATTTTCTGAAGATGTCTTAGTGTTGCTTGACATAAAAATATCTAAATATCTGTACTTAATAATAGAAAGAAACCTATTTCATTAAAATTGATTTCTGAAATTATGTAGTTAATTCCTAACTCCCCACTCTAGTCAGTTTTATTATCTTTATTTCCTTTAATGAGGAATAAAACAAAAACAAAAGAAAAGGTTTAAACCTAATGATAACATATCTAAAAGAATGTAAGTCAAAGATGTAGGATAGGTGTAAGTTATGTAAAAATAATTTTTGTCTAAGTCGGGTCAGGGATCAAAGAGCTAGAATTTGGCATTTAATATTTCACTAATTTTAGGCCTTTTAATTTTCACATAATTTGTTACTTTATCTACTATTGTTTTTTATATTTTAACACTGGAAGAAGAGCACTATTATGTAGTAAAAATAAGAATGTTAAGTCTTGTTTTTTTTTCTTTTTTGGCCGTGCCACGCATCTTGCGGGATATTAGCTCCCGGAGCAGGGATTGAAGCCGGGCCACCGCCATGAAAACGCCAAGCCCTAACCACTGGACTGCAAAGGAATTCCCAAGAATGTTAAGTCTTGAGCCTTAATCCTATTCCTTTTCTGCTGTTCTGAGTTTGAGTTTTCTTGTAGAAAAATTATGGTGTCTGTATAGATGCTCTCTAATGTTCATTGAAATTTGAATATTTTATGATCTGTGAATAAAGTCCTTTATTTGTAAAAGCAATCCTTTTGTATTGTTTTTATCTGTATAACAAAAACAATTAAGAAACTATAATTTATTCAGATTGCACCTGAACTGAATTTTTAGAAAGGGAAGTAGTTGATTAAAAACTGAAAACACTGGGGAAAACTACCCTTCCATTATCTTTCCACAAGCTGGTCTCAATGTACTACTAAACTAAGAGCAGAAAATGAGAAGATATATGAAGCAGAAAAACTGAGATCAGACTGGTTGCTCAGTGATCCACAGATAAATTAACGTAGTATTTACATTATACATTTAAAAACATGATTTCCACAAATGAAAATAATTACGAGACACATTAGTTATCTCCCATTTCTGTCAGAAAGGACATAAGGCAGACTCACAGTCAACTGTTTTTCTCACTCAGGGCTGACAGCCCTTTCTTTAGAGTATTGGTATTTTGATGAACAGGAGAAACACTGTTGACTTTTTCCTTTTTTTTTTTTTTCTTTATGTAAAGGAAGCTTTATGGGTATTTTACTCTGTATACCATTAAGGTTGATCTTAGAGGTGAGTAGAAATAAGAAGCAAAAAGCAAGATGATGATAATTGCAGTAATGATTAATAACATTTCTCTTTCAGGAAAACTGTGTATTAGTGTTAGATGAATCTTATTTGGAAAAAAATGAAAATAAAAGGCAATGGGCAAATATAACAGTACCTCGGTAGTTGATGATTTCTGTCCCAAGCACCGGAGTCATCTCCAGGACTGTGATAAAGGCTTTGTCCATAGATGTTAGAGGAAAAGGAGACATGCGGTGTCTTCTAGCCACCTTGGTGATATCAACAGCACTGTGACCTAAACAGGAAGATAATTAACTAAGAATATGATGCTGAAACACTGATTAAAAAGTGGGAAAGGCTTATAAATATCAACAATTCTCAATTTCATGTGTCCAGAAATGAAGATTACAAGGTGAGAAACTCTTTCCTGCTTCCAAAATATAGCCTGCTTTGGTGGAACATTAAATCAAGTTAGTAATGTTACATCATGTATCAAAAGTTGGTGAAATTTAATGATGATATTGGCTAATCCTTTTTTTTGTTGTTGTTTTTTTGCGGTATGCGGGCCTCTCACTGCTGTGGCCCCTCCCGCCGCGAAGCACAGGCTCCGGACGCGCTGGCCCAGCGGCCATGGCCCACGGGCCCAGCCGCTCCGCAGCATGTGGGATCCTCCCGGACCGGGGCACGAACCCGCGTCCCCTGCATCGGCAGGCGGACCCCCAACCACTGCGCCACCAGAGAAGTCCTGGCTAATCCTTTTTGAGTGCTTAACTATGTGCCATGGCACTATTCTAATTAATCTTCACAACAGCCTAAAGGGAGCCATCATTATTATCCTTTATTACAGATGAGGAAAAAGAGGTTTACATATCTTGGCCTAAATCGCAAAGCTAGAAACTGAAGAGCCAGGATTCAAACCTAGGTAGCCAGGCTTTAGAGTCCATGTCCTTAACTACTATACTGTTTGAACACTTAATGAGCTAGTTAGTGAAGTGAAATATACAAACTTGAATTTATTCAGAATTTCATAGGAAATTTTCTTTCTTCTAAAAGCATAGAAAAATATTATTATTTACTCACTCCCCATGTAACCTTAGCTAGTCCCCTGGCATTAATACCACCCATACACTAAACTCCCTAATTTTATATCTCCAACCTCAACCTCTACCTTCACCTCTATACTTATATGTCATCCAAATAGCTGGGGGATAACAGCATATATCTACAAGCTTATAAATCATCAAATATGCACTTGAATGTGCAACAGGCAATTCAAACTTAACATGCTCAAAATCAAACTCTTGATTCCCCACCCTCCTAACCTACCTGCACGATGTCTTATTCTCTTGCAATTCCCATCTCAGCAAATAGAAACTCTACTCACTCAGTTATTAATCCAAAACCTTGGTGACATCTTTGATTCTTCTAGTTTTGTCAGAACCATATCTAAACTGCCATTAAAATGTCTCTAGAATCTGATCATTACTCACCATCTCTACAATTATTACAATAATTGGAACCATCATTTATTTCCTGGGAAATTGAATAGTGTCCTAACTTGTCTCCTTCCTTCTATCCTTGTCCCATTACAGTTTATTCTCCACACAGTAGTTACAATGCTCCTTTTAAACTGTAAGTTGAATTGTGCTAATCTCTGCTCACAACTCTCCATGATTTTCCATTTCATTCAGAGTAAAATCTTTGCTATGGCCCTCAAAGCCCAACATATTATAGCCTACACTGTTCTCTTCTCCTATCATTTCACCCTTATTCAATGTGCTCTAGCCAAACTGGTTCGTTCCTTGTCTGAGAATGCCAAATACATCTTTCTTTAGGGTCTTCATACTTGCCATTTCCTCTGCTTGGACCATTCTTCCCCAGATATTATGGTTCCATTCATCCCTCATTTCTTTCAGGTCTTTGCTAAAGGATCACCTAATCAGAGGCCTTTGTTAAACATCCTGCATAGAATATTACCTACCATCACTCTCTATTCTCCTTACCCTACTTTACTTTTCTTCATGGGAAAAAAAAAAAATATATATATATATATATATATACACATATATATACACACATATACACATATATATTGATATTTATATACCTATAATATATATTTATACTTATTTGTTTATAACCTTCTTAGTAGAATGTAAGCTCCATGACAGCAGCAACTTTGTCTTTTTTATTCACTGTTGTCATCCCCAAAACCTAGAAGAGTATCTGGCACATATTAGGCAATAAAAAATAAATAGTTGTTGACCTAATAAATGAATCATTTAATGACAAAGGAAATTCTTAGAGCACAATAAACAACTTGGCCCATGCATAAACAACTTGGCCCAAAGGGTAAACATAAAAGGAGTAACTGCAAACACTGCTGCTTGGCTATTGTAACTGATATCCACAATTCCCTTCTTCCATAGCCACCTTTCAGGTAAGACTGGCCATACGATATAGTTCCAGCCAGTGAGATGTAGGAAGAAGTCCCTGGGGCAGGCTTCCTACTACAAATAAAAAGATAAAGAGATAAAGCTTTAAGAGGAGAGCATGGTTAGATACTGGGAGGTGCCATAGCCATTTTTCAACCATGAGGATAGAAACCCACACATAAGTATTGGAAACACGAGAATAAAAAGAGGCAGAGTCTCTGATGACAATACTGAGCTGCTGTACAAGCCCTGGACTGCTTGCCTCCAGACTTTTTATATGTGAGACAAATAAGCTCCTATTTCTTTAATCCACTTTATAATGATTGTATATATTCCCCTGCAGTCTGTAAGTTCCTGGTCACTGCAATTTATTAAATTTAGTCCTCCTACCCAAACCCCAGCAGCTGCTTCAGACATATTCACTGAACTGACTTACAGGAACTGTCCCAAAGAGTTTTCATTCTAAGACAAATGACATTGTCATAAGTAGGCAAAGAAAAAGACATACAATATGCTTATACTTATTTCTCACCCATGGGTAATCACAAAATTACAAAATTTTCAAAGCTTGAAGGACCTTAGAAATTATTTAGTGCTAAATATGAAAAATTTTTTCTACTTTAAGGTGAACACTTAAAGAAGGATTATGTATGATTTATCATTTACCTATAATTGAAACATAAATTTATTCATAACTCACTTTCACTACAGTCCCTGCCACATCATTAAATATCAATAAATACATATTGTCACAACCAGTGTAACTGAAGAGAATGATAGATAGGTGTTTCTATAGACCCTTTTATTCGGGTTTATAGATCTCAGATCTGATCTTTTCTAAGATATTCTTTAGTTTCTTTATGGTGAAAATTGTGTACAATCTTATAGAAGCTGTGCTTTTAAAATGTTTGGTTTCTGAGGAGAAAATTGTACTTTATTAGAAAGCAAGTTTGATTATCAGTGATACACACATCCATTCAACAAATATTTATTGAGTGCATTTTATGAGCCAGGCACAGTTACACCCTTGGTATACAAAGAGTAAGATACACCCTGCCATGAATAATGTTTCAGCTCAGCAGAAAGGAAAGACATGTAAGTGAATTAAAAAATAAGGGCAGGAGGACAGTAAACAAATGGATGGTTCTCTAACTATAGAGATTGATATTTTTTTTAAATTGGAAATTGCATACCAATTTCCCCCAGCCTGGAAAAATCTTTCCTGTCTTTAAGATAATTTTGTACCTTGTTTATATCTTTCTTATGGCACCTACCACTTTCTAATGTTATAGACATTTAAATATTTGCCTTACCTATGCTAGTCTATCATAAACTCCTTGAAGGCAGAACCTGTATCTTATTAATCTGTGTATCCTTTGCTACTTTTAGAGCAATGCTTTCCTTATACTAACAGTAGGTACTGAATAAACGAGGTATGAATGAATAGCAAATCCTTCAAACAAAGCTAAAAGTTGGGAAGGAAGATTCAAAGTTGCACCTCCTGTTCTGCCCTTTGTGTCTCTAGGTCCTTTCATATTTACAAACTCTCTGTCACAAAGTGACAGATAAATAATCCATATTGCTAGATAAATAATCCAAACTTTGATGCTAATGGGTTAATATTGGTCCCTCACTAAACTATTTGCATGTTATCACAGGGGCTTTCTGGATATAAAATAAATTAACTGAAAGAAATGTCTCAAAAGAGGAGTATTTTAATTCTCTGGCACATTAGCAGATACGTGTGTGTGTGTGTGTGTGTGTGTGTGTGTGTGTATGTGTATGTGTGTGTTCTCAACAAGTGTTCACTGAGCACCTTCTATGTGCCAAGTGGCTTCTTCCCACTCAAGACCCACCCACGGTCACATAGTAGAAATAGTCAGCTACTTCACCAATAAAGAAGGGCTACCTTATTTGTGTAAATATGAGAAAAACAGTATTGTTACCTTCTACACACAAGAATAAAATGATATAGATAACAGCTGCTCTTTTTAAAAATTGAAGTATAATTTACAATGTTGTGTTAGTTTCAAGTATACAGCTAAGAATATACATATATATTCTATTTCAGATTCTTTTCCATTATAGGTTATTACAAGATACTGAGTATAGTTCCCTGTGCTCTACAGTAGGTACTTGTTGTTTACCTATTTTATATACACTACTGTGTATATGTTAACCCCAAACTCCCAATTTATTCCCCCCCCCGCCATTATCCCTTTTGCTAACTATAAGTTTGTTTTCTATGTCTGTGAGTCTATTTCTGTTCTGTAAATAAGTTTATTTGTATAATATTTTAAGATTCCACAAATAAGTGATAACATATGATATTTGTTTTTGTCTGGCTTACTTCACTTAGTATAATCATCTCTTGGTCCATCCATGTTGCTGCAAATGGCATTATTTCATTCTTTTTTATGGCTGAATAGTATTCCATTATATATCTATATCTATATCTATATATATCTATATCTATACACACACACACACACACACACACACACACACACCCACCATCTTCTTTATCCATTCATCTGTTGATGAACATTTAGGTTGCTTCCATGTCTTTGCTATTGTAAACAGTGCTGCAAGGAACACTGGAGCACATGTATCTTTTTGAATTAAGAGTTTTCTCTAGATATACGCCCAGAAGTGGGATTGCAGGATTATATGGTAACTCTTATTTTTAGTTTTTTAAGGAACTTCCATACTGTTCTCCACAGTGGCTGCACCAATTTACATTCCTACCAACAGTGTAACTGGGTCCCTTTTTCTCCACACCCTCTCCAGCATTTATTATTTGTAGGCTTTTTAATCATGGCCATTCTGACTGGTGTGAGGCAATACCTCATTGTAGTTTTGATTTGCATTTCTCTAATAATTAATAGCTGCTCCTTTTACGTAAATAGAATTAATATATAACATTAGCATACCTAGTTCTGTTGTATCCCTCACCACATGTAGGATGACTATGTGACCACATAAGATTCCATTTAACAAAAGACTGTAGCTAACGTAAGTTTGAAAACCATTGATCTAGGTGATGCAGTACTCTCACGTTCAGATCAAAAGTGGATAAGCCATGCTTGAGGGACAGCACCAGGGACACACACACAGAGCCACTGGCAGCTGGAGGCACAGGCTGAGGATGCACAGCACTCACATGTATACTCAGGGGCTCTTATGCAGGCCTCCCATGGGCTGGCATGGTGAGGCCCATTTTTAGAAGGCATACATTTCCAAAATAAATCTGGTAAGCAAATAGTTATGTTTCCTTCTTTTGTTTCCATAAAAAAAAATTTCAACTATTTTTTGATGTTGACACCAGTGACTGACAAGAAGCTTTAAAATGAAAGCTTCATGAAACTTAAGAATAGTTGCCTCTGACTTCTCCTATTTTGCAAGTTAAAACCCCAAAGCACTTCTAACAGTCCTGGGCCACTGAAGAACTGACTCAGGAAAAAGCACCATGAAATGTTCTCCCCCACACCCCAGCCCTCTTCTTGATTCTGAGCTCAGCATAGAAATCTGATAGAAGAGAAAAAAACTGGGGAAAAAAAGTATGCACTCTTGTCTCTGAAGGCCAGATGGGTTATAGCCTAGCAGCCAGTTTTCACTGAGTGGTCCATAAATCCATTTACAAAGAAGTAGGAAAGGAAGGAAAGAATAGTTTTTAAAAAGAAAGAAGGTTATAACAAAAGGAAGTTGGGGTTTTGGACAGAGAAAATATCCAAAATTTGGATACAGTTTTTCCTATAAAGCAAAAGCTATTTCCCGGCCACAAACATATCCTGATGACTACCTTACAAATGAATACCAACAGTCACAAAGATAATCTGTGACTGTACTAGCTCCATTCAATTTAGGTAAACTACTGGGTTGGCCAAAAAGTTCCTTTGGTTTTTAAGTAGAAATAAAAGACATACTTTTCATTTTCACCAAGAACTTTATTGAACTACATATTCACTGTTTTGTTCCACAACCTTCTGCCATTATTCAGGCAACTTCATAATTCCTTCGTCCCAAAACTTTTTATCTTTTTGAGCAAAGAACTGTTCCAGGTGCCTTTTACAGTCTTCCAGAGAATTGAAATATTTTTCATTAAAAAATTTTGTAAAGACCGAAATAAATGGAAATCTGAAGGTGCAATGTCTGGTGAATACGGCAGATGAATCAGAACCTCCCAGCCAAGCCGTAACAGTTTTTGCCTGCTCATCAAAGAAACTTGTGGTCTTGCATTATCCTGATGGAAGATTATGCATTTTCTGTTGACTAATTCTGGACGCTTTTCGTCGAGTGCTGCTTTCAGTGGGTCTAACTGGGAGCAGTACTTGTTGGAATTAATCATTAGGTTTTCTGGGAAAAGCTCATAATAGAGGACTCCCACCATATACACAACATCACCTTCTTCGGATGAAGACCGGCCTTTGGTGTGGTTGGTGGTGGTTCATTTAGCTTGCCCCACCATCTCTTCCATTACACATTATTGAACAATATACACTTTTCATAGCCCGTCACAATTTGTTTTAAAAATGAAATGTTTTTGCTATGTTTAAGTAGAGAATTGCGTGAGGAAATACGGTCAAGAAGGTTTTATTTGCTTAATTTACGTGGAACCCAAACACCAAAATGATTAACATAACCAAGCTTGTGCAAATGATTTTCAGTGCTTGATTTGGATATTTTGAGTATGTCGGCTATCTCCCACATGGTATGATGTTGATTGTTCTCAATGAAAGTCTCAATTTGATCGCTATCAAGTTTAAGTGGTCTACCCAACCTTGGAGCATTGTCCAGCGAGAAATCTCCAGCGCAAAACTTCTCAAAGCACTTTTGACATGTTCCATCAGTCACAGCACCTTCTCCATACACTGCACAAATCTGTTTTTGGGTCTCAGTTGCGCTTTTACCTTTCTTGAAATAAAAAAGCCTAATATGCCAAAAATGTTGTTTTCTTCCATCTTCAATATTAAAAATGGCTACACAAAAATTCATTAATTTTGATAAGTCTTTTTTAAAATGCATGCTGATAATGACAGCTGTCACAATACAATCTAACAAAATTGTTTCAAATGAAGTTAAAGACAACTAAGCCCTCCTAGAGCCATCTTACGGAAAAAAACGAACTAACATTTTGGTCAACCCAATATAAAACAAAACAAAACTAACAAACATATGGAAATATGGGTCCTACTGAGATTATTGTGTTCAAAGAAATATTTACTTAAACTTATAGTAGTTTATAAAAATATATCTTTATTGAAGTATAACTGCTTCACAATACTGTGTTAGTTTCTACTGTACAACAAAGCGAATCAGCCATATGCGTACACATGGTCCCGTATCCCCTCCCTCTTGAGCCTCCCTCCCATCCTCCCTATCCCACCCCTCTAGGTCATCGCAAAGCATCGAGCCGATCTCCCTGTGCTACGCTGCTGCTCCCCACCAGCCAACTATTTTACATTTGGTAGTGTATGTATGTCGATGCTACTCTCACTTTGCCTCAGCTTCGCCCTCCCACCCCATGTTCTCAAGTCCATTTTCTATGTCTACCTCTATTGCTGCCCTGAGACTAGGTTTGTTGGTACCATTTTTTTTTTTTTTTAGATTCCATATATATGTGTTAACATACGGTATTTGTTTTTCTCTTTCTGACTTATTAAACTCCGTATGACAGACCCTAGGTCCATCCACCTCACTACAAATAACTCAATTTCGTTTCCTTTTATGGCTGAGTAATATTCCATTGTATATACGCACCACATCTTCTTTATCCATTCATCTGTCAATGGAAATTTAGATTGGTTCCATGTCCTGGCTATTGTAAATAGTGCTGCAGTGAATATTGCGGTACATGTCTCTTCTTGAATTATGGTTTTCTCAGGGTATATGCCCAGTAGTGGGATTGCTGGGTCATACGGTAGTTCTATTTTTAGTTTTTTAAGGAACCTCCATACTGTTTTCCATAGTGGTTGTATCAATTTACATTCTCACCAACAGTGCAGGGGGGTTCCCTTTTCATCACACCCTTTCCAGCATTTACTGTTCCTAGATTTTTTGATAATGGCCATTCTGACTGGCATGAGGTGATACCTCATTGTAGTTTTGATTTGCATTTCTCTAATAATTAGTGATGTTGAGCATCTTTTCATGTGTCTCTTCGCCACCTGTATGTCTTCCTTGGTGAAAAGTCTATTTAGTTCTTCTGCCCATTTTTTTTTTTTTTTTTTTTTGTGGTACGCGGGCCTCTCACTGTTGTGGCCTCTCCCGTTGCGGAGCACAGGCTCCAGATGCGCAGGCTCAGTGGCCACAGCTCAGGGGTCTAGCCGCTCTGCGGCATGTGGGATCTTCCCAGACCGGGGCACGAACCCGTGTCCCCTGCATTGGCAGGTGGACTCTCAACCACTGCGCCACCAGGGAAGCCCTTTCTGCCCATTTTTTAACTGGATTGTTTGTTTTTTTGATATTGAGCTCCATGAGCTGTTTGAATATTTTGGAGATTAATCCTTTGTCTGTTGTTTCATTTGCAAATATTTTCTCCTATTCTGAGGGTTGCCTTTTTCTCTTGTTTATGGTTTCCTTTGCTATGCAAAAGCTTTTAAGTTTAATTAAGTCCCATTTGTTTATTTTTGTGTTTATTTCTGTTACTCTAGGAGGTGGGTCTAAAAAGATCTTGCTGTGGTTTATGTCAAAGAGTGTTTTTCCTACGTTTTCCACTAAGAGTTTTATAGTGTCTGGTCTTACATTTAAGTCTTTAATCCATTTGGAGTTTATTTTTGTGTATGGTGTTAGATAGTGTTCTAATTTCATTCTTTTACATGTAGCTGTCCAATTTTCCCACTTATTGAGGAGGCTGTCTTTTCTCCACTGTATGTTCTTGTCTCTTTTGTCATAAATTAGGTGTCCATATGTGCATGGGTTTCTTTCTGAGCATTCTATTCTGTACCATTGATCTATATTTCTGTTTTTGTGCCAGTACCATAGTGTCTTGATTACTGTAGCTTTGTGGTATAGTTTGAAGTCAGGGAGCCTGATTCCTCCAACTGCATTTTTCTTTCTCAAGATTCCTTTGGCTATTCGGGGTCTTTTCTGTTTCCATACGAATTGTAAAATTTTTTGTTCTAAAACTGTGAAGAATGCCATTGGTAGTTTGATAGGGATTGCATTGAACCTGCAGATTGTTTTCGGTAGTATAGTCATTTTCACAGTATTGATTCTTCCAATCCAAGAACATAGTATATTTCTCCACCTGTTTATGTCATCTTTGATTTCTTTCATCAGTGTTTATAGTTTTGAGTACAAGTCTTTCACCTCCTTAGGCAGGTTTATTCCTAGGTATTTTATTCTTTTTGTTGCAATCGTAAATGGGAGTGTTTCCTTAATTTCTTTCTGATTTTTCGTTGTTGGTGTATAGAAATGCCAGAGATTTCTGTGCATTTTGTATCCTGCAACCTTACCAAATTCACTCATTAGTTCTTGTAGTTTTCTGGTGGCATCTTTTGGAATGTCTATCATTGGCAAACACTGACAATTTTACTTCTTTTTTTCCAATTTGTATTCCTTTTACTGCTTTTTCTTCTCTGACTGCTGTGGCTATGACTTCCAAAACTCTGTTGAATAAAAGTGGTGAGAGTGGACATCCTTGTCTTGTTGCTGATATTAATGGAAATGCTTTCAGTTTTTCACAATTGAGTATGTTGCTTGCTGTGGGTTTGTCACATATGGCCTTTATTATGTTGAGGTAGGTTTCCTCTATGCCCATTTTCTGGAGTGCTTTTATCATAAATGGGTGTTGAATTTTGTCAAATGCTTTTTCTGCATCTATTGAGATGATCGTATGGTTTTTATTCCTTAATTTGTTAATGTGGTGTATCACATTGATTGATTTGTGTATATTGAAGAATACTTGCATCCCTGGGATAAAGCCCACTTGATCATGGTGTATGATTCTTTTAATGTGCTGTTGGATTCTGTTTGCTAGTATTTTGTTCACGATTTTTGCATCTATGTTCATCAGTGATATTGTTCTATAATTTTCTTTTTTTGTGATATCTTTTTCTGGTTTTGGTATCAGGGTGATATGGTGGCTTCATAGAATGAATTTGGGAGTGTTTCTCCCTCTGCAATTTTTTGGAAGACTTTGAGAAGGATTGGTGTTAGCTCTTCTATAAATGTTTGATAGAATTCGCCTGTGAAGCCATCTGGTCCTGGACTTTTGTTTGTTGGATGATTTTTAATTATGGTTTCAATTTCAGTGCTTGTGATAGGTCTGTTTATACTTTCTAATTCTTCCTGGTTTGGTCTTGGAAAATTGTACCTTTCCAAGAATTTGTGCATTTTTTCATGGTTGTCAATTTTATTGGCATATAGTTGTTTGTAGTAGTTTCTTATAATCCTCTGTATTTCTGCAGTGTCAGTTGTGATTGCTCCTTTTTCATTTCTAATTTTATTGATTTGCATCCTCTCCATTTTTTTTTTTAACATCTTTATTGGAGTACAACTGCTTTACAGTGGTGTGCTAGTTTCTCTCCCTTTTTTCTTGATGAATCTGGCTAAGGGTTTATCAATTTTGTTTACCTTCTCAAAGGACCAGCTTTTAGTTTTATTGACCTTGCTATTGTTTTCTTCATTTCTACTTCATTTATTTCTGCTCTGATCTTTATGATTTCTTTCCTTCTACTGACTTTGGGTTTTCTTTGTTCTTTTTTCTCTAGTTGTTTTAAGTGTAGGGTTAGATTGTTTGAGATTTTTCTTGTTTCTTGAGGTGAGATTGTATTGCTATAAACTTCCCCCTTAGAACTGCTTTTGCTGTGTCTCATAGGTTTTGTGTTTCCATTGTCATTTGTTTCTATGCATTTTTAAATTTCTTCTTTGATTTCTTCAGTGATCTCTTGGTTATTTAGTAGTGCACTGTTTAGCCTCCATGTATTTGTGTTTTTTACAGGTTTTTTTTGCTGTAATTGATTTCCAATCTCATAGCACTGTGGTCAGAAAAGATGCTTGATACAATTTCAATTTTCTTAAATTTTCTGAGGCTTGATTTGTGACCCAAGATGTGATCTATCCTGGAGAATGTGCCATGTGCACTTGAGAAGAAAGTGTATTCTGCCACTTTTGGGTGGAATGTTCTATAAATATCAATTAGATCTATTTGGTCTATTGTGTCATTTAAAGCTTGTGTTTCCTCATTTATTTTCTGTTTGGATGATCTGTCCATTGGTGTAGTGGGGTGTTAAAAGTCCCCTACTATAATTGTGTTACTATAAATTTCTCCTTTCATGGTTGTTAGCATTTGCCTTATGTATTGAGGTGCTCCTATGTTGGGTGCATAAACATTTATAATTGCCATATCTTCTTCTTGGATTGATCCTTTGATCATTATGTAGTGTCCTTCCTTATCTCTTGTAACAGTCTTTATTTTAAATTCTATTTTATTTGATACTAGTATTGCTACTCCAGCTTTTTCTTTGTTTTTGTTTGTCTTTTTGCGGTACACGGGCCTCTCACTGTTGTGGCCTCTCCCATTGCGGAGCACAGGCTCTGGATGCACAGGCTCAGAGGCCATGGCTCATGGGCCCAGCCGCTCCGCGGCATGTGGGATCTTCCTGGACCAGGGCACGAACCTGTGTCCCCTGCATCGGCAGGCGGACTCTCAACCACTGTGCCACCAGGGAAGTCCCCAGCTTTTTTTTTTGATTTCCATTTGCAGGGAGTACTTTTTCCATACCCTCACTTCCAGTCTGTATGTCCGTAGGTCTGAAGTGGGTCTCCTGTAGACAGCACATATATGGGTCTTGTTTTTTTGCATTCAGCCAGTCTGTGTCTTTTGGTTGGGGCACTTTATCCATTTACATTCAAGGTTATTATCGATATGTATGTTCCTATTACCATTTTCTTAATTGCTTTGGGTTTGTTTTTGTGGGTCTTTTTCTTCTCTTGTGTTTCCCGCTTAGAGAAGTTTCTTTAGCATTTGTTGTAAAGCTGGTTTGGTAGTGCTGGATTCTCTTAGCTTTTCCTTGTCTGAAAAGCTTTTGACTTCTCCATTGAATCTGAATGAGACCCTTGCTGGGTAAAGTCATCTTGGTTGTAGGTTTTTCTCTTTCATCACTTTAAGCATATCCTGCCACTCCCTTCTGGCCTGCAGAGTTTCCGCTGTAAAATCAGCTGATAACTTTATGGGGATTCCTTTGTATGTTATTTTTTGTTCTTCCCTTGCTGCTTTTAATAATTTTTCTTTGAATTTGTTAGTTTGATTAATATGTGTCTTGGTGTGTTTTTTTCCAGGTTTTATCCTGTATGGGACTCTCTGCGCATCCTGGACTTGGGTGACTACTTCCTTTCCCATGTTAGGAAGTTTTCCACTATAATCTCTGCAAATATTTTCTCAGACGCTTTCTTTTCCTCTTTATCTTCTGGGACCCCTATAATGTGAATGTTGGTGCGTTTAGAGTTGTCCCAGAGGTCTCTGAGATTGTCTTCAATTATTTTCATTCTTTGTTCTTTATTCTGCCCCTTGGCAGTTATTTCCACTATTTTGTCTTCCAGCTCACTTATTCATTCTTCTGCCTTATTGTTATTGATTCCTTCTAGTGCATTTTTCATTTCAGTTATTGTGTTGTTCATCTCTGTTTGTTTGTTCTTTAGTTCTTCTAGATCTTTGTTAAACATTTCTTGTATTTTCTCAATCTGGGCCTCCATTCTACTTCCAAGATTCTGGATCATCTTTACTATCATTACTCTGAATTATTTTTCAGGTAGATTGCCTATTTCCTCTTCATTTATTTGGTCTTGGTGGTTTTTACCTTGCTCCTTCATCTGTGACATATTTTTTGCCGTCTCTCTCTTTTTTTTTTTTTTTTTTAATGAGTGGGATTGTGTTCCTGTCTTTCTGGTTGTTTGGCCTGAGGCTTCCAACTCTGCAGTTTGTAGGCTATTGGGTAGAGCTGGGTCTTGGTGCTGAGATGAGGAACTCCATGAGACCTCACTCCGATGAATATTCCTGGAGGTCTGAGGCTCTCTGTTAGTCCAGTGGTTTGGACTCAGAGCTCCCACTGCAGGAGCTTCTGCCTGACCCCAGGCTCGTGAACCAAGATCCCATAAGCCGCTGGTTCGCTTTGGGGTTCCTCCCATCTCCTTGGGCATCAGAGTCCCCCATCAGCGGTGAGCAGGTGCCCTAGTGGTGGGGGGACGCTCTAGATAATTTTTTGATGTGTTCATGGGGGGAGGTGAGCTCCATGTCCTCCTACTCCACCATCTTGAGCTGATCAAATCTAAACTTATAACAGTTTAGCTGGTGATGTATGGTAATGATAATTTGTAGGTAGACTGGCTACTTTGAGAAAAATGAACTACAAAGTACTTTAGGATATGGGATCTTTATATGGGAGTAGGGATGGTGATGGGGAGTGGAAGTCTAGGCATCTTCCCTACTCATAGATGTCCGACCTAAGCAAAGAGTAACAGGCTGAATTATTATAATATCTAAATTGACAACATTCTTATATGATGGGTTTAATTTTCTGAAGTAGATTTTCAGGATTAAAGCAATTCTAAATTAGCCACAGATTGATGATCTAGAGGTTTCTCTAATAAGCCTAGGTTTCCATTAGTAAAACTTAACTTGTCTCTTTTATATTTTCCCGTGTTTAGGTCCAGACATGGGGTTGATTACATGTGAGTTCAGAATCTTTGCAGGTAAAGTACTCAAAATATTATTGAGATTTCCTATTTTCCATGCAGCATTTATAATCACTAAGAAGACTATATATGATGTTCACTCAAGATTGCCATCATCAAAGACATATTTAAATACTAATGGCAATGTCTATGATGTACAAGGCCTTCAAAGGGACAAAAAAGTACAAATGGATTCCTTTCTACTGAGCAAACCAGGGATCTTTGTTATACAGCAGTAATCTTTTTCTTATGGCATGGCCATCTTAAATGAAGCTGTTCATACCAATGGAATGACTTTTTCCCACTTCAAATGCATCCTTTTTAACCTTCCAATTCTTAATATACAATGTTTCACCTTGGCTTGAAAATCCATTTTTTAAATTAGAAGTAAATGAAGATTGAGAGAATCAAAAAAAAAAAAAAAAAAGAAGTAAATGAAGAAAAGATGCTTTCAGGTGACAGAGTATAATAGAAACAAGATGTTCATGCAGGTTCTTCTTGATTGAATTCAAAACCTCAAGAGAAAAGTTTATTCTTCAAAACAATCGATAAAAGAGTTCTCCAAACTACTTAAAGTGTAAATCATTATTCATTCCTTAGATACAGAAAATCTCACGGGAGAGACCTGGTCTGCCTTATTAATATTACTGCCTCTATTTCCCGTTGTATTTGAAGCTTGAATTTCTTATATTTCTACTTCCTGGATCTTTCTGAACACAAACCATCAAAGACAATGAATAACTTTCCTAGGAAGCTTAAAAAGCAAAGGTGATAGTAATTTATTCAGGTTAAATAGCTAGGGCCTTTGGTAATTCAAAGAATGTGTGGTTCAGATATACAAAGCATTTAGTCTTTCATATAAACCTCAAATTAAGAGAAATCAGGTCCAAATCTCTAGGGAAACTGTGGCAATAGTAGCATTTGTAGGCTCAGGTCTACAGGGCATTTTGTATATCTGAAAATAATTTCTTATATTGTTTTCAATTTAATAGCCTTTTTCTACTTGATTATTCTGTTTTTCTACTTGTTTTTTCAAGATAATGAATAATATATCTGACAAAACCTAAAAACCGTGGCTAAGGGGATTGTGTTATTAGGATACTAACAGATAATACAATCAATTTAATAAAATAAAAATTAAAATCCATGAGCATATACTAATAAAGTAATGATTAAATAAAATTCTTCATTATAGCAGAATATCAACTGATAAATGAAAAGAAGGAATTAGAAAGTCACTACTTGGCAACTATCATAGTAATAATTGGTTCATGCAAAAATCATCAATGGATACTAAAACTAGAAGCTGAAAAACCTCAAGAAAAACAACATATTTATATAGTCTCAACATATATCCCCACAAGATTCTTATTAACCACAATAGTAATTTTACAGTGGAGAAATCTGACAGACACCACTTTAACCAAATGATCAAAGTTAATACCACTAGTAATGGGACAAAATGACATTATGAAATTCCTAATATAATGTACTAAGAAGGACACAAAATCACATATGAGGTATTACTGTCAAAAATCCATAACCTGAACCAAGTCATCAGGAAACATCAGAAAAGTCTAAATTTGAGGGATAGCCTACAAAATAACTCTCCTATACTCTTTGAAAATGTGAAGGTCATGAAAGACAAAGAAAAACTGAAGAATTGTTCCAGATAAAAGAGCCTAAAGACACATGATATCTAAAAGTTATGCATGATTCTGGATTGGATCCCAGATCAGAAGAAGAGAATGTTTTTTCCTTTTGGCTATAAAGAACATTATTAGAAAAATTGGCAAAATGTAATTTGAATAAGATTACATAATAGCATTATGGCAAGGTTCATTTCCTGATTTTGATAATTGTACTGTGGTTAGTTAAGAATATATATATATTTTTCTTTTGTTCCTTTTTTTTTTTTTAAAAAAAGGACGTATACATTTGAAGTATTAAGGGGTAAAAGGCATCATGTCTGCAATTTACTCATAAGCAGTTCAGGAAAAGAAGTATATTAATATGTAGAGAGAAATGATAAAGCAAATGTGGCAAAATGCTAACACTTGGGGGAATTTTGGTGAAAGATATACAGGAACTGTTTGTACCATTCTTGTAGCTTTTCCGAAGTTTTAAATCACTTCAAAATAAAAAAAATTAAAGAAGCTTTTTTCAACAGTCCCTTCTTTATGAAGCAATGCATGACCATTCTATTTTTTTCTGCACTGAGGCACTAGGAAATACTTTATCACAGGATTCTCATTGCATATTGTATTTACTACATATCTTACAGTAATTATACTTTTTTATATACATGTCTGTTTTCTTAACTAGATTAACAGCTCTTTGAGAAAGGAAAACATGTTTTAAGTCAAGGCCCAACAATACTGTGCACACAGCGGTCACAAAGAAAATTTTTGATGAATGAGTTTCTAAATGCTTGATTTTAATCAGTCTAGAATACATAGATTGCCAAAGAAGATGGGCTGTAGAGATATATACATACTCTATTCTATATATATAGATCATATATGGTATTCTAGAGTTTGAAATACAGTTTCAAACCCTATACTGGTCATTAATTTCAATGTTCTTTTTATTAGAACGGCCCCCCTTTTAAAGACAACTGCAGACATTTGTTAACAATGAAGTGAAAACTAGGTATTCCTCTTTTCTCTACCTTTTTATTAAAAAGTAGTGAGTCACTGTAGTAGGGAAAAGAAAAAGGAGAGTAAAAAATATGATAATTATCACTTTTAGCTAAGGTCAACTAATCAGGGAAATGGAAAATTAGCTTTGTTCAATGCATGTACTACTTAGCTTGAAGATTAAATGATAACACTGTAAGCAACACTGTAAATAAATCCTTATAGGTTCTTTTTGAGATCAAGAAGTTTATCTACAGAAAAATTATAAGTCCAAAAGGAGGAAAAAGTAATTCATTTCCCATGGTCAGGTATGAACTGTCTTGGCAGCTGTCTTCCTTTGGCTTTTATTTTAAATTTGTCACATCATGTAAGTTAAATATAGAAAAATAAAAGTAAATAGGTAAAACAACTGACAGAACAGTGTAAAAACAGATGAAGTGAAAAAAATGGTATTAGAAGATATAATGATTAAAGAGAACAGTTAAAGTAACACTAAAAAAGGATAAAATTATTTAAAAAAACTTTAAGTGTAGGAATCAAGTGCCAATATTCCTAACAAAGGAAGCAAAGCCTTTTGAGTTGAGGTGGCTTCAGATGATCAACAGTAGTTTTTTCATGACTGTGTTTATAGGGCTGGATTTCACAACGAGGTATTCTTAAGGATGAGGGCTCTTGAGGAAGCTCTCAAATCGGGATCCCTGGGTTCTTGCCCTTACTAGCAGTGCTAGTGCTTTATATACATTAAGAATTGTGGGTACTGGTTATAGCCATTATGGCAAAAGACCAGCTTTCAGACACAATCTTCCCCTTTTCTGCCCCCATCTTTCTTCAGATCTTTCTCTTTGCTTACACTATTGGTAATTACCTTTTGCTTCGCTGTTATGCTGGTTCAGGAATACAAACCTCAGAGCTTGGTTTATATTTCCTTGGTTCATTCCTGTCCTACTATCTGATTTCTGGTTTGGTGCACTTTGGGTCTCTGAACTCTAGCTGCCTTTGTTAGGCTGCTAGGACCCCCCTTTTAATCTTCAGTAGTCAAAAAAGCTGACTGAGAATTCTCTTATTCCCTAAAGAGGCTGTCAAGATGCAGTTTCAGACATACATATATATCACGGTCTTTAGGCAAGTAGTAGACGGTAATTTGTGGCTGAGAAAGGAAATCTTAGAACAGGTGATCATAGAGAATGAAGCAAATGTGAAGACTGAGTTAGTGTCATTGGTGAAAACAAATCTAGTTTTTAAGGTATTTTGCACAATATGTAGATAAAAACTATGTGGTTTACTCTATATTTATTGGGCACTTGATATGATCTAGGTCTTTCCATAGGCCTAAAAAGTAGGGTTAATTCACTACTAATTCTGCTGATATAAATGCCGTACATTAAAAAAAAAGTATGAATCATAGTATGATTGTAACTGTAGAAATAAAGTACAATCCAAGGTATATACTGGAAGAAAATAATTATATGTGTTAGTAGTTATGTTTAAGTAGTAGGATGAAAGTGATTTTTTTCCCTACTTTTATTATTCAGATTCTTTTTTTAAAAAATTTTATTTATTTATTTATGTTTGGCTGTGTTGGGTCTTCGTTTCTGTGCGTGGGCTTTCTCTAGTTGCAGCGAATGGGGGCCACTCTTCATCGTGGTGCGCAGGCCTCTCAGTGTCGCAGCCTCTCCTGTTGTGGAGCACAAGCTCCAGACGCGCAGGCTCAGTAGTTGTGGCTCACGGGCCTAGTTGCTCCGCTGCATGCGGGATCTTCCCAGACCAGGGCTCGAACCTGTGTTCCCTGCATTGGCAGGCAGACTCTCAACCACTGCGCCACCAGGGAAGCCCTTATTATTCAGATTGTTGACTGATTCTACAATACTCAAAAATATTTAATAAATGCTTTTTAATTTGAAATTATTATTTTCTTAGCCAAACCTAGTCAATATCTTCCAAACTCATGGTCCAAATTCTAGGGTTATAGGGAAATTTTTCAACAGCATCTGATTTAATTGCACTTTTAACTATTAAAAGTTTCCTACTGTTCTAAGGATAAAGTTCAGGCTGCCTAGAGTAATGTGTTATGCCTTGCATGATCTGTTCTTTCTCTTCAATTTCATCTCTCTTTGCTCTTACACATACCCTTCTTCTAGCTATAGCAAACAATAATTTCTAGTACACAGCATGATTTTGTCATACATCTGTATCAACTCTCCTTCTTGCAGTCCAACTAGCAAATACTTGCTTATATTTTAAGACTATGAAGATAAGGTATGGATTATATCAATATATGGTATTCTAATTCTTATGTTGCTCAAGCTAGAAATTGGGGGTCATTCTTGACTTCCTTAACTTCCACATCCAGTTTCTAATCCTGTCATTGTGATTCCTTAATATTTCAAAAATCCTGCTTTATTTTTCTATTACTATTGCTTCAGCTTTCATTCAAGCTCTCATCAGATTCCTGGTTCTGATCTCACCCTGACTCAATTCATTCTCCACATAGTAGCAGACATTATTTCAAAAGCTCAAACTTGATCTTGTCATTTCCATGTTTAAATTCTTTTATTGGTCTTTACAATAAGGTCCAAACCCATTAGGATGTCTGTCTGCAAAAATTATATGGCCAATTGGAGGTCATCATCTGGTAACTTCTTCAGCCTCTTTTTTCCCTCATTCCCTTCTTTCTCCTCCTCAAACCATACCTCCTCCTCTATCTGCATGTCAAACTGCCTGGACCATGGTAACCTCTCCATAAATGTTAAACACTTGCGTTAATATTATTTTTTATAGAGCCATCGACTGAGATAAATAGCCTTAAATTCAGGTAGTGAGAACAGTTTGAATAAGGCCGCTCCATCTGTTCCTTCTCATCACTGTCACTCTTCTCTACCCTGCTCTGTGCCTTCAAGGAGCTAGTGTTTATGAATAGGACCAATGGTCTCCCTGTCCCTGTGGCTTCTGCTTGAGTTCAGCCAATGGGAAGTATTGGCAGGAGAGTGGTGAGCAGGAGAAGAGTACAGAACTAAGGTATTTCTTCCCCTTGGCCTCCTGTTAGTGGGAGCTGAGACCAGAACAGTAACTAAAACCAGACTGTGGAGGCCTCTGAATGCTAGGCTTTGAACTTTATCATGTAAGCCGATGGAAAACCATTTACATAACTTTATCATGTTAGCCAATATTTTAACGTTTTTAAGCATGGGTGTGATGCCCATAAAGATTTCTTGTAGAAAACAAATTCTACCACAGAGAGGTTAAAAGATTAGCTCAAAGTCAAATGTCTTAATAGACAGTAGGTCAAGATGAAAAGACCAAATCTCGAGCTTTTGTCTGGTGTGCTTCCTCCTATCTTACATTAGGGGAACTTTCTTTGTCAACTTCATTTACTAAATATAAATTGAATACTCTCTCTATATAAGGCTGTTTATTAAGCATTAGGGAGTGATGTTAAGGTAAATTAGATGGGATTCCAGTTTCCATAATCTCATGGAACACACAAATCAGGCTGTGTTTTAAGTAAAACAAAACAAAACAAAAAAAACCCTGTAAATATTTATGTTTTAATGTAAAAGCAAAATACTATGTATGATAACACAGAAAAGGGAATAACTAATTCTGATGGAATAATCTGCAAAACTTCATAGAGGTGGTAACAATTGCTTTGATCTTTAAACAGTAAGAAAAAGGAAGGAACATTTGAAACAGAATGAGCAAAAAAAGAGAGAGAATTCTCATTTTAGAGAATGAGAAACTGCATAATGAGGTTAGAGGTTGGATGGAGAGGATGAAATATAAGACATAAACTGGTCAATTCAGTTAGGACAAATTTTGAAGATGCTTATAGTACTGTGGAAAATAGAGAACTATTCAAGACTTTTTATAGTGAAGTGATACATAAAAATGTAATTCTTGACTAATGGTAGATTGTAAGGAAGAGAGACTATAGACAGGGAGAGCAGTTAGTATGCTACTGCAATCCTAAAGCTAAAAGACAATGAAGGCCAGAATACAACAGAAATTGGATAAAGGATATTTAGAAGAGCCATAACAAAGGGTTCTATGAGTGATTGTGCTTTGGGAAGGAGAAGGTAAATATTATAGTGAAATTTCAAGTTTGGTTATTAGGGTGGGTGAGAGTATCATTAACTAAGAGAGCAATATAGAAACAATTTGGATGGAAGGGTACTAAATTTGGTTACTGATGAGGGAAATGTGAGATGTCAGCAGGACATCAAGGGGTGATTCCAGTATGCAACAGCAAGGAGTGTCTGGAGTTTGTGAGAGAAGGTAGGCCTATATTTAAGCATCAGTAGTATACACCTAGTAAATCCAATAATATACATTTCTTTTTTTTTACACTCAACAATTTTTAAGTGTACAGTACAGTCTTGTTAGCTGTATGCACATTGTGTACAACAGGCCTCTAGAACATTTTCATCTTGTGTGACTGGAACTCTGTACTTATGGAACAATGATGCCCCATATTTCTGCCTTCCTCCAGCCCCTGGCAACCACCACTCTACTTTGTTTATATGAGTTGATTACTTTAGATATCTCAGATAAGTCTAATCATGCAGTATTTGCCTTTTTGTGACTGGCTTATTTCATTTAGCATAATGACTCAAGGCTCATTCGTGTGGTAGTATATGACAGAATTCCTTGTCTTTAAATGCTAAATAATATTCCATTGTATGTATATATTCATTCCTCTGTTGATGAACATTTAGGTTGCTTCCACATCCTGTCTATTGTGAATAATGCTGCAATGAACACAGATGTGCAAATATCTCTTTGAGATCTTGTTTTTTAAAAAAATTTTATTTATTTATTTTGGGCTGCACTGGGTCTTCATTGCTGCATGTGGGTTTTCTCTATTTGAGGTGAGCGGGGGCTACTCTTTGTTGAGGTGCGCAGGCTTCTTACTGCTGTGGCTTCTCTTGTTGCAGAGCACGGGCTCCAGGCATGTGGGCTTCAGTAGTTGTGGCATGCGGGCTCAGTAGTTGTGGCTTGCTGGCTCTAGAGCACAGGCTCAGTAGTTGTGGTGCATTGGCTTCATTGCTTCGTGGCATGTGGGCTCTTCCCGGACCAGGGTTTGAACCCATGTCCCCTGATTAGCAGGCAGATTCATAACCACTGTGCCACCAGGGAAGCCCCAAGATCTTGTTTTTAATTCTTTTTGATTATTTATTTGGAAGTGAGACCACTAGATCATATGGTAGCTTTAATGTTAACTTTTTGAGGAACTTCTTTACAGTTTTCCATAGTAGCTGCACCATTTTACAATCTCACCAGCAGTACACAAGGGTTCTGATTTCTCCACATCCTCACCAACACTTGTATTTCTGTTGTTTTGATAGTGGTCATCCTAATAGGTGTGGTTTTGATTTGCATTTTCCTTATAATTAGTGATGTTGAGCATCTTTTCATATGCTTGTATATCTTCCTTGGAGAAAGGTCTCTTCAAGTCCTTTGCCCATTTTTTTTAAAACAATTTTTATTGTTGTTGTTACTGAGTTGCAAGAATTCTTTCTGTATTCTGAAAATTAACTCCTTATCTGATATGTGGTGTGCAAATATTTTGTTCCATACTATAGGTTGCCTTTTCATTCTACTGACTGTGTCCTTTGCTGTGTAGAAGTTTTAAAGTTTGATGTAGTGCCATTTGTCTATTTTTGCTTTTGTTGCCAGTGCTTTTGTGTTATATCCAGGAAATCATTACCCATTCCAGTCTTGAGGCTTTCCCCTTATGTTTTCTTCTAGGAGTCTTATAGTTTCAGGTCTTACCTTCAGGTCTTTGAGACATTTTGTGTTAGTTTTTGTATATGGTATAAGATAAGGGTCAATCTTCATTCTTTTGCATCAAGTTTTCCCAACATCATTTGTTGAAGAGATTGTCCTTTTCCCATTGTGTAGTTTTGGCACCTTTGTCAAAAATCATTTGACCATATATGCAAGGGTTTGGTTTGTTCTTTTTTTCTAGTCCCTTAATTTGTCCAGTTAGGTTACTGACTTGAGACTTTTCTTCTTCTTTAATGTAGGTTTTACTGCTATAAACTTTCCTGTTATTACTGCTTTTCCTGCAACCCATAAGTTTTGGTGTTTTGTTTTCATTTTCATTAGTCTCAAGATATTTTCTAATTTCCTTGTGATTTCTTCTTTGACTCATTGGTTGCTCAAGAGTTTAACTTTCACAAATTTGTGAACTTTCAAACTTTCCTATTCTTAGTTGGAAGATTTTGAGCTTCTTGAATTTCAAATTCCATTTCTTTCCTCAGCTTTGGGAAGTTTTCAGCCATTATTTTGTCATATAAGCTCTACGTCCCTTTCTCTCTCTTCTCTCCTTCTGAGACTCCCATGATACATATATTAATCTGCTTGATGTAGTCCCATAAATCCCTTAGGCTTTCTTCACTGGTCTTCATTTTTTTCCTTTTTGCCCTTCTGACTTGATAATTTCAAATGATCTTTCTTCAACTTCTTTCTTCTGCCTGATTAAGTATGCTACTGAATGCCTCTAGTGAATGTTTCAATCTAGTTATTGTATCCTTCGGTTCCAGCATTTCTATTTGGTTCTTTATTTAATTTCTAAGTCTTTGTTGATACTTTCATTTTGTTCATGAATTCTTTCCCTGATTTTGCACAGTTTTCTATCTGTGTTCTCCTGTAGATCATTTAGCGTCAAGAAAATTACCTTGAATTCCTTGTCAGGAAATTTATAGATCTCTGTGCCTTTGAGGTTGTTTTCTGGAGATTTAGTTTGTTCATTTGATTGGGTCATGTTTCCCTGTTTCGTCACATGCCTTGTGAATTTTTTTTTTTTTTTTTGGCTGAGTTTTATGCATTTGAAAAACTAGCCACATCTCCTAGTCTTTATGGACTGGCTTTGTACAGGTGAAGACTTTCACCAGTCAGCCTGTCTAGAGATTCTGCAGGCCTCTGAAACCTTTTTCTGGGTGATGTGACTTCTCTTGGCTGTGTATGTAACTTTCTAATCAGAGGTTTGCCAGTTTCTTTTCAGAAGTCCATAATCTCTTATTCCTTCTGGTGTCTGCCTGCAGTGTTGCAGGTTCTCTGGTGCTGCATTAGCAAACCAATCTACTCTTTTATTCTTAGGCATTGAAAGTATGCTGGCTCAAATGTCCTGAGTCAGGTAGACAGAAACCTCCCCACCCACAAAAAAAAAAAAAAAAAAAAAAAAAAAAGCCGGACACATGCTCTACTCTTCTCCCTTCTGCCCAATGGAGAAACTGTGAGTTGGGTGCTTTCTCCCCATCAAACTGAGCCATGCTGGCCTCTGCACCATTTCAGGCTCTGTGGTGTCAGTGCAAGCTGCTTCTGCTCTCCCTTGCTTTCAGTGGCCCCCATGTACCCAAACTATGTCGATTCCATTAGCATTGCATCAAGCAAGACAGAAACGAGTTCCTTGGGCAGCCTTGTGAAAAGCTGGAATGTTGGGTGCATATTCTATTCTTTTCTCTCCTTGTCCCTCCAGTGACAGACTACAAGCCAGGTGCTCTCCGCTGATCATGGTGAGCTGTGTTGGCTTGGGGGAGGAGAGATCACAGGTAAAGTGAAAAGACTCTTCTTACCCATTTTAATGCAGCTGTTCTTGGCTTGTTCTTGGCTTTGCCCACACCTGGGTACTGCAACATCTTAAGTGGTTTCTGAAGTTCTCATAAGATATTTTGGTCCATATATTGTTAAGTTGGTGTCTGTAGGGGAAAGAAGGGTAGGACTTCCTATTCTGCAATCTATTAACTTAATGTTTTTAGCTATACCAGATACAATACTGACAATGAGGAGGCTAAAAAGATTGACTAAAAGTAATAAATGAGTCACAATTTTTCATATAAATTAAAAATGTGATAAGCTAGGAAAACAAGACAAGTGAGATCAAATTTAAATTGAAGGTAAATACTCCATATGGAATTATTAAGTTTTACCAATAAAAAAATATTTGAAAACTTGGTAAATAAACTATATGAGGATATATGAAAGAAACAGTTGATTTATTCTGCTAAGCAGTTGTTGTTTGATCCAGTAAGTGCCAATTAAGGGAGTAAGGAATTAGTTTGCAGAAGGAGAGAACTAGGAAATTTCTTCTAAAAATAAGAACTATAAGAAATGAGCATACTTCTTCAAGAACTATTTCATAATTCTCTTTTCTGAGGAATATGAAGAAAAAAGAAAACTTCATGTTTTTTATGGCAAGGTACAAGAAAATTAACTAGAAGATTTATCCATAAAGAATAGATTGAATGGCATAAGACTAAAACCAAGAAGTAATGATACACTCCAGGTAAGAGGCAGTAATAGGTCCTAAATCTGGGTGATAGTAGTGAGAATGAGTGAAGGAATAGGGCCAGAATAAAAACACAAAATAATTTAAGGAGAAGGAGCAGTTAAGAAAAATAGTGTCGGTAACAAAGAGGTTAGCATTTCTGCTAATGTCTACTGTTTTCCTTCTCTGTTCCCATTCTGAATTCTTACTCTGGATGTTCTGCTGTCCCTTGCCTGCTCTGCTTGTCCAAGGTCTTCCTCTAATTTATTTACTCACTTACCCATTCAACCCATTTATTGAGAAACAGTAACTGTGCTAGATCCTGAGAATAGTACTGGTGAACAAGATAGATAAGGTAAGGGACTATAGGGCACAAGAGAAAAACATAGGAGGGGCACTTTGCTCAGATTTGAGAGGTGCCCCTTGAGGAAATATAAAATGAGTAGAAGTTTTCCAGGGAAAGAGAAGGGACAACATTTTGGAAAAGAGGGAACCTTTTGAAAATTGAAAGTGTCGTATGGCTGGAGCACTGAATTCAAGGGAGTGGTAAAGGTAAAACTAGAGGTAAGCAGAAGCTAGACTATAAGCAATTTCAAGGATTTGGGACTTTAAGAACAAGAATAAATTATTAAAGAATGAAAGTCATTAAAAGAGTATGACAGGTTTAGATTTGCATTTTAGAAAGATAATAATAGTTGCAGGAAGAGGAACAAAAGATAAACACTGGAAAGATTTTTGGTTTGTACAACTAGGTAGATAGTGATGTCATTCCTTGAGATGTGAGGAAGAACAGGTTAGGATTATAAATTTAGTTTTGGTCATGCTGAGTATGAGATAACTGTGGAATATCCAAGAAGAGATCTACAATAGATAATTGGAAATAAGTCTGAAGTTTAGGGAAATATATAGGTTTACTGAAGCTTTGTGAGTAGATGACCTTGCACATGCAGAATACAGAGTGTGAATGCAAGGTCTAAGAGAGAACTCTGAATAACACTGATATTTAATGACTGGGTCTAAAGTAGGAGCCTTCAGAGAAGCTGGAAAAAAAGGAAACAGATATTTTAAAAGGAGAGGACAGAGCCGCATAGCACAGGGAGATCAGCTTGCTGCTTTGTGACCACCTAGAGGGGTGGGATAGGGAGGGTAGGAGGGAGATGCAAGAGGGAGGAGATAATGGGGATATATGCATATGTATAGCTGATTCATTTTGTTATAAAGCAGACACTAACACACCATTGTAAAGCAGTTATACTCCAATAAACATGTTAAAAAAATAAATAAAAGGAGAGGACAATGCCAAGGAAGATAATTGTTTCAAGGAGGGGGTGATTAGAAGAGTTGCCCAACCTTGACCTACCTACCTTTAGGCTTTCCCTTTCTCTTATACCCTAATAATAGTACTGTATGCACCCATTTTCATAAAACTCAACACTTAGAGGTCGCAGCCAGATTATCTGATAAATTTACCTGAAATTATGGATTCTAAAGGCTTGATTTGTTACCCCATTCAATTAACAGATTATCACTGAAGTAGTAGTTTTTTTTTTGAAACAATGTCTTCACTCTAAAGAATAATTATTAAAATAATAACAGTAATATCAGCAGTACTACTAGTAATAATAACAATAGTAGCAGCTAACATTTATTGACTACTGTTTACCAAACATTTCACAGTTCAATCCTTATAATAACCTTTAAGGTAGATACTCTTATTATCATTTTACAGATGAAAAAATGAAGGCAAGTTAAGTAGAGAAACCAAGATTCAGGTAGTTGAATACTAGAGTGTGTTTTCCTGTATAAAATGAGCCAGTGAGGACAGGTGTTTGAGATCCACAGATTTTTCATTGTATCTCAAAATATATAAAAAAGGCACCCACTTGCTCTGCTTATGTATGTGCCTGAATTTGAGCAGCACATCAATTTAGAGAGTTCAGGCTTGTTAAATCATAAATCTTGCTTATTGAAAGTGTTTCATTACTTTCTTAAGTTAGAATTAACATTTGGGACTTATAATACTTTAAATACTAAGGGGTTTTAATGGACTAGATCTATCATTACAGGAAATGTTTATCAAACCTGATGGTAATAGGATGATGGACAGGTTTCATACAAATATTTAAGATCACTATCATTAAGGTGATGATGGCATCATTAAAAAGATGATCCATTATGTGTGAATATTATGTATGTAATATCCATACATAAATGCAGTATCACATTTATGTATGGATATTAAAAGTATGTGAACAGAAGGAGATATAAGTAAGGTTATAGATAGAAAATAATTAATTATAAAATAAAACAGAAGTAAATCTAACTCCTGAAACCTTTGCCTGAAGTATTAAGGTCCTGAGAGGAACTCTAAAAAATCATAAAATTCAGTTGATTAGAATAAGACTAGCAAACTTTTTATGCATAAAGTAGAAAAAGCAAAGCCTCACAGAAAGTTAGGAGCTGCAGATAAACTAACATATCTTAAAATTTTCATTTAATAGTTATGGTAAGAATTTTAATGAATGACATTTATCTCATCTGCATCCCACTGAACCCTGTTTCATCATATGAGTGTCTCCAAAAAAACAGTAATGTCTTCAAGTAAATGTGTCTGTAAGATAAAATTACTTTGAAATTAAAAGCCAATTTGAAACCTGGGATGAATGTGCTAGTCTTTGAGAACTGGCAAAACAATTTGGAAGAAAAGAGTTGCTTGAAAAGAAGGACAATGCTGAGTCAGTTTCAAAATAGAGCTATGGGAAATCCTTTACTCCAGTAGTGACTCGACTGAATCATTATTCCAGTTTCTTGCTACTGAAGTAATAAAATGTCTTAATTCATTTAAAGAAGAAAGTCAGAGGAGACCTTCAAGATGGTGGAGGAGTAAGACATGGAGATCACCTTCCTCTCCACAAATATATCAGAAATACATCTACATGTGGAACAACTCCTACAGAACACCTACTGAATGCTGGCAGAAGACCTCAGACTTCCCAAAGGCAAGAAACTCCCCACGTACTTGGGTAGGGCAACAGAAAAAAAAAAACAGAGAAAAAGAATAGGGATGGGACCTGCACCACTGGGAGGGAGCTGTGAAGGAGGAAAAGTTCCCACATACTAGGAAGCCCCTTCACTGGCGGAGATGGGAGGTGGGCGGGGGTGGGGTGGGGAAGCTTCGGAGTCACGGAGGAGAGCGCAGCAACAGGGGTGCAGAGGGCAAAGCGGAGAGATTCCCGCATGGAGGATCGGTGCCGAACAGCACTCACCAGCCTGAGAGGCTTGTCTGCTCACCCGCCAGGGAGGGTGGGGGCTGGGAGCTGAGGCTCAGGCTTCGGAGATCAGATCCCAGGGAGAGGACTGGGGTTGGCTACGTGAACACGGCCCAAAGGGGGCTAGTGTGCCATAGCTAGCCGGGAGGGAATCCAGGAGAAAGCCTGGATCTGCCTAAGAGGCAAGAGACCATTGTTTCGGGGTGTGCGAGGGGAGGTGATTCAGAGCACTGCCTAAACGAGCTCCAGAGACAGCAGCGAGCCGCGGCTATCAGCGCAGACACCAAAAACTGGGCATGAGATGCTAGGGTTGCTACTGCAGCCACCAAGAAGCCTATGTGCAAGCACAGGTCACTATCCACACCTCCCTTCCGGGGAGCCTGTGCAGCCCGCCACTGCCAGGGTCCCGTGATCCAGGGACAACTTCCCCGGGAGAACACACGGCGCGCCTCATGCTGGCCCCTGCCGTCGCAGGCTCGCCCTGCATTCCGTACCCCTCCCTCTCCCCAGCCTGAGCGAGCCAGAGACCCCTAATCAGCTGCTCCTTCAACCCCATCCTGTCTGGCCAGGAATAGATGCCCTCAGGCGACCTACAAGCAGAGGCGGGGCCAATCGAAAGCTGAACCCCAGGAGCTGTGTGAACAAAGAAGAGAAAGGGAAATCTCTCCCAGCGCCCTCAGGAGCAGTGGAGTAAATCTCCACAGTCAAGTTGATGTACCCTGCATTTGCGGAAAACATGAACGGACAAGGAATCATCCCAAAATTGAGGTGGTGGACTTTGGGAGCAACTGAAGACTTGGGGTTTGCTGAATGTGACTGACTGGTTTCTGGTTTTATTTTTATCTTAGTTTAGTATTTAGAGTTTATTATCATTGGTAGATTTGTTTATTGATTTGATTGTTCTTTTTTTTTACATACATATATATTTTTTTCCTTTTTCTCTTTTTGTGAGTGTGTATGCTTCCTTGTGTGATTTTGTCTGTATAGTTTTGCTTTTACCATTTGTCCTAGGGTTCTGTCTGTCCATTATTTTTTTTTTTAATATAATTTTAGCACTTGTTATCATTGGTGGATTTGTTTTTTTGGTTCGGTTGCTTTCTTCTTTCTTTTTTTTATTACTTAATTTTTTTTAATAATTAATTTTTTTTAATTTTAATAACATTATTTCTTTTTATTTTCCTTTTTTCTTTCTTTCTTTCTTTTTTTCTCCCTTTTCTTCTGAGCCGTGTGGCTGACAGGGTCTTGGGGCTCCGGTCAGGTGCCTGTGCCTCTGAGGTGGGAGAGCTGAGTTCAGGACACTGAACCACCAGAGACCTCCCAGCTCCATGTAAGATCAAAAGGCAAAAGCTCTCCCAGAGATCTCCATCTCAATGCTAAGACCCAGCTCCACTCAACAACAAGCAAACTACAGTGCTGGACACCCTATGCCAAACAACTAGCAAGACAGGAACACAACACCACCCATTAGCAGAGAGGCTGCCTAAGATCATAGTAAGGTCACAGACACCCCAAAACACACCACCGGATGTGGTCCTGCCCACCAGAAAGACAAGATCCAGCCTCATGCAACAGAACACAGGCACTAGTCCCCTCCACCAGGAAGCCTACACAACACACTGAACCAACCTTAGCTACTGGGGCAGACACCAAAAACAATGGGAACTATGAACCTCCTGCCTGCAAAAAGAAGACCCCAAACACAGTAAGTCAAGCAAAATGAGAAGACAGAGAAACATAGCAGATACAGGAGCAAGGTAAAAACCCACCAGACCAAACAAACGAAGAGGAAATAGGCAGTCTACCTGAAAAAAAATTCATAGTAATGATAGTAAAGATGATCCAAAATCTTGGAAATCGAATGGAGAAAATACAAGGACCTAGAAGAACTAAAGAACAAACAAACAATGATGAACAACAAAATAACTGAAATTAAAAAATCTCTAGAAGGAATCAGTAGCAGAATAACTGAGGCAGACGAACGGATAAGTGACCTGGAAGATAAAATAGTGGAAAAAACTACTTCAGTGCAGAATAATGAAAAAGAATGAAAAGAACTGAGGACAGTCTTAGAGAACTCTGGGACAACATTAAATGCACCAACATTTGAATTATAGGGGTCCCAGAAGAAGAAGAGAAAAAGAAAGGGACTAAGAAAATATTTGAAGTGATTATAGTTGAAAACTTCTCTAATATGGTAAAGGAAATAGTCAATCAAGTCCAAGAAGCACAGAAAGTCCCACACAAGATAAATCCAAGGAGAAACATGCCAAGACACATATTAATCAAACTATGGAAAATTAAATACAAAGGAAAAATATTAAAAGCAGCAAGGGAAAAACAACAAATAACATACAAGGGAATCCCCATAAGGTTAACAGGTGATCTTTTAGCAGAAACTCTGCAAGCCAGAAGGGAGTGGCAGGGCATATTTAAAGTGATGAAAGGGATAAACCTACAACCAAGATTACTCTACCAGGAAGGATCTCATTCAGATTTGATGGAGAAATTAAAACCTTTACAGACACGCAAAAGCTAAGAGAATTCAGCACCACCAAACCAGCTTTACAAAAAATGCTAAAGGAACTGCTCTAGGCAGGAAACACAAGAGAAGGAAAAGACCTACAGTAACAAAACTAAAACAATTAAGAAAATGGTAATAGGAACATACATTATCGATAATTACCCTAAATGTAAATGGATGAAACGCTCCCACCAAAAGACACAGACTAGCGGAATGGATACAAAAACAAGAGGCATATATATGCTGTCTACAAGAGACCCACTTCAGACCGAGGGACACATACAGACTGAAAGTGAGGGGATGGAAAAAGATATTCCATGCAAAGGGAAATCAAAAGAAAGCTGGAGTAGCAATTCTCATATCAGAGTTAACAGACTTCAAAATAAAGACTGTTAAAAGAGCCAAAGAAGGACACTACATAATGATCAAGGGATTGATCCAAGAAGAAGATATAACAACTGTAAATATGCACCCAACATAGGAGCACCTCAATACGTAAGGCAAATGCCAACAGCCATAAAAGGGGAAATCGACAGTAACACAATCATAGTATGGGACTTTAACACCCCACTATCACCACTGGACAGACCATCCAAAATGAAAATAAATAAGGAAACACAAGCTTTAAATGATACATTAAACAAGATGAACTTAATTGATACTTACAGGACATTCCGATCCAAAAACAACAGAATACACTATCTTCTCAAGTGCTCATGGAACATTCTCCAGGATAGATCATATCTTGGGTCACAAATCAAGCCTTGGTAAATTTAAGAAAATTGAAATTGTATCAAGTATCTTTTCTGACCACAATGCTATGAGACTAGATGTCAATTACAGGAAAAAAGTCTGTAAAAAATACAAACACATGGAGGCTAAACAATACACTACTTAATAACCAAGAGATCACTGAAGAAATCAAACAGGAAAACAAAAAATACCTAGAAACAAATGACAATGAAAACATGATGACCCCAAAACCTATGGGATGTAGCAAAAGCAGTTCTAAGAGGGAAGTTTACAGCAATACAATCCTACTGCAAGAAACAACAAACCTCTCAAATAAATAACCTAACCCTACACCTAAAGCAACTGGAGAAAAAAGAACAAAAAAATCCCAAAGTTAGCAGAAGGAAAGAAATCATAAAGATCAAACCAGAAATAAATGAAAAAGAAATGAAGGAAATGATAGCAAAGATCAATAAAATTAAAAGCTGGTTCTTTGAGAAGATAAACAAAATTGATAAACCGTTAGCCAGACTCATCAAGAAAAAAAGGAGGAAGACTCAAGTCAATAGAATTAGAAATGAAAAAGGAGAAGTAACAACTGACACTGCAGAAATACAAAGGATCATGAAAGATTACTACAAGCAACTATATGCCAATAAAATGGACAATCTAGAAGAGATGGACAAATGCTTACAAAAGCACAACCTTCTGAGACTGAACCAGAAAGAAATAGAAAATATAAACAGACCAATCACAAGCACTGAAATTGAGACTGTGATTAAAAATCTTCCAGCAAACAAAAGCCCAGGACCAGATGGCTTCACAGGCGAATTCTATCAAACATTTAGAGAAGAGTTAACACCTATCCTTCTCAAACTCTTCCAAAATATAGCAGAGGGAGGAACACTCCCAAACTCATTCTATGAGGCCACCATCACCCTGATACCAAAACCAGGCAAAGATGTCACAAAAAAAGAAAACTACTGGCCAGTATCACTGATGAACATAGATGCAAAAATCCTCAACAAAATACTAGCAAACAGAATCCAACAGCACATTAAAAGGATCATACAGCATGATCAAGTGGGATTTATCCCAGGAATGCAAGCATTCTTCAATATACACAAATCAATCAATCTGATACACCGTATTAACAAATTGAAGGAGAAAAACCATATGATCACATATGATCATCTCAATAGATGCAGAAAAATCTTTCAACAAAATTCAACTCCCATTTATGATAAAAACCGTCCAGAAAGTAGGCATAGAGGGAACTTACCTCAACATAATAAAGGCCATGTATGACAAACCCACAGCCAACATCGTTCTCAATGGTGAAAAACTGAAACCATTTCCTCTATGACCAGGAACAAGACAAGGTTGTCCCCTTTCACCAATATTATTCAATATAGTTTTGGAAGTTTTAGCCGCAGTAATCAGAGAAGAAAAAGAAATAAAAGGATTCCAAATCAGAAAAGAAGAAGTAAAGCTGTCACTGTTTGAAGATGACATGATACTATACACAGAGAATTCTAAACATGCTACTAGAAAACTACCAGAGCTAATCAATGAACTTGGTAGAGTAGCAGGATACAAAACTAATGCACAGAAATCTCTTGCATTTCTATACACTAATGATGAAAAATCTGAAAGAGAAATTAAGGAAACACTCACATTTACCATTGCAACAAAAAGAAAAAAATACCTAGGAATAAACCTACCAAAGGAGACAAAAGACCTGTCTCTAAAAAACTATGACACTGATGAAAGAAATTACAGATGATACAAACAGATGGAGAGATATACCATGTTCTTGGATTGGAAGAAACAACACTGTGAAAATGACTATACTACCCAATGTAATCTACAGATTCAACGCAATCCGTATCAAACTACCAATGGCATTTTTCAGAGACTAGAACAAAAAATTTCACAATTTGTACAGAAACACAAAAGACCCCAAATAGCCAAAGCAATCTCGAGAAAGAAAAACAGAGCTGGAGGAATTAGGCTCCCTGACTTCACACTATACTACAAAGCCACAGTAATCAAGACAGTATGGTACTGGCACAAAAACAGAAATACAGATCAATGGAACAGGATGGAAAGCCCAGAGATAAACCCATGCACATATGGTCACCTTATTTTTGATAAAGGAGGTAAGAATATACAATGGAGAAAAGACAGCCTCTTCAGTAAGTGGTGCTGGGAAAACTGGACAGCTACATGTAAAAGAATGAAGTTAGAACACTCCCTAACACCATACACAAAAATAAACTCAAAATGGATTAAAGACCTAAATGTAAGGCCAGACACTATAAAACTCTTAGAGGAAAACATAGGCAGAACACTCTATGACACAAATCACAGCAAGATCCTTTTGACCCACCTCCTAGAGAAATGGAAATAAAATCAAAAATAAACAAATTGGACCTAATGAAGCTTAAAAGCTTTTGCACAGCAAAAGAAACCATAAACAAGACAAAAAGACAACCCTGAGAATGGGAGAAAATATTTGCAAATGAAGCAACTGACAAAGGATTAATCTCCAAAATTTAGAAGCAGCTCATGCAGCTCAATATCAAAAAAACAGACAACCCAATACAAAAATGGGCAGAAGACCTAAACGGACATTTCTCCAAAGAACATATACAGATCGCCAACAAACACATGAGAGGATGCTGAACATCACTGATCATTAGAGAAATGCAAATCAAAACTACAATGAAATATCACCTCACACCAGTCAGAATGGCCATCATCAAAAAATCTAGAAACAATAAATGCTGGAGAGGGTGTGGAGAAAAGGGAACACTCTTGCACTGTTGCTGGGAATGTAAATTGATACGGCCACTATGGAGAACAGTATGGCAGTTCCTTAAAAAACTAAAAATAGAACTACCATATGACCCAGCAGTCCCACTTCTGGGCATATACCCTGAGAAAATCATAATTAAAAAAGAGTCAGGTACCACAAAGTTCATTGCAGCTCTATTTACAATAGCCAGGACATGGAAGCAACCTTAGTGTCCATTGACAGATCAATGGATAAAGCAGATGTGGCACATATATACAATGGAATATTACTCAGCCAGAAAAAGAAACGAAATTGAGTTATTTGTAGTGAGGTGGATGGACATAGAGTCTCTCACACAGAGTGAAGTAGTCAGAAAAACAAATACTGTATGCTAACACATATATATGGAATCTAAAAAAAAAAAAAAAGTGGTCATGAAGAACCTAGGGGCAAGATGGGAATAAAGACGCAGACCTACTAGAGAATGGACTTGAGGGCATGGGGAGGGGGAAGGGTAAGCTGGGAGAAAGTGAGAGAGTGGTAGTGTATGTATGGACATATATACAGTACCAAATGTAAAATAGATAGCTAGCGGGAAGCAGTCGCATAGCACAGGAAGATCAGCTCGGTGCTTTGTGGCCAGCTACAAGGGTAGGATAGGGAGGGTGGGAGGGAGGGAGACACAAGAGGGAAGAGATATGGGGATATATGTATATGCATAACTGATTCACTTTGTTATAAAGCAGAAACTAACACACCATTGTAAAGCAATTATACTCCAATAAAAATGTTAAAAAAAAAAGAAAAAAATGATGTGGGGCTTCCCTGGTGGCACAGTGGTTGAGAGTCCACCTGCCGATGCAGAGGACACGGGTTCGTGCCCTGGTCCGGGAGGATCCCACATGCCGCGGAGCGGCTGGGCCCGTGAGCCATGGCCGCTGAGCCTGTGCGTCCAGAGCCTGTGCTCCACAGCGGGAGAGGCCGCAACAGTGAGAGGCCCACGTACCGCAAAAAAAAAAAAGATGTGGCACATATATACAATGGAATGTTACTCAGCCATAAAAAGAAATGAAACTGAGTTATTTGTAGTGAGGTGGATGGACCTAGAGACTGTCATACGGAGTGAAGTCAGTCAGAAATAGAAAAATAAATACTGTATGCTAACACATATATATGGAATCTAAAAAAAAAAAAAGGTTATGAAGAACCTAGGGACAGGACAGGAATAAAGATGCAGACATAGAGAATGGACTTGAGGACGTGGAGGGGGGAAGGGTAAGCTGGGATGAAGTGAGAGAGTGGCATGGACTTATATACACTACCAAATGTAAAATAGATAGCCTTATATATACTACCAAATGTAAAACAGCTAGCTAGTGGGAAGCACTGCACAGCACAGGGAGATCAGCTGAGTGCTTTGTGACCACCTAGAGGGGTAGGATAGGGAGGGTGTGAGGGGGATGCAAGAGGGAGGAGATATGGGGATATATGTATATGTATAGCTGATTCACTTTGTTATAAAGGAGAAACTAACACACCATTGTAAAGCAATTATACTCCAATAAAGATGTTTTAAAAGAAAAGAAGAAAGTCAGTTCTGTCGTTTAACCCAAATCCCAAAGCCTCTATTTTACTTCTTTTAGTTTGTTCAAATACTCTCCAGAAATTAGCATAGAATTTTACACACAGTTAAATGAAGAAGAATGCCTTTTCACCAAATTAGGTGCAGATAAATTATTTTGCACTCTAGGGATATTTCTGCCTAGATAAATACAGTTGACTACTATGTTAGAATGAGAAGTGAAACCTGACCTTACTATACTATTGTTTTCATAATCATAACTTTATTAATCCAGAAACTTCTTGCCCAGGAAGATAAAACTTCAAATAACTTTATTACTCAATCTAGGAATTTTCTGAAAGAGCTATTAGCTCTTTTGTGTGTGTGTGTGTGTGTGTGTGTGTGTTTCTTCTTTTATGTATGTATGTATGTATGTATGTATGTATGGCTGTGTTGGGTCTTCATTGCTGCATGTGGGCTTTCACTAGTTGTGGTGAGGGGGGGCTACTCTTTGTTGTGGTGCCCAGGCTTCCCATTGCGGTGGCTTCTCTTGTTGCAGAGCATGGGCTCTAGGCACAGGGGCTTCAGTAGTTGTGGCATGCGGGCTCAGTAGTTGTGGCTTGCGGGCTCTAGAGCACAGGCTCAGTAGTTGTGGCACGTGGGCTTAGTTGCTCCGCGGCATGTGGGATCTTCCCAGACCAGGGCTTGAACCCATGTCCCCTGCATTGGCAGACGGATTCTTAACCACTTCACTGCCAGGTAAATCCCGACCCATTAGCTCTTAAATAGACAGTATCAAAGACAGTTTAAACACCAAGACTATTTTAAGCTCTCATCCACAAATCCTTGTGTGCTGGGGGTGGGGTGGGGGTGGGGGCCCTGGGCACTGCTGTGGTACACAACCTCTTTCCAGGGAGTGAAGCATGCTGTGGGCACATGGCCCTGGTCTCCACTGCTGGCCATGAGGTGGCCTACTGCAGAACTAGCAATTGGCCTGGGCTGCCTGGCCCTAACCCCTGCCTGGAAAAGCAGGTGGGAGGAAAAGTGGGGAGGGGTGCCTGGAGTCTGGCACAGCAGATCATATTAATCCCAAATTTGGCATTGATATGCTGGTTTCACTCTGGGGCAAGAAAATGAAAGAGATATTTGTGTGATAAAAGTTCCTCCAGAGATGAAATATACAGATTGTGTATATTGTGTATACAGATTGTGTATATACACATTGTGATTGGGAATGGAATCTCCATCAGATACTTACATGTCATGGCCTACCTAGTTCACTGTGAAATGTACAAATGCCTGAGATGTAAAAGTGAGCCTCACACTAAGATCCAAAGGAAGACAGATTGAAAGATTTAATATTGTTAAGATGGTAATAGTACCCAAAGCAATCTATGGATTCACTGTAATACTCATCAAAGTCCCAAAGACCTTTTTCTTTTCCCCAGAAATGGAAAAGCCAATCCTCAAATTCATATGAAATGGCAAGGGGCCCCAAAGAGACAAAACAATATTGAAAAATAAGAATAAGGCTGAAGGATTCTCACTGCCCGATTTTAAAACTTACTACAAATCTACAGTAATCAAAACAATGTAATATTGGCATAATGATAGACATATAGATTATGGAATAGAGAGTTCAGAAATAAACCAATTCACCTATAGTAAGTTGATTTTTGACTGGGATGCCAAGACCATTCAATGGGGGAAAGAATAGTCTCTTTAACAAATGGCACTGGGACAACTGGCTATCCATATGCAAAAGAATGACTGGATCACTACCTCACACTATATACAAAAATTAACTCAAAATGGATCAATGACCTAAATATATAAGAGCTAAAACCATACAAGTCTTAGAAGAAAACATAGGAGTAAAGTTTCATCACTTTGGACTTGGCAATGAAATCTTAGATAGGATATCAAAAGCACACACAACAAAAGAAAACATATATATATAAAACTTCATCAAAATTAAAAACTTTTGTGCATCAAAGAACATTATCAAAAAAGTGAAGAGATAACCTAGACAGTGGGAGAAAGTATTTGCAAATGATATATCTGATAAGGTCTAGTACCCAGAATATATAAAGAATTCCTACAATCAACAACAAAAAGACAAGCCACCTGAATAAAAACTGGACAAAAGACTTCAAAAGATAGTTCTCCAAAGAAGATACACAAATGGCCAAGAAGTACATGAAAAGATGCTCCACATCATTTCTCATTAGGGAAATGCAAATGAAAACCAAAATGAGATACCACTTCATTTCTACTAGAATGGTTATAATGAAAAAAACAAAAAACATAAAACAAAAAACGAAAAACAAGTTTCAGCAAGGATGTGGAGAAATTGGAATTCTTGTACACTGCTGTTGAGAATGTACAATGGTTCAGCCACTGTGAAAAATAGTTTGGCAGCTCCTCAGAAAGTTAAACATAGAATTAATATATGATCCAGCAATTCTACCTCCTAGGTATATACCCCAAAGAACTGAAAATAGGTACTCAAAACAAATGTAGGTACAGGCATGTTCAAATCAGCACTATTCACAATAGCCAAAAGGTGGAAACACAAATGTTCATAAACTGACCAATGCATAAACAAAATGTGGTATAAATATACAGTGGAATATTATGCAGCCATAACAAGGAATGAAATACTAACACATGCTACAACATGGATGAATCTTGAAAACATTAAGCTAAGTAAAAGAAGCTAGATAAAAATCGTCACATATTACATTCATCTGAAATTGTATGATTCCATTTATAGGAAATATTCAGAATAGGCAAATCCTTAGAGGCAGAAAGCAGATTGGTGGTTGTCAGGGGCTGGGGAATGGAGAGTAACTGCTTAAAGGGTATGGTGTTTCCCTTTGGGGTGATGAAAATGTTTTGGAACTAGACAGAGGTGGTGGTTGCACGACATTATAAATTTACTAAATACCACCGAATTATTGACTTTAAATGATTAATAATTTTACATTATGTGAATTTTACCTCAATTAAAAAAAATTAAAAGGAAAGACACTGATGATTGGTTTTATGTGGACTTTGGCAGCCATGGTAATTCATTTGATGCTCTAGAAACCAGAGAAACTTACCAACTAGAGAAATTATGGATCATGTACTCATATGACATTTAGTTTAGATAGCATCTAACATTACCTAAAGATTTCATTTTTGGAATTGAAGATGACATTTCATCTCTGAGTCCAGTGGAATTTGAGTATGAATGAAGTGAAATGAACTATTTTAGTCATTTCAGATTGGGAATGACTCATTTCTCTGAAAAATGTAACTCCTTATCGCTATATAGTTTGGTTAGGTTGTTATTAACATAAGCCTTATCTGTGTCCTGGGTACTCATGCTGACTGACAACGTGAAGACTAGCTAAATGACTGAATACACCAAAAAAATCCATATGTTCAAGTCACAACTTTAACATGTTGTCTTTATTTTGGGGGATCCCTGCAGGATTTCCTGGAGTTAGCATTGGCCCTTTTGTTCAACTTGAGCTTTGCTCAGGTTGTAATTAATTTTACTTACATGCAAATCTATTCTGTAGAGTAGAAAGGCCAAAATTAAAGTAAAACCAAACAAAGCCACACACCATACACACAAAATCCTTGTCTTGCTGTATCCACCCATCTTAAACTGTTACATCATGATCTTTACCCAATTCTAATCAAACCGTCACAATGAAAAACTCAACTTAAACCTAGCTTCAAAATATCATAAATACCTCAATGTCGAGCGCACACTGAGATGCTACTAATACTCTGTTAGGGTGGTATTCTCCCTGGCTACACTAACCTCATATTTGTGGGGAGTCAACATTCAACAGTCTTAGAGGCCATAAGGAGACCCAGTCAAGACTGACCCCTTCCCGCCAAAGTGCAAGATTCTTGATTTGACAACAGCAAGCTCCTCTGAGACCCCTTGACCCTCCTGCTTTGGGGAATGGGAGTGCCTCTAATCACCACAGTGAGGTAAGTCTCACATTAGACTGAGCACTCATTTATTTTCTTTGAGCCCCCCAACAGCTAAATTTATTTTGTCTTGTAGGAATAAGGAACCCATCTTCTTACTGACATTACTGTTTGTCTCTGTCTATCCTTGTCATTTTCTGTTATACCTCTATAAGGGGAAAATTCATATGGAAAAATATGGGCGTAGGCCCCAATAAGTCTATTTTGCAAACTGGCTCTGGGAATTGAGAGGTTCAGGTTTCTTCTCAAAGTGGTGTCCTTTCATTAAGCTTTGCCCTGGGTTACCCATCAACCTCTGAGAACTTCCCTTGTTCTTATTTTGTTAGTGAGAGTCTGACTGTGGAAGAGAGCTCCCCTTCAAAGCTTTTGATGCTCTGGAACTACAAATACGTCAGTTTGTAGTTGGACAGTCCACTCATTAGGTTGGGGAGTCTGATGTATGAGGTGTCCAAGCAACACCTTGGATGGACTATTCACAGGTTCTCGTTTGCATTAGTCTAAACTTAAATCTATGCCTCTATCCAGGCCAAAATCCTACTTTTTACATGCATTTATGTTATACCCCAAATCTATGTATTTATCTTTAATTTCACCAAGGATAATTTAGAATTATAGTGGTCACTCTGGGGAACTTCTGTTATAAACAAAATTGTTTGAGAGGTGCTGTAGGACAAAAAAGGAACAAAATTCCAAACATCTAATGGGCTGGATATTTTTGATTGGTGTGAGGAAATAACCAAAAGAAATTCAGATTCCAAAATTGCTTAAAGAAATTCCTTGGCCAAGGCAAAATAAAAATGTGAAAAACTTAAAATAATGTTTGTTTAGATCCTCCAAAATCATACCTTGAACCTAGTGGATTTTATCTTATTTCTCTTTCCCCATCCTATACTCCTCCATTTCCCTCTATCCATCTCTCCCTCTGTTCCACTCCCCTTTCCTTGTGGCTGGCCAGAAACTTCCAAAGCTCAGTTACCTCTTAAAGTTTAACTTCCTTCAGAACAGAAAAAAATCCCCTTATGGTTGATTTTAAGCTCCGTTCTTCCTCTGAGCTGAGAGTCATCAATGACTTTCCAAAGCCTAGAAAGGGCAGAGTAAAATTTGCAGAGAAATTTGGAATAATTTTAAGAACATACCCAGGGCTTCCAGTTCTATTACAATTAGTTCTTATGTTTGTGGAAGCTTGAGACGCAAAAAATTCCATGAGAAAGCAGAATTGAAGAACCTGAGGGTAACTCAGAAGAACCTAAACTGCACAGGAAACCAGAGGGGTTTAGAAAAGCTAGAGAAGTTGGTCATAGTCCTTTGGAGGCGATTCCAGAAGTCCTTCCTGAGAAAGTAGACTGGGCTCTGACTTATTCTTACAAGCAAGGAAAGGATAACATTGGAGACCTCAGGGATAGGCTCTTTAACAGTTTTAGACAGCACTCAGGAGTAGATGTTAAAGCAGATGTGACTCCTAACTCTCTTCTAGATTTTTGTAAACAGTCTTAAGCCAAATAGGGGATTTAGTAGGCAAGCGAAAACTAGTATGGGAAATAATGCCACTGCCAGAACTCAAGTACCTTGCTGAATATTTTGAGAGTCTTAGAACAAAAACAAAATAAAACTCAGAATAAATTGATAGCATTAGAGATAAAACAACTAGATGTTTCTACCAGGGTCAGTAAATCCCAAAAGAGGGCATCTCTTGATAAAGATACTTACAGATACTATATAAAGAAGGATATTGGAAAAAGAGCTAACTTGTGTTAGCTAAGAAGCTAAAGGGGAAAAAAAATAAATTAATGAGGGGTATTTTTTGTTTTACCCTTAAATTCCCAGGGAGAAATTTCTCTAAATATTAAAGGAGAACCTTGCCAAAAAAAATTTTTTTTTTTTATTGATATAGAGGCAAACACTATCAATCTTAAACTCGACCACTGTTACACAATCTCCCCCATGGGGTAAAAAAACCTACTCAGTGGGTACCTCTAATAATCCTTTTGTTGGTTCCATGTCATTCATAACTGTTATCCTTGGACATTTAACAAAATAACATTCTTCCTTCTTCTGTGATATCATACCTGCTAACTTGCTAGGCAGGGTGTACTATAATGGAATTGTTAAATATTTTCCTGATGGTTTCTTTCTTGAAATCTCTGAGGACTCCCTTATTTGCAAAGAGAATATAGCTAATTTGGAAATTGATTTACTAGTATCTTTGTGTTTAAATCAACCCTAAATTGAAGATCTGAAGGAGATGCCAGACTTTTTCATTCTGTGAGCAAAAATTCTATGAATATAGGGAGGATTACAGGGGCTGAACCCATTAGTACCCAAATCAAGCCGTTGAAACCTATACCCCAAAGTGTAAAATGCTCTCTTGAACCAGAAGCTAAAGAAGCACTAAAACTAACAGGTAAAAGTAAATAGAGAAAAGATGCAATATATGTTGTACTAGTTTTTGTAACACTTCTATCCCTCAGTCAAAATGCTGCATGGGTGGGGATAGGGATTTGTTCAGCACAACAGGCCCATAATAGAATAGTCATTTCCCACTTCCATGTAGTACCAATCCCCAAACGTATTTTATCTTCAGTACCTCCTGAGGCTGCATATTTGACTGTGGAGATTTATGTTCTGCTTTCTTTAATGACTCTTTAGGTCAAAATAGTCAATATTTGTTTGCCTTCTCCTGAGAAAATACAAAATATACTTTGACTGTTATGTTGCAAAGATTTACTGAAACACTCTCCACGTTGTATTCTAAAGATGGAGTGAGCTCTAAGATTGATTCCATCTATCCGCTTACTTTTTTAACTCACAAAGAGGATAAAGTTTCCAAAGAGAAGTTACAACTTTGTCTAAGTAAATTTCATTACCTAGAACATGATTTCTCTCAAGGAAGTAAATCCCTTACTCCTGACAGAATACGGACTTTAACTAAGAGATAATAAAAAGGATTCTTGAGTCTCACTGACTGTCGTGGGCCATGCGTTCCCAACTTTTCTGCAATTGCCATGCCAATAAAAGACTTAACCAAGTCCTTTGAAAGTGAACCTCTTCCCTAGGCACCAAACATGAACAGGCCTTTTGTGAGTTAAAATTAGCTCTTTACTAACTTCCTACCTAATTTTTATAAAATTTCATCCCTAGGATATGATCCTTTGTCAGAGGCAAATCTTCCCAGATGGCAGAATTCTGTGAGCACACCAGAAGTTTTAGTTAGCTACAGATATTAGAGTTAATATATACATTGACAGTAGATTTGCTTTTGGGTTATTCCATGACTTTGAAATGCTTTGGAAACAAGGAAGGGTCTTGACCTCAGAAGGAATCTCAGTTAAGAATGGTTAGCAATTTAGGGACTTCTGTGGTGGTCCAATGGTTAAGACTCCACACTCCCAATGCTGTGGGCCCAGGTTCGTTCCCTGGTCGGGGAACTAGATCCCGCATGCTGTAACTAAAGATCCCACATGCTGCAATGAAGATCCCACGTGTGGCAACTAAGACCCAGCGCAGCCAAATAAATTAAAAAAAAAAAGTTAGCAATTTATAGAAATTTTAAGTGCTCTAATGCTTCCTGAGGAAGTGGCTATTATAAAAATAGGAGCTCAAACAAAAGGAGATAATATGGAAGCTAGAGGAAATGTCTTGACTAATCATCATGCCAGACAGACAGCCTTCACTAAAATTATAGCCCTTATAATACCCCAAGGGACCAAGTGTTTGCTTCAAAAGCAAATTGAGTTCAAAGCCCCTATTATAGAATGCTAGCACTCAGCTCCAGTCAGAAAAGAGGTACCACGAGAAAGCTGGGTGTAAATTGCACTATTAGCTATTTAGCAGCACTGAAGGACTTCAAACAGAATCTTATAAAAATTTTACATGAAATTACCCACAAATTAAAGAAGAAATTTGCCACTGTACATAATTAATACTGATGGGAAAGCTTTACTCTATCTCATCTGTCACCACTATAATCCTGGTAAGAATATAAAGGTGGGACATAGATAAGAGTCCAAAACTCAGGGCCCCCTCCTGAGGTTTAAACACCTCCAAATGGGTTTCATGAAACTACTCTCTGGGTTTTGAATATGTTCATGGTGATTGTTTACTTATTCTTAGGATGGTTTGAAGCCTTCCCTTGATAAAGAGCTATAACTCTAATAGTAGGAAAATTTTCTTGATTTCATGTTCCCAATCCAGGGAATTCTGACCTTTCTCTCTAGTGATGGAGGCATCCATTTTCCTGGGCCTATTACTAAAGAGTTTTGGAAAGATATTCCACTTACTAATTTCACCCCCAATCTTCAGGAAAGGTAGAGAGAACAAACATAGAGACTCTTGAACTTCCATGACCTAAGGCATTGTCTTTAATGGCAACGAGATCAAATCTTTCTGTGGTTCATCAACTCTCCCACATACATCTAGGAATCTCTCCTTAAATTCCACACTATTGCAAGCAGATATGGCTAAATATTGCAAGGAATTATTCATGCCATACACCAAGTCTTATAAACAGGTACAAGCAGCCTTTCATCAACACCCTTTTAAATAACCTTGTATGACCTAAAACCCAGAGAAGTGGTCTTTTGGAAGAGACATCAGAGAAAGACAGCTCTGGAACCCCGTTGGACCTTATCAAGTACTGTTAGTAATCAGCACAGCTATACAACTCTAAAGGTTTGATCCTTGGATTCATGTCTCCCAAAGAGGCATAATCCATTCCTGAATTTGTAGATTTTAAGCCGAGGAGTTTTTAGAAATCCTCTAGAAACAGACAATTCTCTGAAAGAGACATCCTCCATCCAAGACCTTTGACCATATGAGTGTAGGGAGCTTCTACCCAAGATCCATAGAATAAGAAGGTGGACTGCCACAGTTTTATCTGCATTCTATTGTTCTTTATTTTCATTGTTATTTTCTTCCCTTTCTTCCCCTGGTTTAATGTTTCTTTGTTATCTATATCGCCCTATTCTTAATACTGCACTTCGTTTGCATCCTTAATCATTCATTGGTATGTATCTAATACTTGGCTGTTATTTACTTGTGAACTAGCTAAAGCATACAACCAAACTGGTTTTGCACTACATTATTATTATTATTTTTGGTAGCCACCCAGATTCCTTTGGTTCCACTTCCTCATAATGAATCTGTTGGTTTGCTGGGGAACTATACTCAACTATTAGGTGACTTTTCCAATGACAAACTATATAACAGGCCAAAGAGATGGAAATCTAAAACCCTTTCTTAGGTCATACCTAGAAGACAAGGTTCTTGACTCCACCAAAATAATTCTCTAATTTTTTTGGGTGGGAAGCAAACTTTAAAAGAAATAGAACTTGTAAGGGAACTAAGAAACAACAATATATTATTTGGAGGCTGTCTCACTTTTATACACCTTACAAGTTACTATTTTTCTTTTGTTTCAGATCCTCTAAATGGACTCAACACTTTAAATTTTATTGTATGGTGCAGAATTATTTTTGATGAGTGGCTCCAAATGTTATAACATATTTGATAACCACTTATGGGTATTTTGGTCCCAAATAGGTCATTGGGTGTTCCCCAATTACTGGTATTGGATTTGTGGTACAAAGCCTACAGACTGGATAGGATCTTACTATCTTTGTAAACTGATGCCTGCCTTCAGTAGAGTCCCTAGCATCATCCAAGATCCATTTTTAAGCCATCAGTTTCTTTTTGAAGAAAAACAAGATTGTTAGATAATTTAATTTTTAAAAAAGTAGGAAAAGTGGACCTTGATTTGAGAATAAATATCATGATCAATCCAGAGAAATTCTGGATTTCTTTCTTCCTTTCTCAAGCCTCTTTACTTCAAGCTTTACAAGAGGCGCAGAAAGTAGGGAGTGTGCTACATGCTCTGATTCAGAGACTAGTAGGTGAGTTAGATAATGCCACCAAGACTAAAGAACTCCTCACTTGAAAGTTTCATGAAATTACAGTGGCAGTGGCTCAGCTGCTTTAGATATAATATTGGCCTTTGAAGGAAAAACATGTGCTGCTTTTAGATAAGAATGTTGTTCTTACATGCCTGTATACTTCTCTGGAATCATTTATATTACTAAAAGGGTCCAGTAAGCAAACAAAGAAGTCAGAAAATTGGGTAGTTTGGCTAATAACCCTATATCTTCTTCTAAAAACTCCTCAGATTGGCTTAATTTTGTTTTTGTTTCTCTCCCCAGTTTTATTGAGATATAACTGACATGCAGCATTGTAAGTTTAAGGTGTACAGAATAATTTGACTTTCATATATTGTGAAATGGTTAATAGAATAAGTTTATTTAACATCCATCACCTCATATAGATACAAAAGAAAAAGAAATTTTTTTCTTGTGATGAGAACTCAAGGGACCTATACTCTAACAACTATCAAATATACCATACAATAATGTTAACTATAGTCACCGTGTTGTACATTATATCCTCAGTACTTGTGTGCCTTATATCTGGGAGTTTGTACCTTTTGACCACCTTCATCCAGTTCTCCTAACACACACTCCCTGCTTCTGGTAACCACAAATCTGATCTCCTTTTCTAGGAGTTTTTTTTGATTGTTATGATAAGTGAGATCATATAGGGTTTATCTTTCTTTGATTTATTTCACTTAACATAATGCCCTCAAGGTCCATCCTTGTTGTTGCAAATAGCAAGAATTCTTTCCTTTTTAAGACTGAATAATATTCCAGTGTGTGTGTGTGTGTGTGTGTGTGTGTGTGTGTGTGTGTGTCTATGTGTGTGTGTATACATGACACTACTTTATCCATTCATCCATTGGCGGACATCAGTTCTTTCCATGTCTCAGCTATTGTAAATAATGCTGCTATGAATAAGGGATGTAGATATCCTTTCAACATAGTGTTTTTGTTTCCTTTGGATATATTCACAGAAGTAGCATTGCTGAGTAGTATGGAAGTTCTATTTTTAATTTTTTCAGAAATCTCCATACTGTTTTCCCTGTTGCCTGCATCAAATTACAGTCCCACCAACAATGAATGAGGGTTCCCTTTTCTTCCCATCCTTGCCAGTATTTGTTATCCCTTGTCTTTTCGATGAAAGCCATTTTGACAGGCATGAGGTGATATCTTATTATGATTTTGATTTGTATTTCCCTTATGATTAGTGATGTTGAGTGCCTTTTTCATGTACCTGTTGGTCATTCGTATATCTTCTTTGGAAAAATATCTATTCAGGTCTTTTTATACTGGATTTTTAATTCATTTATTTTTGCTATTGAGTTGTATGAGCTTTTTATATACTTTTAATATACCCTTATCAGGTATTCAGTTTGCAAATATTTTTTTCCCATTCTATAGGTTGTCTTTTCATTTTGTTAATAGTTTCTTTTGCTATGCAGAAGCTTTTTAGTTTGATGTAGTCCCACTTGCTTACTTTTTATTTTGTTGCCTGTCCCGTAGGTGTAATATCCAAAATATCATCGACAAAATCCATGTAAAGCAGCAGTCCCCAATCTTTTTGGCACCAGGGACTGGTTTTGTTGAAGACAATATTTCCATGGACTGGGGTGGCGGGGGAGGATGGTTCAGGCGGTAATGCAAGTGATGGGAAGCATGGTTCAGGTGGTAATGTGAGTGATGGGGAGCGGCAGAAGAAGCTTCGCTCACTCATCCGCTGCTCATGTCCTGCTGTGCGGCCCAGGTCCTAACAGGCTGCAGATTGGCACCGGGCTATGGCCCAGGGGTTGAGGACAACTGATGTAAAGGAACTTTTTTCCTGTGTTTTCTTCTAGGAGTTTTATGGTTTCTGGTCTTACATTTAAGTCTTTTAAGTCATTTCCAGTTAATTTTTGTAAGTGGTGTAAGACAGGTGTCTACTTTCCTTCTTTTATTTTATTTTAAATAGTTATTTATTTGGTTGTGCTGGGTCTTAGTTGTGGCAGGCGGTCTCCTTAGTTGCAGCTCGTTGATTCCTTAGTTGTGGCAGGTGGGCTCCTTAGCTGCGGCTTGAGGTCTCCTTAGTTGCAGCTTGCTGGTTCCTTAGTTGTGGCACGTGGACTCCTTAGTTACAGCAGGCAGCCTCCTTAGTTGTGGCATGCGAACTCTTAGGTGCAGCACGCATGTGGGATCTAGTTCCCTGACCAGGGATCAAACCTGGACACCCTGCATTGGGAGCTCAGAGTCTTAAACACTGTGCCACCAGAGAAGTCCTTAGTTTCCTTCTTTTAAATGTGAATATCCAATTTCCCCAGCACCATTTATGGAATAGTCTTTTCTCCATTGAATATCCTTTGCTTCCCTGTCAAATATCAGTTGGCTGTACATGCATGGATTTATTTCTGGGCTCTTGATTCTGTTCCATTGGTCTATGTGTCTATTTTTATGCCAGAACCATACTATTTGATTATTATAGTTTTATAATATAGCTTAAAATCAGGAAGTGTGATGGCTCCCATTTTGTTCTCGTTTCTCAGGATAGCTTTGGCTATTCTGGGTCTTTCATGATTCCATACAAATTTTAGGATTTTTGTTTTCCACTTCTGCAAAAAATGCCATTGGAATGTTTTTTTTTAACATAAATTTATTTATTTATTTATTTAACTTTTGGCTACACTGAGTCTTTGTTGCCTCACGTGGGCTTTCTCTAGTTGCGGCGAGCAAGGGCTACTCTTGGCTGCAGTGCACAGGCTTCTCATTGCGGTGGCTTCTCTTGTTGTGGAGCATGGACTCTAGGCACATGGGCTTTAGTAGTTGCGGCACGCGTGCTCAGTAGTTGTGGCTCACAGGCTCTAGAATGCAGGCTCAGTAGTTACGGTACACGGGCTTAGTTACTTAGTTGTTCCACAGCATGTGGAAACTTCCTGGACCAGGGCTTGAACCCGTGTCCCCTGCACTGGCAGGTGGATTCTCAACCACTACACCACCAGGGAAGCCCACCATTGGAATCTTGATAGGAATAGTCTACTGTCTACAGATGGCTTTGGGTAGTATGAACATTTTTAACAATATTAATTTTTCCAATCTATGAACAAAGGATACTTGTCCATTTATGTGTGTCTTCTTTGACTTCTTTCATCAATGTCTTGTAGTTTTCAGTGTAGAGATCTTTCACCTCCTTGGTTAAAGTTATTCTTAAGTATTTTATTCTTTTTGAAGCTACTATAAATGGGATCATTTTCTTTATTTCTTTTTCAGATAATTGTTAGTTCAGATAAGCTACTGAATTTTTGTGTGTCAATTCTGTATTCTGCAACTTTACTGAATTCATTGATCAGTTCTGTTTTTTGGTGGAGTCTTTAGGATTTTCTCTCTATATAATCATGTCATCTGCAAATACAGACTACTTTGTTTCTTCTTTTCCAATTCTGATGCTTTTAATTTCTTTTTCTTGCTTGATTGCTCTGTCTAGAACTTCTAGTAATATGTTAAGTAGGGATGATGAAAGTGAGCACCCTTATCTTATACCTGATCTTAGAGGAAAAGCTTTCAACTTTTCACCATTGAGTATGATGTTAGCTGTGAGCTTACCATATACGGCCTTTATTATGCTGAGGTATGTTCCTTCTATACCTATAAATTTGAGTTTTTTTTTTTTATCATGAACAAATGTTGAGTTTTGTCAAATGCTTTTTCTGTGTCTACTGAGATGATCATATGATTTTTTTCTTTCACTCTATTAATGTGATGCATCCCATTTATTTATTTGCATATATTGAGCTGTCCTTGTATCCCAGGGGTAAATCTTACTTGATCACAGGGAATGATCTTTTTAATGTACTGATAAATTCAGTTTGCTAGTATTTTATTGAGAATTTTTGTATCTATCTTCATTAGGGATATTGGCCTGTAGTTTTCTTTTCTTGTGGTATCTTTTTCTGGCTTTGATATCAGGGTAATGCTGGTCTTATGAGTTTGGGAGTGTTTCCTTCTCTTCAATTTTTGGGAAGAGTTTGAGAAAGATCAGTGTTAATTCTTCTTTAAATATTTGGTAAAATTAACCAGTGATGCCATCTGTTCTTGGCTTTTTTTTTTGGTTGGGAGATTTTTGATTATTGATTCAATCTCCTTACTAGTATTTGGTCTCTTCAGATCTTCTATTTCTTCCTGATTCAGTCTTGATAGATTATATGTTTCTAAGAGTTTTTCCATTTCTTCTATGTTGTCCAGTTTGTTGACATATAGTTGTTCTTGGCTTAATTTTGGACACTTTTGGCTCCTGGCTGAAAAAAGGACTACAAACTCTGACCATAATCCTTCTCACATTTGTGTAGCAGGGTTCAGATGTGAGACCTCCACAGTTCTAAATGTTGCTATATAGCTGCTGTCTCATTCAATAGTTCAATAAATGACCATCCAACAACAACAAAACAGGCAAACTGACACTTATGAAGGTTGAAAAAACTTTCCTAGATAGTTGATGTAATACTGTGATTCCTTAAGTAAGGGTGAAGGTCTAGATTGATTGATTGATCACATCCTTAGATGTTAATGGTCTATCTTTCAGCTTAGGCTGATCACAAGGGGAATTCTGATACCTGAAACCATCTGTAAGTGCACAGCTTACTGTCTTCATTAGCATAACATTACTATTCCATTGTCTTTATCAGCATAACTTTACTATTCCAGAAGATTCTTCCTTGGAAGATAAAAGTTATAAATAACTTTATTGCTCATTCCAGAAGCTTCTTAAACAGAAAGCACCAACAAACGGTTTATACACCAAGACTCAGAAGTCCTTGCCTTGCCATGCCCGTGATTTCTAAATGATTATATCATGATCCTTATTTAATTCTAATCAAGCCCACGTTAAAAGAACTGCTTTAAATCAAATTTCAAAACTTCATAAATATCCTGACTTTGCCGTTCCCTTTCTGAGACTCTGAGACTAAGACTTTGTTGAAGTGGCACTCTCTCTCACCAGAGTAAGAATAAACTCAGCCTTTTATCAACAGGTTGTTTTAATATTGGTCAAAAAGTTCATTTGGTTTTTTTCTGTAAGAGGGCTCTAGTAGTGCTTGTCTTTAACTTCATTCGAAGCAATTTTGTTAGATTGTATTGTAACAGCTACAATATCAGTGTGCATTAAAAAAATACCGTATCAAAATTGGTGAATTTTTGTGTAGCCATTTTAATATTGAAGATGGAAGAAAAAAAGCAACATTTTCGGCATGCTTTATTATTTCAAGAAAGGTAAAAACGCAACTGAAACCCAAAAAAAGATTTGTGCAGTGTATGGAGAAGGTGCTGTGACTGATCGAATGTGTCAAAAGTGGTTTGCGAAGTTTTGTGCTGGAGATTTCTCACTGGACGACGCTCCACGGTCGGGTAGGCCAGTTGAAGTTGATAGCAATCAAATGGAGACATTCACTGAGAACAATCATCGTTATACTCCACGTGGGAGATAGCCGACATACTCAAAATATCCAAATCAAGCACTGAAAATCATTTGCACAAGCTTGGTTATGTTAATCGCTTTGATGTTTGGGTTCCACATAAGTTCAGTGAAAAAAACCTTCTTGACCATATTTCCGCATGCGATTCTCTACTTAAACATAACAAAAACGGACTGTTTTTTAAAACAAATTGTGACGGGCTATGAAAAGTGGATATTGTACAATAACGTGTAATGGAAGAGATCATGGGGCAAGCAAAATGAACCACCACCAACCACACCAAAGACCAGTTTTCATCCAAAGAAGGTGATGTTGTGTACACGGTGAAATTGGAAGGGAGTCCTCTATTATGAGCTCCTTCCGGAAAACCAAATGATTAATTCCAACAATTACTGCTCCCAATTAGACCCACTGAAAGCAGCACTCGACGAAAAGCATCCAGAATTAGTCAACAGAAAATGCATAATCTTCCGCCAGGGTAATGCAGGACCACATGTTTCTTTGATGACCAGGCAAAAACTGTTACAGCTTGGCTGGGAAGTTCTGATTCATCTGCCATATTCACCAGATATTGCACCTTCAGATTTCCATTTATTTCGGTCTTTACAATATTCTCTTAATGGAAAAAATTTCAATTCCCTAGAAGACTGTAAAAGGCACCTGGAACACTTCTTTGCTCAAAAAGATAAAAAGTTTTGGGAAGATGGAATTATGAAGTTGCCTGAAAAATGGCAGAAGGTAGTGGAACAAAACGATGAATACATTGTTCAATAAAGTTCTTGGTGAAAATGAAAAATGTGTCTCTTATTTTTACTTTAAAACCGAAGGAACTTTTTGGCCAATTCAATAGTTTTGAGGTGCTAAAGGAAAGTTACCTCTTGCTTGAACAAAGTTACCAAAGTTAACTCTTCCTTGGACAATTCTGAACAAGCTCTATTAAGTTCTAACTTTTTTCCTTTCTCTAGTATCTGCTGATTTTTGCTTTGATACATTTTTACATGTGCTAAAAAAGCAGTTGATCGTAGTTTTCTTTTTATTAGCTACATTTTGGAAATGTTTTCCTTGAGGATAGTTAATTCAGTAAGTAAATGAAAAAATCATTAAAATAGAAGAAACTGTATGGGGTATACAAGGATTAGTCACCTTGCCTTGGAACAACTCAGAGAAGCCATCACAGAGGAGATCACACTTGAACTGAGTATGGAAGGATAAGTAAGAGTTTTCTAGGAAAATAAGGGGAATGGATATTTTATGCTCTGAGGGAAAGGGTCCCAAGGAATAGAGGCAGGACATAGCACTGAGAGAATGGGAGAACTGCTAATAGGGTCTCTATGACTGCAATATAGTATTACATGGCAAAGGAAGGAAAAAAAAAAAAAGAAGTAGACTAAATAAGCAATGAGATTAAGAAGTTCAGAGGTAGAACAGCTCATGAAAAGTCCTGGGTGTGGCTATGGGCATGAGTATGAGTTACTAAAGCAGTATTGAGAGGAACGACCTTAAACTTATAGAACTCACAGAACTAAGAGGCTACTATGTCGGATGGGCTCTCTACATGGATCTAAATAGCTATATGGACCATCTACATGATTATTTTATCCTAAGAAAAGGTGAACAGAAAAACCTGGACCATCATAAGGTCCATCCAAAGTGATTAACAACCAACAAGCCAGTTAGAGCATAAGTGAAATGAAAGCAGTTCTAACAGCACAAAGATCCATGATAGAGGTGAAAAAGGTTTCAAAGAAATCTGTTCTCAGTAAGAAATTTTTTTAATTCCTAATCACCACAATCACTATCAGTGATCCATCATCATCTGAGGATCAACAATAAATGGAAATCATCAAAAATGTTATTTTAAAATTTCATTTATTTCTGTTGTTTTATTTTAGTAAATATTCAATCATCACTTCCTTGACTCTTAGTTTTCTCAACCTTAGGTCTTAAGAAGGGATTATAGGACTTTACATCTCCTATTATTGAAGCACCTGCCTCAGATTCACATGCCTGTCAGATGTTATGAAAACTCACAAAAGTATACAAGTTAAACATGTCTGTTTGCATTTATTTTTATATAACTCTAATATGAAGGTCCTGGACAAAAAACTGAAGTGTGCTTGCCTAATAACTCAAGGTCTTCAAGCTAAGGTAGCAGATTTACAACACAGAAATGGGAAAATCTTACATTAAAAAAAATAAAATGAAACAAAATTTTACCTATTTGAAGTTCTCCAGGTACTTTTTAAATTGTTAAATAATACAGACATTCTACTGTAAATAGAAATCATTCCATTTACTAAAACTCCCAGTGGTATAAGTAAGGACCCATTTCAGTATGGTCCTCCTGCACTTCTTCTCTTGATAATGATCAGGAAGAAGATAGGGTGATACCATTAATATTAAGTGACAGAGAACAATATCTACAAAATTAGTATTTATACAGCACTTTTCTCTTAGAATCCCAAAGCTTTCAAGGCACAACCTTTGATGTCACATCATTTCAAGGATACAGGTAAGGAAAAGCTATTTATATTTCCTTTTTATAAGATAGGAAAATGAATAATACACAAAGTCAGAAAATGAATAATACACAAAGTCAAATGACTTCCATGCAAATGTTATTGGTGATAAAACAGAAAAATAAGGTTTCTTCATCTTTGGTTTAGGGCACTATGTTCTGAAATATGCTGCCTGTGAAGATAACATCTTTTAGGAATTCATATTCACGAAATGATTATGATGTACCTGCTTAGGGGTCCTTTTTTTCTTTTTCAGATTCATTTAGTGGATTTATATTACATTATTTTCAGTTAGTCTGTTTTCAAATAACTTTTTGGCAGTGGGGCAATTAAAGAGGGTTCTCATCTTGGAGTCACAGAGGAGCTCATTACTACCCTAACCAGTAGTGCTGTCAAAGTTCTGATGTCAGGACTTGCAAAAACAATTGTGATAAGGGAAATATTAATATATTGATACTGTTAATTTTAGAAGGCAAAAGCTCTAAAATTCATATTCTTGACATAAACTTTCCCCAGTGCTCTTCTTTATTCTTTCACCAAAATGTCATTTTTAGCTTTCCTTCTTGTTGAACCACAAGTTCTAATCCAGTAGTCCATCTGAAATAATGATATACTCACTGGCTCTGAGAATGTTCTCCTTGCTGCTGCACCTGGACTGGACCTGCAGAGAGAGCATAAACTCAGTAATTTAGGGCTCATAACAGAGATAGCCAGATATGTATATTTAATGGGCAAACTCCTGAGGTCTAGGAGCAAAGGCTTTATGTATCTCACATATAAAAACATGTTAATAAAAATATGTTACACTTATTCCATATATTTTTAATTTTTCCTTTTCTTACTTAAAGAAAGGACTGATTTCTAGAAAAAAAATTGGGGGCACAATATTGTACATGGGACAAGGGTAAAACTAATGGCATTTTTTAATTGATGTGTATTGGGAATTAGTATATGGGAAAAAATTCAAGTTACCACATATTCAGTTGTGAATTCAGATGCTTAATATTAAAGATACTGTGCTTATCTCTTGACTAAAACAATAATGCAATTCAAGTAATAAAGCTGTAATCAAATGTTCACTGGTAGTCATTTTTAGTTACATATGTTAATGAGGGGAAAAGAAATCTTCATATACAATATTTACATGTGAGTCTAATAACCTTTGTTATTTACTGATTATAATAATTGATTATAATATTAGTTATGAAAGATGTTTCAATTGGAAATCAATGAAATTGAAGTCATTTATTTGCCAGTTCTTAAGTGTGTATATAGTTATCAATCAGAAACTCATGTTGATTCAAATATTTCAGGTCAAAGTGGAACATTCTTTTACATGTTGCAAAACTGATGAATTCAAGGGCCATGCTGGATGGCATTGACACTTGTTGATTTCAGAGGCAACTGTATTGAAACTCCACACCTCTTCTTCCCACTCCCCAGCAGCTTGCCCCAAATGGTATACACAGCAAATTAATTTCTATCGCTTAACACAGTCTACTATTGTAATGAAACAAATTATGAAAGTAATGTTGCAACTTAGGGTGGGTAATGGTTGTCCTTCCCTGAAAAAAACAATTGTTAATGTTTAAAGAAACAACAACAATAAAAAAAATCACATACACACAGGACACACCAAAAAAAAAAAAAAAAAAAAAAGAGAGGAAATATAATTCCAGATGTTAAAGTTATTCTCTTTTGGCCCAGATTGTTTAATTAGTTTTAAATATACTAGAATGAAGAAGCTAATCTGTAAGATAATATTCTTATATTCTTTTCTCGAAGTTTTATTGGAGAACAATGCTGGACCAAATGGGAAAGAAATTAATGACTACTTAAAGAAAATAATACAGTAAGGAAGACACGAGAGCAAGGAAAAGAAAAAAAAGAGAGAGAGGTTTGAGGAGGGTAAATCTAGTAGATAGAAAAGAAAGTATGGTCTTATAGAAGGGGACAATATGTAAATGCAGAATGTTCTGCCATTTCTTATTGAAAATTCATACCAAGAGGGTAAGAATGACTAATGAACTTGCTGCAAAATAAACAAGCAAGTTGGCATACCATGGAATGAAAATAAGTGTTAACTATATCACTACAGCCTTAAAGGAGAAAAGAAACAAACACTAATAGACAAATTAATAGACAAGCTTAATAAAGAGATAAACTACATTTTAAAAACGATTCAAAGAACACAGGAGATAGCCAAAAGAGTGAGAGAAAAATCTGGAGAGAGAAGGAAAAGAAAGGGGAAAATGTTGAAGGACAAAAACAGAATTCAAAGAAGTCAAATGGAAGTCAAGAAAGTCTTCAACAAGATGTGGAAACAGAAGGAGCCAAACCCATAGCGCAAAGCAACGTTTGCGAATGGAAAGCAGCTCCTTTGATCAGTAATAGTTACTCTTAAGTCGTATCCTCTATTCCTCCAGAGTTCATCTTTAAGCCCTTCCAATCTAGAGTGGAGCTAGTGTATGGATAGAAACAAGAGATTTACAATGAACAGAGCAGTTCAGATGAGTAGTTCAAATTGTCTCATCAAATGTTTCAACAGACTTATATAATGTCTAAATGGAAATGGAGGTGAAGTACTAGCTGGCTTTACCAAAAAAAGCGAACCAAATCAAAACCACAATAAAAAAAACACTCTCTCCCTTTCTTAGGTGGCCTAAAACTTAACAAAAAATTCACTCATAGCATTAATTTTTTTTAAGTAGTTTTTTTTTTTAATTTACTTTTTAATTTATTTTTGGCTGCGTTGGGTCTTTGTTGCTGTGTGAGGGTTTTTCTCTAGTTGCAGCAAGCAGGGGCTATTGTTCGTTGCGGTGTGTGGGCTTCTCATTGCAGTGGCTTCTCTTGTTGCAGAGCAGGGGCTCTAGGCACGCAGGCTTCAGTAGTTCTGGCACATGGGCTCAGTAGCTGTGGCTCACAGGCTCTAGAGCGCAGACTCAGTAGTTGTGGCACATGGGCTTAGCCACTCTGCGGCATGTGGGATCTTGCCGGACCAGGGCTTGAACCCACATCCCCTGGATTGGCAGGCGGATTCTTAACCACTGAGCCACCAGGGAAGTCCCTCATAGCATGAATTTAATAAAGAAACCCAAGTCTTGCTTTGTGGCACATCAGTTTAGAACGATATATTTCAAACAGTTTTGAAGAGAAATTTGGATGATGAGAAAAATTCAATATTCTGAATCTGGGTTCAAAAATTGCCAACATCAGTATAACCAATGTCTTCTCATTTACATTACATTGGCTATTTGACCCAGATTTGAGGGAAATCACTTTTAAAAATCAATGATTAAATGACCTTCTTTACTGTAGTGATTTTGAGTATACATTAAAAAATTGAGAAAATTAATTTAAAACATTTTAATACTTATGTGTGCAGTGGATGCCCTTTTCTGTACCATGAAACTTGTCATCATTATAATACTGACTTAATTTAATAAAATCCCAATATGAAGACTTTGCCTAGCTCACAATGTAATGGGATTTACTTGAAAGAATAAAGTTGAGAAACAACTATTGTTCTCACAATATGGACTATAAAAAAGGTAACACAGGTCTGTTTCAAGTTTTATGATTTGCTGTTGTTTTTCTTTATCTTACCCAATTTGTCAGGGATTAAAAATGAAAAGTATGGTGTTGGATGATCTGTTACTTTATTCTACTGGATTATGTTATTTTACTAAGATAACATTTATAGTATTGACAATTAATTCCCCTTTCAACTGAAATCAAAGCTAAAATCATGTGTAGAAACAGTATATTAAAGTCAATGGAGGAAATAAAAAACACAAGAGACTTACTGAAAATGAAGGTATTCATTTACTAATCAAGACTGCTTTCAGACATCAAATAATTCATTTAATTCATTTCAACATGTGTTTACATGTATAATTTTTGCTGAAGATCACATTGTCCATTAAGACATCTTAAGCAATGAAACAGAAAACAAAAGGAGGGAGAGCACGTAATAAACGGTAAGGAAAAAAAGTGAAAATGCTTTAAACAAAGCTGAGAAAACTTTAACAAACAACCACAATCTTTAGATACAGTTAGAGAAGTGACTTACCTTATGCTTAGGTCTTAACAAGAATAGCACAGTGTTTAAAGTCAGCTCTTCATTATGGGAGGTACAATTGAAAGCCATAGGTTATAATAACATGAATTGCTACACAGAAATGAAGACTTTTTCAGCCCAACATGAAAAGCTAACTCTTATGGGAAAACATTTCAACTTATGTTTAATGCAACATGAAGAACATTTGAGGGTGTAAACATCAAAACACATGAATCTCACACCAATAAGAGAGAGACAGCCCAATCTCTCAGGAACACAGAAGATTTAATCTGTGACCATAATCTGTGACACATAAGGGAAGGCACATCACTCTAACATTGAAAGATGCATGCATAATGTGTAAGCATCCACTGAAAGTCCCCACACCCAACCCCCATCCCACTTGTACACACAAAAGCCCACTAAGATACAGAGAAAGAATGTAGTGCCAAGCTATTATGAAGAAAGCAGGACACACGGAAGCACAGCAGTGGTCATGTGATTTGAGAGGTGTTCTTCCCTTAAACCATCCCATCACCATGCTTATTTTAAAGAAGCCAGGAAAATACCCCCTTCAATGCTGCAATAGCTACGAGCCCCCAGCTTGAAGCTAGTGTGTGGAATTTTGATCACCGTTCCCTGCGATGTCAGGGGCTCTCCAGTGGAAGCCAGATGTGTAACACCAGTTAGTGGGGTACAAATATGTGAATAACAAACATCTTTTCCCTTCTGCATTTCACAGAAGTGAGGGAGGAGAGAAACAAAATAAAACCCATGTCAAGAATAGGTTCATAACAATATAAAGATGTGTAAATATTAAAATGGAGATTACATTTGATTGCAGGTTAACACAACTCAGATTTCATAAAAACTGCCTCTATTTTGCTGCTCACTGGGTTAATTTGTATTCTTTTTCCTTGTAAAAATTTGGAATAAATCTATACAATATGGCTCATATTTAAAATTTCTGAGCAGTTGGTCAGATGGTGTCAAAGTCAAGAACAAAAGTCATCTTCTTTGATGGACATTATGAATGCCCTCTCTATTTTTAACATGATTTTACTGGTTGGCAGTTACATTTTAAATTAAAAATTAAGCTTCTGTATATATGCTTACTTATATAATCCGAGAAACTCTATGTCAGTGGTTTGCTTTAAATTTTAATCTGTTTAAATTTTAAAAAGCAAATAACAAAAATGACTACCTATTTAGAAATTGTTATTAAGCTCCCTATGTACTTTTCTTTACTGTTGATAAATCTTATTTTAACATGGGCTGTTCCAGTCAATAAGAGGGTTTTATCAGCTTATTAGAAAAAATGTCAACTTTGGATTCCTATTATTGATGACAGTAGTTAACTTTATCTGTTTTATTTTTTGTATGAGATGGGTTTTGATTCACGTGTGGCATGCAATTTAGTTAGCAGATTTTTAATTGTTTAAAGATCATTTACTTATATTACCATTTTCTCTCCCTCATCCTATTCTTAGCAGGCCAGAATATCTTGATCTTTACTTTAGCATGTCTTTATTATTTTAGGCTCTGGACCCTGCTTTAATCTTACTGTCTTCATCGGTAAAATAAAGACTGTTACGGGCTCAAAGGAAATAATGTATGTATCAGTGATTTTAAGCTATAAAGACGGAAACAAATGTCAGTGGTTGTTATGATCAGTGGAGCCACTGACAGCTGTGAAACATTCTGAATTATACACACTCCTCATTATAACTTTCTCATCAGCTCAAAATGGAGGCAAGTTCTTATTTTTGATGGAAAGAAAAAATATCCATGTACAGTTATATGTTTTTCTCAATAGGGATTGACCAAAACTTTTTGGAAATGTCATAGCCATACGGCCACATGTACTGGTAGGAATGAAAGCCATATAATCTAAGTCATGGAGCAAAGTCTGAACTAGCTCCTCTAGCATATTTCTTGTACTCCTGAGCTTTTAGACCTTAGACAAGCTATTTCCTCTTTCTAGAATACTCTGTTGCTTATTTTCTGATCCAAATACTACTTGTCCTTTAAGATACGGCTTAAATTGTATTTGGGGCAAAAAATATTCCCCAAGTTCCTCAACCAGAAATAATCTCTTCTTTCCCTGAACTCTTTTAACAGCCTTACTGAGAAACAATTTACATACTATAAAATTCACATATTTTAAGTGCACATTTGATAGCTTTCAATAGATTTATATGGCTGTCCAACCATCACCACAATCTAGTTTTAGGGTATACCTAAATTCTTAAAGCCTCTTAACTGAACTTCTACTTTAAGAGTTCTCATAGTTACTCACATTTCAATTATTGATGTAGGTTCCCAAATATACTGTTTATTTTTGGAGGGAGAGGACCATGACTTTAATTCTCTTTATATTTCTAACTAAGTCAAATATAGTGCTTTGTATAAACATTTGCCAAATCTCAATGTGTTTATTTTTGTAGTAATTATAGTATTTTTTTAATCTCAGCAGATTCAAATTTATTATTTATAGTATAAGTATGATCATAGCTATTCCTGTACTATCTTAAAATGTTTTTAATTTATTTGGATCAGGTAATATTGAGAGATACAATATGAAAAGTATGTGGATTATAGCAAAGAAATATCTGAATACCCTATAGAATGATTATAAGAATTTGGAAAACAAATTACTATTAATACTGCTTAAGGTTAATCAAATAGTGACATTTGGAGTCCAATAAAGGTTATTCTATACCATAGGTTTTAGGTCAGGTTAAGAAGATTTCTCTGAGAGAACAGAATGTCCTGTATCTCATAGGTCAGGGTCACTTGAATGACAGAGATATTTGATGTATCATGGCCCTTTTGACTTTAATTTCTCTACCTTATTAAACTTATTTAAGAGTAATCTGTCTCTGAAAGAACAAACTTCACTGAATACCATTAACTCATAAAAGTAAAACTTAAGAGAATAGAGAAAAATGACCTCATTGGCATTTACTCAGATTACTTGCCTCTTTAGCCTACCTTGAAAGAGAAGGAAAGAAAGGATTGATTTAAACAACATTAAGCCAACAACTCTACAATCTTAGACTCTTAAATTCTATTTCTTTCTCTTCTCACTTCTTATTGCAAAAATGGAGACTTGGTCTAGAAAAGCTCCGTTCCATAGTTCTATTCATTCATCACTTTATCTGGATAAATTAGGATATAAGTATTTGGCTCATCTGAGCCCAATGACCACTTATTTGTGTTTAATTTGTGTTTATGATATCACAATACATATGTGACTGAAATCAGAGTTTTATTTATAACGTGAAAGGCAGCATGATAAAGGAATGTTCTTTGGAGTCCAGTGGTATGGTTTCTGATACTGGTTTTTCCTTTTCTGATCTTTAGAACCTTAGACGACATTCAACATCCTGGAGTTTTAATTTCCTTATCCATAAAATGAGGAAAATTAAGCAGGATAATATATGTAAAAACTATTGTAAATGAAAAAGAGCAATACAAATCTAAGTCATTATTATTATCCTTACGTACATTTTAAGTCACCTACATTTTATATAGGTAGAATCTGAGGCACAATGAGAATAAAGAATTTGTTCCAGATCATGCCATAAATCAGGGACAAACAGAAGACTATAATTGCCAATTTCTAGACTGAATCTTCAAAAAAGGCTGAGTTAAGGTGTGAGGTTACCACTGCAAGGGTTAATCTAATTCTGTGTTGTATGATTTTAGTCAAGTTATCTCACTTCCATGGGACTTAGTTTCTTTATCTGCAAAATGAGGATGTTTTCGGGGGTTTCAACTGAGGTTGATGGACCCCTTGAGAGAACCTGTGGATAAAAATGAGGGGTCCATTTACTGTGATGGAGAAAAAAATTATCATTTTTATATTCACCAACCTAATTAAATTTTACTATTTTCTTTCATTATGAGCTTAGGTGACAAATTATAGTAATAATAGCAGAATCTATTGCTTCAAATTATTATGGATATTTAAAAATATTGTGTATGTTCACCAGGATTTCAAATTACAGTAGTCTAATGATTTGCTGCTAAATTTTGTTATTTGATGTGTTTTTAAAAAGGCAGTATTATTATATCATAATTTGTAATAGATATTTTGCTAATGATTTCAATTTAGTTATTTTGTAATCTTATGTATTTTATTTTATATATATTTAAAACATTTTTCTGAAAGAGAGTCTGTAGGCTTTGCCAGATTCCCAAATGGGTCTATGGGAGCAAAAAGGTTAAAAAAAACTCTGAACTAGATAACTTTTAAGCTTCCTTTTATCTCTAGGATTTTGTTGCTGTAAGAAATCTTTAACACCTCCGTCTGCTGCCCTTTATCAAACCACATATAAAAGAAGCCCTTCTCTTTTTGAGAAAATTATATATTGGTCACTGAATTAAGCAACTGCCCATTTAATAGACAGACCATCTCAGAAACAAAAAAGATACATGGCTTTTAAAAAGTTATAAAGACCTCAGACTTAAAAAAAAAAATTCTGCTTTACTTGTTCTTTTCCAATTGGTTTAGATAATTAATTAAATGGAATAATCATTTAACTGTCATCACATTTCAAACTCTCTAACCAAAGGTGAACTTACACACACACACACACACACACACACACACACACACACATACGTGTGTGTGGATAAATGTGTATCATTAATTAATATTCTTTGAACTCAGTCATACCTTGACCACAGGTAGAGAGCAACAATGCTATTATCTAAGTATAACATAAATCTTTGCAGGCACACAGACAATATTTATAAGCAACATAATTTTACACATCTTTTCCAGAGGACCATTCTTAAATGTTTTCCCACCACCACTTGAATTACTACTGTCTTAAATTCCACTTAGCTTTCCTAAGTCCTAGGTAAATGTGAAGAATTTCTCTTTTTTCAGTATTAACCTCTTCTAAAAGAAGCTGAACTATGGCAGGTTACACAGCTGGTGAAGTGAATAATTACCATTAAAAATGAAAAGCCTATTTATGCTGCTTTATAGGTAACATGGTGAGTTCCTTATTCTCAAAGAGAATACTATAATATGTAGAACATATCTAAGAATAGAACTGATCACACTATGACTCAAGGGAATATAATTTGAACATCAATCGTGAATATTCTTAATGTATTTCCTATTTAAAGCTTTAATTCTAAATTGAGTCACTCTCAATGACCTCCAAAAAATTTGAAAGTCCTAGGTTGGTCTTCCCTTGGTACCAACAATATTTGTGAGTTGATTTTTGTTCTGAGAATTTTAATGTTGATCATGATAAACATGAGGAAAATACAACTACCTAATTATATATATATGTATATATATAAATTATATATATATAACAAACCTAAATAAAAATTTTTGACTAGTAGGGATTTTCAATTATTGATGACACAATTTCTCAATTTTCAGATGAATAACCGATTATTTTAAAGAGAAATTTATATCCATTCTAGAGATGAGAAAGCAAGGATTGTTACTGGCTTTAGATCACACAGTAAAGTAGTAACGGAACTCAGCCCTCTTGACTTCTAAATCCATTTCTCTGTACACTAGTAGATGATCTTATCTCTCTAACCTACCAATGGCAAGCACTGCATTCCTAATTAGACCTTGAACTTTCATTGACTTTTTGCTCCTGACTATTTCTCTTAGCAATGAAAACCATTAAGAATAGGTATGTGAATGCAGGAATGAAGAAAAAATGATATAATGGCAGGCAGTTTGGGGAGTAGCACTCTGGAGCCAAACTGGATTTCAATCTTGATTCTATCATTATTAGTTGTTGAAACTGGATAAGTCATAATCTCTCTGTGTCTTCTTATGTATAAAATGAGAATAATACCAATAATTAACTTATAGGGTTGTTGTGAAGAAAATGAGATAATATACATAAAGTGTTTGCTTAGATGAATATCTGGCCCAGAGTGAACAGTGTATGAGTATTAACTAATACTGTGTTTGCTGTTGTTATCAATACTATTACCATTCTCTGTTTGGATGATACTCTAGATCTGTAATAAAGAATGTTGTCTAATTTCTTTCATGATTTTGACAGCTCTCATAAATAAGATCAAGTAAGATTAGTTTAGATAAGTATTTGAATAGAAAGTTTAAAAAAAACACAAATATATCTTATGAAATAAAGCCTAATAGATACAGTCAATAATATAAAAACCTGAATTATTGAGCACTTGTAATTATTATCATTTTCTGACATTCTTAGAAGAAAATCACCTTCGTTTTCATTAAATATGAGTTTTGAAATGCTGAGTTTTTAACTAGATTTAATATTCTCCTTGGTTTTCCTTGAGTGGTAGTAGAAATGTGCCTCTTTGGCATAAAGATTATTTTGAGAAAGAGCAGACATAAAAGAGGCTCTGAAAACAGAGTAGAAGTTACCCTTTTGTAAGGGAAATTCACACTTATGAAATAAATTTCCATTTATACTGGGGTCTCAGTCCTCTGGACTTGGAAGAAGAACGATGACTCTTAAATCACAAGATAAATCTTGTCAATGGAGAAGGCACCAATTTAATCTATATAACAAACCTTATTCTTGTTTGCTGTGCTTTTCCTGGGAACCTCTCTGTAACTGGCCTTACTGCCCCCACCTTTCATTTGTCTTTAGTTGAGGATGACATTTAAACTGGTAGTTTAGGCTATCTTAGGGAGTTACTCATCTTTTCCTGGTAGCTCCCAAGTAAACATGAGGTATACATGTTAACAAACTTTTGTTTTCCTCTCGTTAATCTTTTATCATAGGTGTCTCAGCCAAGAACTCAGAAAGGTACATGAAAAATTATTTGCTTCCTCTACACATTCTTAAATGTCATGTCATATCACTTACTCATTAAAACAAAACAAAAAACCTACTATTTCTACTGAGTGTAATATACCATGTAAGAGTATGGCTGCATTGTTCTCCTTTCTAACTCAAAGGCTGTTGTATTGCAGTTGTTAAAAAACAAAATTCAAGTGAGAAAATTTGACGATCTACTTGACTTTTTTCAACATTCCATGAATCAAGCATCATCCCACCTAGTAATTAGTTAGGAGCTCTGAGAAGCTGTACAAAATGGAAGGTTTTTGAAGGCAGAAAGGCAGTAAGACAAGGAAGTCGTAAACAAAAGAAAGAAATATTTTAGGCTAGGCTAACTTCCTTGAGGGTGGTGGAGGGGGGTGGGGGAAGGCAGGTGTCTATCAGGTGGATTGCCTCACCAGTGCTGGCCAGGAAACCCTAGATTGACTAGTTAAAGGTTACATTCCTGGGAGAGGCTGAAACTGCAATTAGGTTAAGTGTTAAGTCTTGGTTTGCTGATGTAGGGTTTAGCACAAGTGACTCCATTTTGGGCCTCTTGTTTCTTTTTAAACACAGCATTGGTTTAAAAAGTTGTGACTTTTATTTCTCTAAATGCTTAATTAGCATTCGTAAGGCACATGGAAGATGTATGAAGGCAAAGACATTTCTAAAACATATTAGTACGTAGCAATGATTTAGAAAATGTTTAGGCAGTTCCCGTGAGGCCTGGAGATATGAGCTAAGTTTTCTGAAGCCTTATATTGCAGCCATGTGTGGTGTATATTATATTGTCAATCAAGTCTCTCATGACCTAACCAAGTAAACAGTTAACAGATATAGTTTGATATTATTGTTAGACTCCTGTTTATATTATACATATCCTTTCCATTTTCTCTGAATTCTCAAGTTTTGGATGTCTAGGCTTAATCAAAGGAAAGGCAGAAAAATCCACTGTCATTAAAACAGAACTTTTGGCTTACAGAGAAGGCATAACTATTAAAAGTTATTATTTTTTTTAAAAGATAAACTCATGACTCTCATACAAATATAAAATGAACATGTGTTAAAGATTTTGTCTAAAGTGTTAATTAATGAGAGAACCATGAAGATGTTTTAATTGGTTCAAAAGAGAATCAAAAAAACACACATATATGGGCCATCAGGAATGTTGAAATGAATTTTCAGATTAACTGAGCAAAAATCAATTGTATTTCCAACTGGACACAATGTGCATTTCTATGGATTAGGATCATTTACATTACTATTCATATACTACAATTTAATCTTGTACAATAGCTCAGATGGTAAAAGAAGGAGATGACTCAGAAGGATGCCCTAGATAAGACAGCCAATAATCATTTTCATTTATTTCAAAGTCTTTCACAATTTTACCTGATAACTTTTTGACCTGGGAGTACCTATTAATAGAATTTATGTCTATTAATTGAGTTCTAGTTTTGTTTAGTTTAGTTTTAGATACTTCTTCCCCTAGTGTATAACTTTGCCTTATAAGATTATATGAAATACCTACTGTAGTCCCTTTTAAATGGACTTCAGTTTTTGTGTTGACTGTAATATTAAAATAAATTTACTACATTGAAAAAATGGAATTTATATGAAATTTGCATTCTTTTTTTTTGTTTTTGTTTTTTTGCATTCTTTTTAAAATCTGACTTGAAAAATATAACTTCCAAGTCTTAATACACACACATTTTTGTAGTTTTCTTTTTCATCCAAGTTCAGTGAAAACTCAGTTTGAATATAAACCTTATCTTGTCAAGATTCAGTCATGAAAAATTCCTAAGGGAAAGAGAACCTTAATATTTATTAAATCAAGGTAGTCAGTGTATGGGTGTTTGTCAGCTATATTCTTTACTATATATTTGAAATATTTCATTAAAAAAAAAAATGAGAACTGTAAAAAAAAAAAAAAAAAAAAAGAAAAAAAAGGGGACTGATTTACCAAAGGACATTGACATGATGCTGTCCATACTCAAATCCTTTGGCTTAGGTTTCTTACATTTAGAATTTGGGATCATCTGGATACCCTCTTGCCCTCTTTATTCTAAAAATATCCAATGCCAATGATTTCAACCCAAATATTTTTCATCATTTTTTTTCTCTTTACTAAGTATACACTGTACTGAGAATGCTGTTAAATTGCAACCACTGTCCTTGATAGTTACACCATTAGCCAGTTTACTCCCTCAACCCTTCTCAGGATTGCTTCAGGTAGCTTTGCTGTGCCTTGCATTGCTCAGTTGTTACATGAGGAATACAATCACAATCAACTCAAAACTCCACAGAAATGCATCCATCAGAGCTTTCCAACTCTTAAATCTCTTATTTACTAGCTGTTCTTAAAATTTTTCCACATAGGGAATTCTTAAATAATAATTCTTCCTTGTATACATGCTCCTTTATTGCTTATTTACTCTACTGTCTCTGTAGAACTCCCTACTTTCTCCTCTCTTTTCTTCAGCTCACCATCCATGTTATTTCTTTCTGTTAAATGTTAATAGCAATTAACATGGGAGAGTTCATGGGTGATTTTTCCTCCCTCTTTGCTTATCTATATTCTTTACTGAAAATGTGAAAAACAAGACAAAAGTCATTGAAAATGAAAAGAAAATAGAAACTGTCATAGAAAATGATAGACATTTGATTTTTTAAAAAATTCTAAAATTCAAACCTTTTAGTATAATATAGATTGACCATTATAATATTTGTTCAAGTCAGTCTCAGTCAATTGCTGATAGGTTTATTTTGAGCCATCAACACATACTTCCTCAGTCCTTCCTCTGCATACATATCTGCAATAAGATACTTAGGATTAGTTTAGAGTCTATAATCATAGAACAGCTGTGAAGCTAACTGGTTTTATAAATTGTAAACCTAGACTCATTAGCATTATGTTTTCACTCATCTAAGCTGAAAAAGGCACATAAATACTTTATAGTCTTTTCACAGGATCACTGTGTTTTAGACTTAGAAATTTTACCTGTAGAGATGTTATATCTAATTCATTTATGCTAGTTTCATCCAGATTACCTCTCCTAGATTGCTGTGAACTAGTTGGCCTAGAATTGAGGCACAGTATATGGTTGGGTCACCATATTTAAACACTAGAGCAGGTATGTTCATCTCATTTTGTCCCTTTATAGCAAAATGAGATACACATATTCATTTTAACAACAATCATTAAGGTTCATACTCTAATTCTCAGTGGCTGAGATGGGTTTTCACTGAAAATGGAAAGGAAAACAAGAAACAGCTAGACAAAGGCAGGTAATTTCTATTATAAAACACACACAAAGAAAGGGGAAAGCAGCACAGAAAAGAGTGAAGTGTAGGGAACTGCGTTAGGAAGGTGGATGAATGTAAATGAGGTAATAAATAAGGGAACGAGGATTTGTATAGATTATTCTCCTCTTCACACTTCTTACGTCAACCTTCAAAACACACGGCAGACCTTAACAACACCAATATCATCCCTGCTCTGAAACTGTCTTTTAAAATCAAAAGTCATAGCTTATAAAATTTAAAAAAGTGTGTGTGTAAGAAAAAAAATAGGTATTTTGAAACACATCATGACTAACCTTTTTTTTTTTTTTTTTTGCTGCATGTGGGCCTCTCACTGTTGTGGCCTCTACCGTTAAGGAGCACAGGCTCCAAACGCGCAGGATCAGAGGCCGTGGCTCACGGGCCTAGCCGCTCCGCGGCATGTGGGATCTTCCTGGACCGGGGCACGAACCCGTGTCCCCTGCATCGGCAGGCGGACTCTCAACCACTGCGCCACCAGGGAAGCCCCATCATGACTAATCTTAAGAGCAGTAGCAAAATTTCTCTTCGTGGATGGGATATTTAAAAGGAAACCAAAGTGATTTCAAACACAACTTAAAACAATGACACAGTATGACTACATCCACCAGGATAAATGACTCAGTAAAGCAAAGCCCAAGTAGGTAACTCTAGCTGGAGAATATTTCAGACCAAAGCCTTGAAACAGAGGTCAGTTATGCTGAAAGACAGATAATTGCAAGTGAAAGGATAGTGATATAGGTGGACTGAAAGAGTGGTACCTAAATGAACGCTTCAGAAATGCTACTATCACTGACCTGTAATAGTGAGAATGGCTACAGAGATCCTTGCTATATGGTGGCAGTTAAGGTTGAACAAATAACCCAATATTATTTTGACTTGTCCTTTGAACTCCTGAACTGTGCTACATGGCTCTAAAACAGATGAACTGGGGAGATTACAGATAAACTTGTTATGTATAAAGGGAAATGAGCTAAAGGAGGCGATTTAGATGATTCTGAACTTCTGGTCATACAACATTTTTTGTTTGTTCAAACTTCATTAACCTACATATCAAGGTTGGAGTAATTGACTGTTGCATGGTTCAATTTCTGTACTTACATTTATTTGAGAACATCCTGATATAAATTAGGTAAAACTTAATAATTCATGCCCAGAAAAATTGTTTAGGAATATAAAGATTAAATGCCCAATTTCAGGACCATTCACTTGCTTCCCATCTTTTCAAGATCAAATTGTAATATGAAAGGAAAAAAGGAAGGTTTATTTCACTTGGAAAAATAGTGTCTAGTTTATTTTCTAGTAAAGAAAAAATGTATACATGAAACAAGACAAATGCTTAACGGAACTAATAAAGGGTGCTGATCACTTGATCATTAAACCAATGCTCCTAATTAAAAGACTGAAGGCAATTATAAGGTTGTTTACAAAAACAGCTTGAAACTGTCATGGTATGAAGGAGTTAAGTCATGTTCAGTATATTTAATGCTGGATGATTAGGCTGTGAAATCTCGTGGCAAGATAATTAAAACCAGTCTCGTTTTCACCCAAACTACTTCAGACTCTTGAGCCAAATACTTGAGATTAAGAATAGACCCAACATTCCCTTATACAACCTCTTTCAGGTCTCAATGGCATCCTTTTATCTCTTTCCTACTCTCTCACTCATGTGCATGCTCTGAAAGGATGCCTACCTCCTCAGATGAGAAGTACCAACGACTAATTTAGCAGCATCTGACTGCAAAAGATCATTTTTTCCTTCAGTTTCCACTTTTATTCCTGGGGAATTCCCTTCTCTGTCAAGCACTGTACAGGAGCTCATCGTTAATTACTGCAGCTTTAATACTAAATTCAAAGGGCTAGATTGCTACAGAAGTTTTCTTTCAGTGCAGATATACACAGCAGCATTCTCAAAGAGCCATGCATTAGTTCATGCCATGCTTCTCAACAAGAACAGTCAGGCATGGCAGCCCAAACAGAATTGGATTTAATTGCTGTGTGCTGGGATAGCAGCAAGTTGCCAGAGAGGGGAAAAAAAAAAACAGCAAGCCTGATTTTTATGACTGTAGGCAATACTGACTGCAGAATGGCAAGGACAAAATTTCAAAAATAGACCCTTCTTTTCTTATCCTAAGGCAGACTCAGAAATAGAACAAGGAAAATTGCTAATATAATTGAAAACTATGGCTATAAAAGTCCATATGAATCTGAATTCCATTCAGGGTTTCATAGAACATGAATCTAAAAATATCTTTAAGGTCTTTCTGAAATCACCTTGCTCTATAAGTTGTTCCTTATGCTCTGCAACTATTTAATATGGGAAAGTTAGAATAAGTGACCAATTTTTAAAATACCGAGGCAGAAAAGGGAATGAAAAACTAGGGCTTGTTTCCTTTTTCCATCTCTCCCTTTCTTCCCTTCCCCTTGCCCCCCACTTCTCTGTTTCTTTTTTTTTTTTTAATTTCTTATAACGTAAAACATTTGAGTACCAACATACCTACTTTTTCTCCCCACTCAATTCCAAGGGATATATGCCATTCTAGTTTTCCTATTCATAATACACATCGAGATGTGTTATATTAAAAATAATGTTATTTTATATAATAACATTACTATGTTTCATAACATAAGTCACATGGAAACTAAGTCAAAAGCACTTTAAAAGGTAGATTCATAAATGTTAATAAGCACATATATTTAAAAAGCTGTATGTGATTACAATTTATCATCCAATGCATTGATACTTATTCATGGATAAAAAAATATACCTCACTGAAAAACCAAACATGAATCTGGGTTCCTGAAATACTTAAGCTGAAGAAAAGTAAGTGAATATGATAAATGTGCATACCTATGAAATACTCTGACATTATATACATTTAATTACACAAGCTGAACTTTTAAAAGCTAATGGAAAGAGTATTACCATACATTATCCATTTTTATTTCTAGCTAAGCCTACTGATGATGATAGGGTGCCTTGTGGAAAAACCCTCAACAGTTCTTTGTAATTCCAAATTATGTAATTCTTGTTAAAAATGAGAATAAAATGAAACTCTATCTTAATGAGAGATGCTGTGAAAAGACAAAAGAATACCACTAAAAAACTCTTGAATAATAGACATAGTACACATAGGATTAACAAGACTGTGAATATTATAGATTAATCTACTTTGGAGAATGATAGCTGCAATTGTAAAATAGGGTGTTACTAGATAACACAGGTAAGTGCCTAAAATACACGCGAAAGACTATCAGTATGATCACAACGGATTCCACAGGATTCAAAACATGCCCTTAAATTCAATTGAGTAGACTTAAAAAAACATATCAAATTCCTTTTCATAAACGACATCTCCTTTGCATATGCTATTCATCCTGACTTATAATGTTTACTGGAGTCCTCTGTCTTCCTATACCACTCCAATGTGTCAGATAGCTTAGCAGAGCACAGGAGAGCATTTAAGGGGTGAAAATTTGCCATAAGCAATGGAAATAAAATGTAATATCATGCTTTGCTTTTATTTCTCTTTTCCAAAGAGGTGCATACTTGGCAAATGAATTAAATAAGACCTACCACCAATTTAGAATAACTGACACCATCTCTGTGTGGCCTAAAGAAATATGGCATTTTTAAAGTTATAAAATAAGATCCCAAGAACTCAAAACTATTCTAGGAAAATCTACCCTATGCAAGTTCCTTTTTGGGACTTACTGATAACTTCGTAAATTTTTGAGTAATTCCCCCATGACTATTTTGTAAACACAGGACCTCAAAATGATAATTTCCCTATGGATTTTTTTTGATGCTAACACTGAAGAGCTTTAATTTTCAAGCCAAAGGCATTTTTTTCTAGTAATATTTTCAAACACCACAGCCTGAATACATAGAATACGATTTAAAAAAAGACAATATTCCAATTTGTAAAATCCTTAAGTGAGGCCCCATATTTAATTTTTGCTATGTTCTCTATATACTTAATATGGTAATATCTACTCTGCAGTGTAGATGTTCAACAGACACTAGATGACTAATTGTGACCTACTGGTAGGGTCTGCAATAATCCTGGAAGCATAAACAATCAAGTAAAAATAACTATCATATCAAATCCAATTTTTACATTAATTCAGGGCATCAAGATGCATTATAGACTTTCAAGCTCTAAGTATGTTTTTTATCTGCATTTGGCACTCTGACTGAACTTTCATGTAGAAAGCAAAATGGATACAGGATACTCAAACTCCAGTTCCTTTAAAATTATACCATTAATATTTTAACAGGATTAAAAATCCTGTTTGCTACATTCATGATATATTAGTTTTCTCATGAACAGACCACGCAGTAGAAATCACCTCTTTTAATTCACAGTTGTATGTTTGTTTTACTTTGCTCAGCTGGCTCAAAGACCTATATCTTGTTTACAAGATACTAAGGACACAGAAGGCATTTAATAAGTCAGAAAAATCAGCATTCACTAGAAAGAGGAATTAGAAAATAATAATACCATACTATAGAAAGCTTATTGAAACTTAACTATATAGGCATAACCCCTTCATATAAACATTCCATTTATAAATTCATTCAACAAACACCGACTGATGGTGCTGTGGAGAAGTCCTTGCCCCAAACTGCCAGTTTCCCTCCCGCTTTACCTTCCACTACAATCAGTATTTTAAAGAAGATGTTCTATCTGAGCTGTTGGAAGAAGAAAACAGAATGTAAGATCCTGTTGCCATTCAGAATTTGCCAGGGTAAAAATACTTTGGAGTAAGTTGGATTCTGTTAGAGGTTAAAAAGCATTTTCCCAAGAAATAATGTTACATATAGTACATAGATTCCTACATTAATCCATATATGTCTATTTGACCCTCAATTCAGTTAAACCGTAGCACCATTTCAGCTTATTAAGGGTTATATAAACTTTTGAGAACTAGCCTAGGAATCTGGTAACCAGTTATAAAGTTGTTTTCTTTGGAAACTGCTTTGCCCCACTTATAAGTTGGTGACTGTCTGTAGAGTATGGCATATAATGGAATTTAAGGATAATATAATGATGGGGTTCAGGATGTGCTACCCAAAAACATGGCATCTTGCATACTGAATAAAACTGAAGAAGTATGAGAAGATGGCGAAAGCAAGAAGGTCTCTTGTCCTTCCTCTGCCCTTCTCCCCTGAAAAAGGTCAAAACACCCTCAAACAAGAGGTGTCCTCCTTATACCCTGAGGAAAGGAGCATCGTTTTCTCCAAGACAAAAGGGCACCAAGAAGAATAAGAATGAACAGGCCTTACTAAGTTTCTTCTAGTTTACTACCCTAAGCTCATACTTTATGCCCCATCATATTTCTCTGTGACTGTCCCCTTTTCATCAAACCTAGCATAACAACACTCAGATTTAACTATTTCTTTGGGTCTTCATTTCCTTATGAAGACTCCCGTGTCATGTAAAACTTATATTAAATAAATTTGTATGCTTCCTCCTGTTAATCTTTGTCAGTTTAATTTTCAGACCCAACCAGGGACCCTAAGGGGGTCAAGAAAAACTTTTTCCTACCCTAAAATAATAATTATAATAAAAAGTGCTATTCTTTTTAGCCATAATCTTCAGTGAGGTGGGGTGTGTGCACATAAATAATCCAGCCACTAAATAGGAAAGTGATTTTGAAGAAATAGATAAGAGAAAAACTGGAGAAGACAGTCAACTCATTGAATGAAAAAAGATATATCTCGTAGATATATGTTCATATATATCATCTTCAATACACTTGACAATGATTAGGAAAAAGAAGCAAGGCAGGAATGGCACAAGTGCTGACATTAACTTGTGTCAAGTTGACAGTGAAGCTAATAATATTTGATATTTTAGTCAGATTGTGGCTAACAACCATATGCAAAACACATTCTACTGTGTGACAAATGTAGCATATAATATGTCTGACAGAGTTAGTTCAAACTAAAAATAACTTTACCTTTAGGCCTTTAATATAACAACCAGTATTGATAATAATAATAATTATTATTTATTGAGTACTTATTCATATCAGGCACTGCACCAAGCAGTCTTTAGCAATTCAGTACTTAAAGTGGTATCATTTCCATTTTATAGAAATATGAAGTGCAGACAAGTTAACTTAATCAAGTTTACAATCAAGTGCTTAATATTACAAAGCTAGTAAGAGGCAGGGCTGGGTTTCAAATCTAGGGCTGGGATTGAAATCTAGCCCAATCTCAGATTTTTAAGCACTGTGAGACAACCAATAAAACATTCATTACCGCCAAAGCATGAACATCTTTGGAATATGTTAAGAGGCTGGTTAAAGTTCTTGATTCTTTCAGAAAATTAAAAAGCTTATTTAAAAAAACTCTCAAATAAAAACACGGCCTTATACTCTCAACTCTTAAATTCACACACTAAGCATGAAGCTATTTAGAGATTTTAGTATCCAAAGAATAAGGCAACAGGGAGAATTCCCAAAGAAGAAATATTAAGTACGGTTTTAAATAACAAATGGCTTCAGGAAGCACTGAACTACTTAAAAAGCAAAGAAAGAATTACTATATCTTTTTCAATTCTGGGAGAGAATTAAGCCCTGATGCATTATACATCCATTGTATATAATGAATTAACTTCTCTTTTATGAATCTAGAATGGCACCATCTTCACAGGAGCTTTAGAAAATAGCCACACAAGTCACTTCTTGTACTGTGGTTTAGATGAGGAACTCTGGCTAAGAGAGGAAGTGCTTTTCAAAGGGGAAAAATAAGGTGACTAGAGAAAACTGATAATTCTATTTGCTGAAGTCCAAGCTATATATTCCATTGTATCCAAATGCATATTTCTGTAAACAAGTAAAAGAAAATTTACATTGCTAGTAGTCAAGAAGATATTTATCAAAATCTTTAAGAATTAGAACAGGATTGGTGGTAAACCAAACCTGTCTGTAAATCTATGGGTATGAACCACATCAGGGTATGGTCATGAACTGCTCAGAATTCATTAAACCTCTGTAATTTACAGGAAGCTGTGCAAGCATGCATTGGTATTACCTCCTATACAGAAGTGACAATTGGGTTAAGAAAGAAAAAGAAAAATGGAGACACAATGCTGGCCTGTGGTGCATAAGGGCACATGAAGGAAAAGAATGATGGGCATGAGCCCAATGGGGAGTAAAAATCACTTTGGTGTCAATTTCCCTCACTATTGGTTACAGAGTACAAAAGCCACTGGAAATTTATATTTTGAGCCTTCTTTTGACTTAAATTGCCTGTCAGTACTCCCTTTGTGTCTTGGTAATAGATGAAGAAGCTTTAATCAGAGGCCTATATACAACTTACTTATCAATCAATAACATTAGATTCTGACTACAATTTTGTTGAAAGCTAACTAAGAAATACTTACTGACTTAACAATAAACCTCAGCTTTCTATTATTATTTTTTTGCTTGTGTACCAATTCTGATTCCCATATGAATTCCCATCTGAATTTGCGAGAGTGTGATTTTTCATAGACTTTTAGTTCCCAGTGTTTTTCAAACAGGATGTCAAGGAGACTGACTGCGCTCACAGAGAACAAAGCTGCATTGCTCTATGTAAACTTCAAGTTTCAATAATAGGGCAAGAAAGTCAATTCTACTGTTTGAGACTCTTCCCTCCTGTTACATCCAAGGTCAACAAGGAATTAAAGTTGTAGAGACTGGGATGACTGTTTGATACTGTTTGAGCCACAATGAAGAAAGACTGGGCCAGCTACCCCTGTTATTTATTTAAAAGTGGAATATTAGAGTAGACTGTAGGAACAGTCAGGCAGTGTAGAATTAAAATGTTTTAGAAGCATTGACCTAGATTAATATATGCTTCAGGGAATTAGAAAAATGCATACAAATCTTAGGGACATTTGATACATATATAATGGGATATTTGAGACTGGGTTGTAACTCATGATTTGGGTAATGTGTGTTTATTAAATGGTTACTGTGTGCTAGATGGGGTAAAGAAGCTAAATCAATGCCTTTACCCAACCAAGTTTCATAGTCTAATAACAAAGTGAATATTATTATAGATATAGCAATTAAGGCATAATTAATGTCATTCATTCAACTTACACTTGCTATCTGCTGTCTGCCCCACACTAATCTGGCCTGTGAATTACAGGTTAAAAAGAAAGCAGCCTCTGGTCTCCAGAAGTTCACAATTCATTACAGAAAGACAAGTAAAACATACAATTACAATACACCATGATAAGTAGTATAATAGAATTTAGTACAAACTGCTATGGGGATATGTAAGAGATGCTCCTAACTCAGATGGTGGGGGGAGGGATGGGGAAAGGTTATCAGGAAAGGTTTCCTGGAGCTGGGATATATGAGCACAGTTTTAAGGGACAATTATAATTTGGGTGAAGAAAAGATGGGAAAGTCAGAGAAAAAGGCTAGCGCAATTCACAGATTTGAGAGATCCTGGCAACTGGGAAATAGCAAAAAGCATGGCTGAAGCTAGTTTTAACCATGATAGGGAGTGGTAAGAGGAGTAGCTGATGATGTAGGTAGGGACCAATTCCTAAGGGTTGTGGAGAGCCACTGAAAATATTTTAAATAGTGGAATGACAATGATTACATTAACATTTTAAAAAGTTCATTCTGGTAAGCATGTGAAGATGGATTAGAGATATTTATGGAATAAATTATGAGGGTAGAGGAACTAGTCTGGATATTAATCTAGTAATCCAGATGAAAAATCCAACTAAATAATTGAACGAGGTTCTGGAGAGAAGGGCATAGATTCTAGAGATATAAAAGAGGCAGAATCTTTAAGACTCAGCTCTGATTGGTTAGAAGGGATATAACTCCCAGGTTTCTAGTCTGCGTGATTGGGTAGTGTCATATACTGAAATAGTGGATGAAGGTACAAATTTGGGCGTTGAGTTATGTACAAGGTGCTTATAACTCTGGAGAGAGATCTGGGCTGTAAATAGGAGTTGATGCCAAGGTAGTTACTATATAGTGATGTAATATTAATATATGTGAAGCTCCTAGAATGATCCCTGACCAAAGTAAGCGCTATACCGTAAGTAGAATAATAATGATGATGGATGGTGATGATTATAATAATAAAAATGGTTGATTATGAGATAACTCAGAAGTATACAGAGCATCATAGAACTTTTTGTGATAATGAAAATGTTTTATGTCTCTACTTTAAAATATGGTAGCCAATAGCCACATGTGCCTACTGAGCACTTCAAATGTGGCTGTTGCAATTGAGAAAATTTTAAATTTTATTTAATTTTAATGAATTTAAATTTAAAAGTCATATGGAGCTGCTGGTTATTGTTTTGGACAGTGTAGTTATATAGTGAGAAATGAAATCAAGAGAATCTGGGAATTAATCAAGTTGATCATCAACATGTAAGGAATAGCAGAAAAACAGTCAAATAGGCAAAAGGAAAAACAATATAGGGTAATACGGTTTAGAAGCACAATTGAAATTCCCTTGATAGGATTATTAGGATGAATGGGAGTTGGTAGAGGAAGCTTTCTGGAGGAGTATGGACTGGAGCTATGAAGTGGAGGAGGGCATTTCAGGGAGACAGGCTAGCACACATAACGGCCAACAAGAAAGAAGGAACATGATATGACAAGAAGGTTCACCCTGACTGGAGTGGTAGGCATATGATAGGGAGTAAGTGGTCAACGGTCCTTGTTTGCCAGGGACTAAGGGGGTTCCTGGGATGCAGAACTTTCAGTTTTAAAACTGGGACAGTCCCAGGACATGGTACTTCAGTGCTAAAGTGAGGGAAGTCCTAGGCAAACTGGGAGGAGTTGGTCACTAGAGAATACTACTAGATAAACAGTGGCTGGCCAAAGTATGAAGGACTTTGAAAGAGAGGCAGAGAGGCATCTACTCTTGATACAACAACTCAGAGGTAGGCTATTACAGCTTTTTCAATCAGGGAACTAAAAGGAATTAAAGTAGTGCTTAGGAAGATTAGTCTGCCATTAGAGGGAAGGACTATACAAAGGGAATCCAATTATTTAGCTACTATTGTAATCTAAGTCTGAGGTGATTAGGGCTTAAAATAGAAACTTATGTTTATTTAATCCTTACTATATCCCAGGTACTCTACTAGATTTTACATAAATTATCAATTCTTCCTGACACTCAGATGCTGAAACTTTTATAAACCTTTGAAAAGTTGATTGATTTATTTGTTTAAACAGTTACTCATCGTTCCCAAATATTTTTTGAGTGACTTCTATATGACACACCAAGTTCATTACTTGTCTTACTAAAGCCAGAATTTGAAAGTAGATCTGGCTACAAAGTTCATTGTATGTATTAGAAGTAAGAATAATTCAAAGGAAGAAATAACAAAAATGACAAAATTTAATGGCACACTGTCAAAGATGAAAAATAAGGAAGGGTAAAAAATAACTAGAAGATTTCTATGATGGGAAACTTTAAGAACATGATCTCAGAAACTTTAAGAACATGATAGAAGGGATTTAGATAGAAGTTGGATATACTAAGCTTGAAATCATAAAAAAAACATTCAAACAACAGCTGGAAATATAAGTATGAATGCAAGTGAGCTATGTCACTTTAGTGTATATTCTAACAAGCTAACATTTATTTGGGCTTTAACTATCGATAACTCTAATTAATCTATTGTATTTGTAAATTCTCTATGGCATAGGAAAAATGATAACATCATGACAATAAGCTAATCTATTTGTATAAAGCTAGATTTCCACATAAGGAGATTTTTACCAATCTACCTACCTACCTTCCTATCTATCTATCTATGTATGTATCTATCTAGATATATGTGTTGCTCCAAGAACAATGATGCTTCAAGGACAAAGGATGACCCTGCCTGAAAACGTTTAAGCGTTACACCCCTTACTGGACTCTTAATCACCCTCCCCACCATGTTGTGATGGTTACGAAATTCCTGAGCCCACCTGGGCAATGGGACCTGTCCCAAATAAGGAAAGGAGTCTGGCCTGTCCCACTCCCACCCTATAGAAGGAAAGTATATGTGCCTCGAACAATCAGTAAATGAAATTTTCACCTCGGACCATTCTTTTGTTTTCTGGCTATAAAACCTGATCAATAGTGCATGTTCGGGCTTGACTCTCCCAAACTACTAGGAAGTCGGCCCCACTGTTCTGGCAGCAACCCTGCCCTCTAATGAATTCTACCTTCTTTACATTCTGCTTTGTGTCTGGAAATTCTTTTCCAACCTGTGTTTGGACCAAGACAATATATCTCTATCTCCTCTCTCTCTCAAAGAGAGATATATATAGTTTATATTTTAGTTTTAAGACACTTACCTCAAAAACTTCCTAAACTTGTTATCTACGCATTAATATTTCTTGATCTTTGGAATTGGCTTCACGTTTAGAATGTGTAAAATATTATGAATGTAATGAGATCAACGGCTCATGTTGTACACTATTGTTCATTCCTTCAAGCCAAGTTAAGAAAAGCTGGGGGGGGATGGTGAGCAGGGGAACTCACCTGCTCATATTAACAGCATTCATATTTCCTCATCTTAAACTTTAGAATTCTCATTTCTTATTTCCATTGATGACCCTCTTTTGTATTTCAAACGACCTGAGTATATGAGGCAATATATGAGGATAAGCAGAAATTCATTAGTGTCAACTACAATAATGTGTTTCAAAAATCTTTTTTATAATGGAAATTTAAGAATGTATGGCCAAGTAGAAAGAAGTACCCATTGTCTTTCGTCAAAAATTATCAACCAATTCGTTTCAATTCTTTTCCAAGAATGTTTTGATTATATGTATCAAATATCCCTGTCAAAGAGAAAGTCATGTGCTTTCCCACTATCTTTATGGCTGGTCACTTATTTGGATGTCAGAGAGAAATATGTACTGAATTTTCTTATTTTGACCCAAACAATTTATATATTCCAATTCTGTTTTTTTCATTTCAAATTTCCTTTTTAATTTTAAGTCATAGCTTTGTGTTGTAACACTACTTGTTCCAAAATTAGATCATGAAGGTACCTTCCTATGACTTCCAAATAATTAATCAAAATGTTCTTCAATGGGCTATATAAAAAGCAAGTAGAATATTCCTAATTATCAATCTTTATCTTGAGTCATATAGTTCTTGTAATGTCAAGGAAGAGAAACTCAAATGTAAAGTGTTACAATAGCCAAGCATACCAGCACTGTTATCTAACCATTCAGCAATTTTCTCTGCCAAGTCGCTCTGAACCTTAGACTACTGAGAATGTGTTTTTAATTAATTTTTAAGGTTCTCCTCTTTTGAGTTAAAAAATGGTTACAATTTTATAAGTAAAATTAAAGAAAAAACACAAAATAGACCATCTGAGATATTTCCATTAGGCATTATATATATATATATATATATATATAATTTTAATATATATACACATATAAATGCACTGGGATAAATCTCCATCTTCTGTGTCAGTCGGACATAGGTCCATTTTCTTAGGAACAGGGAACTCCCTTCACAATGGTAGTGAGGAAATTGGCTGGACCATCCTTCTTGAATATAATTCCATGAAGATGCTATTTAAGGTCGTCTGGATCTTGGTTCCTTCTAGCAATCTACTACTCCAACAGTGTGTAGTTCATCAAATTCAGGTCTTTCTGAAGCCAGGCTAGAAATACAAAGTGAGGTGGACGACTAAGGTAACTGACCAAAAAGGAGGAAAGGACGAGGAGCAAAACAATTTCCCAATTTCATTTTTTCCCATATTCTCTGTGCTTGACAAGGGAAAAAATATTCAGGTCTGAGTTCCTTTCATTCTTAGCCATTGTTGGTGCAAAGTTTTTTCTTTTTTTTTTGCGGTACGCGGGCCTCTCACTGTTGTGGCCTCTCCCGTTGCAGAGCGCAGGCTCCGGACGCGCAGGCTCAGCGGCCATGGCTCACGGGCCCAGCCACTCCGCGGCATGTGGGATCTTCCTGGACCGGGGCACGAACCTGTGTCCCCTGCATCGGCAGGCGGACTCTCAACCACTGCGCCACCAGGGAAGCTCGTCACTCACTTTTTAACTTGAGTTTTAATTTCTAAAAGTCAAATTTCAGGCATCCTTCTTCAGTATGTTTTATAGGCATGTTCAGGAAACAGAGCAGTGATTAACACAGATGAATATAGCCTCTCTCGAGCTATGCCGTTTCAGGGAGATCATACTGAGTTCAAGAGCTTTGTCGAGAAATCTTTCTTCTAAAGCATCATCTCCTTTGGTGTTGCCAATGTGGAATGGAATATTCATCTTGCTTCTATTCTGGGGCTCCACAATTCTAATAGTAGCTTTTCCTTTTTGACCACTTCCCAAAATTATAGTTCTCTTTTTCTGTCTAGCAGCTTTGGATGGTTCCTTCACCGATGGAGAAGTTACCCACTGGTACTCCAAGCCACAAATCCTAAGAGATTCTGCAAAAGCACTTGCACCCAGGTCACCAATGAGCAAATTGCAGTTCAGAGTGATGCGCCTCAAACCAGCCATACAGTCAAGATCAGGTCTCCTGGAACGAAGACTCTCAGCCCAGGTTTCTTCATGCCTTCTGGTAGTCTGATACTTTAAGATCTTGGCCATGTGATCTGCTCCCTGCCATGTCAGATTACACCCCGTGAAGTTTACTGTCTGAAGAGTGATAGAGTTCTTTACACCTTGACAAATAACTGTCTTGCCCAGCCATGGCTGGAAGAAGCTCTGGATACAGATCAAGGGCAGAGGGTGCTCAGGAGCGGCGCCCAGTCCACCCCGCGGAGGCGGTCGGTGTTAAGTCCAGCAGGGCCTCCCGCAGGGAAGCGTGCAAGGTGGGCAGAGGCACCGAGCCCTGCAGCGCGCAGTTCCTCACAGCGCGGGAAGAAGTCGGCCGCGGTGTCGCAGCGCAGCTTCACCGAGTGATCATGGCCCGAGCGTGGCTTCGGGGATGCTGGCTGTGGACACGATGCCCATACCCGCCTGGGGTCCCCGGCTCGCTTCCCAGCCCCTCGGGCCCTCACCGCCCGGTGGCTGCGGCCCCACAGCGTGCGCAGGACCCACATCGCAACCAGACGACGCAGGGCCACGAGCCCCAGCTAGGCCAGCCCCTCCAGGCCGCGCTCCCGCTGCGAATCGCCGGCCATTGGCGCCAGCCTCATCGCCCTCTGCGCTCGGGGCTGCGGTTCCCCAATTCATTTTTAAAGATTCCAAAAAGAGGTATGAGTTAAGAAACTTGGTAGAGTAGTTGCAGTGTTTTCAAAAGATACATTTCTAACAGATCTCTTTACACTATCTCCAAATTTCCAACTATTATATAGAAACAGCATGAAAATAATTCAGATAAGAGTGAAAGGAACGTGGAACATCCCAGACAACTATATTGAAATAAATAAGAAATAAAGATTTTCTAAGTGAGATTTTGTAAAGTAGAAAATCTTATGTGATTATCTCGCAGTATATTCATTTTATGAATATTTTATTACAGTTTCCTCCAGCTTAAACATTTTGTGGCCCTGTTGGTTCTAAAAATTGGTCCCATTTTTCCTTTTGAAACAGGAAATGCTACAGTGCTTAAAGTCAAGTTTTATTCCTTTCCTTCCTTTCTTGAATCTCCTATCTGCAATTCAACTAAAACTTCCATTTGTATAAGCTCAAAATTGTCAGTCAATCAAGGTTTGTTTAGACTAGAATTGGTGTGCTAATAGTGGGTTAAGAGTTCAAATGGCAACTGTTTTGCATGTTACAATTTAAAAATGCCTCCTTTTCTTTAAAAGTTAAAGGTAAAAAGTTCTTTTTTTTTTGGCCACACTGTGTTTGGGATCTTAGTTCCCCAACCAGGGATCGAACTGGTGCCCCCTGCAGTGGAAGTACAGACCTCCAGGGAAGTCCCCTAAACGTCCTTAAGCATTAAGTAAAAATATAATTAAGTTTCAGTCTCTGTCCACTGAACAGGAAAAATGAATTTAGCTTCAAAATCTCAAATTATCTAAATCAATCTTGCTACTGGGAAATCTAAGACATTAAAAACAAGATTTCAAAAGGTTCAATGTTTATTAATTTTGTTGTTGTTGTTTAGATACTGTTACAAATCATAAAAGACATATCTAGTATACACTCCAGCTTTTCAAATAAGTCAGAAAGAACACTATTTCTACCAAGAGATAGTACTATTTCTGGCTTTGGTTTAAGCTAAGGGAATTCTGAAGCAATTTTTTCAAAGGATTTTAAAAAATGAACACTGTTGGAACAAAGTTGAAGATTAGTTAGAGATATGGAAGGTGAGTTCCCCTGTTCCCCCAACCCCCAGCTTTTTTTTAACTTGGCTTGAAGGGATGATTAGTGTACAACCTGAGCCATTGATCTCATTACATTCATAATATTTTATACACTCTAAATGTGAAGCCAATTCCAAAGATCAAGAAATAGCTAGAAGATTATATTTAAGAAAGGCATAGTAGGTGATCAATAAATATTTATTAAATGACTAAATATGAGAATAATAAATTACACAAAGGAATGTCTTTCTAATATTTCCTTGAACTAAAGTTTCATATCTTATAGAAACACCTGTATCCTTTCATAAGATAAAATCCAAAACTATATAATCAACCTGAACCAGGTACTGTGAAAACACAAGACTACCACATGCCATTCAGAGAGCTGACGACTTTTAATAACTCCTGAAAAGTGAAAAGCATGGTTTTTAAGACAAAACAATTTTATGCTACTCACTTGGCAGATTTTACGACTTTGGGCAAGGTATCTAACCTCTTTTTTTTTTTTTTTTTTTTTTTTTTGGCGGTAGGCGGGCCTCTCACTGTTGTGGCCTCTCCCGCTGCGGAGCACAGTCTCCGGACGCGCAGGCTCAGCGGCCATGGCTCACGGGCCCAGCCGCTCCACGGCATGTGCGATCTTCCTGGACCGGGGCACAAACCCGTGTCCCCTGCATCGGCAGGCAGACTCTTAACCACTGCGCCACCAGGGAAGCCCTCTAACCTCTTTGAGCTCCAGTTTCCTCATCTGCAAAATGAGGATGACAATAATATCTTCTCCAAACAGAGCTGTAGTGAAGACTGAGATAAGATAAATAAGATGTCAAACGTAGAGCTTGTCACATAGTAAGAGAATTGTATTTTTTACAAAGGGGCTGTCAACTACATGGAGTAACATATGCTGAGCCAGGTAAGGTTAGAAATGATCTTGTTTTTGTACATCTCATGGATAGATTAATTTTTGAACAAGGCTTATTATTTTGGTCTCATGAACGTCACAGAAGATAGTGACATGAAATTGGTAAAATCAGTGTGCTACATCAGGGAGTGGAGAATTTATTTCTTCAGCAGTGGAGATAAATGAAAATGATGTAAATGTGAGGGAAAGAAGAGAAGCCAAACATGGAAGGTTTGGCTACTTCCATAGTGATGCTATAAAATAAATAAGAAGAGGCTTCCATATGAAAAATAGAAACATGAGAACATTCCTTGAAATTCTAACTGTTAAGGCTTATAGTCTAAATTTTGTGAAACAATCATTTACCAATTTAAAATGAAACAGGAAACAATTATGCAAGGTTATTTCTGTAAAGAGGACATCATGAATGTTAGATTCCCTAAGGAGTTCTTCACTGTATCGGTCATTACAGCTTCATAAATTAAACATAAACACCACCTATGGAGTCCACAGAAATGTGGCACTGAGTATAAAATATAGAAACCCTACCACAGATGACAAAAGGAGAAACACACTTCATGACAAGTAAATAAAGCTCATGTGTCACAATGAAAGAAACACACCCAGGTGAAGCCAGAGTTCATTTAAGAGCTGAGTGCTATGGAGAAAAGGCCACAATCCCGACTCCCCAGAAACCAGTCCCGCATTCCAACCTGAGAGCCCTCCTGCAAACATGCTGTCACAGAGAAAGTAATACCCTGATGGATGCTGTAGGCTGTGATTGGAGATGATGCCAATGGTAAACTTCTTAAACACTCTCATGGGAAATGGAGAATTGCCTGGATGAAGTGGCAGAAAGAAATGGGTTATATATTTTTTACATTGGGAATCATAATCCTGGGGTATTAAGAAAAGACCTGTGGAAAATGCGGTGATGAGATGATACCAATCTTCTCTTTCGAAAGTCTTTGCTAATATCACAAGTTAATTCATTTCCCTTTCATTACTTCGTTTCTCCCTACAAACACACATTTCAAGAAGAAATCAATTCTCCACAAAATCAGTTTTAAGAGGAAAAAAAAATTTTAACAGCTGCAACTTGCAAAGGAAAAAATTAAAGAAGATGGCTTTAATTCTATTGACTCAGTAAGTTCAACTTTGTGAAGCTACAGGTTTAGCAATGCTATTCCTTTCAAGGCTTTTTATAAAATATAAATAAAAAATAAAATATAAAATATTCTGCCTGTGGTTCTACATACATTTACCTGGTATTTTAGACAGTGCCATCTTTCTGTTTTTTGCATGAAATTCAGAGATAATATTTCTGTGATCAGAATTACGCTGACAATACCGGACTGCGCATAGTAGCTAAAGTTGCCTGCACAAAGTAAATATGTGTAGAAATATGTCTGTAAAGTAAAAAATTAAGATCTTAAAATTCACAGGCTATTAAAGTCCTGTTATTTACTAGTCATATTTTGAGGTACATACACTCTTTTCTCTTAGCTATTCAATAGTGCCCCTGCTTTGAATAGTAGACTTAAAGGATATTCAGAGCCTGTTAGTGATATTTCAGGGACCCCTGGTTTACACAACCAGAAAACCCACTTATGCTATGGTTTAACACCATAAGAATAAGAAATTAAACCTCTGAAAAGGCAAATAACATAGGTCAAAGTTGATGTAAAGTATTCTGTTAAAAGAACATGAATCTCATGAGTGGTAAGCTTTTCTAGATTTTAAGAACCTTATACAAGTATCAAGGAGACTATTTTCCTGAGTAACCTAATCAGTTATTTAAAAGGGAGTGAATCTTCTATTTTACATAAAAATAAGGGAATCATATTAAATTTTCATTTAATAATCAATTTGGAGGCTTTCCTCTATCTATGGTTAATGGGACAGGATTGTTACTAATTTAATGTAAATCTTCAGCTACCAGAGACAGACCTATACAGCTCTGCAAACTGGAATCTTTGCCGTTAGCCAACATGAGTTTAACAACAAATTACCCAGTTCAAAGGAATCTTTATGGAATTAAGGTGGTGGCAACAATTAAGTTGGCTGTTTGGGCTTTAACCATTTCAATTTGATACAGTGACTGCCAAAAAAAAGTTACTCAGAAAAAAGTGCTGTATGAAAATATAGAAATTTCCCCATAAAACAGCTTACTTTTCCCCTTTGGTCCCTTCATCTCTTTCAGCCAAGTGCAAAGTGCAAGGCAAAATAAATTAAGGCAAAAGGAAAATAAAATAAGAAAAATGGTGAGGGCGAGCATGTTGTTGACCATGTAAATAAACTATGTGCAAAGTATACCTCAGATACACTATAGGTAGATGAGCACGAGGGAAGCTGAGCCTGGTTTTGCAGTGGGGAAAAGAAAACACTGTTAAAGAGAAAATGATAGCACAGTAAGGGTCTCAGAAGTTTAGAAGGTTCCATCACCAACACATTTGCCAGATAATAAAACAGCCTTATAAAGAGACACTTGAGCTTGAAATCTCAAGGTTCATACTATTTGAGGAGAACTGTGTGATAAAAAAATACCTGGCTTAAAAAAAAAAATCCATGATGGAGATGGCTCTCCAGATCAGAATCTGGTATGATCTTGCTCAGAAGACGCTCATTTAAGGTTAACAGGAAAGTGGAACACTGGTCACTTTTTCCTATGGTACCACACTGATCTCAGTCTTAACACTAGCAAACTACATGTGAGATTATTTATAGAATGACTCTATTGTACATTTTCATATTACTCTTTAAAGAGGGCACCAAAGCCAGATCAGTATTCTGATTCTAATTTCCTGTTCCTACTATTTCATTCTCATTACTGAATCCATTCAGTATTACTGAATCTAGATAAACAAATAAGCCAGTAGCAACACCAAAAAGATATTTAAAAAACTTAACCACAAAACTCTTCTCCAGACCTGTCTTTTATCAGAATGTTTCATTGATTTTTTTGCGATAACTATTTTATACTTAAAACCATGTTTAATCTTCATGACTTTCACTTGATAATTTCCTGGCCTGTTCTTACTTTCTAGGTTGTCACACTGCCACATTCAATTTTGTGGCCTCTTCTTTCATTATGTTGTCAGAATGCCATGTGAGCTAAATATTCAAGTATGCATTTTCTAGTTAGAAATTCTTCAGGAAGTTCCAAAATACAAAGTTAGGGTAGGGAAATAAGGTAAAGAAGAAGATCGCACAGTGGAGAAATCAGAAATGTCCTTATTATCTGATCTGTTCTTTAAGTGTATTTCCAGCACCCAGCAGAGTGGAATATAGTAGGCACTCAATAATGGCTTACTGAATAAGTGAATATACAAAATCTTTTTCTTCTATCCTCAAAAACTGAATTGTGTGAAATAATATTCAGAAGGTTTTACACTTACCATCACAAAGATTTGTGATAAAATGTATTACTGCCACTTAATGAGTTACTATGAGGTAGTTTCTAAAATATGATCAATTCTATACATATTAAGAAATTAAATCTTTCTTTCAACCACATACATATCTGATTTTCTTTAGCGGGACACTAGTTCTAAGAAAGCCTTCCTCTGCATGTTTGTTCTGTTCCTATAACTATACCCATAAAAGTGAAAAACTTTATCTTTCAAAATAGTTTGAGTCTTGTCTTTTTTTCCCCCTCACTTTTCCATTTTTAATTACTAGGGAAATTTACTTGTCAAGGAGATCTTTTACTAGTACCCTATTGTCTTAATGTCAATTCTGAGAAGGCAATTCCACAGTAAGCATTAAACACCTCACAGATGTGTCACTTCCACTCCAAATGATGTCTTAGGCTACTGCAGGCGATTTTATAAGTAATAGATGGTTCAAAGCAGAAGACACATATTATTAATATGAGTAAATGCCAAAATGTCAAACAAGGAAGACTCAGGAGGCTCAATGTTCTACATACAAGAACCAAAAAACACTGAAATTTGCTTAAAGAAAGTAGAGTACATAAACAAATTGATGTTTACTCATTTAAAAGCTACCAAAAGATTATTCATCTAAGGACTAATGTTCCAGTAGTTCTTCCTCACCTCAATCAAAGTAGGCTGATTCAATGTAGACACTTTCAGATTTTTAAGTGCTATATTAAGATATGATGTATTACTTGATCACTTCAGGGTGTCTTTCTTAGTTGTACGAAATTTCCTATAGAAGGTATGATTTTAGGTGAGGTCAAGTAGGAAATTCAGCAGAAATCAAAAGTTGATTGTGGTTTTCAGGGGAAATATCTTTATTAAGATGCAAGGAAGTAATAAACAGAAAAATACAATGTGTACAGCAAAAATACTCTAAAAACACATTTTTATTTTTAAATAAAAATACTCTAAAAACACATTTAAATATTTAAATAAGTTTAAAGAGCAACAGTGGAATTTATCTTTAAATCTCTGTAAGGGGCTCCCCAAAGAAGAGGAATTTATAATCGATACTTTATCCATATGATAGTTCTATATTTGAAGGGTTTAATGTAATTCCATAGTGAGTTTACCTTGTGTGCTTGGCATGCAAAGAGCACAGAATAAACAGTGTAAAAAGGAAGAATAAAAACATAAAGGTAGAAAATTTCAGGGGATCAACTCTTTTAAGCGCATGCTTCCATGCAGAATGATCCGAAACCATCCTCAGAAAAAATAAGCAGCTCTCCTTTTCTTAGTTTGTAAAACGATGATAATTTCACACAATCTCTATTATAATAATTTCTTTGTCAATGTTGCCTTGACACACTAACCAGTTTTAGCAGGTGTCAGCAAACTTTTTTGTAAACAGTCAGATAGTAAGTATTTTAGGCTTTATGTGCCATACGGTCTTTGTTATAACTATTCAACTGCTGTTGTACTGCAAAAGCAACCACAGATTATATGCAAATGAAGGAGTATGGCTGTGTTTCAATAAAACTTTATTTTTGGTACACTGAAATTTGAATTTCATATAATTTTTCACATGTCACAAAATGATATTCTTTTGATTTCCCCCACATCATTTAAAACTGCAAAAATCATTCCTAGCTCACAGGCCCACAAAAGAGAAACAGGATTTAGCTCAAGGGCTGTAGTTTGCTGACCCCTGAGTTATAGCATTAATTTAATTAATAAAAAAGTGCAAAAAACCCAAAGACAATTCATCAACAATATAAGATGAGTTAGTTTAGAACTAAAGCTGGAGTGAAGACACTGATCTTGAAAGACATAAAATCACAACCATCTAATTCATTATTTGTATTACCTCATTTCATACCAGTCTTATTTTGGCACTCAGGAAATTATTAAACATTTAAAAACTACACTTCAAAAGATATTACTTTCTGGCTTGATTCAAACATTTTTCTTAAACTTAATAAAAATATAGTCAAGTGATAACTCCTCCCTTAACTTTTTCCACTTTAGATAATACGATCCCTTTCTTGTGTTAGCATAGCAAGTACTTATAATTATCATATTCCTTCTACTTCATCAACTTTCTTCTTAGTTCACTTATGTGTCAATAATCTGTCTTCATAAGTCACCTTCCCTTTTACTGTTTGCTAAAGCCTTTAAAAAATTAACATATTTGATTACCCCAAACCTACCTGTATATATTTGTAGCTGAATGGAAATGTATCATCATAGTACATAGACTGAGTGAAAATAAAAAATTTGTGGCTTTGAGGTATTTTTATTCATCTCCTTTCTTTTCTTTTTGTCTTTATTTCATGAGTACTTATCTACTTTTTTTCTGAATGTTTTAACATTCAAGCTTCCCAGGGCCCTATTGCTCTTTAATGAATTAACTTCAATTTTATAAATTTACCTTGATGTACATTACTTAAAGGAATTCATTTGCATTATCTTATGTTTTCCAATTATCATCTGTCTGCATTACTTTTTAATTAATTGTTTATTGAAGTATAGTTGATGTACAATACCATGTAAATACAGGTGTACAGTATAGTGAGCCATAATTTTAAAGGTTACACTCCATTTACAGTTATTATAAACTATTGACTATATTCTCTGTGTTGTACAATATGTCCTTGTAGCTTTATATGTAATAGTTTGTACCTTTTAATCCCTAAACCCTAGGTTGCCCCTTCCCCTTCCCTTTCCCCACTTGTAACCATTAGTTTGTTCTCTATATCTGTGAGTTGGCTTCTTTTTTTGTACTCACTAGTTTGTTGTACTTTTCAGATTCCACATATAAGTGATATCATACAGTATTTGTCTTTCTCTGTCTGATTTATATACTTCCTACTAGATTCATGCATTAGATTACACGGAAAATTAATTTTTTCCTTTATGTGGTTTTATTCTTCAATCATTGTTCTCAGCACAGTATCAATCTAAGGATTTGTAGTTACTTTTGCAGTAGTTAAATTAGGCAAACTGTGTTTAGGTACAAGATGAAAATTACTAAAAACTCATTTAGGGTTCAGAATACTTCAGTTTTGTATAAAGTACAGAAAAAGATGATACATTCTTAACTGAGAATTCAAGAATCGAATGCATCCTACTTTTTGCTATAGAAGAGTCCATGTAAAATTAAAAAGTATGTTTTCATATGAGAAATAAATAAAATTTAATACTGTTCTAAAAATTACCTCTTAATAAAAGTCTACTTTATATCACTGATTATAAGTAATAAATAAAAATGCAGGTCCTCTAAAAAATAATACATCATATAGATGATACCAATTGAAACATGAATAATTTAATTAAATTCTTATCCCAAACTTCTGAATGATGTCTCACCTTCTTCAACTATAAGATATTTAAGTGGCAACATGGTTCTGAACCTGTCATCTTATTGAAATATTTAGCGATGTTCAATGAATTAAAAGGCATTCATATACTTGCTCTTCTGTGTGGACACCTACAATAAATTTTCACAAAATGGAATGGTCACTATATGCCAATTTATCTCATTTTAGAAACGAAATCTATTTATATAGCGTATGGTACTTAGAATAACTTTATTCTGCTTTTAAGCAACAATTTTTAATATACAAGGCATATTTTAAGGCATTCTGGGGCAATAAGAATTAAAGGGAAGGAGAGACACTGAACATTCAGCTAAGATTTTTTTTTTTTTTTTTTTTTTTTTGCGGTACGCGGTCCTCTCACTGCTGTGGCCCCTCCCGTTGCGGAGCACAGGCTCTGGATGCGCAGGCCCAGCGGCCATGGCTCACAGGCCTAGCCGCTCCGCAGCATGTGGGATCTTCCCGGACCGCGGCACGAACCCATGTCCCCTGAATCGGCAGGTGGACTCTCAACCACTGCGCCACCAGGGAAGCCCTCAGCTAAGATTTTGATTTGTGTCTTTTCCTAGCTGAACTCTGTAGAGAAAATACTATTATTTGCCTTTTGACAATATATTTTTTGTTCTTCTGTACTTTTCTAGTTAACAGGAATCTTAGAAGGATACACTTTATATTCAATCTTTTTAGAAGAAGGGTAATCAGAACAAAGTGTGACCCAGTGAAATGAAACAAAAGATGAAGACACTGAGACTAGTTATTATGTACTCCACCACGCAGTACAGGTATTGAAAAAAAGAAATTGAAGAGTGGCATGAGAAAACCAATTTCCAAAGCACAGAGATTTCAATTTAACCCTAATCTAACACAAACTCCCTATCATATAGATCTTAGCAAGTTTCAACTTTCTGGTCTTGGTTTCACTGAAAGAAAAATAGTATCATTTTTTATGACTGGTTAGGGAAGAGTGTGGCACTAAAAACACACATTATCAGAATCTTTTTAGGAGTTTCTAGAATGATATCCAGATATATCTAGACTGATTTAATCATAAAATTCATACTAATCTTTTTTAAAACAGTGGGATAGATTCTGGGGATGACTGTGGGTAATTTTTCAAATTCTCTAAGAATATGACTGAAAAGAAGGACTGGCTCAAAAGAAAGAAGTAGAAAAATGAGACGTGTATTAATTTCCTTTTCTGTTTAGCTATCAGAATTTAAAGACTGATATTAATAAAAAACTTTGAACGTTAGTCAACAGAAATTTAATGACGAGATATACAAAATACACACAGTATATAATTAAAAACAAAGTTGAAAAACCAGAGAATTATCATAACACTATTATTTTTTATTCTATCCTTCATAACAAAATTATTATAGCAATATGAATTAAATGTATGACAATAATCTCGGGAGAAGTAAACCAGGGCTAAGTTTCATAGGAACTTTTTTTTAAAGCCTCAGAAATAGGAGGTCAAGGTTAAATAGAGCCAGTAATTATTTACTGTAATATTTTAGCTTTTCTTCTACCATATTTATAACATGTACCATTTTAGAGATTTTAATTCCATTTATCTTGAAAAGATATATTCAGGAGAAGGACCAAGCATTCTGAGTCTGAACTATCAGTCACAAAAAATACAATTGTTAGTATGCCTATATGACGTATGTACAGTATTGAGTGGCTATAAGGTATTGTTCTCCTTCAGTGTTGTCCTGGGTATATTAGCCATTATCTCAAGTATTTGTAAGATGTTACATAATAGTGTTCATAGTGAAGATTCTTACTGCCTAATTTTCTTATTTTTAGACAAAAAATGATATCTTATAGTTATTCCCAAAGAGTCTGAGTTAAGAGACGTCTATTAACTCAGAATAGATGTATCTACTTGCCAGATTACCTATAATGAGACTCTAACACTGAATATCTTCCTTGACAACTGAAACTGAAACATCAAGGCTCTATCACTTGGATCCAGCCCATAATTTATAATCCTGCTGACACATCCAACAAGGGACAGAAGACACAGTAATGGAAAAGCTCCAAATGAAGTCTCATAAGACGATCGTCAGAAAATTATACAATTGTATAAGAAACACAGATTTTGAAAAAAAAAAAAAGGTTTTAATTTGCACTGGAGCCAGAATGCTATTAAATCAAATGCAATGTTAGTGTGGCTTAAAGGTCTTCTATGCCGATTTAATCTTTCTTTCATAAATGTGAGCATGAAGCTGCAGTTAGAAAAAAAAGAAAGAGATAGGGAGAAAAGAGACAGAAAGTAAAAAAGATGGAGATGAGAGGACAAACCAATCAGATTTGGAATTACCAGTCAGCAGAAGTTTAGGTAAAAAAAAAAAAAAATCACCGGGTGAAATCGTACATTTACTCTGAGAGAGTATCCTTTCACATTGCCTTCTAGGTGATCTCTGAGCTCCTCCAGCTTTCGATGGAGCTACATGTAAACATCAGAAAATGAATTGAAAAAGCAACTTGGTCTCTTTTCAGTTTTCCTTTTTCCTTTTAAAAATAAATCATAGCATTATACATTTCTCACTGCCTTTGGCAAACATTTCAAAACATCGAAGATCTTTGTATAGCGCAAGAATACATGCTCAATAAACCATGACTAGGAAGAGAATATTTTATTTTAATTAAAGGCTCTTTTCTCCCCAAAGTGTTAGAGAAAATAAATACCTTAACTATCCTTATAAACCCCTAGAGATTCACTTTAAAATTTTCTATTTTGTAGAAATATGGAATAAAGACATTTAAAAATTATGAAATTTGCCTTTCCCAAACACACTTTTTGATTTAAGGCTGCATCCATATTCAAATAAACTGATTGAACCCTAAAATGTATATTTTGTTCTTATACATATTTATGTGTATACACATAATCATATTGTATATACACTTAAAAACAATAAACATACAATCACAACTTGAAGTTCTACACATCCAAAAGCTGAACTTCGAGATAAACACACGTGTACTCGCACACACAATCCAGTTTATAACAGATGGTGCTGCAGTATGGATGCCATTTTATCTCTATTTCACTATCAGTCATTTCCAAAAAGTTATGTCCATCTGCACCTTTTCACTTGAATCTGAGTAATAATCCATAGTCTCAACAATAATGGATTTATCTTCCCTTAAAAAATTAAAATATGATACCTCACAGGTAGACAGTGAGGAATGCTACTGATATATCATCAAGATACATAAAGTCATATTTTTCTGACTAAATAATTTTAGCTTGCCTCGCTTCTGAAATAGGTATATAATAGACACTTCCCATCCCCTCTGATTATTCTTAGTGAAATAACAACAACAACAAAAATGCTACCCAGTATATAGCAGTGTTAGAGAACAGAGAAGATGGCTTGTTTGGAATAAAGGACACAAACATACAGACACACCCTCATCCATGTGCACTCATGTGTGTGCACACACAGATAAATAAACAACAAAAAAGTAAAATTAAGAAGGCAGAAGAGGCAAGGAGAGGAAAGAGTGCAGAAATCAGTGCTTCATAAATTGTTAAATGGAAATAAATTGGAGGTGTGTAAAATTTTAAAATGACTTAATATTGGCCTCAAAGTAGTTATTGAATTTTGGGACATCCCAGTAGAGTGAATTATGTCATTTTGATTAATTTAGCAGTTACTATTGCTGTAAGGACAAATGGGACTGAGATAGAAGAAGTGGTTAATATTGAGGGAGATTTCTCTGCATATTTTTAAAATTCAGCAAATTTTCTAACTTGCATTTATAGTGGCAGCATTAAAAGTGATTAATTGGCTATGTCTATGTCTCTTAAGGGTGATAATTTATTTACCTTTCATTGTGATTAAATGTTAGAGTATCGAATGCCCAAGATAAATTGACCAAATGGATATTTAACAACTACCAAATGGGACCATTAGATCAGAAATCTTTAAGTGGTGTATTTGTAGGTCACATACACAAATGGGCAAACATTTATATATATATATCAGTTTCTGTTGATTGTTATATAAATTTTTTAACTTTTAACAAATAAAACAAAGGGGATTAAGAGTGCTTACTATTAGCTATATGTGAGCCCCTATACTAGCTAGCATCATATGCAATTCCTTTTCTAATTCTTAAGATTATATATATATATATATACATATATATATAAAATATACATGTTATTAACTCATAATAATTATTTTCTGGAATGAACTACAAATGGTAATGACACTAAAATAACATTTAACAAAAAAAAGTAAAAAGGGCATATAACATTCTGAAAATAAATATTAGTTCTCTGTGTAACAGGAACTTAACACATAGTCAGTGACATCAATCAGAGGAACGGTTTACTCTAGAACCCCAAATTACAGGCACCCGTAATGAGGCAGTGCCCTTTTTATTGTTTGTGGTGCCACTCAAAGCTAGTTATTTGGCAGCTTGCCTTCAGCTGGTTGCTCTATGTGTAGCTGAAACAAAAAAAATATGACCCAACAGCCAATAAAAATATTAAAATAAAACAAAATGGGATGGTGAAAAATGGAAAAAGCCCCCTTCCTCCCACCACCCTCCAAAAAGGAAGAAGTGTAGGCTATAGACGAAATCTTGCCAAAAAATGTTAGAAACATATTTACTTTGAGGGATCCAACTCTACTAGCAACTCCTTTGCTTTCATCCGGCCGTCTAATTTGCTACAATGAGGGAAGATGGGTAAAAAAGACAGAATAAAGAAAAAGTGAACTTAAAAATTTTTCTAAACATTACTAAATAATACATGCAAAAACAACAATTGACTCTTTGAGATACATCTTAGGAGGCCAAGCCAGGGAGTTAACTAACCCAGAGGCTATATGACATGCTCTGCAGATAGGTTGGTCACTAGAATTCAGTCTTTGTTATGACACTATTCCTAAGATGAGGAAATGGGCACTTACTTTTGGTTATCTTGGGGACTTCTCATGAAGCAGTATCTGGAGTAGTGTTACATTTGCATTTGGCTTATGAAAAACAAAGAATTACAAATATACCTATGCAGAAAACTTTGTCTCCTTTAGTGTCTATTCCATTGTAATATCAGAAAACATCAGTGCTATGACTAGAAACATGAGTGTTCCTTAAGTGGAAAGATCAGTCCTGACAAGCATCATTCTTGACAGGTGACAGAATGAAGCTCCTCTGCTTGTTAACCCAAGCATTGAGGTTGTTCAGCTGTCACTGAGATTCCAATTAAACAACTGTGCTGCCCAACCAGAAAATTTTAATGCCAGACCAAAGTTAGATACATTTACTCCCTCAAAGTTTTCAGTTATTTCAGTTATTTTTTCCTTTTGGGTAAGATAGGAAAAAAAGAAATGTAAAGCTGCTATTTTAAAAATTTGTTTCACCTCACTGTGTAAATGAGAAAAGGAAGATTCTAAACGCAATCTAATATACCTATTAGATTAGGTATAAATTAGAAATCCCTTTGCTTTTTAATAGAGCTGTAACAATAATATTTTGGTTAAAGAGGAAGTCAAACTAAAAAAGAGTAGGGGGGAGATTGGAAGGAAGCTTCAGACCAAGTGCTTTTACATTATGGATTCCTACATGTGCAGAATAACGGTCTCCATTCAGAGCAGCATAGCTCAAGTTAGTTGCGATTCTCTTGCTTGTATTAGGAGACAACTGATGAAGTATCATTGTGATGCCAAATTCCCAGTGTTAAAGTCCTCAGGAAAAATAAGAAATCTGACCGTGCTACAAAATTATAGTTTCTGGAGACAGGCTATAGATTGTCTTATCCCTTTTAGGACATCTCTGATAGCATAAGTAGATTGCTTAGGAATAATACTGAGAAAATTGGATTTTCACTTTGAAAAAAAGCATCTTGATCCATAAGAATTCTGTCAACTTTTGGTTTTATTTGATATAAATAGTTTTTACTAATTCTTCAACATTAATTAAATTTTGTACCCTAAAGATAATCACTGATTCTTACCCTTCTTGGTTGAACAGAGTTCTTAAATTTAGAAACAGTGGATACTAATTAGAATGGAAACAGTCTATAAGAAAGGGCCTCTGGATGGACAGTGAGTTCATATTATTTAGTCATTTTCTTATGCTATTTTCTTTGATTTCAGAGAACATCTTTATATCAAAAGCTATTTTCCATTTTAAATTGACACAATATCTTGATTATAAACAACGTAGTTTTCTATAAAAAAATATAAAGTCTAATGTTTCATGCTGCTTTCTGAGAACTTTTAGAAACTGCATTGTTATATAGTAACAAGTGAACACCATTTTCTACATTATCTTTTATTTCTGGAAAGCTTAAAATTACATCAAGTCCAGCAACATGAGGTAGTTTCTTCAAGGTTACACAGGACATTAATGACAAATCTAAGACCACCACCATTCCTGGTTTCTACTTTAAAGCTGTATTCCCTTAATAGGCCTGGAAATAAATGGGTTGGAAAAAACCTGATGCTTATAATAGGATGTATATGTATACATGTCCCTGTGTGTCTGTTTGTCTATCTATCTATCTCATTTATGGAGGAAACTTTATGTTACCACATTAATGTATGAATGAAAGTTTTCCTAAATCATTTCAATTCCAAATGCAAGTGCAAGTACAAAAGCTTAAAGAATGAAATATAAGAAGAGAAAAGACAATCGCCATTGAACTCTGAACATGAAAAACAGACTATATACCAATTTACACAAAGACTTTTAGGAGCAGACAGCTCATCTGTCAATGCTTGACACCAATTTTCTGTATTTAAATCTGATTTTGTGAATCCTTAACTATCGTAACAGGAAGACTTTAGAAAACCAATGTGGTTATCAAAGCCACAAGTGGTTGTAAATCAGGTGTCATGTGATTTTTTGTGGCTCCTGATATAGGTAATTATCCCTAATATTGAAAAACTTCAGAAAGAATATGAAAAAGATTTGTCACATATACTAAAATTTGAGTTGTAGAGAAAAGTCAAATCGATAGATTTTAAGACATAATGCTCTTATTTATGCTAGTCAACCCTTAATCACCAATTATGGAGTAGTATAAATAAAAGAAATTCACAGCTAATCCAGATACCTGATTACTATTTTTCTTTGATTGGAATTTAAAAGAAATCACAAAAGATTAGCATTTGAATAAAATGAACTTTACTCTTCATGATAATTATAAAAGCCTCACATTGTTAGCTAATTTTATACATATTTTTCTATGAGGCTATAAACATTCTGTATCAATAACTAAGAGAGGCTAAACTGCAAATGTTTATACTACATATAAGATCACTGCAATATAAATGAAGTTTGAGAATTGGATGTAAAGAATTGTAGGGATTACAGGTTGGTTGAGATTATTAGTTTATAATAATGATATATGAAAACTAAAATGTTACCTGCAAAACAAAAAATATTATCACTAATGATTTTTGTACCCTGAAGAAATCCTTTTATAAATATTTTTACTGAGATTGTTAAACATAAATCAGAGGATCAAAATCATTTCAATCTTCTATTCAGCCTCTCAGCCTAAATATATTTAACAAGATATCCATTAAAAATTGTCTGAAAAGGGCTTCCCTGGTGGTGCAGTGTTGAGGGTCCGCCTGCTGATGCAGGGGATGCAGGTTCGTGCCCCGGTCTGGGAGGATCCCACATGCCGCGGAGCGGCTGGGCCCGTGAGCCATGGCTGCTGAGCCTGCGCGTCCGGAGCCTATGCTCTGCAACAGGAGAGGCCGCAACAGTGAAAGGCCCGCGTACCGCAAAAAAAAAAAGTAAAAAAAAAAATTGTCTGAAAAGATTGCACTATATCACCTGTTTTGCAACATTCTGGGAATATTTCTTCAGGAATTAATTACTGGGTAATCTATCCTCAGGAATTAATTACCAGGATGTGGTTACTAAAGTAGTGAAATGACTGCTATTTGTATTCACTTTTTTAAATAAGAGCTTGAATTTTAGATATATCATGCAACAAAAGAAATGGCCTGGGTGCTAACACAATACGGACTGTTGATTCCCTTTGATTTAGTGCAGTTCTCCAAAACTGAGCTCACTGTAAAATTATTTCCATTATTAACAAAGTAGAAAATTACTCCATCTCACCCTCATCTCTCTTGCCAATAATAAGTAGTTGTAAGTGTAATATTTTTTAAAGGCAAAAACAAGATTTTGGAGTAGAAATCCAACTTTGTATTGATTTTTGAAATAAAATATGAAACTTCAAGGAATTTTGGGGGTGTAGAAGCCACTTAAGGTAGGCACCCATATCGCTGGATGTATGCATTAACACATCTCTTTAGCTGCAAGATGTCTGGTGAAGAACTGTGAGAAAAGTTTAATATTTTGTGTGTTTGTTTTATTGGTGAGAGAACGCAGGTCTTAGAGAGGTCCATTAGCTTTTTGGAGACATATCAATAAAAAAAGCATAGCTTATATTAGATTCTCTGGCTCTCAGGTCTCTTCATTAAATTTGGGCTCTCATTATAGAATGACTAATGTAGATTTCCCCCTTTTCTCCCCTGATATATTTTGTATTTAGATTAAGATTGTACAGATTAAAAAAAAATTGTTTGTCCTAGGGATTGAATTGTTTTATTTTTAGAATTATCTAACTTACATTCAGAACTACCCTGAGAGACAGACATTTTTAATCCTATTTTATTATGCCAGTTTCTTTTTTAAAGTATGGGTATCAGTGACAGGAAAGAAAACTTTTTTTTTTAGAAATTGTTTCTCTTCCAACCAATATCACTCAGTACATATTGGTACAGCTATAGATTGCTTCTGGTAGTTGTGACTAGAGAAGGAGGTTTTTAAAAAAGTTTTACTTGAGAACTCAAAATTTAAACAAACTCTTGTAAATAAAGAAATTCTTGTGGGGATCCGGTTAATATTTCAATTCACTATATTTCAGCCCTTTCAGTAAAACTGGTGCTTCATTGTAAAACAATTCTGTTTCATTTGTGATTTATTAAGGCAAAGTAAAAAAGAGGAAAGAAAGAAATGAAAGTAAGAGAAGCAATAATTCTATAAGTGTGTCAGGAAAAAATAAACACTCTAATGCATTTCTGGAGAAAGGCAAACCAATAAAAGAATAGAGAAGTTCCAGGAAATATTACAAAGAATAAGGAAGAATTAAGTCAAAAATTAGAATCTTGGTAGCAAGTCACAGCTCTACCAACTGCCCCACCCACTTATGAAAAATTTTTATACTTAGGAGATACTTTATTTTAAAGGCTCCGATTTCTAATGGTTTATTAACATTTCAAATATTTATTTATATTTTATTGTACATTTATAATTTTGATCCCTAAGTTTCTATAATAGCTGTGATTCCAAAATAATACAGTCTATACAAAATTAGACTTTTAAGCAAGTTATTTCCTGCCCACTAGCCAGAGAATAATTCAATCCATGCTCTTTTTCCCCAAGTTTCGTATCTGTCTAAAAAGAAATAATGAAGCTCATCACAGGTATGGTATAAAAAATTTATTAGGCATTTTGAAATAGATAAGTTTTAAATAGTATGTTTTTAAGAATTATTTATTATTTGTGTAGGAGATAGAAAAAAGTTTATTTTCAAACTTCCATTGAAATATAATTTTCTATCCAGCAAGATTTAGAATGGCTTAGCCTGCATATAAAAATGCTCTGGTATAAACAGAGTTACAAACACAAACAAATAGTTGGCTTTATGAAGATTTGCCATAAATCTGAAAAGCAGGCAAAAGATATCCATCCTCGTCATTACCAGAACCTGTCTACATAACAAAACAAACCAACAAAAACTTACACTTTTCTGGTTTAAAAAATAATATAGATTATAAAATAACCTGTAATTTAATCCCTATGCAATTCTGTTTACTACTTTTTTAAACTACATATTTTATTTTGAGCATTTTCCTTTGTCATTAAATATTCTTAAAGATATGATTTTTTAGGTTATATAAATAACTCATATATATACATATTATTATACAAGTTATTTAACCATAGACACTAAGGTTGGTTCTAATTTTTCATGAATATGAATAATGCTGTGATAAATAATCTTGTACATAAGTGTTTCATATCCTCTTTGATAATTTCCATTGAAAAATTTCTGCAAATAATATGATTGGTTAAAACACAAAAAATTTTTTATATATATAGTTTGCTTGCAAGGTTATACAAATTTATATTCCTACTAGTGTGACTAGGAATATTCATGTCACTGCTCACTATAGCATGGATGATTATAATTTTAAAATAGTTACCAATTTGACTACAAAATTTTTAACAGATTTCTGTGAGGGTACATTTTTTTTCCCTATAAGATTAGAAGAGCTCTTTTAGGCTATCAAAGCTTTGATAGAATTGTTGTAATTTTTTTTTTTTCTTTTTCACATCTGCTCCGCTATAAGATCCTTGAGGTCATGGTTAGTAAGTCTTTGCATTGCTATATTCCCAAAACCTAGCACAGTACTTGACATAATATGCACTAAAAATATTCATTGAATGGATTTCTAAATTAATGTGTGTTTTGTCTTTAATGAAAGTAGGATGAAAAGGGAGAGCAGATAATCCTGAAGTTTTGGGCAAGAAAATACATGGCCAATTTTAGAATATGTATCATTTAAAAATATAAAGATCTAGAAAATAATTTAGTTTGGTATATGTTGTCTATTAAAGTCATGAATGAGACATGGCCCTTAACTATATAGATTTGAATAATGGCTATATCTAATCAATTCTGCTGGTGAAATAATGATGGCACAGATTACTTTTGTTGAGCTGCTTTTACACAAAACATACCTCAAATCTTTAAAAAGAAGTTTATAGGAATCAAAGATATTAAATTAACTGAAAGCTAGTATTCTTAATTTCACTATTCCTTGTATTTCTACAGTTCTCACTTCCCTGTCATCCTATAACTTAAACAAAATGCTAGTGAATACCAAGAGAAATCAATATTCCACTTAACAGAGACAAAGCTTGACCTAAATGAGAAAGATCTTAAATGAAGTTAGAACGTTTTCACTTCATAATCTTTAACTTTATGTAGTAGCATGAAATGCAAAAGCTGAAATAAATGTAAATTATTTTACATTAATTGGATATTAACATAATATCAGAGAGAAGGGCTAAAGAGAATGATAATATTTATTCAGTCAGTGTAGAAACTTATTGCAAAGGAACAGAATTATAGGTCTAGAAGGGACTTTAGAGGCTACCTAATTTAGTATCATGATGTTACAGATATAGAAACTGAGGTTTACTGGTTCTAACAAAGGTATAAAGTGGAAGACTAGGGCTGATACTCAATATTTGGTGCCTGATAGTGCAATACTTTTATATACTCAATACTGTTGATTTTTCAAACAACTTTGGATCCATAATTTTTTAAAATATCTGTCAGTAAATCTGTTAAAGGCAAATGCTAAAGACTGCTCCTTCCAGAATATCATTAAATTGAATTCATGAAGATGCAAAAATGATCTCTTCCTGATATCCATATGAATTATGGGAACCATGGGCCTAAAAGTTTGGCATATACTTTCAACAAAGGTAGAATTAATACAAGTTGCTAAGTTTAATTAAGAGAAGATTCTAAAGCACTTCACTTCCAGAAGACTATCACAGCATTATATTTAAAACTAGGAAATAGGTAACACTAAAATATGCAAAATAGGGACTGGTGAAAAAAACTATGCTATACCCACAAATCTGAATACTGAACAATAATTGATAATGTTGAAGAAGATAATTTAAAAACATGTAAATAAAGATGTACATGACATAGAAAGAATGTTACTAAATGAATGAGATAGGTTAAAATATAGTTTCATAACAATAGCTAACGTTTAGTGATCGTTTCTTATATTTCAAACACTGTGGTAAGTGATGTATATGCATTTTAAAATTTAAACTTTACAACAACCCTATGAGGCAAATAGTATTATTATTTTTCATTTTACAGATGATTAAGGTTATACAAGTGAAGTAACGTTCTGAAAGCCACACATTTAGTAAGTGATAAAGCTGAGATTCATTGCCAAGCCTGGAGGCTCTGGAACCAGAGCTCTTAATCACTGCCTTGCTATCATGACATTTATATAAAATATTTGAATGCATAGGAAAAAAACCCAGAATGATATAAGCAAAGTTTTAACAGTTGTTATTTATTAAAGGCAGTCTTACAGGAACTCTTTTTTTTTTTTTGCTTATATTAATTTTCTAAAATGAGCATGTATATTACTTTTTTTAAATTAAAAAAAAAAAAAAGACCATGCCACTTATAGACTGTCTAAACTATAAAACTGTTAACTCTATAGCTAATAATTTCTGGTTAGCTATATCTTCTCAGATATATACAAATTTCATTTGTAACTCAGATTCCAAAGTGGTGACTGTACACTTCACAGTTAAGTTATTCTTAGTTTCAATGATAAATATAATTCTGTGAGCATTAAATAATAAGAAAAGGATGGGGCGAATTCCATTTTCAATTTTCATTGTACATAAAGGTAGAGGGGACACTTAATCAGATGAATGAAAAACAGAAATCAATGTAAAGTCCTGTATATTTAGCAGAATGTCAAAGAACAACCATTTAAAATAATTTGTAAACTCAAAATTCATAGCTAAAATATATTATTACTATTTGATTTTAGTTTTCTTCAAAGTGTCAACAACTAATTTACCATACTGGATAGTGTCTCTCCTGATAGAAATGATATGAAAACAATCCTTTTTTTGAAGTCTCAAAAATCTGTTTGCTATCAAACTAGAATAAATAGCAAAATAAATATGCTGTTATAAATGAGGAGAAACTAGACAATAATGAATGAGAGTGGAAATCAGTTACTCAAAAGTGTATAGGAGCCAGGCATTTAATGCAAATAAGTAAAGTCGGCTGGAGGGTATAAAGAATGCCAGCTGAGTACTGATATATGTCGTGCTGGCCCAGTAATGTCAATCTGATTTTTTTTTTTTTTTGAGGTATGTGGGCCTCTCACTGTTGTGGCCGCTCCTGCTGCGGAGCACAGGCTCCGGACGCGCAGGCTCAGCGGCCATGGCTCATGGGCCCAGCCACTCCGCGGCATGTGGGATCTTCCTGGACCGGGGCATGAATCCGTGTCCCCTGCATCGGCAGGAGGACTCTCAACCACTGAGCCACCAGGGAAGCCCTGTCAATCTGATTTTTTTAGATTAGCTGAAAACTGTATTTTTATTTAAAATCTCACCAAATTTAAATGTTCCAAACTAGTTATAAAAAAAGAAGTCATCCCCAAAGATATCCCTAATAAAATTATCTTCCATCAACTAGGTTATGACTTAAAAGAGGGCTCTCTGTGCACCTATATGTAGAAAGGAGACCCTAGGGAAACATCAGTTACTATACAAACATAGAAGTAGTACCATGTTGGAAATGAGTAAAGTTAGCTGGGAATTACATTTTCTGGTTGTATCTTCAAGACTTTGTGAAGTCTTCTATTATTTTGAATCAGGGAGGAAAAACTCTGTTCCCTGTCCTAGAATGAATCTAGGGTGAATCATTTATATTAAGTATGGTACCAGTGGTCATTTTCCTAAAGAATAAGATCTCTGAAACGAGAATACCACTGTAACATGGTCTAAATGAAAAAGAGAACACACGTAATTTTGACCCAGGATGTTTCCAAGAAACATAAACCACTCTGCTCATTTGATTATACTAACAGTTCTTTAAGTGTGGTCCACAGACCTGTGAGGGTCCCTGAGATCCTTTCAGGGGTCCACAAGGGCAAATTATTTTAATAATACTACTAAGACATTATTTGTCTCTTACACTATGTTGACATTTGCACCGATAGTACAAAAGCAATGGTGGGTTGGTACTATAGTAAAAAATTAAGGCAGTGGATCCAAATAGTGTGAATAGTTATTGTATTATTCACCACTATATGTACTAACAGTTTAACACTTTCCTCAATGAAACAGTAAATAGTAACTCAATTTAATTAAAGCTTGTCCCTTGAGTGTGATAAAATGGAAAGTATGAAATAAAATACTTCTGCTGCATAAGAAAGAATGACAGTTGTCTCAGGTTAAAGTACTTAGGCAATAGTTTGAGTTGCAAGCTGAACTAGCCAGGTTTTGCACAGAACAACATTTTTACTTGAAACAATGTCTGACAAACTATGACTATTCAGACTTAGATGTCTGGTAGGCATTTTCTTGAAAATGAATGAAATGAGACTGTCAATTCATGGAAAACAGACAGGATTTGTTGGGTTGTTTTTTTTTTTTTTTTTTTTTTGCCAAAGAAGAAACTCTACGTTTTAAGCAAAAATTAGAACTGTGGAAAATGTATATCACCATGAGCTTGAGAGCTTCCAATGCTTCCAAGGCATTTTTAATGAGCTTGGTGGTTATATTAATTAAAATGATTTTGGATATAGTCAACACTTGGAAGAACTTATATTTTCCATGTGATCAAAAAATATGTTACAAAATCATACCTGTATATAAGATCCAATAAACGTTCAGGACAGACCAATGGATTTTTTTCCCCCAGAACAAACAACTTTTTATTGAAGTATAGTTGATTTACAATGTTGTATTAGTTTCAGGTGCATAGCAAAGTGATTCAGTGATATATATATATATATATATTCTTTCTCAGATTCTTTTCCATTATAGATTATTATAAGGTATTGAACAGTTCCCTGTGCTATAGAGTAGATCCTTGTTTATTTTATATACAGTAGTGTGTCCAACAGATTTTAATACATAGGAGTATGAAATTGTCCTTGACAGGGATTTAGATTCTACGCTTCAACTAACTTTTTTTTTTTTTTTTTTGGTACGCGGGCCTCTCACTGTTGTGGCCTCTCCCATTGCGGAGCACAGGCTCCGGACGCGCAGGCTCAGCGGCCATGATTCACGGGCCCAGCCGCTCCGCGGCATGTGGGATCTTCCCGGACTGGGGCACGAACCCGTGTCCCCTGCATCGGCAGGTGGACTCTCAACCACTGTGCCACCAGGGAAGCCCTACGCTTCAACTAACTTTTAATAGACTACTAATTGAAAAATTTTGATGTAGTGTCAAAGAATATCCACAATTATAAGAAAATGTTATTAAGATAGTCCTTTCTTTTCTAACTACGGATCTGTGAGGTTGGATTTGTTTCTTCATATGCTTCAACCAAAATAACATATCACAACAGATTGAGTACAGAAGCAGATGTGAGAATCTACCTGCCTTCCATTAAACCAGACATCAAAATGAATGTGAAGAAAAAGTAAAACAGTGCCATCCTTTTTAGTAGATTTTAAAAATTTTGGAAAATATTTATTTATATTAACATAGAAAGGCCTTATTATTCTCATTTTGAAGCAAATAAATAAACATTTAAAAAATTTCTAAGTTTTAATTTTCAGTGCAGTAAACATCACCAACTATAACTCACATAAACAAACTATTTGAGGTCCTTAGTAATTTTTAAGTTTGTAAAGGGGTCCCGAGACCATTAAGTTTGAGAGCTGCTGGATCTGACCAATAACGTTGAGAATATTATTGCTCAATAACCAACGCCCCCATGGGACAGTTAACTTTGAACACAAAAAAACATATATTTTTATGTCCAGAGGATGTATTTTATTAAATTAATTAATGTTATTAATTCAGTTTTTCCCAACCTTTTTGGTGTTTGTTGACTCCACATGTAGAACCCATACATTTCTACAATGTCATTAACTGCTGAACAGTTGTTGATATACCATTGTTGACATGACTTCAGACAAAAGCAAAGGAACCTGATGTTTAGTGTAGTCTTACTGATTTTATTTAGGCTCTCAAAAATAGTGGAAAATCATTTGTAGTCCTCAGTTATTGCCTTGATCTAGGCTAGAATTTTAGAAATTTCATGACATTCTCCAGAGACCTGGGAACCAATGAACTAGCCATAGTACACAATCACTCTGATGTTCACAAAGGAAAGTGGTGATAATATGGAATAGTTTGTAAAAACTAACATCCATGAAAAAAATCTCAGAGAAAATATTACCCTGGATCAAATATTACTGGATCAAATAATGCCATTTTTATATGTAAAGGAAATCACACTGCCTTTCAGACATACACATTAAAAACTTTGAGTTAAGAAAATATTCTTTAACCAGAGTAATATAAATTCTTTTGCTCAAAGGACAATAACGGAAGCCTAGAGAGAAGTCATAATTCTGCATTTTGTTTGAATATAAGATTAGACATTATTACTAATTATTAAACGAACACATACTACCTAAAGATATTTCAATATATACATTTAAATTATTTTATAAACTTCAGTTTAATTAGGGAGAATTTATATTTTCTTCTTAAGAGGAAAAAAAAAGAACTTGCTGGTTAGTCTGGGCACAAAATTCTATTCTAACCTTTGAGGTACAAGGGAATATGTGACAAGAGATTACATTTATTCATTTATTTATTTTAGTCAAACTTCAGATGCTTAGGGAATAAAAGGAAAATTGAATTGGTCTTTGTAAAAAATTCTCTATTTTAATAACATCTATAGGGAATGGTGAATTGATTGGAAGTTTGGAATTTTTTTCTTTTTTGTTCTGGTCATTATGCTCTACAACAAGCCTCTTGATTCTAATAGAGGTGCTGCTGCCTTTCATAATTGAAAATCAGAACTCATTTAAGTTGTGGACCATGCTCACTTTAAAACGCAGTTTGTAACAGAATTATTCTTTTAGCAAACCATTTTTGGGAGACTATCACCATTTTAGAACTTGAGTCCTCTAGATATTGCCCATTCATAGAATCTACACTATTTGACTTTTTTGACTTAGGCACTAATTTACTTAGGGCAATGAAAGACTAAAATCCCAAGTTTGTTTTTAAAATATACTTCACTGTGTTCTCAAGCAAGAGAAGTGAAAATCAATTGTCATTTCAGTCAGATTTCATTAAAAGAAAATATCTGATATGAAAGAGAAACGACTTTCTCCATATAGAGAAAAATATGTCATTTCAGCAAATAAATTTTTGCTGGAGACAATGTCATTCTATGAAGAACTGTTTAGAAAAGATAACACCTTGTTGTCCTTGTTAGATTGTGATGAGTGTACTGAAAAGGAAATCCAAACTTTGTATGTTTTACAGATCGTGTTCTCACTATAGCTGGAGAATCTTAAAGGATCAAAGCACAATCAAAGAACAATTATATTGCAGTGAGCATAAAAAACATGAATTCAAAATAATGTTTAATATTATATTGTTGACCTCACAGGAATAGATGCATACATACAAATGGACAGAAAGTTTTCATCTTAAATGCTCCCCCATGATAAAAAGCTACAGAGGGAAAGGTTGGAACTGTTAGTTTTTAATCATAATTTGGTTATTTAACCCTTCTGTGTTTTCACAAAGACTAGCGTAAGTATTTCTGATGGTTATTCCCAGAGTATTCTGTACTCCTGCTGATAAATCATAGCACTTATTATACTTTATTATAATTTATAGTTGCCTGTTTTATCTGTTTGTAAAGCCAAGAACAATGTTATTTGCTCACCACTGCTTTCCCAGAACCAGGCAAAGACTTATTTAATAGATTAATAACCCTGTTGGGGAGGCAAGGATTACCAGCTTCATCACAGACAAAAAGCTCAGAGAAGTTGAGCAAGTTGCTTAATGCAGTGTAGTAATTAAGTAGAGAAGTCAGCATTTGAATCCAGGTCGTCTATTATCAAGTCAAGTGCTCTTTCTAGTGCTCATCTTTTAAGACTGTATTGTATTTCCGATGTAAAGAAAACATATTCGCACATATATTTCTACACATGACAGACTGCATGCCTAATCTGAAACATGGAAGGGGTATTTCTATGGGGTTTGGCAAACAGTAATATGTACTAAATTATAAATATCCCATCTAAGATGCAGTAACAATAACAATGTCAAACTCAACTTGTGTTCTAATCTTGTGCTAAGATATCATTCCTGGGATGTCTCATACATATATTAGATTGAAAACATTCAAAACCAAAATGTATTAACCACTCTCCTTTGCTTTTTCTCTTTTATTCCTTAGTATAGTTAATAACATCATTTACCCATATCTCAAATTAGAAACCTGACTTTCTTTTTGATTTCTTCTCTGCCCTAAATTTTTATGCTATAAAATTAAAATAAAGAATTAATCTAGAACAGATTAATGTCCTAAAACCTACATCCTTGAAATTTGACTCAGCAGGCAAAGGCAAAAAAAAAAAAAGTCATTATTTAAAATAAAAAAGAATTGATATCTGAAGTTGAATTTTGAAGTCACTGAATTAGGTTATTTATGTACTAATGAAGTTTTAGTCTGAGAGTTCTTGATTGGTGAATACTACCTGTAAGGTGGTCATTTCTGCTGAATATAATTCTCAAAACCTCCACCTGGCAAAAAAGCTTTTGTTTTATTTTATTCATCTTTCATGTCCCTGGTGAAATGTTACTCCTTAGAGCGGCCTTCTCTGATCATCTCATCTAAGTGAGGTTTCCCTCCTTTTATTTTCTATCACTACACTTTTTTACTTCTCCTTAGCGTGAATTTCAATGTATCATTATTAAGTTACTGTAAAAGTATATTTATTATAATTTAAACAGTTATTTTAAATAAATTTATTTTAAAAATACCTATTTACTTCAATATACCATTGACTAAACTGTAAACTCCATGAGGGCAGAGATTATATCTGTCACTGATATAAAAGTACATATAAAAGCATCTAGTTTACATTCAATTAAGCAGTCTTATAATTTGAGACTTTTAATAGGAGGATTAATTTGATTATCTTCACTTCTTTTTAAAATATACAAACTAATTTTTCTATTATATTACTATTCTGATTTAACCATAAAAGTTTAATTTTAAAATTACAACAAAGCAATAATTTTATCTTTGAGATTACATTCTGGTGCTGGTAAAAATTATTTAAAAGAAACAGAATCTTATTCCTAGACAAAAATACAGAAAAAAATTCCTGAAAAAAAAGATATTCAAATATTGTTTTATTTGAATTTACTGTCAATGTGAACAGCTAAGTGTTAACTATGGAAAAAATATCAAGACAAGCCACTTCCTCCCCTAAAATTTTGCAATAAGCAAATTAACTTAATGTAGAAATTTGGAGTGATTTTTAAAACTGTATTTAATATTCTCTTTGCAATTAAGATGTAATTGCAGAGTTTTAAAAAGGCTCAAGAACTACTATGTATAATTAAACTTAGCTTAAAATATTTATGTACACAGTATATCACTAAGAAAAAAATACTGTGTCTTAGATAATTCTGTATTCCCATCATTAAGGTCTTAATATTTGGTGAATGAGTAAATTTTATACTGGACTTAACATCTAGCTTTAATTATTCCCAGACTTTATAAATGAGTACAACTTATACTGTTGGAATTTAATGAAGTCAAATAAATTATTTTGTTTTAAAAATTTATAAGATATGGATGAGATTCTTCTACCCAAATTATGTCTTGAGAACTCCATGTTTTCATTCAGTTGAAGATGTAGCTGACTGGCACCCCATGTATAAATGTATAACATACATTTTATATCTAGAATGTTTTTATAGTTTTTCTTTATTGAAGATTTAGGACGTCAATTTTTTTGAACTATAAAATTAATATCAGCTATTTTTGACACAAGTCTAAAAACAATGATATACAACAGTTAACACTCTGAAGACTTTGCTGAAAAGGTTGTACCATGGAATGTAAAAACAACTGCACTACAAATATCAAGAATTGCTTGAGATTACTTCTAGTTAAATTCAATGATAATATTCATAAAACTCATAGAAAAGCTGGAATTGAGGAAGATAGCTATATAAGTCCTTAAATCTGATGACAGTGAAAAAGCCACAGTTTGGAAAATTACCTAGAGAGCCTGAAATAAATTTACTGTATAGCCTGATATCTAACATCATATCCTAGTAAATAAGAAGGAATGTTACTGTTAAGCTTTTGATGCCAATAGTGGATCCATCCCATAGAAAACTTGAAAGCACAAATGACTAACTTTGCCAGGAAAGAGATATTCCAGGAAAAAGCATCACAGTCGTAATTAGGTTTGCTACTCAATTTTTCACATACATGAAGATGTCAGGTAGCAAATAAATGTCTAATCCTCCCCCCACCCCCTTACATGATTCAGTACTTGGGAAAAATTATAAAAAATAAATACTAAGACACTTCCTCCCTCCCCCAAAGGTTGGCATTAAAACTTTCTTTCTAATCAATTTAGATTTGTTTCCAAATATTAGGCAGCAACATTCCAAGTTGAATATGTTTGAAAAAATTTGGAATGATACTAGAGCAGGGAGCTACCCCTGCCTGGACAAGTTAAAAAAATCCCTTTGGTGATATTATTTTATTTTGTTAATCTTACTGTTTATTGGCCAGAAACACATTCATCCCCTGCATAAATAACTTCACTTCTATACTAATAAGTATGCTAAAAAGTAATAAGTCTACAACAAAGAGACAGGAGCTACACAAAGTAATACCTATCGCTGTGAGGTGGTAGGCATTTTGAATGAAATTTCTATTGCTCTATTGTTGGCCTAATACGACAATCTGTGAAACATTAGGTGGTAACTATGTTATAGCCCATTAATTTTTCATCGTGTTATCTCGCATGCAATTCAATCTTGACAAGCGGAGGGAAATATTGGTTGGTTAGTTTTCCCAGATTCACATAGCAGAGCAGGTGTAAGGTGCCAAGGAACTGTACTTACTTTTGGTGTTGGGCAGGAAGCTGTAGATAGGCGAGATGTAGCCTGAGCACGAGGAGATTCTGAAGGAGTAGTGCTGAGGGAGGCTGTGTCTCGTGGGAGCACCTGAACGCCACGAGAAATGATGGAGTCTGGAATCTGGACAAGAGGAACAAGTATGGTTTAATATGCTGAAAATACCAACAACATGTAAAATCAATACCCACATCAAACATTTTTTGAGGGGGGCATTCTTTGCTGCTGAGCTCTCAGATATTTGGTCTCACTCACTGTTACGTATGAATGCATCCAACAATTTGGGATAGGGTAGAAACCTTCAGATTTAAAATATTTTCCTTGGCCAAATAATATTTCATCAAAGCTTTTTTTATGAGGCAGTACAGAATTGTAGTGAGAAGTAAAGTGTTTGGCATTCATATACTGGCTCTGACACTTAATAGTTATTCAATTCCTAGATATTTTCCATTTCCCTTTCAGATTCATTCTCCACCCTTCTTCACTCTCTCTGCTTGAAGCTAACCTGTATAGATAGAATCAATAAGCTATTTTGTGCTCTCTGGTTTCTAGCTGGGCTCAGCTAATAGGAGCCACTGTCAGGAAACTGAAGAGTTGTAGGAGAGTAAGGTCTGACATTTATTCCCCTGGCTCCTTCTCTACCAGGTCACTGTAGGTTGGCTAAGATCACAGCCCCTATCAGATGACCCTTGCCTTTGGCTCTTTTCTGGATTCCAATAGCAGCTCCCTCCCTTGCCCCATTAGGACTAGGAGTATTAATGATTCCCACTATTACTAGTCCCAGGGTGCTGCATCATGTTTTGTTGCTTTCCCTAAAATCTGCCCAAGCTTTTGTAAATATCATAGTCCTTTATTAAACTCTTTTCAATTATCCATTTAAGTATGCTGTGACTTTGCTGGGATACTGATGGATATATTTTTTTAATTTGCCATTTCCTCTACCTAAAAAATGTAGATAATGATAGCATTTACCTCACCAGATTATTGCTGAGGGTTAAATAAGATAATGTATATAAATTATATAACACTTACAAGTAGTTAATACTTAATAAATGTTGGCGATTGCTAGTTATTATATTATACCTATCAATAGGGTAAAGACTGATGTAACTGAATATTACTACTGTAAAAACATATAAATGTAAGGACAAATAATGTAGATTATTAAAAAATATTAATATTTACGTTGATTATAAAATTTATTATTTGGGGCTATGCATAATTTAGTTCATGTTCTGGGCTAGTACTAGTGAGTGTAGGTCTTCTAATCTCAAAATGAGAACTTGACTACTTTCAAGCAATTATCATTCAATCAACAAATATTACTTACTATGTGAAAAGAAGAAAACAGCAGCCAGATTTTGTGACTAGAAAGGTGCTTTCTATCTAACACACCATCTCTTTCTCACAAAGGACATATTATTTTCATAAATGCTCTTTTATTTAGTTTCCATACCTACATCCTCAATACCAAAGGTACTGCCACCATTTCAGGGCTTAACAATTTATGTGATTTATGAACAATAACCGCATAACTAGGATGAAGAGCAATGGGAATTCTGAGAAGAAAAATAGCTCCATTTGCTAGTATATTTGAATAGTGAATTGCAATAAATATTTTAAAGAAATGGAAGCAGTCTAATTTAGAAGAGCTATATGTTGTCACTTATGTCTAATATAAAAGGCCATGTATTGGAAAGAAAGTCAAATGCCCCTATTATATTTCACATAATACCACGTTTCTCTCTTTCACAGAAATTACCCATACTTATACTACATTTATATGTATGCTAGTTTGATCAATGTCTATCTCCCACACCAGAATGCATTGTCATGATGATGGAACTGTGTTTTTGCTACTACTGTACATCCAGTACCTAATGAAGCATCTGCACAAAGTAGTATACATGTATGATATATATTTCCAGACTTACACACACACACACACACACACACACACACACACACACACTATCTTCATCCCCCCAATAAACAAAAGAGTAGGATATTTGAGGGAGAAGGTAACTTTAAATTGTGAGGTACATACTTTTGGGTTACTAGCCTGGAAATACAGAATTAACTATTGGAAATATGAGACTGGAGCTCAGGAAAAAGTTAGGGATTGGATATATACTTTGGGAATTATCACTGAAGGTGGTAGTTTCAGTCATGCAAATATTTCAGGTCACCCAAGGAGGGCATGTAAAAGAACAAAAGATGACGGTTCAAAATTCTAGGTGATATCCATATTAAGGGGTTAACAGAAGAAAAGGAATTAGGGAAAAAAAAGCCCTGTAAATGGTATGATGATACAACCTTGTTTTCCTTGAATAATCTGGGTTTATATCTATTATCCTGACTTTATTAAATAACACATCTTCTCACTTTCAGAAGTGTTTCAGTTTGGAAGATAAATTATTTGGTCTTCCTATCTTTAAGAAACAGTTAGAGACAAAAGAGGAAAATTAAGACAGAGTGAACCTAAGGGAAGAGAAAAGAGAAGAAAGATGTTACAAAAGATGTTACAAAATATCAACTATTGGGGAGAACAGGAGTAAGATGAGAGTTGAAAAGATGCCATTAGATCTAGCAATTAAAGAAGATACAAGTAAAGTAAAAAGAATAGAAACGAGCTGAGGAAGCAAGTGGGGATGACAAACCAGGGTAATTGGTGGAAAAAAAAGAGAGACATTCACTAATATTCTTTTCTTTGGTGCTTGGAATGAAGATCTATCTAACGAGAAAAATGGGAAGTAAAAGTGGGAAAGATAACTCTAGGAGAGTCATAAAAATCTGGAAAAATGCATTGATGACTGAAGCATGGAGGATAACTAAGGCATTGGCAAAGGAAATATCAACCATCATTGAGAATCCAGTTAATACTGGCAACCATAAATTTCCAATTTCATTATGTAATATAGTGTGGAAATAAAACTTCACCCCTCTCAAAAAAGAAAGTTATGCTACAGACAGAGACTTAGAAATTATTTGCAGAGATAAGATTGTGGAAGCTACAGAAATAGATGAGATCTGAAAGACAAAGACCTTATGGAAAGAATACAGCAAAACAGAAAAAGGAGAAAGAAACAAGACATTAAAGAACAAGATAGAGGTGGTCATTAGTAACCTAAAAGAAAGCTATTATTTGATGAAGATAGATAGCTCAATATAGGTGGTAAAGAAAAAAGCTGGAGGAAAAGGATGCAGTGAATATGGATAACTCTGTTGTACAGTGTTTGTAATGTTTCCTTTTTGGAGATATTATGAACAATTCTTGTTCATGTACCATAATTCCCACATGCATTAATTCTAGGATATATATACTCAGAAACAGAATTGCTGGTTGTAGGGTGTGAATACTTTCTTTTACAAATTCCCAAATTGGTTAAGTCAATTTATATATCTATCAAAAGAAAATGGTGACAATTCCTCTTACTCCACTACTTAGCTCTACCTAGTATTGTCAGTATTATTAATTCTTCTTCAAATGGGTTACAAAAAATGTCTTAATGTGTATGTTTTTTAAAAGTCTTTATTGAATTTGTTACAAGATTGCTTCTGTTTTATGTTTTGATATTTTGGATGCGAGGCATGTGGGATCTTGGCTCCCTGACCAGGGATCAAACCCACGTCTCCTGCATTGGAAGGTGAAGTCTTAACCACTGCACTGCCAGGGAAGTCCACTTAATGTGGTTTTAATTTCTTTTCCCATCATTGTTAATGAGAGTAAATACCTTTTCATGTTTATCAGCTATTTAGATGTTCTCTTTTGTAAAGTCCCTATTCAATTTGCCCTATTTTTCCCTTATTAAGTCATTCACTTTTTATTGAATTGTTACATTTCTGTATCTATTCTGGATAACAAGTCCTTTATCAGTTTTATATGGTGTAAATATCTATTCCTACTATGTAGCTTGCCTTCTTTATCATGTATTGTGATGAACAGAATATTTTAATTTTAATTTAGTTAGCTCTATCAATATTTTCCTTTAAGTGGTTTTTGTGTCTTAAAAGGAATCCTTTCTGAGTGACATCAGTAGAAAGGTAGAGTAGGTAATGTCAATAGTCCACACCTCTACTAAAGAAGTGAATAAACTAACAAAATCTGTCAGAATCAACTTTATCAGAAATCTAGAAACTAATCAAGTTTACAGCAGCCAGGTGAATGCTTAATCAAAACCCCCCACAAAACCCCCCAATTCATCCCCTACTACATAGCTCAGTGATGGCCTTGAAGACACAGCCCACATGTCTGGTAAAGGTTCTGAATACTGAAGGGAAACAAATCTTATTCTCAAGGGTTGTGGTTGTTTCAACATGTCTGGTAGCTCACTGAAGGATACTCTCAAAGGGCTTTCCTTTATTTTCCCTATCTTGGAACACTCCCATGGCTCAGGCAACTAACTGGAGGGGAGGTTATCCAAATATTTAAAGTCAAACATATTAGCCACTGCTGTCTGGGCAGTGGATAACAGGTGGAATGAATAACAGATTAACTTAAAAACCTGGGAGGAAAGGCCATGTAATGAGATGCTTTCAGGCATAAGAGCTTTGAAAAGCTCCCATATATTCCTGAGTTCCAGGAGGTCATGATTATGCCCAAGGCAATGCACATCCTTAGAAGACTTCACCTAATGTTTCACTTCTTGCTGAACTAAAGATTTTGCACAAGTAGGAAGTGAAGATTAGGCAGAGTAGTAAACTTCCTGGCTAAGCGTTGAAGGCATGCTCCAATATATAAAAAGAGCTCATCTGCAAAGAATGGGAGATTTTCCTTTTCTGTATATTTATATTTTCCAGGCATTTAAGGAAATTATGTCAAATCACTAGCTGACTACGAAGCTAATGGAACAGAGACTTCAGTGGCCACACACAACAAAGAAGAACAGACTTGACAAAAGTAGTTCAGATATTTGTAGTGAGGTGGATGGACCTAGAGACTGTCATACAGAGTGAAGTAAGTCAGGAAGAGAAAAACCAATACCTATGCTAACACATATATATGGAATAGAAAAAAAAGAAAATGGTCAGAAGAACCTAGGGGCAAGACGGGAATAAAGATGCAGACCTACTAGAGAATGGACTTGAGGATACGGGGCAAGGGAAAGGTAAGCTGGGACAAAGTGAGAGAGTGGCATGGACATATATACACTACCAAATGTAAAACAGATAGCTAGTGGGAAGCAGATGCACAGCACAGGGAGATCAGCTCTGTCCTTTGTGACCACCTAGAGGGGTGGGATAGGAAGGTTGGGAGGGAGGGAGATGCAAGAGGGAAGAGATATGGGGACATATGTGTATGTATAACAAAGTGTATAACAAAGTGTATATATAACAAAGTGTATATGATTCACTTTGTTATAAAGCAGAAAATGACACACCATTGTAAAGCAATTATACTCCAAGAAAAATGTTAAAAAAAAAAGTAGTTCAGAAAAGTTAATCAACAAACAAACAACAACAATTATAACAAGCAGTAATAACATACCCTGGGGACGGGAGAGAATTTGATTTCCAGAGTTGCTACTAGAAATGTTGAAAGGGCCCAGTTTTCAACAAAAAAATTATATGGTATGCAAAGAAACAAGAAAGTATGACCCATGTATAGGAAAAAAAAAAAAGAAGAAATAGAAACTGTTCTTGAGAAAGTCCTGACACTGGGCTGACCAGAAAAAGCTTTTAAATTAACTAATTGAAATATATTCAAAAAGCTAAAAGCAACCATGGAAAAGCACTAAAGAAAGCATGATAATGATGTATCATTAATAGGGAATATCAATAAAGAGGTAGATATCATAAAAAGAAACCACATAGGAATTCTAAAGTTGAAAAGTATAACTAAAATAAAAAATTCATTACAAGGGTTCAGTACAAGATTTGAGCAAGCAGAAGAAAGAATCAATGAACTGAGGAGCAGAAATAAATAAAGAATAAAGAAAAATGAACAGGGTTTAAGAAACATGTGGGAAAACAATAAATGTACCAAGATATGCATAATGGGAATCCCACGTAGAAGAGAGAAAGAGGCAGAGAAAATATTTGAAGAAATAATGCCTGAAAACTTTCAAATTAGATGAAATACATGAATCTACACATCCAAGGAACTCAACAACTCCAAGATGGATAAACTCAAAGAGATCTACAACTAGATATATAATCAAATTACTGAAAGTAAAAGGAGAGAATCCTGAAAGCAGCAAGAGAAAAGCAACTCAAGGGATCCTCAATAAGAATTGTAGCTGATTTTTCAACAGAAAGCAAAGGGGTTGGTTGGCAGTGGGAAGACATACTCAAAAATGCTGAAAGAAAAATAATCTGTCAATGATAATTTTTCTGTCTGGTAAAATTACACTTCAAGAATGAAGGAGAAATCAATACATTCTCAGATAAACGAAAACTGAGAGAGTTCAGTGCTAGAAGACCTGCCTGACAAGAAATGCTAAAGGGATGCCTTCAGGCTGAAATGAAAGGACACTAGACAGTAATTTGGAATTCATGTAAAGAAACAGACAACACTGGTACTCTACATAGGTAAACATAAAAATCACTATTGGTGTATATTTTGGGTCATGAATCTGTATTTTTCCTATATAATTTAAAAAGAAAACTACATAAAAGACTAATTATAAATCTGTGTTGATGGGCACACAATGTATACATATATAATTTGTTAAAATAACAATATAAGTGAGGGAGAAAGTGAAAAGTTTTTGCATAATATTTAAACTAACTTGGTATTAATTAAGACTAGATTGTGACAAATTAAGATGTTAACTGTAATCTTCACAGCAATCTCTAAGGAAATAATGAAAAAATATTTGGTAAAAGAAATGAGAGGAAAAACAAAATGGTACACTAGAAAATATCTATTAATCAAAAAAGAAGGAAGTAATGGGGGAAATGAGGAACAAGAACAACAACAAAAGACACTGAAAAAAAACAGTGAACTGGAAGAAATCTTAACTTATCTGTAATTACATTAAACATAAGTGGATTAAACTACTCAATTAAAAGGCAAAGACTGGCAGAATACATTAAACCCCCCTCAAAAAACAAAACAAACCCATGATGCAAGTATATACTTTAGATCCAAAGACACATATTGGTTGAAGGTGAAAAACTGGAAAAAATATTCCAGACAAACAGTAATCGAAAGAGAGCTGGATAGGACGAGGGGAAGGTGGTGGAAGAGTAAGACGCGGAGATCACCTTCCTCCCGACAGATACACCAGAAATACATCTACATGTGGAACAACTCCTACAGAACACCTACTGAACGCTGGCAGAAGACCTCGGACCTCCCAAAAGGCAAGAAACTCCCCACGTACCTGGGTAGGGCAAAAGAAAAAAGAATAAACAGAGACAAAAGGATAGGGACAGGACCTGCACCAGTGGAAGGGAGCTGTGAAAGAGGAAAGGTTTCCACACACTAGGAAGCCCCTTCACCGGCGGAGACTGCAGATGGCGGAGGGGGAAAGACTTGGAGCCGAGTAGGAGAGCACAACAACAGGGGTGCGGAGAGCAAAGCGGAGAGATTCCCGCACAGAGGATCGGTGCTGACCAGCACTCACCAGCCCGAGAGGCTTGTCTGCTCACCTGCCAGGGAAGACGGGGCTGGGAGCTGAAGCCTGGGCTTCAGTCGGAGCGCGGGGAGAGGACTGGGGCTGGCGGCCTGAACACAGCCTGCAGGGGTTTAGTGCACCACGGCTAGCCGGGAGGGAGTCCAGGGAAAAGTCTGGACCTGCCAAAGAGGCAAGAGACTTTTTCTTCCCTCTTTGTTTCCCGGTGCGTGAGGAGAGGGGATTAAGAGCGCTGCTTAAAGGAGTTCCAGAGACGGGCGCGAGCCACGGCCAAAAGCATGGACCCCAGAGATGGGCATGAGACGCTAAGGCTGCTGCTGCCCCCAGCAAGAAGCCTGTGTGAGAGCACAGGTCACTATCCACTGTCCTTCCGGGGAGTCTGTGCAGCCCACCACTGCCAGTGTCCCGGGATGCAGAGACAACATCCCCGGCAGAACGCACGGTGCCTCAGGCTGGTGCAACGTCATGCTGCCCTCTGCCGCCACAGGCTCACCGTGCCCCTCCCAACCCCCGGCCTGAGCAAGCCAGAGACCCCGAATCAGCGGCTACTTTAACCCCGTCCTGTCTGAGGGAAAAACAGACGCGCTTTGGCGACCTACACGCAGAGGTGGGGCCAAATCCAAAGCTGAGCCCCTGGGAGCTGTGAGAACAAAGAAGAGAAAGGGAAATCTCTTCTAGCAGCCTCAGAAGCAGCGGATTAAAGCTCCACAATCAACTTGATGTACCCTGCATCTGTGGGATACATGAATAGACAACAAATCATCCCAAATTGAGGAGGTTGACATTGAGAGCAAGATTTATATTTTTTCCCCCTTTTCCTCTTTTTGTGAGTGTGTATGTTTCTGTGTGAGATTTTGTCTGTATAGCTTTGCTTCCACCATTTGTCCTAGGGTTCTACCAGTCCGTTTTTTCTTAATAATTATTTTATTTTAATAAATTTATTTTACTTTATCTTCCTTCCTTTCTTTCTTTCTTTCCTTCCTTTCCTCCTTTAGACAACGAATCATCCCAAATTGACGACGTGGACTTTGAGAGCAAGATTTATGATTTTTTCCTCTTTTCCTCTTTTTGTGAGTGTGTATGTGCGTGCTTCTGTGTGAGATTTTGTCTGTACAGCTTTGCTTCCACCATTTGTCCTAGGGTTCTATCCGTTCGTTTTTTTTTTTCTTAATAATTTTTATTTCAATAACTTTATTATATTTTATGTTACTTTATTTTATTTTACTTTATCTTCTTTCTGTTTTTACCTTCTTTCCTTCCTTCCTTCCTTGCTCCCTCCCTCCTTTCTTTCTTTCTTTCTACTTCTACTAATTCTTTCTTTGTACTTTTTCTAGCTTTTATTCTGAGCCATGTGGATGAAAGGCTCTCGGTGCTGCAGCCAGGAGTCAATGCTGTGCCTCTGAGGTGGGAGAGCCAACTTCAGGACACTGGTCCACAAGAGACCTCCCAGCTCCACAAGAGACCTCCCAGCTCCACATAATATCAAACGGCAAAAATCTCCCAGAGATCTCCATCTCAACACCAGCACCCAACTTCACTCAACGACCAGCAAGCTACAGTGCTGGACATCCTATGCCAAACAACTAGCAAGACAGGAACACAACCCCACCCATTAGCAGAGAAGCTGCCTAAAATCATTATAAGTCCACAGACACACCAAAACACCACCAGACGTGGACCTGCCCGCCAGAAAGACAAGATCCAGCCTCATCCACCAGAACACAGGCACTAGTCCCCTCCATCAGGTAGCCTACACAACCCACTGAATCAACCTTAGCTACTGGGGACAGACACCAAAACAACGGGAACTACGAACTGCAGCCTGCAAAAAGGAGACCTCAAACACAGTAAGATAAGCAAAATGAGTAGATAGAAAAACACACAGCAGATGAAGGAGCAAGATAAAAACCCACCAGGCCTAACAAATGAAGAGGAAATAGGCAGTCTACCTGAAAAAGAATTCAGAATAATGATAGTAAAGATCATCCAAAATCTTGGAAATAGAATAGACAAAATGCAAGAAACATTTAACAAGGAACTAGAACTAAGGAGGAAACAAACAACAATGAACAACACAATAAATGAAATTAAAAATACTCTAGATGGGATCAATAGCAGAATACCTGAGGAAGAAGAAAGGATAAGTGACCTGGAAGACAAAATAGTGGAAATAACTACTGCAGAGCAGAATAAGGAAGAAAGAATGAAAACAACTCAGGACAGTCTCAGAGACCTCTGGGACAACATTAAACTCACCAACATTCAAATTACAGGGATTCCAGAAGAAGAAGAGAAAAAGAAAGGGACTGAGAAAATATTTGAAGAGATTATAGTTGAAAACTTCCCTAATATGGGAAAGGAAATAGTTAATCAAGTCCAGGAAGCACAAAGAGTCCCGTACAGGATAAATCCAAGGAGAAATACGCCAAGACACATATTAATCAAACTGTCAAAAATTAAATACAAAGAAAACATATTAAAAGCAGCAAGGGAAAAACAACAAATAACACACAAGGGAATCCCCATAAGGTTAACAGCTGATCTTTCAGCAGAAACTCTGCAAGCCAGAAGGGACTGGCAGGACATATTTAAAGTGATGAAGGAGAAAAACCCACAACCACGATTACTCTACCCAGCAAGGATCTCATTCAGATTTGATGGAGAAATTAAAACCTTTACAAACAAAAGTTGAGAGTTCAGCACCACCAAACCAGCTTTACAACAACTGCTAAATGAACTTCTCTAGGCAAGAAACACAAGAGAAGGAAAAGACCTACAATAATGAACCCAAAACAATTAAGAAAATGGGAATAGGAACACACATATCGATAATTACCTTAAATATAAATGGACTAAATGCTCCTACCATACTAAAAGACACAGATTGGCTGAATGGATACAAAAACAAGACCCATATATATGCTGTCTACAAGAGACCCACTTCCGACCAAGAAACACATATAGACTGAAAGTAAGGGGATGGAAAAGGATATTCCATGCAAATGGTAACCAAAAGAAATCTGGAGTAGCAATTCTCATATCAGACAAAATAGACTTTAAAATAAAGACTATTAGAAGAGACAAAGAAGGGCACTACATAATGATCAAGGGATCGATCCAAGAAGAAGATATAACAATTGTAAATATTTATGCACCCAACATAGGAGCACCTCAATACATAAGGCAAATACTAACAGCCATAAAAGGTGAAATCGACAGTAACATTCATAGTAGGGGACTTTAACACCCCACTTTCACCAATAGACAGATAATCCAAAATGAAAATAAATAAGGAAACACAAGCTTTAAATGATACATCAAACAAGATGGACTTAATTGATATTTATAGGACATTCCATCCAAAAACAACAAAATATACATTTTTCTCAAGTGCTCATGGAACATTCTCCAGGATAGATCATATCTTGGATCACAAATCAAGCCTTGGTAAATTTAAGAAAATTGAAATTGTATCAAGTATCTTTTCTGACAACAACGTTATGAGACTAGATATCAATTACAGGAAAAGATCTGTAAAACATACAAACTCATGGAGGCTAAACAATACCCTACTTAATAACGAAGTGATCACTGAAGAAATCAAAGAGGAAATCAAAAAATACCTAGAAACAAATGACAGTGGAGACACGACAACCCAAAACCTATGGGATGCAGTAAAAGCAGTTCTAAGAGGGAAGTTTATAGCAATACAATCCTACCTTAAGAAACAGGAAACATCTCGAATAAACAACCTAACTTTGCACCTAAAGCAATTAGAGAAAAAACAAAATACCCCCAAAGTTAGCAGAAGGAAAGAAATCACAAAAATCAGATTAGAAATAAATGAAAAACAAATGAAGGAAACGATAGCAAAGATCAATAAAACTAAAAGCTGCTTCTTTGAGAAGATAAACAAAATTGAAAAACCATAAGCCAGACTCATCAAGAAAAAGAAGGAGAAGACTCAAATCAATAGAATTAGAAATGAAAAAGGAGAAGTAACAACTGGCACTGCAGAAATACAAAAGATCATGAGAGATTACTACAAGCAACTCTATGCCAATAAACTGGACAATCTGGAAGAAATGGACAAATTCTTAGAAATGCACAACCTACCAAGACTGAATCAGGAAGAAATAGAAAATATGAACAGACCAACCACAAGCACTGAAACTGAAACTGTGATTAAAAATCTGCCAACAAACAAAATCCCAGGACCAGATAGCTTCACAGGTGAATTCTATCAAACATTTAGAGAAGAGCTAACACCTATCCTTCTCAAACTCTTCCAGAATATAGCAGAGGGAGGAACACTCCCAAACTCATTCTACGAGGCCACCATCACCTTGATACTAAAACCAGACAAGGATGTTACAAAGAAAGAAAACTACAGGCCAATATCACTGATGAACATAGATGCAAAAATCATCAACCAAATGCTAGCAAACAGAATCCAACAGCACATTAAAAGGATCATACACCATGATCAAGTGGGGTATATTCCAAGAATGCAAGGATTCTTCAATATGTGGAAATCAATCAATGTGATAAACCGTATTAACAAATTGAAGGAGAAAAACCATATGATCATCTCAATAGATGCAGAGAAAGCTTTTGACAAAATTCAACACCCATTTATGATAAAAACCCTGCAGAAAGTAGGCACAGAGGGAACTTCCCTCAACATAATAAAGGCCATATATTACAAACCCACAGCCAACATCATCCTCAATGGTGAAAAACTGAAAGCATTTCCACTAAGATCAGGAAAGCATTTCCACTAAGATCAGGAACAAGAAAAGGTTGCCTACTCTCACCACTCTTATTCAACATACTTTTGGAAGTTTTAGCCACAGCAATCAGAAAAGAAAAAGAAATAAAAGGAATCCAAATCAGAAAAGAAGAAATAAGCTGTCACTGTTTGCAGATGACATAATACTATACATAGAGAATCCTAAAGATGCTACCAGAAAACTACTAGAGCTAATCAATGAATTTGGTAAAGTAGCAGGATATAAAATTAATGCACAGAAATCTCTTGCATTCCTATACACTAATGATGAAAAATCTGAAAGTGAAATCAAGAAAACACTCCCATTTACCATTGCAACAAAAAGAATAAAATATCCAGGAATAAACCTACCTACGGAGACAAAAGGCCTGTATGCAGAAAATTATAAGACACTGATGAAAGAAATTAAAGATGATACAAATAGATGGAGAGATATACCATGTTCTTGGATTGGAATAATCAACATTATGAAAATGACTCCACTGCCCAAAGCAATCTACAGATTCAATGCAATCCCTATCAAACTACGAATGGCATTTTTCACAGAACTAGAACAAAAAATTTCACAATTTGTATGGAAATACAAAAGACCCCGAATAGCCAAAGCAATCTTGAGAACGAAAAACGGAGCTGGAGGAATCAGGCTCCCTGACTTCAGACTATACTACAAAGCTACAGTAATCAAGACAGTATGGAACTGGCACAAAAACAGAAAGATAGATCAATGGAACAGGATAGAAAGCCCAGAGTTAGACCCACGCACATATGGTCACTTTATCTTTGATAAAGGAGGCAGGAATGTACAGTGGAGAAAGGACAGCCTCTTCAATAAGTGGTGCTGGGAAAACTGGACAGGTGCATGTAAAAGTATGAGATTAGATCACTCCCTAACACCATACACAAAAATAAGCTCAAAATGGATTAAAGACCTAAATGTAAGGCCAGAAACTTTCAAACTCTTAGAGGAAAACATAGGCAGAACACTCTATGACCTAAATCACAGCAAGATCCTTTTGGACCCACCTCCTAGAGAAACAGAAATAAAAACAAAAATAAACAAATGGGACCTAATGAAACTTCAAAGCTTTTGCACAGCAAGGGAAACCATAAACAAGACCAAAAGCCATCCCTGAGAATGGGAGAAAATATGTGCAAATGAAGCAACTGACAAAGGATTAATCTCCAAAATTTATAAGCAGCTCATGCAGGTCAATAACAAAAAGAAAAAACAACCCAATCCAAAAATGGGGAGAAGACCTAAATAGACATTTCTCCAAAGAAGATATACAGACTGCCAACAAACACATGAAAGAATGCTCAACATCATCAATCATTAGAGAAATGCAAATGAAAACTACAGTGAGATATCAGCTCACACCAGTCAGAATGGCCATCATCAAAAAATCTAGAAACAATAAATGCTGGAGAGGGTATGGAGAAAAGGGAACACTCTTGCACTGCTCGTTGGAATGTGAATTGGTACAGCCACTATGGAGAACAGTATGGAGGTTCCTTAAAAAACTACAAATAGAACTACCATATGACCCAGCAATCCCACTACTGGGCATATACCCTGAGAAAACCATAATTCAAAAAGACTCATGTACCAAAATGTTCATTGCAGCTCTATTTACAATAGCCAGGAGATGGAAACAACTTAAATGTCCATCATCGGATGAATGGATAAAGATGTGGCACATATATACAATGGAATATTACTCAGCCATAAAAAGAAACGAAATTGAGCTATTTGTAATGAGGTGGATAGACCTAGAGTCTGTCATACAGAGTGATGTACGTCAGAAAGAGAGAAACAAATACCGTATGCTAACACATATATATGGATTTTTTTTTTTTTTTTTTGCGGTACACGGGCCTCTCACTGCTGTGGCCTGTTCTGCTGTGGAGCACAGGCTCTGGACGCGCAGGCCCAGCAGCCATGGTTCACGGACCCAGTCACTCCGCAGCATGTGGGATCCTCCCAGAGCGGGGCATGAACCCGTGTCCCCTGCATCGGCAGGTGGACTCCCAAACACTGCGCCACCAGGGAAGCCTTATATATGGAATTTAAGAAAAAAAAAAATGTCATGAAGAACCTAGGGGTAAGACAGGAATAAAGACACAGACCTACTAGAGAATCCTACTTGAGGATATGCGGAGGGGGAACGGTAATCTGTGACAAAGCAAGAGAGAGACATGGATATATATACACTACCAAACGTAAGGTAGATAGCTAGTGGGAAGCAGCCACATAGCACAGGGAGATCAGCTCGGTGCTTTGTGACCGCCTGGAAGGGTGGGATAGGGAGGATGGGAGGGAGGGAGATGCAAGAGGGAAGAGATATGGGAACATATGTATATGTATAACTGATTCAGTTTGTTATAAAACAGAAAGTAACACACCATTGCAAAGTAATTATACGCCAATAAAAATGTAATAAATAAATAAAAAAAGAACGAGAGCTGGAATAGCTATAATAATATTAGACAAAATGGACTGTAAGGCAAAAACTGTTCAAAGACCTCAGATAATGACAAAAAGGTCAATTCATCAGAAGACAAAACAGTTATAAACACTTATCCAGAGCCCCAAAATATATAAAACAAAACCCAACAGTATTAAAGCGAGAAAAAAAATTTTTAACAATAAAATTGGCAGACTTCAATGCTCTCAACACTTTCAATAATGGCTAGAATAGCCAGTAAGAAGATCAACAAGTAAAACAGAAGATTTGATCAAGAGTATAAACCAATTAGACCTAGTAACCATATAGAAAACAATCTACCTATCAGGTAAGTTGTTCCATGTTCTCAAGTGAACATGGAACATTCTACAGGATAGACCAAATGTCAGGCCACAAAATAAGTCTCACTAAAATACTGAAGTCATACAATGTTACTTCTCCAACCATAATGGAAGAAAAGTAGAAATCAATATAGAAATAAACTGACAAATTTACAAATATGTGGAAATTAGTTAGACACATTCTTAAACAACCAATGAGTCAAGGAAAAAAATCACAATAGAAATTAGAAAATACTTTGATATGAATGAAACTGAAAACACAACATACCAAAACTTATGGGATATAGCAACAGGAATGCTCAGAGGAAAATGTATAAGAAAAGCAAACTAACCTCCCAAAAAAGAGGAGGAAGGAGTAATATAGATTCCAGTGGAGAAAATGAAATAGAGAACAGAAAAACACTGAAAGGATCAACAAAACCCAAACTGGTTCTTTGAAAATATCAACAGCATTGGCCAACTTTTAGCTAGACTGACCAAGAGAAAAAAAGATAAAACTCAAATTACTAAAATCACTAATGAAGTGGGAACATTATTATTGCTCTCACAGAAATAAAAAAGATTGTAAGGGGAATGCTATGAACAATTATATGCCAACAAATGAGGTAACCTAGAGGAAACAGACAAGTTCTTAGAAAAACAAAAACTATCAAAACTGATTCAAGAAGAAATAGAAAATCTGGAATAGACAAATAACAAATAAAAAGACTGAATCAGTAATTAGAAAAAAGCTTCCAACAAGGAAAAGCTCAGAACCAGATGGCTTCATCAAAGAATTCTTTCAAATGTTTAAAGAAGAATTAAATAATTCTAAATAATAAATCCTTCACAAACTCTTCCACAAAATGGAAGAGAAGGCTTCCTAAACTTATTTTACGGGGCCAGTATTACCCTGATACCAAAGACAAATTAAGATGACACAGGAAAAGAATATTACAAACCAATATCCTTTATGAATATAGATGTTTGGCAAACATCCTAAATAAAGTACTATAAAACTTAATCCAACAGCATATTAAAAGGATTATATACTATGAACATGTGGGATTTATTCCATTAATGTAAGGGTGGTTCAACATAATAAATATAATCAAAGTGTAATACAATGCATTAATAGAATGAAGAAAAAACCGACATGATCCCAGAATCCAAATGATGTAGAAAAAGCATCTGACAAAATAGAACACCTTTTCATGAGAAAAACATTCAGAAAACTAGGAATAGAAGACAACTTTAAACCTGATAAAGGGCATCTATGAAAACCCCACAGCTAACATTCTACTTAATGAAAGACTGAAAGCTTACTTTAAGATCAGGATCAAGGATGTCTGCACTCACCACTTCTTTTCAACACTGTACTAGAAGTTCTAGCTAGGAAAATTAGGCAGGTAAAAGAAAGAAAAGGCATCCGAATTGGAAAGGAAGAAGTAAAACAATCTCTATTCACAGATGACACAATTTTGTTTTTCCACAGAAAGAAATATTTGAACTAATAAATTCAGCAAAGTTGCAGGACATATGAGGAACACACCAAAATCAGTTGTATTTGTATACACTAACACTGAAAATTAAAAAAAAGAAAATTAAGAAAGCATTTCCATTTACAAAAGAATCAAAAAGAATAAAGTATTAAGGAACTGGGCTTCCCTGGTGGCACAGTGGTTGAGAATCTGCCTGATAATGCAGGGGACACAGGTTCGAGCCCTGGTCTGGGAGGATCCCATATGCCGCGGAGCGACTAGGCCCGTGAGCCACAACTACTGAGCCTGCACGTCTGGAGTCTGTGCTCCGCAACAGGAGAGGCCACGATAGTGAGAGGCCCACACACCGCGATGAAGAGTGGCCCCCTCTCGCCACAGCTGGAGAAAGCCCTTGCACAGAAAAGAAGACCCAACACAGCAAAAAAAATAAATAAATAAAATAAATAAATTACGAAACTCCTACCGCCAACATCTTCTTAAAAAAATATTAAGGAATAAATTTCCTTAATTATTCCTTAAATATTAAGGAATAAATTTCCTCCATAAAAAGACATAAATAGGGCTTCCCCGGTGGTGCAGTGGTTAAGAATCCGCCTGCCAGTGCAGGGCACATGGTTCGAGCCCTGGTCCGGGAAGATCCCACATGCCACGGAGCAACTAAGCCCATGTGCCAAAACTACTGAGCCTACGTGCTCTAGAGCCTGTGCTCTAGATCCTGCAAGCCACAACTACTGAGCCTACGTGCCACAACTACTGAAGCCCGCTCGTCTAGAGCCTATGCTCCGCAACAAGAGAAGCCACTGCAATGAGAAGCCCGTGCACTGCAACGAAGAGTAGTCCCCGCTCACCACAACTAGAGAAAGCCCACACACAGCAATGAAGACCAAACGTAGACAAAAATAAATAAATAAAATAAATAACTTTATTAAAAAAAGATAAATAAATGGAAAGACATATATTGTTAAGGTAGCAATACTACACAGAGGGAATTACAGATTCAATACAATCTCTATCAAATTCCAACAAACTAATACAGCATTGTAAAGCAACTATACCCCAATAAAAAAATAAATTTAAAAATATCACGGAAACTGGAAAAAAATTCTAATAGAATTTTTTGCAGAAATAGAAAAGCCCATCCTAAAATTCATATGGAATCTCAGTGGACTCCACATAGACAAAACAATCTTGAAAAACAAAGTTGGAAAACTCACACTTGTCTATTTCAAAACTTACTTCAAAGGTGCAGTAATCAAAACAGTATAATACTGCCATAAGGATAGACATATAGATCAATGGGATAGAATTGAAAGTCCAGAAATAAACCCTCTTATTCTTTTATGGTTAAGTGATTTCTGACAAAGGTGCCAAGACAATAGGAAAGAATAATCTTTTCAACAAATTGTGCCAGAACAACTGGATATCCACATTTAAAAAATGAAGTTCTCCGGCTTCCCTGGTGGCGCAGTGGTTGACAGTCTGCCTGCCGATGCAGGAGACACAGGTTCGAGCCCTGGTCCGGGAAGATCCCACATGCCGCGGAGCAACTGGGCCCGTGAGCCACAACTACTGAGCCTACGCGTCTGGAGCCTGTGCTCCGCAGCAAGAGAGGCCGCGACAGTGAGAGCCCCGCGCACCGTGATGAAGAGTGGCCCCCGCTTGCCACAAGTAGAGAAAGCCCGCACACAGAAACAAAGACCCAACACAGCCAAAAAAAAAAAAAAAAAAAAAATGAAGTTCTACCCTTTCCTCACATGATATACAAAAATTATCTCAAAATGGATCAACGACCTAAATGTAAGAGCTAAAAATTATAAAATTCTCAGAAGAAAACAGAGGGATAAATATTCTTTACCTTGGATTTGGTAATTGATACTTAGATATGATACCAAAAGCATAAGGAACAAAAGAAAATTTAGACAAACTGGACTTCATCAAATTTAAAAACTTTTGTACATCACAGGATTATCAAGAAAGGTTGAAAAGACAACCAATAGAATGGGAGAAAATATTTGCAAATCATACATCTGATAATGGTTTAGTATCCAGAATATATAAAGAATACTTACAACAGAACAACAAAAGATGAAACCATTTAAAAAAAAAACAAAACACCTAATTTTAAGAAATGAGGTAAAAGACTTGAATAGACATTTCTCTGAAGATTACAAATGGTCAACAAGCAACATGAAAAGATGTTCATTATCATCAGTCATTAAGGGAAATGCAAATCAAAACCACAATGAGATACTTCACAATCACTCAATGGCTGTAATTATTTTAAAAAAGGAAAATAAATGTTGAGTATGTAGAGAAACTGGAAACCTCATACATTTCTGTTAGGTATGTAAAATGGTGCAGTTCTGTGGAAACAATTTGGCGGTTCCTCACAAAGTTAAACACAGAATTATTATATTACTCAACGGTTCTATCCTAGGTGTATATCCAAGAGAATCAAAAACTGGTGTTCAAACAAACGCTTGTACACAGATGTTGATAGCAGCATTATCTTAATAACGAAAACGTGGAAACAACCTAAATGTCTATCAACTGATCAGTGGCTAAACAAAAGGCATTACATCTATACAACGGAATATTTTACAGCCATAAAATGGAGTACCGATGTCTGCTACAACACAGATGAACCTTGAAAACATGATGTGAAGTGAAAGAAACTAGACAAAAAAAGCCACATATTGTATGATTCCACTCATATGTAATGTCCAGAGTAGGCAAATACATAACCAGTAAGTTGATAGGGGATGGGAGGTGGGGGTATGGGGAATGACTACTTAGTGGGTGTGGTATTTTTTGAGGGGTGACGAAATATTCTGGAATTAGAGGTGATGCTTGCACAATATTGTAAAAGTACTAAAAGTCACTGAACTGTACACCTAAACATGTTGAATTTTATGTGACTTTTACTTCAATTATATATTTAAAAAGAAATCTTTCCCTAATCCAGCACAATGAAAATTTTGTCCTATATAAATCTGTGAAAGCTTTATAGTTTTGTCTTTCATACTTAGGTCTCTAAAAAATTTAGAACTTTTTTTTGGATACCGTATGGGATACGAGAATCAATTTCATTTTTTCATAAGGACTGCCTGTTGTCCCAGCATCATTTATTGAAAAAAGAACTTCACTAATCTGTAGTACAAACTCTGTCATATACCAAGTGTCCATATGTGTTGGCATTTTTTAGGCTTCTATTCTGTTCCATTGATCTAAGTGTTAATTCTTGCACCAATAATGCACTTTATATCATTTTAAGTCTTGGTATTTATAGAGCAGATCTTCTCACTCTGTTCTTTTTCTTATTCATGAGTATCTTGGTTATTTTTGGTCCTTTGCATTTCCATTCTGTATAAATTTTAGAAGCAGCTTGTCAAGTTTCTCTCTCCCTCTCTTAATTAAATACATACACAAACACACACACACCACATACAAACTGTTAGGATTTCATTTACTACGCTTGTACAGAAAAGGATAATAGTTTTAAAGGATACCCCTCTAATTTACTGAAAAGTGTTTACTTCAGGGGTGTGTGTGAAAGCAAATGAGAATGAGATGAGAGGGTGGTTCAAGCGGATGTTAATCTTATCCATGTTTATTTTTATTTTTTAATAAAAAGAATGTACTCATGTATTATTATACAATAAAAAAAATTTTAGTGACGAAAACTATGGGAGGGATTGTTACAGAAATTAAGGAGTGATCAATGTACTCAAGAGCCTGAGAGAAGTCAAAAAAATGAGCATAATGTCTTGTATACAGTTGATAATTAATAATTTATTCTTTGATAATAAAGAAGCAGAAGCAGCCACCAACTCTGAGAATTACAAGCTCTCTTTGAGATAGAAGGAATGGAACAAAGTATTAACTCAGAAAAATAGTTTAATCAGAAAGGATAGTTGTTTAGCCTTGGTGATCTTTATTTTAATATAATAAGCAAGAGGAGAGAATAGGGGAAATGAGGAGATGAAAAAAGGTAAAAGTCTGAAAACTGCAATTCATTAACGTATATAAAGGAGTCAATAAGAGATGAATGAAAGGCTTGCTAAGTAGTGAGGTTCTAGAGCAAGCAAAATTTGTAGTGGGTAAGTCAGCACAAATAAGGAGAAATGCCAAATAACTTCCAAAAGAAATAGCATTCCTACTTTTAGAGCACTAATCTGTATTCCTATTATATTATGCAACTGAGAAGGTAGGGAAGATAATTTATTTCAGTTGATCTCAAACCCTCTGAGGATATGCACTGTAATTTCAACTGTGAATTATTAAACAATAGAATTTTCCTCGTAAGGGAAATTATAACTGGAATACATATTTTCTTAGGAACTGTGCTGATTCTTTCTAGGTATGTAGCTATTCTGTCCGAAAGCTACTCAGACTGATTAGGCAAACACTTCTAAAAGAAGAAATGGAGAATTATCAAAATTAGAATACATAGCCAAAGTATCATTTCCCTTTATAAACTCTGTCTTTTGAAACACCAGTAAGAATACCAATGAAGTAAACATACAACTTTGTATTTTGATGCTAGAGAAATTCTTTAGTAGGCATACATTTCCTCTTTGAAGCACTATTTTTACCACTTAATATTTTTTTGTTTTGAAAAAATATCTAAACTTACAGAAAAGTTGCAAGGCTAATACAACAGAAGATCTGTTATTTGGATTTAATTTTGGGTAGCTAGTGAGCAGATTGATAATAATTGAAGTGAGTCTCCCAAAACAGCCATGCATGAAGGAGTATGGCTTCCATGGCAACAATTTGCCAGTCCCCATTGTAAGGCTTTTGCAATCCTTGTCAGCCTGATGGTTAGCTCTATCAAATGAACCCTTTCCTGGTAACATCTCTATTTAGAGATCTTTAAGGTAGGTTGCACTGTCTTAAAAATCCTACTATACATCCAATTGTGCAACATAGGATCTGAACTAATAATAAAAATAGATTACATATGAATGCCTAAATAGGTTCTTTCAGAAAAAAAAAAAAAAATTATGTGTCTTCCCAGAGCTTCTAATACTGATCAGAACACCAATTAAAGTGTTATGATTAAGTGTTATAAAAATTTTACTAAAGAACAAAAGTATCAAACCAGAGTATCCTGAGTTCACTAAGGTATTTGACAAGTCATATATTTGACGAGTATTTAAAAAGTTCTTGGAACAAGATAGACAAAGTGCGTTTTGATGGGCTAGAAGAGAAACATATATTAGGTAGTTAAGCACTTAACCAGTAGAGTTTCTGGTAGTATGTGAAATAGCCTATACTAAAAAAATGTTCCATCAGTGACTTGAATGACTTGATTAACATATTTGCAGGTGACAGCACTAGAAAAGACAGGTAAAATAACAAATGTCTGATATAGATTTAAAAAAAGGTCTCCTTGGGGTAGACTGATCAGTTAAATGCAACAAAATGAAATTAAACAAGAAAATGTGAAGACCTGGATTTAGATTAAAATCAATGGTAAAAAAATCCACAAGAATTTATGATTTATATTTATAAAGAAAAGCCACACTTTATGATTTTGCCTAGACAGAGAACTTATGAGGCTTGACTATAACAGATCTTTTAAAATAAACATAAAAATTTAAATATTCATATGAGTTTGTTTCTTAACAACAACTGTTTATACTTACTAAAATCATTTGGGATTTTTGTTGTTCTCAATGGTAGTAATCAGAGTTCTTATTATTCCATATAAATTTGCCTTCCAGGAAAATAAAAAGGTATAACCTTGCTGATACCTGCATTCCAGTATCAATTTCTGATGGTGTTATCTGTCTAAAACACTTAGAATAGTGTCTGCTACATAATTATTTAAAGCTATCTATCAATATTATCATTATTACTGAAGCTGCTACTATAGGGAGAGAATATGCTGATTATTTGTCTATCTCATGGAAAAGTCCTTGTACATAATGGGAATTGCTAAATATATTTTGGTTTTTTATATCTGTCTTGTGAACTTAGTTGGATAATGCATTGTAGTTTTTCATAAAACATATTAAACAAATATTCATACAGTGTTACTATGTGCCAAACTGTGTTGGATGTTGGATAAATCATATAAACTAACAGATGTGATCCTTGTCTCATGGACGTTATAGTCTACATATATAGAACTCAAACACATGAATAAGTATATAATTGTAAATTGTGGTAAGTGCTATAAAGGAAAAGAACAAGGTGTTATGAGAGAGAATAGCTCTGAGAAAAATTTAGATTGGAGGAGAAGATTAATGAAGTCTTTCTGTGATAAAGAGACACTGAAACTGGAACAGAAAAAATAAACAGAAGTTAGCCAGGTAAAGAGTGGGGTTAAGAGCTTTTAGGTAGTGGTAACAGCACGTGCTCAGAGCCAAGAAAAAGCTGGATGTAAACTTAGTGAGCAAAGGGGAGAGGGAGAGAGATGGTAAGGGAAGGGCCTAGAACCAGATCATGTAGAATCTAGTAGAACAGAAACTATCTGATGCCAAAGCTCATGTTGTTAAAGCACAATGCATACTATTTCCCAGATTTGAAAAAGGTCTACGTAGTTTAATACAGCTTCCTACTTATTTTATTGATAATAATAGCAATCTTTGTGAAAAACTTATAAGAACATATACTTATTGGCCCAAATAGTGATTACTACAGGTTTACTACACATGCATACAAAATCAGTCCACAGTACTAAAAGGCTAATGCTAGGAAAAAACAACTGGCATCCTAATAACTCAATCCCTACATTAACAACTATAGTAGTGATATAAAAACTTCTGTTTTTTCAATTAAAATTTTGAGAAAGTCAAACATTTATTACTAAAGATAACATAACCTTCTAAAAAATCCTGCTACATGGCATCCATATGAGTAGGAACAAATAAACAAGAATAAAAAAGCACATTAAGCACATGGACATATTGATCAGAAATTTTATTTTATTCTGTAAACATCCATGCATTATTGTATTCCTTTCATATGCCAGGAAAAATTGTGAAAGACTTTGAAATGGACAAAAATATTATTAGGTGTCTTGTGTAGTGGACCATTTTGAATTATCTACACTGTTTAGTCTTTTAGCTATTTTACAAATATAAGTTGTAAAAAACTGAGAGTAATGTAAGTAGTGTTTGTCCAAATGATCCTTTTGTACCATGGAAGTACAATGGACTGCCTTGCAGGTAATCACCAAGTTTGCATTTGTTTGTAAATTCATTTCAGCACTCCCAATGCCTATATATTTGTGTTCTTTGAATTCTCCTGTTAACCAGTTGTAACATCTTTCTGGTTCCCTCATTAATTAACGAATGAAATAAGATCTTTGACATGTATTCATTTGGTATTTGTAACAAAGACATGATTTTAACTTAAAAAATAATTCTTTAACAGTTTTAGAGATCATCCACTGAGATGCCCAATGGATTCACCTAATAGAACCAGTAAACAGCATTGCCAAGGAGTGCACTTTTTTTTTTTAACATCTTTATTGGAGTATAATTGCTTTACAATGGTGTGTTAGTTTCTGCTTTATAACAAAGCAAATCAGCTATACATATACATATAACCCCATATCTCTTCCCTCTTGCATCTCCCTCCCATCCTCCCTATCCCACCCCTCTAGGTGGTCAAAAAGCACCGAGCTGATCTCCTTGTGCTATGTGGCTGCTTCCCACTAGCTATGGATTTTACGTTTCGTAGTGTATATATGTCCATGCCACTCTCTCACTTTGTCCCAGCTTACCCTTCCCCCTCCACGTGTCCTCAAGTCCATTCTATGGTAGGTCTGCATCTTTATTCCCGTCCTGCCCCTATGTTCTTCATAACCATTTTTTTCTTTTTAGATTTCATATATATGTGTTAGTATACAGTATTTTTCTCTTTCTGACTTACTTCACTCTGTATGACAGACTCTAGGTCCATCCACCTCAATACAAATAACAATTTAATTTCTTTTTATGGCTGAGTAATATTCCATTGTATATATGTGTCACATCTTCTTTATTCATCTGTTGATGGACACTTAGGTTGCTTCCATGTCCTGGTTATTGTAAATAGAGCTGCAATGAACATTGTGGTACACGATTCTTTTTGAATCATGGTTTTCTCGGGTAAAGGTCCAGTAGTGGGATTGCTGGGTTGTACGGTGGTTCTATTTGTAGTTTTTTAAGGAACCTCCATACTGTTCTCCATAGTGGCTGTATCAATTTACATTCCCACCAACAGTGCAAGAGGGTTCCCTTTTCTCCACACCCTCTCCAGCATTTATTGTTTCTAGATTTTTTGATGATGGCCAATCTGACTAGTGTGAGGTGATACCTCATTGTAGTTTTGATTTGCATTTCTCTAATGATTAGTGATGTTGAGCATTCTTTCATGTGTTTGTTGGCAATCTGTATAACTTCTTTGGAGAAATGTCTATTTAGGTCTTCTGCCCATTTTTGTATTGGGTTTTCTGTTTTTTTGATATTGAGCTCCATGAGCTGCTTCTAAATTTAGGAGATTAATCCTGTGTCAGTTGCTTCATTTGCAAATATTTTCTCCCATTCTGAGGGCTGTCATTTGGTCTTCTTTAAGGTTTCCTTCACTGTGCAAAAGATTTTAAGTTTCATTAGGTCCCATTTGTTTATTTTTGTTTTGATTTCCATTTCTCTAGAAGGTGGGTCAAAAAGGATCTTGCTGTGATTTATGTCAGAGTGTTCTGCCTATGTTTTCCTCTAAGAGTTTGATAGTGTCTGGCCTACCTTTAGGTCTTTAATCCATTTTGAGTTTATTTTTGTGTATGGTGTTAGGGAGTGTTCTAATTTCATTCTTTTACATGTACCTGTCCAGTTTTCCCAGCACCACTTATTGAAGAGGTTGTCTTTTCTCCATTGTAGATTCTTGCCTCCTTTATCAAAAATAAGGTGACCATATGTGCGTGGGTTTATCTCTGGGCTTTCTATCCTGTTCCATTGATCTATATTTCTGTTTTTGTGCCAGTACCATACTGTGTCTTGATTATTGTAGCTTTGTAGTATAGTAAAGAGTACACTTTTAAGCACTTGCTTAAGCCCACAAGTATCTTTTCTTGGCAATTGGAGGTGAATCCCAAATACCAACAGAACTTTACTTAGATGACTGTTTCTTTAGGTTTAAAAAAACAAACAAAACAAAAAAAACAACAGAAAACAAAACCCCATTTTTTTAAAAAATAAATAAATAAATATATTTATTTAATTTATTTTTGGCTGTGTTGGGTCTTCGTTGCTGCGTGCGGGCTTTCTCTAGTTGCGGTGAGCGGGGGCTATTCTTTGTTGCAGTGTGCGGGCTTCTCATTGTGGTGGCTTCTCTGTTGCAGAGCACGAGCTGTAGGTGCACGGGCTTCAGTAGTTGTGGCACGCGGGCTCAGCAGTGGTGGCTTGGGGCTCTCGAGCACAGACTCTGTAGTTGTGGCCCACAGGCTTAGTTGCTACGTGGCATGTGGGATCTTCCTGGAACAGGGATTGAAGCCGTGTCCACTGCATTGGCAGGTGGATTTTTTTTTTTTAAATATCATCTCTTTTATTTTATTTTATTACCATCATTATTATTATTTATTTATTTTTGGCTGCATTGGGTCTTCGTTGCTGCACCCAGGCTTTCTGTAGTTTTGGCGAGGGGGGCTACTCTTCGTTGCAGTGCACGGGCTTCTCATTGTGGTGGCTTCTCTTGTAGAGCATGGGCTCTAGGTGCATGGGCTTAAGTAGCTGTGACACGTGGCTCAGTAGTTGTGGCTCTCAGGCTCTAGAGTGCAGGCTCAGTGGTTGTGGCGCATGGGCTTAGTTGATCCGTGGCATGTAGGATCTTCCTGGACCAGGGGTTGAACTTGTGTCCCCTGTATTGGCAGGTGGATTCCTAACCACTGCACCATGAGGGAAGCCCCAACCCCATTGTTTTTTGATTTGTGTTTTGTCTTTGTTTCTAGTTTGTGCACTGCCAGGAAATTATTGCTTCCTGGTGGCAGCAATGCTTGAGACTTTGTTTTTATGGTCTGACCATTTGGTGATCTCTGTAAATGTATTATAGATGTCCATTCTTTGTTGGGTGAAAGATGACACAGAATCCTACTTGTAGTCCTACTTGTAGTTTTATTTGTCTATTTCTCCATTTTGAGCTCAAAACAATTAAGAAACTGGTGCCCTCTGGGAAGGAGAACAGGTCTTTGATTTTTTTTTGGGGGGGGTGTATTGGGGATGAGTTTTTGTGTTTCTGTATTTACTCTGGACCTGTGGCTGAAGCTGCAGAATTGAAATTATGAGCCCTCTCTGTGTTTATCTGTAATTCAGAAAGACCTTTACCCTTTACCATTGTGAAATGTTTCCCAGTCTCTGGGAAGTATAAAGCTATATTGTCTCTGAAGTTAAAGGAGTTCTGTTCTGACTGGCTTACAGAGATAAATGCCTAAATAAGTTAATTATTCCTAATATTTCCCAAAATAAACTAAATTTCTAATACTTCAAATATGCTAGACTTAAAAAAGAATCTTCTACTAGAAACTAACTCATAAATATTTTAAGAATCCAAGTTCATAAAATTAGGGTAAATCTTTGGCAAATAAGACTAGCTTAATAATTTTGGTTTAAAAATTGTCTTAAATAATTTTTAATGTTAAATATAATACAAGTACACATTTTGTTTTTCTTGGGTTGCTTTCCCTAAACATATACAGGTTTATTGACTGAAGAAGCTTACATTATTCCTACATAATCCATGTCAGCTTGAACATAATTTCCATGATCTTTAGGTAACTTAAACTTTGGAGTGCATTACATTAAATTAATGGATGATCATTAGAAGCCTAGATAATTTTTAAATAAGATAAAATAGGAAACATCAAGTACTAATCGTAAATAAATTTTTTTTACTGTGGTGAAACATAACATAAAATTTACTACTTTAACCAGTTTTAAGTGTACAACGAAATGGCATTAAGCAAATTCACAATGTAATGCAAACATCACCACTATCCATTTCCAGAACTTTTTCTTCATCCCAAAGAGAAATTCCATACCCTTTAAACAGTAACTTCCCACTCTCCACTTTCATCTATCCTATTTTCTGCCTCTATGAATTTGACTATTCTGAGTACCTCATGTAAGTGAACTCATACAATATTTGTCCTTTTATTTCTGGCTTATTAAATTCAGCATAATGTTTTCAAGGTTCATTCATGTTGTAGCATGCATCAGAACTTCATTTCTTCTTTCGGCTTAATAATATTCAGTTATATCTGTATAACACATTTTGTTTATCCATGTATCTTTGGGCTGTTCCCACCTTTCGGCCATTGTGAATATAGCTGCTATAAACACTGGTGTAGTAGTTGCTTGCTTTCAATTCTTTTGGGTATATAAGTAGAAGTAGAATTGCTGGATCACATGGCTAACTTTTAGAAGAACCACAAAAGTGTTTTTCACCGTGGTGGCACCATTTTATACTCCCTCCAGCAATGCCCAAGGGTTCCAATTTCTCCACATCCTTTGCCAACACTAATTTTCTGGGTTATTTGTTTTTTTTTTTTTTGGGGGGGGGAGGTTTTTTTTTTTTTTTGATAAAACACCAGAATGGATATAAAGTGGTATCTCATTGTGGTTTTGATTTGCAGTTCTCTAATGACTAGTGATGTTGAGTATCTTTTTGTGTGCACATTGCTATTTGTATACCTTCCTTGGAGAAATGTCTATTCAAATCCTTCACCCATGTTTCAATTGGGTTCCCGTTTTTTTCTTTTCTCAGTTGCAGCAGTTCTTTTTATATTCTAGATATTAATCATTTCTCATACATGTGATTTGCAAATATTTTCTTTCATTCTGTCAGTTGTCTTCTTCTTTCTTGACAGTATCCTTTGATGCACAAAAGTTTTTAATTTGATGGCGTCTTATCTATTTTTTCTTTTGTTGCACTGATTACTAATCATAATTTTAAGTTTATATACTTTTGCTTACTTTTATTTGCTATATAGATGCTAGAAATTTGTGTCATATTTATGAACATGTTCCTTTTTGCTACTTTAACAAGTAGTCAAAGGATTGCATGTTGCTGTAGAAAATTATATTATGCATGTTTATGAGCTTTGCTGTCTGCTAATATATGCGTATGTCAGATAGTTCTTAATTATCTACCCCAAGTTTTCTCTGTGAAATAGAAATGACTTTCATTAAAAGTTATACTTAATATGAGTCGCTGAGATATACAACTGAGCATGTGCTTTTATTTTTTTAAGGGGGAAAAAAAAATTGCCCTAAAGCAGCAGTCCTCGAACGTTTTGGTCTCTGGACCCCTTTACACATTTATAATTTATTTAGAACTCATAGAGCTTTTGTACATGTGGGTTATAACTATCAATATTTACTGAATTTGAAATCAAAACAAAAAATTTACGAACTTATTAATTCATTTGAAAAAAGCAATGATTAACATGTTGCATGTTAAATAAACTATACCATTATATTATTATGAAGATAGTTTTCAACTTGTGGGTCATTTGAGAAAGAACTGTAATCCTAAAGCAAGGTATCAGTTTGTTCCAGAATATTTGAAAGAACATAATGAAAGATAAAACTTGGAAAGTGAAGATTATTTCCTTTGATTTATAATGCCCGAGCCTGAAAATAAGTTATAAAATGTGTTAAAATACACATTCACTTAAAACAAGGTTCACTTAATTTTGATGGGCTTCTTTCCTTGGCTTACTGATTAGTGCTTTTACCCACTATCTATCTAATCTGCCTAGATAACAGAGATCCTGTGTCTTACCAGAATAATTTTCTCTGCTATAGGTTAACTTTATTATATGCTTGAGTATTTAAGGGGAAAAAGAACAAAAAGTTCCTCAGTTATGAAAGAGTTACTTCTTAACTGTGTTACCTTTTGTGCTTTTAAAAATGTTTTATTGTCATTTTAATAAAAAAAGGCAACCAAAAAATTATTTCTCAGGCATCCATGATCCTATCTTAAATCAAGTGTCCAAATTTCCTCTGACAACTCTAAATCAAATCAAATTATTAAAAAATTTCAGGGTATCTTTCACTGAAAACTATCTTTGAGATTTCCTGGCAGTCTCCTAGAAATCACAGAAATTTGTTCTTTCAGCATAGATAAGAGTGATGAAAGATATAATTAGATTTGTTTGATGAGTTACAACTATAAATTTCATGAGAAGTCGTCATATCAAAAGAGAAGCCCAGTCTTCTCTAGGTTAAGTTTATATAAGCAAAATGTTGTTAATATAACTATTTCATTAATTGTGTGCTTTGTGTAAAGTCCCTGGAGAATTGTCAATTACCCCCAGTCCCTAATGGTTTTACTCTAAGGGGACATACTGCTTAAAAACTCGTGAAATAGTTATATTCCATCCCTCAATAGAGAATTTTACTCCCTGCCATTCTGCTATTACTGGTTACAGTTAATAACTACAGCTATTAAGTTCCTGTCATCTACAGATGGATTTTGATGCTTACCTAAAAGTTATGCTGTAAGCTACAGACCAGAGCTTGTGCATTTAACAAGGACAGTTTCACAAGCCTCATAGAAAGAACTGTACCAGATACTTCCAACTACTGACACTTCAAAGAATATATTCTTGGGTACAGACTGCTGAAGTGATATTGCTTAGATAACTTTTAGACTGTAATAGTGGACTGGGTTAGTATTTCCAAAACTCTCATTAGTCTAGAAGCTGAAAGCTTCATGAAAGCAAACTGCTAAGATCTAGTAGAATGAGAATTAACTACATAGGACTGAGTAAACAGAAGAATTTTTTCCTGGCTATTTGTTTGGAATATTATTGATGTTTTAAATGTTCTATTTTCAGGGTATGTGAAGAAATTTCTTCTTTCTTCTCAATCTATATATAACCCACACAATTTCGTACATCCTGATTTCTTAAAACTAAAAGTTTTGATTCTCACTGAGTCCCTCAGAATTCAGAAACTCTTACTAGGTCTGCTAACTTTTCTTGACAATATAGTGATTTCCATAGATTTATTAAGAATATCTTCCTTTTTAACAGGATATAATTGGACAAACTGATGGTGGAACCAAGGACTTACCTGTGTCATGTTTGAGAATGGTGCCCATTTAATCAGATATGCCTACCACTTCTGAAGAACAAAGACTGGTTGTACTCACGAAGCTTATACCTATAAAGCCCTCCCAGGAAAAATGACCTGGTACCTGAAGTAGAGGGTCTCAGCCTTGCATGTGGTTAAGGAAGGTCACTTATATATGGTAATGAACTTTTGGTGACCTGGAGAAGAGAGGAATTCACCCAGTAACAGGTACCTGCAGGTGAAATAGGGTGAAGAGATTGTCTGGGGCTTGGTTTCCTAAACTCGGAATGGCAAAAATAGAAACTTTTAAAAGTAAAATCTGAGATTCCCTATGAAAACTTCCAGAGAGAAGTTAATTTTGCAGCCTCAGTATTTGCAAAGCAAACTCAGAGAAGCTACCTGGTTAATTAATACCTTGCTGCACCTAAATAAATAATCAATCCTAAACTAATGAGATCTGCCATTTTTTTGCAACAAAAATCATTATGAGATTATTATGATTGGGGGTGTAGAGAGTTGTCAAGAAAATGGGCAAGAAAGATTATTAAATGTCCTGATTTGTATACTCTTCTGGGTTATCTGCACTTTTTACTTTCACTATTTTACAACTCTGCAAGTTATAGAAAACTAATGCTAATGCAAATTATTGTCTACAGAAATGCAAATAAATTTTGTCTTGAGAAGGAATAATTGATTATTGCCCTGTGTATACTGACCAATTTTGTATCTATTTATAAATTCATCCCAGTCTTTGTGACTGTTGATATATGTATGTGTCCTTTGATTTTTTTTCTTTGAACTGGTTTAACAGCTTACTGTTTTCTCATTAATTAATTAAATAGAATAACTGACACATTTATATTTCTATGAATGTTATGATTCAACCTTTAAAAATATTATCCTTTAACGCATACATACTGTGTTCTCCGAAGTATTTGTTTTCATGGATTTATCTAAATATATTTCTGACTCCAATTGTGCTTACAGCTTAAAGCTTTGCTGCTTGGACCAGCAAACTTCCAGAGTAAATATAGTCTACTGTTCACAGTTCTTAGGTTGTGCAATACATTTTATCATTCAAGTATTCCAAACCAAGATCCAAAAATCCTAATTCTCATTCTTTAGAAGAATTTGTAACTAGTTAGTCATCTCCCATAACATCATTCTTTTTCTTTCTCTCTTGCACTGAGAGTTGCTATAGCAGAGAGGTGAAGAGTGATGATTCTGGAGCCAGACTGCCTGGACTTGAATACCAGTTTAGTCTCTAGCTGGTTATATGTCCTTAACCTCCTTGTGTGTCAATTTTCTCATAAGTAAAATGACAATGTATGTAAAGTGTTGGTATATATAAAATGTTTAGAAGAATGACTGACAATTAATATTATTTTAATATACTAAAATCATCATGGATAGGAAGAAACAATAAAACCATATATATACAAATATGTATATTCTTCAATTTTCTGACCAAAACTTTTTAAGTGCTTCTGGTCTTTTGTAATGGTATCATTTATCTCCAGGCAAATCTGTAAGTGTGGCAGGTTGCTAACTTTTAGCATTTTCTCTCTTAAGTTCCAAATAAATGCCCTAGGAAGATAGACACTTCCTGACTGACCATATCAATCTAACATATTTGTTTTCTCCATATTCTTTCCCAAAAGGAAATCAGCAACTCTTTCTTCCCAGGGCAAGCAGCAGATTTTCTTGCATCCAGTGGAGCTTGGGGACCATCATTATTATGTGGGACTTCTCCAGAAGATTTAATTTCTGTCAGTAAGACAAGATTTCTTATTATGTATCTCCATGGCTATTTTTGTCTTAAATTCCTCCTTGCCTCTCATTATGCTTGGAGTTTTGCAAGCATAATACAAGCATTATGCAAAGTATAGTTGTAGTTTCTTCAGGTTTGGATCCAGTCTCCTTGAAAAGACCTTTACACTTATTTAGTAATCACAGAGGGGCAAGATTTATCTTTCCTTTTTTCCTTCCATGTGTCACACACCCCTACTCTCTGTTCTCTTGAATCAGGTTTCTCACTCAAATATGAAACTTCAGGGATTCCTATTTATGTTTCAGTTATTATAAGGAAGTCTTTTCAGCTCTTTGATGAGACACTACATACTGAGAATTATTAGTCAAGATGCTTTTTGGTTGCAGACAACAGTTTACCCATCTCTATCTCTAATTAGCTTTTTCAAAGTAACGTATTGGCTCAGGTAACTGAAAAGTCAAGAGGCGGGTATAGTTCAACAGGGGCTGGAGTAAGTGGTCGAAAAATGTGACAGGACCGAGTACCTCTCTTTCTCTCCCATTTCTTAGGAATGCTTCTTTCCAGTTGGCTCCATTATTGGCAGGCATTACTTTCATGGTTCCAAGATAGGAATTCTTTGAGTTGTATATTTCCTCATTCATATTCAATAGGAAACAGAGAGTCTATGTTCCTAGTCATTCAAATAAAATCTAAGAGATGAGACCCACTTGCTCCTATTGACCTGAATTATGTGTTCCTTGAACTAAAAACTGTGGTTATGTGAAATAGATATGCTAATTATACTAAGCCACCTACCCTAGAGGATTAGTCAATCTCACCCAAACTATATGACTGGGAAATGCAGTGTAGTGTTAGAAAAAGGGATGGGAAATGGCTGCTGGAGAGGCAACTAACAAATATCCATTATGAGAAGTACTTCTCAAGCCTCTTTGTTTCCTGAAAAAGCAAGTTGATCAGTTTGGCAATAACCAGTATTCAGATCACTAGGACCTAACTATTGAAGAGTTATTCAAATCATTTTCTGTGTAATAATATGAAACTCAGAATATGATAACTTAAAAGCTTGGTTATGAATACAAAACTTCCAAATATTTTAGTTTGAAAACCAGGATAATTATTGTAGTTGCTGTGGCTGCTTTATAATATGAGAATACAAAAGACAGTTTGGTATACTTTGGAATGTTTATAAGTTACAGCAAAGCTATAGCTGGAGAATTCAGTTGTCAACTGGAATTCATTAATAATTTTATTAATCAATATTTACATTTTCTACTTGGCCTTTGACTCAGCTAAGTTTGTTTCCAACCAGGCATGGCTTGTTGAATATAAGCGTTAAAGTCATCATTTGGTAGTTTAGCTCCTAAGGGTCGACTGATACTAGTTTTCCTCCCTGCATCCCCCTGAAATCCTGGGTGTTTTTTCTTCCTAAGGATTAAAAACAAAATTACACTTATTACTTATTTTTCTTTTTCCTTCTCATTTTATATTCATATCAGGGACTGAGGTTTCTTTTGCAGCCATGGTCTAAATTGTCACTGCTTATTCAGCTATACTTAACAGTTTAATCTTTCCTAGCCTGACACTTTTTACAAAGTATCATTCAGCCAATGACTGAAAGAAGTGATAAACACCCTTAAAAGTTTCTATATGAAGATCAGTAATATCAGAATTTGTACAAAGACTCAACTTTCTAAATGGTTGTAATGAGAACATAGTGAAAGAAAAGAAAAAAAGATGCAAAATCATAAGGAAAAAAAGCAAGATTAATACAAATTAAATATTATCTTGACCAATCTGTTTGGATATTAAAACTTAATGTGATCCTCTTAAGGGATTATCTTAATTAAGCTAGGCAATTTATTTTAAGGTATGTGATGAAATTACTAAAGAAAAAGATAACTTCTGAGCAATGAATTTCTTGAAAGACAGGTGATGAAAGTTCATTGCCACATACTACAAAATCTTAATGATGTTAGAGTACTTTAGGTACAGGAGAAACTCTATTAAATTCCTTGATGGAAGATAGTCAGTGGCACTTACACTTTCCCAAAAAAGCACTAGTGAAGGTCTTTCAGAGTAAAACACATCTTCCGTCATATGCTATAGCCTACCTCCAAGGATAGGAGGTAGGCTGTATGCTTGCAAAATCATTAATGCAAAAGCCTCTTGTCTTACCGGTTCCTCTGCACTGCCTGTTGCATCATGGGAATAACTGATGAGACCAGGGATGGGCTGCTCACCGTGTGCCATGATAACAGCAGGACTGGTGTAGAATGGATGCTTCTAATGCACAACACATAACAACTATGAATATAGTGACAGGAAAACATGAAACTATACAAGCAAAATGACTGGAAAGGAAAAAGGGTGAAAACAAATGGAACAATGGAATGTCAAAAATTTTCAAATGAAGAATGACAAAATTAGCTTAGATTTCAAATGGTACAAGCTTTTTTTAAGATTGAAACTGATGGTACTTTTAACTCTTTTAATTAAGAGTAAAAGAAAGAGAACATACGATGATTTAATAATGTATTTCATCAATCATTTCCATAAAAACAGAACAAACCTCACGCACAACAATTACTTACTAGCCTTAAGTAAGGACTTAATGGATCACTGAATGGATCTGGAGACAGAATAATCCCATCTTCAGTGAAAGAACCACCTACTTGTTGTCTGAATGGACACTTCCAAAGGATCTCTATGATCCTTTCCAATATATACATTGTCAAAAAAATCCTCTCATGCTATGCTCATACCCAAAGTATCTGGATGAGCCATAAAGTTTAAAAATCACTTCATATAGTGATTAGATTTTCAATCTTTACACTCTCAATGAACAATCATTACTCCCAGAAGTGATATGCTACTGTCTGAAGATTTTAAACTGTACAAGGTGGGTTATACTAGATATGGATAATAATATAAATCATGTTCTGTGACTTTAAGATGATAACTAAATTTACTGAAGTACTTCATGGTACTATATTTACTCCCAGAATTGTTCAAAGAGAACTTGTAACACTTTGATGCTGTTTTAATAATATTTATTACTTTATTAAATTAAAAACATGAATATCTTACATCCATTTCTTCTCTTTATGACTGGAGTAATTTGTGTCCAATAGTTAAATAAGTGCTACTTAACTGCTGAAAAGTCTTGTCTTTAAAAAAAATATTTATTAATCTTCCTCAGCTAATTTCTTGAACCACCTTAGGTATCTTACCTTCAGTTTGGTGCTCCTCTAAGAATTTGTGAATATTTGATGTTCTGAATACATGAACATTGTATATTTACTATGATCATAAAAATGACATCTTCAAAGAGTTCTTAAATGTCACATTGTTTATCATTGGAGCTATTACTTCAGTAGATAACAGCAGAATTTTTAATGCCTCATAACTCAGAATAAAACTTCAATGCTTTCAAAAACTCTACATAATGGAGGGAATATAGCTGTGGAGTGTCATGAATATCCCCGTTCTTTTTAAAGGATGCCCTGAAGTGGTACTTAACTTATGGAAGAATGGGATGGAAAGAGAGATGAAATCAATACATTTACCTGTGGGTCCTTTAGATCTCTGGGTCTCTCTCAGCAGGCTTACCTTGGCCGCAATGGCTGCTGCAGTTATATGTGATGAAGAACTATCTTCTGTTGAAGCAACACCACTGTCTTTCTTCTCTTCTTCCTCTTCTTCACATTGAACCCCTTTGTCTTCTGTCTGTTTATGGGGGCTAGTTGTGGGAGGAGGGGAAAGAGGTGGTGGTGGGGAAGGTAAATCTTCAAGTTCATCATGCACTTCTTTTACTTTTACAATGGCATCACGTAAAAGGTCAATGGCATGAGGTAGGGCTGGCAGTATGAACTGAAAGCATTCCTGTATGCAAGAGGAAGAAAAAAAATGAAGATAAAGCATTTTTATAGGCATACAAAATGGCAGCAATCAAATGTGTTTGTGATTTTCTCTCCATCTGTCTTAAGAAAGAATCATATTTAATGTATTGTCTTTGCAATGCAAAATATGAAGTAAGAATGGTATATATTACGGTATTCTCCATAAGCTGAAGAACTACACTATATAAGCACACATTACATTTTTTTTTTTTAAGTAAAATTTCTATACAACTTTGGTGTTTAAAGATACATTATGAGAGAGCAGGTAAGAATTTTTACCTTTCTGGTTAGAGAAGGATACTAGAACTAACAAACCAATTGAGTACTGAACTATTTTATTCAGAGAGATAAGTTCTGACTACAATCATAATGTACAGCTAGACAACGTTGTACAATATGTAAAAATAGGTATAAGTTTGTACAGCATAAAAGTCAATATAGTCTCTTGGTTTCTTTTTTTTAGGGGGCAGTGAAGGAAAGTACAGCATTTATTGCAGGGTGCCAAGCAAGGAGAACAGGCAGCTAATGCTCAAAATATATCCATTATTACCTATATTGTATCACCAAAAGAAAATAGGTGAGAATTTTAAAATCAGAACATAAGGCCAGATATGTTTGGGGAATATGTTTGAGCAGAGGTCTTTCTCTTTTACATTTACAGTAACTTACCTTAAATTCTAATATGTAAAGAAATATCTTACAATTTATGGACTACCTGGAAGGTATCTAATCTTTTAACCTACTGGAAAAAATTGTATAGTGAAGAATTTAACTTTAATCAAAGAGAGGTCTGGTCTTTACTCTTAGTTTTTGGGAGGTGATCTCTAGTTCCTTGTTATGTCATGCCTGATAAGAGTGTCTCTGTTTGCCTGGGGGCTTTGGCCACTGCACAGTCTAACAATGTGGTTTACTATGAGGGCTTTGGGAAACACTGTATCAGTTTTGCCTCTGGAAAGAACTGGGAATGGCTGACTAAAGGTCAACCATGTGGGCAATACGTGATCAAATCCTAATAAAAACTCTGAACACCAAAGGCAAAGGAGAATGTACATAGTTACCAATACTCTGTGTATACTGTCTTATATTGTGGCTAAGAGGAGGTGATGCTTCCATGATTCCATGGAAGAGGATGACCAGAAGTTCCCTGTTTGGTACCTCTCTTAGACTCTGCCATATGTGCTTCTTTCCTTGGCTGATTTCAACCTGTATTCTTTCCCTGTAATACAACATACCCATAAGTATAACAGCTTTCAGTGAGTTCTGTGAGTCCTTCTTGTGAATTATTAAAAGTGAGGGTGATTTTAGAAATCCCCTCAATTGCAATTGGTGTCAGAAATTAGGGCAGTCTTACGGAGTGCTCCAACTTTGTAGCTGGCTAACTTCTGCAGTTGGTCAAAACTCCTTACAGTTGGTGTTAAGAAGTGGGATTTGATAGAAAGACCCTGACTCACTGAAACTTGTGATCTGGGAAGAGGAAGGAAGAGAGGGTGGTGGATAACGAATCTTTAGAGCCTAGATGAACACAGGGTCACCCACAGTATGGAACTGCAGCTGTACTGTAGTTAGTTACTGGAGATAAAATTAGCAATGAAGTTTTAAAATGAAAGATCTAACTCCTAAGGAGTTATGTCAAAGCACAAGAAATGCAAAATGATAAAAAACAAAGTAAACACACAATTTCTTGGTTAATGGTATCTGTACTAGCTAAAACAAAAGTAATGGAGAATGTTGGGGTGGATCCTGAGGCTGGGCCAAGTTTGGATTCTGAATGGTCTGACATATAGCTGCTAGCCTCAGAGCTGCTTCCCAAGGAAAAATTTATGTTGAAGCAATAAACAGTAAATAAAGTTGGACTGATTCATAAGAAAATGGGGAAAAAGAAACAAGAGATTCAAGGGACTTGTCCTAGCAGGGTGGAAATATTTAAATGGTTATTAAGAAATGTATGAAAAAAGTGAGCATTGATGGGGACAAAACAGAGGTCTTAAAGAAGCACTGCTGTGGGCTGAATAGACAGACTGGAGACCCTGCTGGTCTCCTAACATTAAGGGGTCCTAAACAAATCTCTATTTACCCTGGTTTGGAGCAATTAAAAAAGCTAGGAAGCAAAGAAACCTTACCTTTAATCACCTTAAGTGATGGACCCATAATCTAATCAATATAAGGTCTGACAAAAGGGTATGGATCCCTTGACCCAACCCAGGCCTTAAACTCCAAGGCCATATGCACACAAATGGCTAAAATCATCAGGAGACAGAGAAGAGACTTTTCTGGAACTCCTTGACATGGGAGCTTCATGTACTGTGATTCTACAACCTGTTGAGATCCTAATGGGGGAGGGGGTACAGTTAGAATGGGAAGATATAGGAATGCAATAGTTGATGGGATTAAGGTGAATGTTTGGATAAGAATCAGAACGTTTGGAAAGTGAACTTCATGTGAAGTGGTGAATCTCCTTTACCTGAATGTATTATGGGCATGGATGTTGTGTCTGACTGGAGAATTCGTCCTCTACCTCATATTGTAAAACAGCAGGCATGTAAATCCACTCTTCCACCAATATAATTGGACATGCTAAATGGGCCCACACAGTTCATTAATTTGCTGTACAAAAGCCCTGTGTGGAGTGCAGACTGGGCTTATAGCAAAAACTTGTGAGTGCCACCCAACAACAACTGCTGGGATTTTGGACCAGAAAATTTCCATTTGAGAGACAATTACTACTTGCTATTTGACTTTAACTGAGACTGCCTTTATAACTAAAGGACACAAAATAATCCTAAAACCTGAAATATCCAAAAGGTCTTGGGTAATTTCAGAGAAAAGCTCTAATGGGGATGGCAATGCCCAGGAGAGTTCCATAATAAAATGGAAATGTTGCATATAGAATCATGCTACCAGGAGAATGCAAGGAGGTACTCACGAGCAGGCAGCCTCTTTTCACCTAGGGCTGACTTCGGAACCACCTGAGGAGCTGCTGGATCCTATGGCCACTTGGGCCACTTGGGCGGTGCCCTATAAACAGCTTTCTATTGATCAACAAAGAGCTGCTTGGTTTATGGATGGCAATTCCAAGGTGAAGGGACAGCATCCTGTTTGGAAGGCCGCCACTCTGATTGAAGAAGGTAAAAACAAATCAGCTCGATGGGCTGAACTACATGTTTGCACCTATGTTTGGGTTTTTACTGAGTCACGGGAAGTGTCCAAATGGCCTGGCCGTATGGTCAGGCAGATGGGCAATGGAAAACTGGTCTATTAAAGGAATACCTGTATGGGACATGGCCCTGTGGAAATCACTCTGGGAACGTAAGGGGTATATTAAAGTAGATTATGTTAATGCCCACAAGAAGAATTCCCTTCCAGAACTGGAAGTTGATTGGTACTGGCGAGCAGATATCCTGGTGTACTTGCTTGAGATGGCCACCTGGGTCCATGAAATGAGTGGACACTGGAGGTCTGTAGCAATGCAGAGATGGGCTGAATCTAGATATATTCCTCTTACACTCTGAGACACAAAATGCCAATAAGAACTGTTTTGTCTGCTAAAAAGAGAGACACAGAGGCAGAGGGCTATGCAGCAAATTCCACAGGGGATAAGTCCTACACATAGCTGTCATGTTGGACTGATGCTTTTAGTCCCTGGAGGCTACAAATGGGTCCTAACAGGTATAGACACTTACTCTGGTATGAGCTTTGCTTATCCCAGAGTAGATGCAAATGTTCAACGTACTATAAAAGGACCAGAAAAGAAGATATTGTATCAATGACCATGGAGGCACATTTCTTCAGACCAAGGAACACTTTCATCCTCAGAGCAAAAATATGATAGAAAATTGAAATGGGCAATTGAAATATTTGTTGTCTAAAATGTGAGGAGATAAAGTCATGAAGCCTTCATTAGTGTGTGATCACACTCAACAATAGGGAGGCTAAGTGAGAGTTCCTTCTAGACAGATTCCTCTACTTTTCTGGGAAGAGGGGATGGCAAAGGATGCTTGTACAACTATACTTTTCTCTTTACGGTTAACCTTTTTCGTTTTTCCCCACGTCACCTCAACTTTCTTCTTTTCTACCTGATGCAATGGTCCTAGGACCAGGGCTGCAACTGTGGGTGCCAGAAGCAGGGATGATTCTTAAACCCAAACCGTAACTATACTTTTAAATCTTTATGTCAGAATTCCTAAGGACCTGATGGTGTAGACTATGTCTTACTCCATCTGGTCAAATTGGGCTTGACAGTAAATGCAGTTATATTGCGTGGTGTTTCAGACTGCCTACTAGCTCGGTACCTATGTAACCTTAACCTTATCTTATATGAATGAAATGGACTGAGTGGGAAGTACTTGCTAAACTAGTATTACTAATGGCAATCTGGGCCAGCCCAGTGGCCAAACCAACGGTCTCATTCAAAGATGTTCAAAGGAAATGTCTGAGTATAAATGGAGAGAAGGAGGAATGGCAGTTAAAGGTAAAGGAATGAGTAAATGCGTTATGCAACAAGGGAAATCCAGTATTACCTTGGTGTCTCAAAAGAAGCTTAGAACAAAGACGATATTGTTTCTTGGCTCAGCTGTAGCAGATGCCAGAAAGGGAAAAGCCATATGTTGCTGAGACTACTCCTGCTTTTGGAACCTGACAAGTCTGTAAACCTGAGGAACATTGCTCTGGGACATGTTTTGATCATATGATATGATGACGACTAGGATAACTGTTAATGTCTGTGTAGGACTCCAGTAATGTGCCAGTATCTTTTGACTCTTATTTTTCAGGTTATATTTACTAATATACTATGATATGTTATAATACAGGCATTGTTAATAAGATAATGCTGATATTGATAGTGATATATACTGGGAATGTGAATTAAAGCCTCCTCAATACGCAATACCAATGGGAAATGATTGGCCTGAGCAAGAGAGCTAATTTCTATGGTAAATAGCTGTGAGAATGTATCATAGGGCACAAATAATAGTAGATCAAGATGGAAAATTAGTAAATGAGTACAAAAATATGAAAATTTGTATAATGGCTTTAGAGGATGAATTACATGTTTCTCTAAATTTATTCCTATCCCACTCTGGCTCCTCCAAATCTTAGGCATATTCACACTGCTACTGATGTTGTGTCTATAATATACATGCTATACTAAATACAGATGGCCAGCCATACAAATATGATTGTTTTGTTGTAAGAAAGCCTTGGCCAGAGGCCAGGGGGTAGCTTGTGTAATACAGAATTAACCTTACCCAAAGAGAGTCTGGCCTTTGCCCTCAGTTACTGGGAAATGAAAGGAGTGTCTTTGTTTGTCTGGAAACTCTGGCCACCAGAGAGTCTAACTGTGATTTATGATGGGGGCTTTGGGAAATGTGGTATCAATTTTGCCTTTGGAAAGTGTTGGAGACTACAGGTATATGGGCAGTATATGATGTGCCTCAATAAAAACTCCAGATGCTAAGGGCTTAGAGCTTCCCTGATAAGCAATAATCCCTGTGCTGTTACACACTGATGCCCGGAGAGCAATGTGTTCATGATTCCACAGGAAGAAGATATTAGAAGCTCTCCATTTGGTACCTCTCCTTTATTCTGTCTTATGTACTCCTTCCCTTGGTTGATTTTAATCTGTATCCTTTCCCTGTAATAAACCATAACCATGAGTATACCACCTTTCAATGAGTTCTCTGAATCCATCTTGTGAATTACTGAAACTGAGGGTGGTTTGGGGAAGGCATTGAACTGCAATTGGTGTCAGAAGTGAGGGTAGTCTTGTGGAGTGCTCCAACTTTTTGTTTGGCTCTCACAGTGGCCAAAATTTCTTACACTAAACCATATAAATCTCAAGATAGCTTACCTGAGATCCTTTCTTGCTACCTGGCAAGTTAATTATCAGAGTTTTCCCTCTGATTCCACATACAGGCCTGGAAGGAAAGAGAAACCTGATGAATACTAAATTAGAATGATAGTTGGTTTAAATACATTCAACAACAAAGATCAATCATTGTACTTTATATGTGAACAACTGTTTTAGGAATAAAGTTGTTATAGCTAAAGATTCACCAATTGTTATACAAATTGGGCACTCACTCTGGCTGAGATTTTTATAATAATGGTTAGTGCAGGGGATTTGAAAAATGCACTGAACATGAAATCAGAATAAATTAGCCACTTTAAAGAAATACTGGCCAAATTATCTTCTTCCTCTAACTTCAACTTTTTCATATCTCTTACAGTTCTAAGAATTCAATGAGATAGCATATTAAAAATGACTAGTAGAGTAATATCTATGTTCAAAAGTCTAACACAGGGGCTTCCCTGGTGGCGCAGTGGTTGGGGGTCCGCCTGCCGATGCAGGGGACGCGGGTTCGTGCCCCGGTCCGCGGAGCGGCTGGGCCCGTGAGCCATGGCCGCTGAGCCTGCGCGTCCGGAGCCTGTGCTCCGCAACGGGAGAGGCCGGCCACAACAGTGAGAGACCCGCGTACCGCAAAAAAAAAAAAAAAACAAAACAAAAAAGTCTAACACATAAGGCACTCATGAGTTGAGTGAGATGTTTAAACTCTTGCTTCTCAGGAAGTCTGTAAGTTTTAAAGTAAGACAGGTCTCTCATAAATCAACAGCATTGGGGAGAGTTTAGAGAGCTCAGCTGTTAACTGATTCATTGATAATGTGTCAATTTAAAGTAGAAAGGTCTTTCAGAGATCATTGTAAATTTTCAGGCCACTTTTAAACCAAGTGGTTAGATAAGAAACATAAATAGTGGAAAAGCATGGGAAACTGGAATAAAGAGTTGAAGGCCTATGGGCTTCCCTGGTGGCGCAGTGGTTGAGAATTTGCCTGCTAATGCAGGGGACACAGGTTCGAGCCCTGGTCTGGGAGGATCCCACATGCTGCAGAGCAACTGGGCCCGTGAGCCACAACTACTGAGCCTGCACGTCTGGAGTCTGTGCTCTGCAACACAAGAGGCCACGATAATGAGAGGCCCACGCACCGCAATGAAGAGTGGCCCCCGCTTGCCACAACTAGAGAAAGTCCTCGCACAGAGACGAAGACCCAACACAGCAAAAATAAGTAAATTAATTAATAAACTCCTACCCCCAACATCTTAAAAAAAAAAAAAAGAGTTGAAGGCCTAGATTTCATGAGAGTTCAAATCATGCTCTTCCAATAATTGGCTGTGTTACTTTGACCTGGTAATGATATCATTTCCATCATTTGAAAACAAAAGGACTAGATTAGATTAGTCTATTTCTAAAATTTCACAACTTAGATTGTAAGCCACATAAGAATCTTTTCCTAAAACTTCTGATTGAGTTTCTTCTTTAATTACTTTAACTCTTTGAAATAACCTAAAATTGTCTTTTATTTTATTGTTTTTTTCTTGTCCTATTCACAAAGTGTTCATAGCTATTTAAAACTTTCCATACGCTTTTCTTTTTAATTGAGATATAGTTGACAAATAACATTGTATTAGTTTTAGGTATACAACATAATTATTTGATATGTGTATACTCTGTGAAATGATTATCACGATAAGTTAATATCCATCACCACACACAGTACAATTTTTTTTCTTGTGATGAGAACTCTTACAATCTACTCTCTTAGAAACTTTCAACTATACGATACAATATTATTAACTATAATCAACATGCTGTACATTACATCCGCAGGATTTATATGTGGAAATTTGTGCCTTTCAACCACCTTCACGCATTTTACCCACGCAGCAACCCCTGCTTCTGGCAACCACCAATCTGTTCTCTGTATCTATGAGTTGATTATTTTTAGATTGCATATGTAAGTGAGATCACATAGTATTTGTCTTTCTCTGACCTATTTTACTTAGCACAATGGACTCAAAGTCCATTCATGTTGTCACAAGTAGCAAGATTTTCTTATTTTTATGACTGAATAATGTTCTGTAGCATATATATACCTCATTTCCTTTATCCATTTACCCATCAATGGATACTTAGTTGGTTTCCATGTCCTGGCTATTGTAAATAATGCTGCAGTAAAGATGGAGGTGCAGATATCTTTTTGAGATAGGGATTCTGTTTGCTTTGGATAAATACCCAAAGGTCGAATTGCTGGATCATATGACAGTTCTATTTTTAATGTATTTAGGAACCTCCATACTTTTTTCCACAGTGGCTGCACTAATGTACACTGCCACCAACAGTGTATGAGGGTTCCCTTTTCTGCATCTCCTCTCCAACACTTGTTATTGTTTTCAATAACAGCCATTCTAATGGGTGTGAGATGATATCTCATTGTGGTTTTGAGTTGCTTTTCCTGAATTAGTGATGTTGAACATCTTCTGATATGCCTGTTGGCCATCTGTATGTCTTCTTTGGAAAAATGTCTATTCAGATCCTCTGCCCATTTTTTAATTAAAAAAATTGTTGTTTATAGTTTTGAATATTAGCCACTTATGGATACATGATTTGCATATATCTTCTGCCAATTGGTAGGGTTTCTTTTCATTTTGTTGATGGTTTCTTTTGCTGTGTAGCATTTTTTAGTTTGATGTAGTCCCATTTGTTTAATTTTGTTTTTGTTTCCTTTGCCTGAGGATCCATATCCAGAAAGAGACTGCTAAGACTGATGTCAAAAGTATACTGCCTACGTTTTCTTCTAGGTGTTTTATGGTTTCTGGTTTTACATTCAAGTCTTTAATCCATTTTGAGTTAATTTTTGTGTACGGTGTAAGATAGGGTCTAGTTTCATTCTTTTGCATGTGCTATCCAGTTTTCCCAACACAATTTATTGAAGAAACTGTCCTTTCTCCATTGTATGTTCTTTGCTCCTTTGTTGTAAATTAATTGTCCATATATGTATGGGTTTATTTCTGGGCTCTCAATTGTGTTCCATTGATTTATGTCTGTTTTTCTGCCAGTACCATGCTGTTTTGATTATTATTGTTTTGTAGTATAATTTGAAATCAGGGAGTGTAATACCTCCACTTTGATCATTTTTCTCAAGATTGCTTTGGCTATCCAGGGTCTTCTGCAGTTCTATATAAATTGTAGGATTTTTGTTCTATTTCTATCAAAAATGTCATTGGTATTTTGATGGGGACTTCACTGAATCCATAGGTTGCTTTAGGTAATGTGGATATTTTAACAATATTAATTTTTGTAACATGAGCATGGACTATCTTTCCATTTCTTTGTGTCTTATTCAATTTCTTTCAACAATGTCTTATAGTTTTCACTTCTTTGGATTAATTTACTACTAGGTATTTTATTTTTTTTGTTTTGATTGTAAAAGGAAATGTTTCCTTAATTTCTCTTTATGCTAGTTCATTCTTAGTGTACAGAAATGCAACAGATTTTTGCATGCTGATTTTGTATCCTACAACTTTACTGCATTCATTTATTATTTCTAATAGTTTTTCTGTAGAATCTTTAGGGTTTTCTATATATAAAATCATGTTATCCACAAACAGTGACAGTTTTACTTCTTCCTTTCTAATCTGGATTTTTCTTACCTAATTGCTCTAGCTAGGACTTCAGTACTATGTTGAGTAAGAGTGGCAAGGTGGCAAGAGTAGGTATCCTTCTCTTGTTCTAAATGTTAGAGAAAAAATTTTCAGTTTTTCACCATTCAGTATGATGTTAGCTGTGGGTTTGTCACATATGGCTTTTATTATGTTGATGTATGCTCCTTCATTTTATTGAGCTTTTTTCTTTTTTAATCATAAATGGGTGTTGACTCTTGTCATATGCTGTTTTTTGGGCATCTGTTGATATATCATGATTTTTGTCCTTCATGTTTGTTAATGTGTTGTATCATGTTGATTGATTTGTGGATACTGAACCATACTTACATCCCTGGAATAAAGCCCATTTGATCATGGTATATGATCCTTTTAATGTATTGCTGTATTCAGTTTGCTAATGTCTTGTTGAGAATTTTTACATCTATGTCTGTCAGACATACTGGCCTGTAATTTTCTTTTCTGTGTGTTGTTCTTGTCTGGTTTTGGTATTAGGGTAATGTTGGCCTCATAAAAAGAGTTATGAAGTGTTCCCTTCTCTTCTAGTTTTTGGAAGTGTTTGAGAAGAATTGGTATTAAGTCTTTAAATGTTTGGTAGAATTCAGCAATTAAGTTGTCTGGTCCTGGATGTGTTCCTTAGGAGGTTTTTGATTACTGTTTCCATCTCCCTACTAGTGACTGATATATTCAGATTTTCTATTTCACATGATTCAGTCTTGGAAGAATGTGTGATTCTAAGAATTGATCCAGTTCTTCTAGGTTGTCCAATTTGTTGATACATAGCTTTTCACAGTATTCTCTTATGATCCTTTGTATTTCTGTGATATTGGCTGTAATTTTTCCTTGTTTCTGATTTTATTTATCTACACCTTCTCTTTTTTCTTAGTGAGTCTAGCTAAAGGTTTGTCAATTTTGTTTATCTCTTTAAAGAAACAGTTTCATTGACTTTTTTTCCATTGCCTTTTTTAGTCTCTATTTCATTTATTTCTGCTCTGATTTTTATTTTCTTCCTTATATTGATTTTAGACTTTGTTCTTTCCCCCCACCCTAGTTTCTTTAGGTGTAATGTTAGACTGTTTATTTGAGATATTTCTTGTTTCTTAAGGTAGGCCTTATTGCTATAAACATTCCTGTAAGTACTGCTTTTGCTACATCCTACAGATTTTGATATGTTGCATTTTCATTTTATTTGTGTTCAGGTATTTTTTGATTTCTCCTTTTGATTTCATTGACCCAATAGTTGTTCAGTAGCATGTTGTTTAGTCTCCACATATTTGTGATTTTTCCAGCTTTCTTCTTGTATTGATAGTTGATCATGCCATGGCGGTGGAAAAGATGCGTGATATGATTTCAATATTTAAATTCATTGTGACTTCTTTTGTGTTCCAACATATGGTATATTCTTGAAAATGTTCCATGTGCATTTAAGAAGAATATGTAGTCTGCTGCATTTGGATGAAATGATCTGTATAAATATCTTAAGTCCACTGTTTCATTTAAGGACTATGTTTCCTTTTTGACTTTATGTTTGAATGATATATACATTTCTCTGAGAATTCTTCAATTTCTTTCATCAATGTTTTATAGTTTTCAGTGTACAAGTCTTTCAATTTCTTAAATTTATTCCTAGGTATTTTATTCTTTTTGATGCAATTGTAAATGGGATTGTTTTCTTAATTTCTCTTCCTGATAATTTATTAGTGCATAGAAATGTAACTGATTTTTATATATTGATTTTGTACTCTGAAACTTTACTAAATTTATTAGTTTTAACTTTTTTTTTTCTTGGTGAAGTCCATAGAGTATACTATATATAATATCATGTCATCTGCAAAGAAAGACATTTTACTTCTTCCTTTCTGATTTGGGTGACTTATTTCTTTTCCTTCTCTAATTGCTCTGGCTAGGACTTCCATTACTATCTTGGATAAAAGTGGCAAGAGTGGCTGTCCGTGTCTTGTTCCTAATCTTAGAGGAAAAGTTTTCAGTTTTTTCACCATTGAGTATGTTAGTTGTGGGCTTGTCACATATGGCCTTTATTACATTGAGGTATGTTCCCTCTATACCCACTTTGCTGAGAATTCTCATCACAAATGGATGTTCAATTTTCTCAAATTTTTTTCTGCATCTATGGAGATGATCGTATGATTTTTACCCATCATTTTGTTACTGTGGTCTATCATACTCACTGATTTGTGGATGTTGGGAATTTTTCCATATCTCTAGGCTGTACAGTTTGTTGGTGTATAATTGTACATAGCAGTCTCTTTGTACACAGTAGATTCTTTGTATTTTTGTGGTATCAGTTGTAACGTCTCCTCTTTAATTTCTAATTTTATTTATCTGAGTCCTCTTTTTTCTTGATGAGTCTAAGCTAAAGGCTTGTCTATCTTGTTTATCTTTTCAAAGAACCAGGTCTTCATTTCATTGATCATTTCTATTGTCTTTTTAGTCTCTATGTCATTTAAGAAAAATAATACATTTATTTATTTTTGGCTGCATTGGGTCTTCGTTGCTGTGCGTGGGCTTTCTGTAGTTGCGGTGAGCGGGGGCTACGCTTCATTGCAGTGTGCAGGCTTCTCACTGCAGTGGCTTCTCTTGTTGCAGAGCATGGGCCCTAGGCACACAGACTCAGTAGTTGCGGTGAGTGGGCTCAGCAATTGTGGCTCACGGGCTCTAGGGTACAGGCTCAGTAGTTGTGGCACACGGGCTTACTTGCTCCATGGGGTGTGGGATCCTCCTGGATCAGGGATCAAACCTGTGTCCCCTGCATTGGCAGGCAGATTCTTAACCACTGGTGCCACCAGGGAAGTCCTTATTATTATTATTTTTTTTACTCTGGTCTTTGTTATTTCCTTCCTTCAACTACAGGCTTAGTTCTGTTTTATTTTTTAAAAATTCTTTGGAGTGTAACGTTAGGCTGTTTCTTTAAGCTCTTTCTTCTTTCTTAATGTAGGAAATGATTGCTCTGAACTTCCCTCTTAGAACTGCTTTTGCTGCATAAGTTTTGGTATGTTGTATTTCCATTTTTATGTGTCTCAAGATATTTTTTGATTTCTCTTTTGATTTCTCCTTTGACCCACTGGTTGTTTAGTAGCATTTTGTTGACTCTCCATATATTTGTGGATTTTCCAATTTTCTTTATGTAATTGACTTCTAGTTTCATACTATTGTAGTCAGAAAAGATGATTGATATGATTTTAATCTTCTTAAATTTCAAGATTTGTATTGTGGCTTAACATGTGATCTATTCTGGAGAATGTTCTATGTGCATTTGAGAAGAATGAGTATTCTCTTGCTTTCCATTTGATCTAAAGTGTCATTTAAGTCCAGTGTTTCCTTACTGATTTTCTGTCTGGATGATCTATCCACTGATGAAAGCGGAGTATTGAAATCTCCAATTATTGTATTTACTGTCTATTTCTCACTTAAGGTATGTTAATACTTGCTTTATATACTTTATATTCATAGGTGCTCCTATGTTGGGTGCATAAATATTTACAAATGTTATATCCTCTGGTTGGATTGATCCCTTTATTATTATACAGTGACCTTCTTTGTCTCTTATATAGTCTTTTGCTTAAGTTTATTTTGTCTCATACAATTATAGCTATCCCAGCTTTCTTTTGTTTTTTATTTGCATGGAATATCTTTTTCCATCCTTTTACTTTCAATGTGTATGTATCCTTATGTGAGAAGTTAGGCAGCATATAGTGGGGTGCTTTTTTTAAAAAAAATTCATTCAGCTACTGTATATTTTGATTGGAAAATTTATTCATTTACATTTAAAGTAATTATTGATAAGTATGCACTTATTGCCATTTTGTTAACTATTTTCTTGCTGTTTCATAATTCCTTTGTTTCTTTCTCTTGCTCCCTTCCTTTGTGATTTTTTTGGTAGTAGTATGCTTAGATTCCTTTTTGTTTATCTTTTGTGTATCTACCATAGGTTTTTGCTATGTGGTTACCATTAAGCTTATGTAAAACATCTTTTATTTATAAGTCTATTTTAAGCTGATAACAACTATTATTTATGTCTGTTTTAAGCTTATGACAACTTAAGTTCAAACACATTCTAAAGCTCTACAGTTTTACTCTTACTGTGTTTAATGCTTTTGATGTTGCAATCTGCATCTTTTTGAGTATTACTAAACAAATTATTGTAGTTATAGTTACTTTTACTACTTTAACCCTTCACACTAGATAAGTCGTCAATCCACCGCCATTACAAGAGTAGATTATTCTAAATTGAACTATGTATTTACCTTTACCAGTGAGGTTTACATTTTCATATGTTTTCCTGTTAGCACTCTTTCATTTCAGCTTAAAGAAGTCCCTTTAACTTTTCTTGTAAGGCCAATCTAGTGGTGCTGAACTCTTTTAGCTTTTCCGTGACTGGAAATTCTTCACCTTTCCTTTAATACTGAAGGACAACTTTCTTGGGTAAAGTATTCTTGATAGACAATTTTTTCACTTCACCACTTTAAATACATCATGTCACTCCCTTCTAGCCTGAAAAGTTTCTGCTAAAGAAGCTACTGAAGGTATTATGGAAGTTTCCTTATATATAAAACATTGTTTTTCTTTCTTGCTTTTAAGATTCTCTCCTTGTCTTTACAATTTTTGACAATGTAATTGCAATATGTCTTTGTGTGGGTGGGTCTCTTTGGATTCATGTTTACTGAAACTCTCTGGGCTTCCTGGATCTGGATGTCTGTTTCCCAGGTTAGGGACCTTTTCAGCCATTAATTATTCCTTTAAATAGGTTTCTGTCCCTTCCTCTTTTCTCTCTGGAATTCACAGAAATGTTAATATTATTCTGCTTGATGTTGTCCTGTAAGTCCTGTAAGCTATCTTCACTCTTTTTCTTTCTGTTCCTCTTTCTGGATGAGTTCCACTGCCCTGTCTTCAAGTTCCTCAATCCCTGCTTCTGCATTATCTAGTGCTGTTGAACCCTTGTACTGAAATTTTCAGTTCAGTTATTGTATTCTTCAGGTTTGTGACTTCAGTTTGGCACTTTCTTATATTCTCTCTTTGTTGAAATTCTTACTTTGTACATGCATTGTTCTCCTGACCTTGGTGAGCACGTTTATGACCATTATTTTGAACTTTTTTTCAGGTAAACCATTTATCTCTGTTTCATTAAGGTCTTTTTTTGAGGTTTTGTCTTTTAGGTACAGATTGATACATGCCTCTGGGATCTTTGTAATTTTATGAAGCAAGTTCATTCTAACTGTGCTTATGTCATTTCTTTTTCTAAGTATAGTGGTCATAAATTTATCCTTACTTAGAATGATGTTGGGTCTATCTACATTTTTAATTTATCAAGTATTACAAAACATGGAATATATTTTCCAAGAATATAACTATTTTCCAAGGATGTTTCCAAGAATGTTCCAAGTTTTATTAACTCCCTCCACCACAAGGTTAGTGACAAATTAAAATTCAGTCAATACTTTTAATTCCAACTTTTTGGTCATCAAGCCCAGTCCTGTTATGTCTCCAATAATACTTCATCTGCTCTAGGCTGATACCCAAATAGCAGTGCTAATAAAGCTATGGGTATAAACTTCTACCAGTACTGTATGTACATAATAATTATAATACCTAGACCACTATTTCTGTATGTGTTATGTGTGATATAATTAAAAGCCTTAGTATATAGCCATGAGAAATTATATCTGTTTTTTCCCCCCTCAATCTCTTTGGCCTTTTATTTTGCCAAAAATATGAGACAAGACTTAACAAAAATTCTTTGTTAGTTCCCTGTTCTCTTTGAGTGTTTAAAAATTAATTTTGAGGGCTTCCCTGGTGGCGCAGTGGTTGAGAGTCCACCTGCCGACGCAGGGGACAGAGGTTCGTGCCCTGGTCCAGGAAGATCCCACATGCCACGGAGCGGCTGGGCCCGTGAGCCATGGCCGCTGAGCCTGCGCATCCGGAGCCTGTGGCCTGTGCTCTGCAACGGGAGAGGCCACAACAGTGAGAGGCCCGCATACCACACACACACAAAAAAATTAATTTTGAGATGTGTTTTTTCATTTCTAGAACGTCCAGAGTTATTGTAAGAAGAAAGTACTTTTCATCTATATAAACCTTTTTGGTTAATGAAGTATTTTTACAAACACTATTTTACTTAATAGTTTTCAAAAACATAAGCACCATATTCTTAGCATATTCCAAAACTTATTAAATGAACTGCAGTAAGTATTATGGGATAAATGCAACCCAATTCCTTAAGGAGTTTACAAATATTAATACAGATTCACAAAAGCATATAAACAACTACAAGATAGTAGGTGATGACATAAGTTATCCTAAAATACAATGAGTTCAAAATAAAGAAATTTCTATGGGAGGGTATGAAGTATGTCTTTATGCAAGAGATAGCTCTTGAGTGATTTTATAAAGGAAAATATTTCAACAGGTAGGAAAGTGGGAGAAGGGCAAGAAAAAGAGGATAGTTTTAAGTGGAGGGGAAAAACAAGATAAAAGCACAGAGCCAAAAAAAATAGCACCAAGTACTTTCTGGGTATATTAAGTCCTTCATCTAGTGAGAGCACATTGTACTCAGAGGAGTAATGTGAGATAAGAAGTACCAGTGGGAAGATGTTGCAGTCTGAAAGATTAATAGTTTGCAATGTGTGGTCTCTGTGCCAGCAATATATGCATCATTTGGTAAATTGTTAGAAATGTAAAACGTTCCACACTGCCCTGCTCCTTTCCTCACTGCGACTGACCTACTGAATCAAAAACTATGGGGTGAGATCTACCACTTAGTATCTTACTAAGCTCTCTAGTTGATTTTGTTCCATGGCAAAGCTTGAGAACTACTGTGATAAACTATGAATTTTGGTACTACTATTTATTATCAGTGTAAACTTGCATTAGTTACTGAGTCTCTTTAATGTAGTTTTCAAAACCTGAGTTGTTGTAGGAATTAATATAATCCTTGACATATAATGTATAGTACAGTGGATACATAATGTACAGTATGGTACTTAATGGATACTTAATAAGTACCTGGCCCTTTTTCTCTTAGAAAGTATATTGTGATTAGACATTGAAAGTCATAAATTCACGATAAAGAGCTAGAATGTATTCCTAAGGTATCAGGGACCACTGATGGATTCTGTTCAATATAATCAAGCACTACTTGAGGAATAACAGTCTAAAATAAATGGGAAGGGCATAATACAAGATACAAAGAAAAGAAAGTCTGATAATAGAAACACTAAATACAAGTTGAATGATTCCTGGTATATGTTCTGTGATGTATCTGTTTCAGTACATCATACAGTACTTTGTTTTTTCTAGAGAAATCCTACTTCCTTTTCTACTGTTTTTTCACTTTTCTTTTTTTGCAGGGAGAAAGGGGGCAACACTTGATTTTTTTTTCTTTTGCTATTAATGATATGGCAATGAGATTGAGAAGACTTGTGAAAAACTTAACATCTAACATTTAACTAGTGCTTGTTATATGTCATGTGTTTTACTGGCATTTTTACATTACACACAAAACACCCCCTCGAGGTATGTATACAATAGTATATTACCTTCTAGTTTTTTAAATGTAAATATAAATTACGGCCAACTTTGACAGATATTACTTGCCTTTTAGCTCTCATTTTTACATATTTCTATATCTGATACAGAAGATAAATTATTTTTGTAAGCACTATAGTTAGAATAGCAATATTTTATTCAATGAAAGTTTGAGATATATTTGCCTGAATTTATACTTACAAAATAAATCTCAGAAATTAAAAAGGAAATTAGAAATAGAATAATAGGATTTTTGTTTATTTCCTTTGAAAGAATGTTCTAGTTTTTGTCTTCTTTAAAGATATCAAATGAGGGCTTCCTGGTGGCGCAGTGGTTGAGAGTCTGCCTGCCGATGCAGGGGACGTGGGTTCGTGCCCCGGTCCAGGAAGATCCCACATGCTGCGGAGCGGCTAGGCCCGTGAGCCATGGCCGCTGGGCCTGCGCATCTGGAGTCTGTGCTCCGCAGCGGGAGAGGCCACAGCGGTGAGAGGTCCACGTACCGCAAAAAAAAAAAAAAAAAAAAAAAAAAAGGATATCAAATGAGAAGATGCATAAACAGCCAGAAATATTCACTATTAAATGGTAATGTAACAGTCGTTTTTTAAAAAATAAAGAATATATTTAAAAATCAGGTGAAATTGGTTAGTGCATAAACTTAAATGATAGACTGAACTGTCATTAATTTCAATATAACTCATCTAATGGAGAGCTATCAGGGGAAAAAAACAAAAAAACAAGTACTAAAGACCATGAACCTATTTGCTAATTAATTGTGGGATAATTTAACATGAATTTCTTATTTAAAAACACCTTCTAAAATATATAAAGTATGGTTATCAGAGTGAATTCATTCATTCAGTAAATATTTACTGAGTACTTAACCTGGGCAATAAGCAAACAGTGTTGCCCTAGGGGAGTTTACAGATTTATAGGAAAATATCAGTAAGTATTAAGATAGTTAACTAAGTTATAGGCACATTAATAGCTATAGGAACAACAAGAAGGGCACTTTAGTCTTAGTTGGGGGAGGGCAAGGGATGGTTAGGGAAGGCTTCTGGAAGGAAGGAAAACCTAAGCTGCTACCTGAAAAACAGGTGTTATCAGTTAGAGTGGGAAGAACATTCTAGGCAGGGGAAATGGCATGAACAAAGGACTCAGAAGCTAGAGACAGAACCTGCTGTGTGTAGTAACAATAATGAGGGTAGGTGGGTGGAATGGAGTGAATGTTTGTATCCTCCCCAAATTCATATATTGAAATCCTAACCCTCAATATGATGGTATTAGGAGTTGGGGGCTTGGGGAGGCAATTAGGTCATGAGGGTAGAGCCCTCATGAATGTGATTTAGTGCCCTTAAAGAAGAGACTCCAAAGAGTGCTATAGAGCACCACACCTGTCACTATGTGAGTTCTTTTCTGTATCCTCAGTAGTGTACAACCTGGAAGAGGGTTCTCATCAGAATCTGACCGTGCTGGGCCCCCTATTCTCAGACTTCTAGCCTCCAGGACTGTGAGAAATAAATTTCTGGTGTTTATAAGCCACCCAGTCTCTGGTTCTTTGTTACAGCAGCCCAAATTAAGACAGTGGGAGATGCTGCTAAATTGACAGCAGAGACAACTTACATAGGTCCTGGAAAATAATCTTAAAGAATTCAATCTTTATCCATAGAAAAATGAGATACCACTGAAATTTTAAGCAGAGAAATAACATACTAATATTTGTGTTTTCAAAAGATGTCTCTGGGCTGCAATGTGGAAAACTGATTGAAGAGGTGCAAAGAAAACAGAATGTTGGAATATGAGAGGTGAGTTAGGATGGTTGCAATGGTGATGAAAATAGACAGGTTATAGTTTTTAAATGACTTACAGAGACTTAGAGTCTTAATTTTTCGTGACTTACAGAAACTATAATGAGACAGTAACCTTTCAATCCTAAAATATATATATTTTTGTAAATTACATAGAGAATAATTCTTTAAAATGGGACATACTTGGATGAAAACTAAGTCCTAGTCTAGATTAATACCAGAAATTTGATATTCTGTGTTAACTTGATCACAATAGGCATGGATATAAAATAATACAAAAAATACCATTTTGTTTCCCTTAAAAAGAAATTTTTATTAAGTATTAAATACATACAGTTTGTAATGTATGTATAAAATGCAGACAATAATGAAAAAAACCTACCTATGTACCTACAGTCTAGGTTAAGAAACAGACTATTATATCTTCAAAGACTCTGGGCGCTTTATCCTGATCTCAAGTCCTATTTTTCCTCAGATAACTATTTTCCTGAATTTAAAAATCATTCCCTTACTTATTTCTGTAACACCTTTATTGAGATGTGATTCACATACTATACAACTCACCCATTAAAGTGAAAAACATTATTTTTAGTGTATTTCAGAGTTGTGCAACCATCACCACAATCAATTTTAGAATATTATATTAACCCCCACCCCACCCCCACAAAAAAAATCCCATACCTAACAGCAGTCCACATTTTCTCCCAACCCTCAGACCTGAGCAACCACTAATCTACTTTCTGTCTCTATAGATCTGTATATTCTGGACATTTCACATAAATGGAATCATATAACATGTGGCCTTTTGAGATTAGCTTCTTTTGTTTTCAAGGTTCATCCATGTTGGAATATATGTCAGTCATAGTTAACTTAAAAAAATACTTTTGCACATAGGTTTATAGAAATATATTGTTCAGTTTAGCATGTTTTTGATATTTATACAAATGGAATCATGTGGCATATATTCTTATATAACTTGGTTTTTCTCACTCAATGATGTATTTGTGAGATTCCTCCATGTTGACATTCATTTTCACTGCTGTACAATATTCTATTGGATAAATAAAATGTGGTATAGTTATGCATTCTTCTGCTGATGGACATTTTTTGCTTCCATTTGTTGCTATTACAAAAAATCCAGCTATTAACTTTCCTTTACATTTCTCTTCGTATATATGTGCAAGTCTTTCCCTAAGGCAGTGTTCTTCAACTTGCAGGTCAAAACCAATTAGTAGAGCAGTACATCAACTTAAATATTTGTCTTAAGTAGCATACGCACACACACACAAATACAAAAAACAGAAAAGAAAATATCAGAATGCCTTCCTTGTAGTTAGGATAACTATTGTTTCCAAAAACTTGTACCTTCTAAACACATGTGTCCATATATATGCATATATACATACCCACATACACAGAGCCATACACATACATTATGTGTGAGGGTACTGGATTACAATGTGAAGTATATTTTTTAGTATGGCTCATGGTCAAAAAAGTGAAAGCTACTGTTCTAGGGAATATCACCAGATGTGGCGTTTACAAGTCATAATAATAAGCAGATGTACAGCATTACTACATAAAAACAAATCATATTCCATAGTGTACCAATTTATACTCCTATCAGCAGCAGTATTGCTGTCTATCCTGACAAAACTTGATACTGACATAGTTTTTTCTTTTTGTCTTCTTTTTAGTTTAGCATTTGTTTTATTTTTAAAGATTTACTTTTAAAAAAAATGAGGTAAAATGGTATATAACATTATATAAATTTCAGGTGTGCAACATTATAATTCAATATTTGTGTAAACTTCAAAATGATTACCACCATAAATCTAGTTATCATCCATCAACATATAATTGACACCCTTCACCCATTTTTTCCCACCCTCAAGTCCCCTTCCCCTCCGGTAATCACCAATCTGTTGTCTTTATCTATGAGTTTGGTTTTGTTTTATTTATTTGCCCGCCCCCATTCATGGGAAATGGAGCCCTCCCCTCTTTTTTTAATTGAAGTATAGTTGACTTACAATGTTGTTAATTTCTCCCGTACAGCAAAGTGATTCAGTTTTATACACACACACACACACACACACACACACACACATGCATTCTTTTTCATATTCTTTTCCACTGTGGTTTATCACAACATATTGAATATAGTTCCCTGTGCTATACAGTAGGACCTTGTTGTTTATCTGTTCTCTATATTATAGTTTGCATCTGCTAATCCCCAACTCCCAACTGATCCCGCCCCCAACCCCCTCCCTCTTGGCAACCACAAGTCTGTTCTCTATGTCCATGAGTCTGTTTCTGTTTCATAGATAAGTTTATTTGTGTCATATTTTAGATTCCACATATAAGTAAAATCATACAGTATTTGTCTTTCTCCATCTGGCTTATTTCACTTAGCATAATACCCTCAAGGTCCATCCATGTTGTCCCAAATGGCATGATTTCCTTCTTTTTTATGGCTGTGTTGTATTCATACATATATACACAAATAAAACATTTTCCTTATCCATTCATTCATTGATGAGCATTTAGGTTGTTTCCATATCTTGGCTATTATAAATAACTGCTTCAGTGAACATAAGGATGCATGTATCTTTTCATACTGTAATTTCATATTCTTCAGATAAACACCCAGAAGTGGATTTTTTTAAACATCGGGATGAACAGATGATAGATAAGTGATAAAGCAACTATAGTAAAGGTTAACCGTAGAATTTAGTTAGAATACATAAAGGTATTCATTGTAAAATTCTTTCAATTTGGTATATGTTTGTTATTTTTCATAATAAAAGCTTGGAGTAAAATTACTTTAACTTAAATTTTCTAAGAGTTTTTTCAAAGCAATGTCATACTGGAAGATTCTTTCATTCTAACCACCATTCATTGATCTCATCCTGTAAACAGCTCTGAAAATACCACCTGCCCTAAGAGGTGTCCACAGAGTTAAGAAAAAGAATTTCATATTTCACCTTGACCAGTTTGGACAAGGATATCCTACCGATTTTCTCTAAATTCCCTGTCTACTATATTTATCCTTATTTCCCACCCTTAGAAAGGTACTGGGACTCTATATAAGTATATCATTGTTTATTTATGTTTTAGCTTATTATTTTTCTCCTGTAATTTATGTACCTCCATCTGTTTGTGCAGGGTGCCTAAGAATTGTAAACTTCTGGAGGGCAGGTATGGACTTTTTCGTATACCATCTAATACAATGTCATGATCATTTATTTATGCACTTAATTCAATTTTTATGAAACAAGTTCAGAAAATTGTGCCATTATAATCTCCACATTATGAAATAAACAAGAAATAAACTTTACAAATGACTCCATTTTGAAAAAAAACATTTTCGGTTTATAGGATAACAACTGGTGTATCTATCTTCATTTTTTTTTTTTTTTTTTTTTTTTGCGGTACGCAGGCCCCTCACTGTTGTGGCCTCTCCCGTTGCGGAGCACAGGCTCCGGACACGCAGGCTCAGCGGCCATGGCTCATGGGCCCAGCCGTTCCGCGGCATGTGGGATCTTCCCGGACCAGGGCACGAACCCGTGTCCCCTGCATCGGCAGGCGGACTCTCAATCACTGCGCCACCAGGGAAGCCCTATCTTCATTTTTTATCTAACAAACTTGATAAACTCTTTCACTGGTTCTAAAAGACTAGTGATTTCTTATAAGTTTCTACACAGATAATCATGAAGCTATGTTTTGGCCTTTTCAATGCTTATACAAGTTCTTTTACTTTGCACAATACTGAATAAAAGTAGTTATAGTAGGACTCTGTCTTATTCCTAACTTTAAAGAGAAGACTATTAGTCTAACATCTAATTATTAACTATATTTGCTTGACTAGATTAAGGGAGTTCTCTGTTCGAATCCCAGATTGCTAAGAGCTGTTATTCATAAGTGGGTGTTGAATTTAATAAATGCTTTTTTATGAACCCATTGAGAAGACCACATGGCTTTTCTTCTTTACTCTGTTAATAGGTGACTCATGTTAATCAGTTATCTAATGTTGAACTATCTTTGTATTCTTGAAATAAATCTATCTTGGTCTTGATGTATCATTTTTTATACATTGCTGGATTTGTTGTGTTAATATTTTATTTTTGAAGTTTTTTATCTACGTTCACCATGACATTAGACTATAGTTTTCCTTTTTCTACTATCTTTTTCTGGATTTGATAACAGGATTATCCTAGTTTCATAACATGAATTAGGAAACGTTTACATTTCTACTATTCTTGAGAACAGTTTATGTAAGATTGGATCTGTTCCTTGAAAGTTGTATAGAATATGCCTATAAAATGAACTAAACTTATTAAAAAAATAAAGTTCATTCTTTAGAAGAGTTTTAGATTTACAGAAAAATTAAAATAGTATAGAGAGTCCATATATACCCTGCACCCAGCTTCCCCTATACATTACTCATATTTCCTAATGTCCTTTTTCTGTTCGAGGTTCCCATCCAGATTATCATATTACATTTAGTTTTCATGTCTCCTCTTGGCTGTGACAATTTCTCAGGCTTTCTTTGGCTATAATGCTTTTGACAGTTTTAGAAGGCACCTGTGCTCACCACTATACCACTAACACTCTCTTGAAGTTTTTGAGTGTTGGTCAGGTATTTTGTAGAGTGCCCCATTACTGAGTTTGCCTGATATGCTTCTTATAATGGGATTTAGGGTGGAAGACCATAGAAGTAAGGTGTTATTTTCATCACATCACAGCAAAGGTCCATGCAATCAACATGATTTATGCATGTTATTAATCTTGGTTACCTAGCTGAGGTAGTTGGGAGATTTCTCCACAGTAAAGTTACTCTTCTCCTCTCCTTTCCATACTGTACACTTTGGAAGGAAGTTATTGTGTACAGTCCATGCCAAGGAGTGGGGAGTTACGTGTCCCCTCCTCAAGGGTAGAATGTCTACATAAATTATTTGGAAATCTTCTGTAAGAGATATCTGTCTCTTTTCCCTCACTATTAATTTATTCAATTATTTATTGATATCAGTAAGGACTCTTGAATATTTATTTTATACTTTAGGTTACAATCAAATACTACTTTATTTTGTTGCTCAAACTGTTCTATCTTTGGCCATTAGAAGCTTTGTCAGTTGGCTCCTATGTTCCTGTGACATTCATCCATAATACGGTTTTTTTATTTTTTATTTTTTGAGCACTTCCTTACTTTCAAGCACTAAAAGATACTCCAGGGTCATTTTGTATATTTCTTGCTCCAGTCCTAGAATCAACCATTTCTCTGAGGTGAAATTCCGTTTATTGGAAAATGGTATTCAAAACCAAGAACTGAGCCATTAGATATGGTTGTTGTTACTGGGGTGTTGTTTCTTTTAGGTCCTCTCTGTTGACAGAGCAAAGGAATATATATGTGCATGCTAACCTGCATATATATACATATCTACAAATATTTCTATATATCTCATTTGTATCTATATTAAACCTAACATGAATCCATACTGATTTCTCCAACTCTGATCCATTACACCACATGGATCATTCTAGCCTCCTCCTCTTGCTTGTAACTATGTGATTTCCTACTGTATCAGTGAGAAATATGGTTCCCACCACTCATTGCCCATTTACATTGTTCAATCCCAGTAAGGGCTCTGACTTACAATGATTTCTGACTTATGATTTTTTGACTTCATGATGGTGTGATAGTGATATACATCCAGTAGAAACCATACTTCAAATTTTGAATTTTGATCTTTTCCGGCAATATATGTGGTATGATATTTCCGGCAATATATGTGGTAAGATATTCTCTCCTAATGCTGGGCAGCAGTAGTGAGGTGCAGCTCCCAGTCAGCCATGCAATCATGAGAGTAAAAAATGATACACTTACAACAATTCTTTACCCATATAACCATTCTGTTTTTCACTTTCAGTATAGTAGTCAATAAATTACTTGAGATAGTCAACACTTTATTATAAAACAAGCTTTGTGTTAGATAATTTTTCCCAACTGTAGGCTAATATAAGTGTTCTGAGCACATTTAAGATAGGCTAGGCTAAGCTATGGTATTTGGTAGGTTAGAGGTATTAAATGCATTTTTGACTTATAATAGAATGGGTTTTTTTGGATGCAACCCCATGTCAAACTGAGGAAGATCTGTACAAATACAGTAAAGTATCAGAATTGTTAATGCACACCAACATGGACTACAACATTATCAACAAAAATGCTTATGTATAGTTCCTTTCACCTTCAGTCTTATAAACACCACTCATATCCTAAGTTATTTAGATCAGTGTCTTTTCCCTCAGTGTCAGTTTCCCTTTAGTGAAACTGTTTCCTGTATTTGTAAGACATTTAGATTCTCTTGTCAGAGTCTGCATTATTTTATGTCTAGATAATGTTTTATAAAAATTTTGCATATAGTAAGCATTCTTTGTAATATAAAGTTCTCTGAGTTTTGACAGATGCATAATGTCATGTTTCCATATTTCACCACTACAGTATCATACAGCATAGTGTTTCAGCCCTAAAAATCTGCTGTGACTCATCCATGCATCTATCCTCCTCTCCCCACAGACCCCTGGCAGTCACTGTCACTGATCATTTTACTGTCTCTATAATTTTACTTTTTTCAAAATGTCATAAAATTGGAATCATACAGGATTCATCCTTTTCTGACTGGCTTCTTTTACTTAGCAATATGCGCTTAAGGATCCTCCATGGTTTTTTTTTTTTTTGTGTGTGTGTGTGTGTGTGTGTGTGTGGCTTGATAGCTCATTTCTTTTTAAACACTGAATAATATTCCATTGTATGGATGCACCACAGTTTGCTTATCTATTTATCTATTAAAGTATATCTTGGTTGATTCCAGCTTTTGGCAATTGTGAATAAAGTTCTTATAAACATTCACATGCAGATTTTTTCATGAATATAAAATTTCAAATCAATTGGGTTAATATCTAGGAGCTCCTTTATTCTTGATGTAAATTCTTTTTCAGTTATTATGATAGAATAACTAGACAGAAGATCAACAAGAATATAGAAGAACTAAAAACATCACCAATCAACAGTATCTAACTGACATTATAGAACATTTCACCTGACAAAATAATCTACAGTCTTCTCCAAAGCCCATGGAACATTCACAAAGAGAGATCATATCCTGGACCATAAAAACAAAGCTCAGCAAGTTTAAAAGAAATGAAATCATACAGAGTGTGTTTTCTAACCATAACAGGATAAAATTAGAAATCAATAATAGAAAGTTAACAGAAAAATTCCCATACACTTCAAACCTAAACCAAGTTTATAAACTTTTGAATAACCAATGGATAAAAAAAGTCTCAAAAGAAATGAAAAAAATATATTGAAGTGGGTGAAAATGAAAGGACAACATATCAAAATCTGTGAGATTCACCTAAAAGAGTGTTTCTAAAAATACATTTAAAAAGAGGTAAAGTCTCAAATCAATAATATAAGCTCCCACCTTAAGAACCTTATAGAGCAAAATATGCTCCCCCCTCCAACCTCATAACCAAGTTAATAAAGGGCGGTTACAGCAATTCCTTTTACCCAGTTCATTATGTCTAGCTATTAAGAAAACAATTACAAGGTATACTAAAAGGCAAAAAACATAATTTGAAGATGAGCAAACATCAGAACCAGACATGGCAGGGGTGCTTAAACTATAACACCAGGAACTTAACACAACTATCTGAGGGCCCAATGGTTAAAGTAGACAGCATGCAAGACCAAATGGGCAATGTAAGCAGAGAGATGGAAATCCTGAGAAGAACCAAGAAGAAATGGTAGACATAAAAAACAATGTAAAGGAAATAAAGAATGCCTTTGATGGGCTCCTTAGTAGACTGGACATAGCTGAGGAAAGACACTCTGAGCTAGAGGATATATCAATAGAAACTCTGAAAACTGAAAAACAAAGAGAAAAACAACGGAAAAAAACAAAACAGAATATGCAATGACTGTGGAACAACTATCGATACAAAAGGTGTAATATATGCATAATGGGAATACTAGCAGGAGAAGAAAGAAAGGAACAGAAGAAATATTTGTAGCAATAATGACTGAGAATTTCCCCAAACTAATGTCAGACACCAAATTACACATCCAGAAAGTTCAGAGAACATCAAGTAGAATAAGTGCCAAGAAAACTACACATAGGAGTATCATTTCAAACTACAGAAAATCAGTGATTAAAAAAAAGATCTTGAAAGAAGCCAAAGGGGAAAAACTCTTACCTAAAGAGAAACAAAGGAAAGGATTACATCTGATTTCTCCTTAGAAACCATGCAAACAAGAAGAAAGTGGAGTGAAATATTTAAAGTGTTGCGAGAAAAGAAAAACCAACTTAGATACTATACCCTGTGAAATTATGCTTCAAAAGTGCAGAACAAACAAAAATTGGGGGTATCTGCTGCCAACAGATCTGCCGTACAAGAAACGTTAAGAGAAGTTCTTTAGAAATGTCCATATCTGTAGAACGGAGTCAGTTTGCTGTACAGCAGAGATTGGCACAGCACTACACTTCAATAAAAAAAATTAAAAAGAAAGTTCTTTAGAAAGAAGGGATCAGAAACTCAGATCTATGTAAAGTAAGGAAGAGCATCAAAGAAGGAGTAAGTTAAGGTAAAATAAAAACTTCTATTTTTCTCATTCTTAATTGATCTAACAGGTAACAGTCTGTTCAAAATTGTAGTAATAATGTATTTAATTATGTATATTTATGTATATATATGTTTATGTATACTTATATATAAGTGAAATGAATGACAGCAATGATATAAGAGATGCAAAGAAGGAATTAGGATAACTTTATTATTATAAGGATAACTTCATTATTATAAGGTGTTCACAGTACCTGTGAAGTAGTATGATGTTACTTGAAAGTGGACCTGGATTAGCTATAAATGTATATTGCAAACTCTTAAGGCAATCACTAAAAAAAAGTAAAAAAAGAAGTTTAACCTATAGGCTAAGAAAAGAGAAAAAAATAGAATCACATAAAAGCCTCAATTACAACCACAAGTGGCAGAAAAAAAGAGTGGAAGATAAAAACAGGAACAAAAAAGGGCAAGAAATAGAAAACAGTAACAAATATGGTAGACATTACTCCAATTATAATCACTTTGAGTACCAATGGTCTAAATGCACGAATTAAAAGACAGAAATTGTCAGAGTGGATTAAAAACATGACCCAATTATATGTGTGCACAAGAAATCCATTTTAAATATAAAAGACACATATAGATTAAAAGTAAATAGATGTATAAAAATATACCATGCTAACATTAATCAAAAAAGCAGGAGTAGCTATATTAATTTCAGGCAAAGCAGACTTCGAAGTCAGGAAAGTTATCAGGAATAAAGGACATTACATAATGATATGGGGATCAATTCTCCAAAAAGATATAATGATCTTTAATGTGTATGCCCCTAACAAAAGTGTCAAACTATGTGAGGCAAAACCACAAAACTGCAAAGAGAAATATATGAGTCCACTAATATAGCTGGAGACTCAACACCCTTCTGTCAGAAATGGACAGATATAACTCAGGGAAAATCAGTAAGGACACAGTTGAACTCAATAACACCATCAATCAACTGGGTATAATTGACACCTACAGAAACTTCACCCAACAACAGCAGAAAACACATTCTTCTCAAGCTCACACAGAACATTCACCATGATAGACCACAATCTGGGCCATAAAATAAACATCTTAACAAATTTAAAAGAATAGAAATTATACAATGTCTACTTTCAGACCACAATGGAATTAAACTAGAAATTAAACTTGTTCAATAACAAGAAGATAACTGAAAAATCCCCAAATTCTTGCAGATTAAATAACACTCCTGGAACTAATAAGTGATTATAGCAAGGCTGCAGGATACAAAGTAAATACACAAAAGCCAATTGCTTTCCTGAATGCCAGCAACAAACAATAGAAACCTGAAATTAAAAACATAATACCATTTACATTAGCACTCCCCATAATGAAATACTTAGGGATATATCTAATAAAATAGGTACAAGTTCTACATGAGGAAAGCTACAAAACCCTGAATGAAATAAATAAATAAACCAAAGAAGAACTATATAAATGGACAGATATTCCATGTTCATGGACAGGAAAACTGAATATTGTCAGGATCTCAGTTCTTCCTGACTTGATCTACAGATTTCATGCAAACCAAATCAAAATTCACGCAAGTCATTCTATGGATATCAGCAAACTGATTCTAAAGTTTATATGGAGGGGACTTCCCTGGTGGCGCAGCGGTTAAGAATCTGCCTGCCAGTGTAGGGAACACAGGTTCAAGTCCTGGTCTGGGAAGATCCCACATGCCACGGAGCAACTAAGCCCGTGTACCACAACTACTGAGCCTGCGCTCTAGAGCCCGTGAGCCACAACTACTGAAGCCCACATGCCTAGAGCCCGTGCTCCACAACAAGAGAAGCCACCACAATGAGAAGCCTGCACACTGCAACAAAGAGTAGCCCCTGCTTGCTGCAACTAGAGAAAGCCTGCATGCAGCAACGAAGACCCAACGCAGCCAAAAATAAATAAATACATAAATTAAGTAATTAATTTAAAAAAATAAAGTTTTTACGGAGAGACAAAAGACTCCAAGCAGCCAACACAATCCTGAAGGAGAACAAAGTTGGAGAACTGATACTAACCGACTTGGAGACTTATTATAAAGCCACAGTAATCAAGACTGTGGTATTGACAAAAGAACAGATAAACAGATGAATGGAACAGAATAGAGAGCCCAGAAAGAAACCAACATAAATATAGTCAACTGATCTTTGACAACAGAGCAAAGGCAACACAATGGAGCAAAAAATTAGGCTTTTCAACATATGGTACTAGAACAACTGGACATCCATCCACACGCAAAATATGAATCTAGACAGAAACTTTACTTCTTTGTAAGAATTAACTCAATATGGGTCACAGCACAAAATGTTAAACACAAACTATAAAACTCCTAGAAGATGACATAGGAGTAGGTGCATTGACTTTTTAGATGTAACACCAAGGGCATAATCCACACAAGAAATAATTTATAAGCTGGACCTCATTAAAACTAAAAACTTCTGCTCTATGAAAGACAATGTTCACAAAATGAGAAGAGAAGCCATAGACTGGGAGAAAATATTAGAAGAAACACAACCATTAGGGGAATATTTATGAAAATAAACAAATAATTCTTAAAATGTAACAATAAGAAAACAACCCAATTAAAAAATGGGTCAAAGACCTTAACAGACACCTCACCAAAGAAGATATATAGATGGCAAGTAAGCACATGAAAGGAAGCTAAACATCACGTTATCTGGGAAATGAAAATTAAAACAATAATGAGATACCACTACACACCTATTAGACAGCCAAAACTCATAACACTGCAACACCAAATGCTGGCAAGAATGTAGTGCAACAGGAATTTTCATTTGTTGCTGGTAGGAATGCAAAATGGTATAGTCACTTTGGGAGACAGTTTGACAGCTCCTTAGAAAATGAAACATATTCTTACCATACAATTTAGTAATTTTGCTCCTTAATATTTACCCAAAGGAGCTGAAAGCTTATGTCCACACAAAAACCTGCACGCAGATGTTTATAGCAACTTTATGCATAACTGTTAAAACTTGGAAGCAACCAAGATGTCCTTCAGTAGGTGAATGGATAAATAAATGGTGGTACATCAAGGCAATGGAATATTTTCAGTGCTAAAAAGAAAAGAGCTATCAAGCAATGAAAAAACATGGAGGAACTTTAAATTCTTACTACTAAGTGAAAAAAAGCCAATCTGGAAAGGCTACATACTACATGATTCCAACTATATGACATTTCAGAAAAGGCAAAACTATGGACATAGTGAAAAGATCAGTGGTTGCCAGGGGTTGACAAGGGGGGAGGGATGAATAGGCAGAGCATAAAGTATTTTTAAGACAGTGAAAATACTCTGTATGATACCATAAAGATGGCTACATGTCATTATACATTTGCCCCAATGCACAGAATGTACACCACAAAGAGTAAACCTTAATGTAAACTGTAGACTTTTGGTGACTATGATTACGTCAATGTAGCTTCATCAATTGTTAACAAAGGTACCACTCTGGAGGGGGATGCTGATAATGAGGAATAATTCTATACATGTTCATGAAAACCTGTACATAAACGTTCATAGCAACTTTCTGCATAACAGCCCTAAATTGGTAAAGACGCAGATGTCTTTCAATGGTGGAACAAACTGGTACAACCATTCCAGGGAACACTATTCAGCAATAAAAAAGAACAAAGTATTGAACCATGTAACAATTGGGTTGAATCTCTAGGGAATTATGCTGAGTGTAAAAAGCCAACCCCAAAAGTTACATACTGTATGATTCTAAGTATATAAATTCTTGAAATGGCAAAATACAGAAAAGGAAAACAGATTAGTGGTTGCCAAAGCTTAGAAAAAGAAGGCTGAGTGGGAGATAGTTGGCTGTGGAAATAAAAGGCAACAGGAGGGATCTTTGTGGGGATAAAATCATTCTGTATCTTGACTACATCAATGTCAATATCCTGATTATAATTTTATGCTATAGTTTTACAAGGTGTTACCACTAGGAGAAACTTGATAAAGGGTACATGGGATTTCCATGTACTGTTTCCTACATTTGCATGTCAGTCTACAATTATCTTTAAAAAGTTTTAATTAATAACCAATTTTTAAAAAATGTACTGAATTTTGTAGATGTAAATATTTTTATATGTAAATATCAGCCAAAGGTATACTAAGAGGTACACATTTATAAAATTTGAATATGAAAAACCAAGTGGTGTTCTACTAAGAAATTATTATCTGGGGAGATGTTTTGATGGTCTGCCTGTATTTTAATGCTTTAGTGAAAAAAAAAAACATATGCTTTCTACTTGTCTTGCCTTTTTGTTTCTTTTTATTTTCTCCCTCCTTTCAGTGCCTTATTTTGATTGTTTTCATTTCATTTCTTCCCTTTGTTTTTGAAAGTTATATCCATTCTTTTAGTGATTACCCTAACAATTTTAGTATGTACATTAACTTTAAAAAATTAATCAGTATCTTTAATCTACTAGAAAAACCACAGGACTTTTAGAATATTTAACTGTAAACATATCAACCCAATTTACATGTTATTCTTTTCTTTTTTTTATGATTTTAATCTTTCATTTATTAATGTGGCATATTACATTTATTGATTTAAATATGTTGAACCATCCTTGCATCCCAGGGATAATTCCCACTTGGTCATGATATATAATTCTTTCAATGTCCTGTTGAGTTTGGCTTGCTATTTAGTTGAGAATTTTTGCATCTATAATCATCAGTGGCATTCTTTTCTTTACTTTGACTCCCTCCCTCCCTCCCTCCTTCCTTCCTTCCTTCCTTCCTTCCTTTCATTTTTGGCTGTGTCGGGTCTCAGTTGTGGCACACAGGATCTTTGTTGAGGCATGCGGGATCTTTTGTCGCAATGTGTGGGCTCTTTGTTGTGGTATGCGGGCTTCTCTCTAGTTGTGGCGTGCGGGTTTTCTCTTCTCTAGTTGTGGCACGCAGGCTCCAGGGTGCATGGGCTCTGTAGTTGGCAGCATGTGGGCTCTAGTTGAGGTGCACGAGCTCAGTAGTTGTTGCACATGGGCTTTGTTGCCCCGGGGCATGTGGGATCCTAGTTCCTCCACCAGGGATCTTACCCATGTTCCCTAAACTGCAAGGTGGATTCTTTACCACTGGACAACCAGGGAAGTCCCAATGTTGTTTTTTTCAAGTATTAGTTCCAGTGTCTTTTTTTCATCCATAAAGCAGACATTAACCATTGTTCCCTTTTCCTTCTTGAATCCTCACTCTTCAGCTGAGATAATTTTTCTTCTGCCAGAATATCCTTCAAATCTTTGAAGTGAAATTCTTTTGGTGATAAAATCTGCCCATTTGCCTTAGTAGAAAAATGAAATTTTTTTTCCTCCCTCATAATTGAATGTCAGCTTTTCTGGTTGTGAAATTCATGGTTAACAGATATTTTCTTTCAGCACATTGAAGATACTATTCCAGTATCTTCTTTTTAATTATTGTTATTGAGAGGTTAGCAATTAGTCAAATTGCTGTCTAAATTTAGGTACTCTGTATTTTCTGTCTCCCCAATTTTATTTTTAAAGATTTATCTTCATAAAACTGAAATTTATGTTTGACAAAATACTATAAATAAAATGTCTGCATGACTAATTAGAAAAAAATTACAAGTGAAGTTTAAAATCTTAACATATTAAAAAAAACTCATAAAATCAATAAGGAAACACACCAAACTAAAAATTGATAAAGGATGTGAATATTCAACTAACAAATGAGGAACTATAAATAGTCAAAAAAACACATGTAAAATGTTTAATATTGCCATTAAGCAATGAAATGTACAGGTAAATAATGACATATCATTTACTGCTTATCACAATGAGAAAGAATCAAATTTATAATGTCAAGATATAGAAAATTCCACTTTTTAAAACTTTATTGAATTTACATACCATAAAATTCATTTTCCTGGAAATTTTTAATATCTATTTTTCTGTGATAGTTTACAGGGTTACTACCATGTGCATAGATAAAGATTCCTTTTTTTTTGCAGTACACGGGCCTCTCACTGTTGTGGCCTCTCCCGTTGCGGAGCACAGGCTCCGGACACGCAGGCTCAGCGGCCATGGCTCACGGGCCCAGCCGCTCCGTGGCACGTGGGATCTTCCCGGACTGGGGCACGAACCCGCGTCCCCTGCATCGGCAGGCGGACTCTCAACCACTGCGCCACCAGGGAAGCCCAAAGATTCCTTTTTATTCATCCTGCTAAATATATGTTTGGATTCCCAAATCTGCAGATTGATGTCTTTCAAGATTTTGAGATTACTTTTGGTATTATATTTCAACCATTTCCTTTCCTTCATTCTCTATTATCTCCTTCTGAACTCTATGTATATTTTATATTTTCTAACTCTATCTTCCATGCTTAACTTTTCATCCATTTTTATGTTTCTGTCAATCTGAGCTGCATTCTGGATAATTTCTTCAAATAGTTTTATTTGGTTCCCCAATTCTCTCTTCAATTCTATATAATCTGCAATCTAATACATCTATTAAGTTTTTAAACACTCATTATTATATTTTACATAACTAAATGCATATTTAGTTCTTTTTCAAACTATTTGTTCCTCATATATAATTTTCAAGCTTCTTTTTTAGTTCTCTAAATATATTACATTTATTTATTTTTATTCTTTTGATAATACCAGGATTTTAAGTCTTTCAGGATCCAACTGTAGTCTCTCATTCCTTAGTATGCCTTGATTCTTATGTTTTTTTGTCAACTTTTATTCTGTATGTGTGACCTGCTAATTTTGTTAGAACTTTATCTGTGAGAAATCTTTGAGATCTAGGTTGAAGTAGAATTCTTCCAGAGAAAATTTACTTCTGTCCATTGCTTAGATAAACATGCCCATTTTAAAATTGGGTTGCTTTTGCTTCTGGGTTGAAGTTCTTCATATATTCTGGATATTAAACATTCACCAGATATATGATTTGCAAATATTTTCTCCCATTTGGTGGTTGCCATTTTACTTTGTTGATAGTGTCCTTTGAGGCACAAAGATTTTAATGTTGATGAAATCCAGTTTATCGAGTTCTCCTTTTGTTGCCTGTACGCTTAGTGTCATATTCAATAAAATGCTACCAAATCTAATGTCATGAAGCTTTTCCCCAAAGTTTTCTTCCATGAATTTTATAATTTTAGCTCTCATATTTAGGTCTTGATCTATTTTGAGTTAATTTTAGCATATGGTATAAGTGTCCAATTTCATTCTTTTGCATGTGGATATCCAATTTTTCCATTACCATTTCTTTCTGAAGACTGTTTTTTCCTCTTGGCACCCTTCTTAAAAATCATTTGACCCTATATGCAAAGGCTTATTTCTGTTTTTTCTGTTTTATTTCATTGGACTAGAAGTCAGACTTAATGCCACTACCACTGTTTTTTGTTTTTTGTTTTTTTCCCACTACTACTATTTAGATTATTGTAGCTTTGTAGTAAGTTTGATATCAGGGAGTGTGGGTCCTCCTATTTTGCTGAGGTTTTTTCAAGATTGTTTTGGCTATTTAGGGTCCCTTTAGAATAGATTTTTTTATTTCTGCAAAACAATATTGCTGTGCTTTGATAGGGATTGAATTAAATCTGCAGACTGCCTTGGGCAATATTAATATCTTAACAATATTAAGTCTTCCAATCCATAAACTTGAGTGTATTTCCATTTATCTATGCCTTCTTTAATTTCTTTCAGCAAAGTTTTATAGTTTTTAGTGTACAAGTGTTTCACTTCCTTGATCAAGTTAATTACACAGTATTTTATTTTTTTGATGCTATTGTAAATGGAATTGTTTTCATAATTTCTTTTGCATTGTTCACTGTTAGTGTATAGAAACACAACTGATTTTTGCATGTTAATTATATATCTTCAACTGTGCTGAATACATTTATTAGTCCTATTAGATATTTTTTGGGGGGGGTGGAATCTTTAGGGTTTTCTACTTATAAGATCATGTCAAACAGAAGCAAATTTCCTTATCCTTTCCCAGTTTGGATATCTTTTATTTCATTTTCTTGCCTAATGCTTTGGTTACAACTTCCAGTGGTATGTTTAATGACAGTGGCAAAAGAAAGCATCCTGGACTTGTTCCTGCTTTAGAGGAAAAGCTTCCTCTTTCAACACTGAGCATGACATTAGCTCTGTGTTTGTTTGTTTATTTATTTATTTAAAGATAGTTTCCTTCTATTCCCAGCTTGTTGAGGGTCATTTACATGAAAACATGCTGAATTCTGTCAAATGATTTTTCTGCATCAATTGAGAAGATTTTTTTTTCCTTTATTCGGCTACTGTAGTTTACCACATTGACTGCTTTTGTATGTTCAGCTACCCTCGCATTCTATGAATAAATCCCTCTTGATCATGGTGTACAATCTTTTTGATATGAATTTGGTTGTATTTTGTTGAAGATTTTTTTGCATCAATGTTCCTAAAGGATATTGGTCTGTAGTTCTCTTTTCTTGCAGCTCTTTGTCTTTGATCTGCAGGCAATGTTGGCTTCACAGAATTAGTTAGGAAGTGTTCCCTTCTCTTCAGTTTTTGGGAAGAGTTTAAGAAGGCCTGGTGTCTGTTTTTCTTTAAATGTTTGGGAGAATTCTCCAGGGAAGTCATCTGGTACAGGCGTTTGATTTGTAGGTAGGTTTTTGATTACTGAATAAATCTTATTAGTTACAGATCTACTTGAATTTTCTACTTTTATGTGATTCATCTGGGTAGGTTTTGTGTTTGTAGGACTTGGTCCATTTTATCTAGGTTAGACATACACATACAATTGTTTATAGTACTCTCTTACAGTCCTTTTTGTTTCTGTAGAATTGGTAGTAATCCCTTCTTTTGTTTCTAAGTTTATTAACTTGAGTCATACCTCTTTTTTTTCTTAGTCAATATAGCTAAAGGTTTTCAATTCTGTTGATCTTTCTGAAGCACCAATGTTTGGTTTAGTTGATTTTCTCTATTGTTTTCCCACTTTCTCTTTTATTTAACACTGCTTTAATCTTTATTATTTTCTTCCTTCTGCTAGTCTTGGCTTTGGTTTATTACTCTTTTTCTAGTTCCTTAAGCTGTAATGTTAGCTGGTTGTTTTTGAGATCTTTCCTTTTTAATGTAGGCATTTACAGCTATAACTTCCCCTCTTAGCACTGTTTTCTCTGATGAATCACTGAAATTTTGGTAGTCTGTGTTTTCATTTAAATTTGTTCATATATTCTAATTCCCCTCATGATTTCTTCTTTGACCAGTTGGTTGTTTAAGAGTGTACTGGTTTAATTTCCACATATTTGTGGATTTTCCTGATGTTATTGTTTTGTTTTGTTTTGGCCACATTGCATGGCATGTGGGATCTTAGTTCCCTGATCAGGGATTGAACCTACAGTGGAAGTGTGGAGTCTTAATCACTGGACTGCCAGGGAAGTCCCTGATGTTACTGATTTCTAACTTCATCATTTTGTGGTCAGAGAATATACTTCAGATGACATTTACCTGTTTAAATCTATTGAGACTTATTTTGCAGCATAACATATGGTTTATTATAGGAAATGTCACATGGGAACTTCAGAAGAATGTATATTCTACTGTTGTTGGGTGGTATGTTCTTTATATGCCTGTTGGAGATAGCTGATTTATTGTGTTTCTCAACTCATATATCCTCACTTATCTTCTGTTTGGCTTTTCTATCCATTACTGAAAGTAGGATATTGAAGTCTCCAACTACTATTGAAGAACCATCTATTTCTTTTCTTTATTTTAATAAATTTATTTATTTATTTTTGGCTGCATTGGGTCTTCGTTGCTGTGTGCGGGCTTTCTCTAGTTGCGGTGAGCAGCAGAAACTCTTCATTGCGGTGCACAGGCTTCTCTTGTTGCGGACCATGGGCTCTAGGTGCGAGGGCTTCAGCAGTTGTGGCTTATGGGCTCTAGAGCGCAGGTTCAGTAGCTGTGGCACACGGGCTTGGCTGCTCTGTGGCATGTGGGATCTTCCCAGACCAGGGCTCCAACCCATGTCCCCTGCATTGGCAGGCAGATTCTTAACAACTGCACCTCCACGGAAGCCTAGAACCATCTATTTCTTCCTTCAATTCCATCATCATCTATTTTAGTTATTTGTCTGTTATTAAGTATATAAATGCTTATCATTGTTATATCTTCCTATTCAATTGAAACTTTTATTACTATATAAATATCTTTGTCTCTTGTAACCTGTTTTGACTTAGGATATTTAACCTTTTAAAATTTAAAGTCTATTTAGTCTGATAGTCGTATAGTCAACCAGCTCTTTTGGTTAATATTTGCATGAATATCTTTTCCATCCTTTAACTTTCAATATATTTGTCTTTGGATCTAAACCAAGAGTCTTGTTCACAGTATGTCATCAGATTATGCTTTTCTAACCATTGTGCCAGTCTGTATTATTTCACGGGAGAGCTTAATCCATTTACATTTAAAGTAATTACTGATAAGGTGGAACTTACTTTTGCCATTTTATTAACTGTTTTCTATATGCCTTATAGCTTTTTTTGTTCCTCATATCCCATATTAGTGTCTCTTTTTGAGTTTAGTTGTTTTTTTTAGTGAAATATCTTAATTCCCTTCTCATTTCTTTTCGTGTATATTTTATAGCTATTTTCTTTGTAGTCACCATAGAAATTGCACTTAACATTCTAAAATTTAACAGTATAATTTGCATGTATACCAGATTAACTTCAATAGCATATAAAAACCCTCCTCCTAAACTGCTCCATCTCATTCCCTTTCAGTTATTGTTGTCACAAATTACATCTTTATACATTGTGTGCTCCAAAACACTGACTAATAATTTTCTTATGCATTTAAATTGCAAAAATTTAAATAAAGAAAATAAAAAGTGGAATTACAAACCAAAATTTCAATAATACTAGTTTTTATACTTGTCCATATTTATACCTTTATTGGAGATCTTTTATTTCCTCTCAAGGCTTTCAGTTATTGTACAGTGTCCTTTTATTTCAACCTGAAGAACTCCTGTTAGCCTATTTTGTAGGTTGAGTGTAATAGTAATGAACTTGCTCAGCTTTTGTTTAACTAGGGATGTCTTAATTTTTCCTTCATTAAAAAAAATTATTTATTTATAGTTTTGGCTGCATTGGGTCTTCATCGCTGCACGTGGGCCTTCTCCAGTTGCAGCGAGCAGCAGCTATTCTTCGTTGCAGTGCATGGGCTTCTCACTGTGGTGGCTTCTCTTGTTGCAGAGCACAGGCTCTAGGTTTGTGGGCTTCAGTAGTTGTGGCATGCAGGCTCAGTAGTTGTGGCTTGTGAGCTATAGAGTGCAGGTTCAGTAGTTGTGGCACACAGACCCAGCTGCTCGTGGGCATGTGGGATCTTCCCAGACCAGGGCTTGAACCTGTGTCCCCTGCATTGGCAGGTGGATTCTTAACTGCAGTGCCATCAGGGAAGCCCTCTCCTTCATTTTTGAGGGACAGGCTTGCCAGTTATAGAATTCTTGGTTAACAGTATTCTCCTTTCATTACTTTGAATGTTTCACTTCCATACCTGCTTCTGGCCTCCAATGTTTCTGATGAGAAATCAACTTATAATCTTTTGAGAATCTCTTGTATATGATGAGTGTCTTTGCTCTTGCTGCTTTCAATATTCTCTGATTTTGGCTTCTGACAGATTGATTATTATATGGGCTTCTTTCAGCTTATCCTATTTGGAGTTTGATTGTTTTTTTTTTTTTTTTTTTGCGGTATGCAGGCCTCTCACTGTTGTGGCCTCTCCTGTTGCGGAGCACAGGCTCTGGACGCACAGGCTCAGCAGTCATGGCCCACAGGCCCAGCCGCTCCGCGGCATGTAGGATCTTCCCAGACAAGGGCACGAACCCGTGTCCCCTGCATCGGCAGGCGGACTCTCAACCACTGCGCCACCAGGGAAGCCCCTGGAGTTTGTTTTTTATCTTGGATTTGCAGATTTATATCTTCCATGAAATTTGGGAAGTTTTCAGCCATTATTTCTTCAAATAATCCTCTGCCGCTTTCTCTCTTTCTTCTCCTTCTGGGATTTTCACAAAGCATGGTCTAATGGTGTTAGACCAAGAACTTAATGGTGTTCCACAGGTCTCTTAGGCTCTGTTCACTTTTATTCAATTTTTTTCCTTTCTGCTCCTCAGACTTGATAATTTCAATAGCCCCATCTTGAAGTTCACTGATTCCTTTTACTGAAACTGGTTCTGAATCCCTTTAGTGACATTTTTATTTCAGTTGTATTTTTCAACTCCAGAATTTCTTTTTGCCTTTTTATTTTTTATCTTGTTACTTATGTTTACATTTTACTCATATCATTTTCCTGATTTTGTTCACATCTTTAGTAATTTGAGCATCTTTAAGACAATTGTTTTAAAAATCTCTGTCTAGTAAGTTTACCATCTGGTCATCCTATTCAGTCTTTTCTGTCAATTTTTTTTTTCTTTTAATGGGCCACACTTCTCTGTTTCTTTCCATATCTTGTGTTGTGTTGTTATTGTTGAAAACTGGGTATCTGAATCTTGTAATGTGGTAATTCTGGAAATCACATTCTCCCCCTCCCTGCAGGGTTTGCTATATTTTTGATTGTTGTAGAGTGTCTCTGTGTTGGGATCAGTCTGAGGTGTAAACCTAAGGCCAACTCAGGTCTTTTCTGAGCCTGCATTCCTCTTTGGGCATGTGCAATGGCTTTTTAAATTCCCTTATGTATGTGGTTGCTCTTGAGTGTCCTAATCCTTAAATGTCTGGCTCCCAAAAAGGGTAAAAGAGAAAATTGTAAGGGAAAAAAAAAGGCACTGTCCCTTTAATTCCCCTTGAAGTCACTTCAGTTGGTGGGGGTTACAACAGCAGCCACCTGCCTTTGTCCATACCCCTATAATCAAACCAGTAATCCACAAATAGAACCTAGATTCCTGATATTTGAACGACAAGGTCCTAATTGCTCACTCTGGCTCCCACAAGCATGTTAGTGTGGCTGCCTGCCATGGGGTTGAGGGACTGGGGAGTGTATAGTTACAATTATTTTGGGCTGAAATTGACTAAAATTAACCATAGTTTACCAACTAAACCTACCCCTGGAAGCTGAAAGCCTTCAAATACACTCTAGATATCCAAAATTGTTATATCAGATTCTGTTAGTCAACTATTGTCTAGGTCAAGAAGTGGATTACTGGTACTTCCTCTCCATCGTCTTCTGCCCAGCTCCCTTCTACAGCCTTTTATAAGCTAAGTATATTTGGTTTTAGGTTAAAAAATAGGAGCACTTCAAGATGGCAATACTGTTATTGTCAATTATTATTTTAAATGATCCATGTTGTTTTAACATGTATTAAATAATACTAGGGATAATTTAATTCACTGATATAAAAATTTAAATCCAGTATTTTTTTCCTTAAAAAACTTTTAAACAATATTAGCATGAAACCATTTTTGGCACTGAATGGAAAAAGTTTACTCCTCCCCAATAACAGTGCATGTGTTTGAGTGTTTATGTTCAGTTACTGACTAGATGAAGCTGAGATCAAATTGGTAATAATGGTAGATAGTAGGGCAAACTGTAAGAAAAAAAGATTAGTCCTACTTCATATATTAAAAACTAACTAGAGACTTCATCTTCTATTTCATAAGACAGATATTATGAAAAATTCTATGTAACAAAAAAATAAGCTGAATATTTAAAACACAATTGAAAGATACGTTATGGAGTATTACGATGGTAAATCTCTTTATAAAATTAAAAACTCCTTATCACTTTTTCTTTTTATGAATTTAGATATTCATATGATAGTTATTCTTAGTGAGTTAATCTATATAGGACCTCATAACATTACCATGAGCTATGTGAAGGCACTAAAAAACTACGTAGAGATCACAAATCAAGTTAATGACTGAACTGAGAATAAAACCAGGATAAATTATGTCTCAATGTGTAACCACAGTGGTTGCTCTATTACTGTCAATGATGCTTAGAAAAAAAAGTATTTGATCTCTTTAAAAAGTGAGTGGGGCATAAATTACAGATTTAGGGAGCTTATATGCTGAATTTCTGTGGGCAGTTCAATTAGCTCCTGGGACTGGAAGTGCTAAACCTAGCTGAGTAAATTTCCCAAGGTCACATAGATAGTAAATGCTAGTAAATGCTAGGATATAAACTCAGGGATCTGATTTTTAAAATAGAGCTCTTTTTCTGTTGGTGTTGACCAACATTGTAGAACCTTAACTATGGCTCTGTCTCCTACTTATTGAGAACAGAAAATCAAAGAATGACTACCTGAGAACTCTGAACATAAACAATAGCAGGCAAACTGGGGACTGAAGTCAGAACTTGAGTCAATAACCCCTAAGGGGGCTAATTCCAGTTACAGAGCTGTACTACTGCGATTGTGATGGTGCAAGCACTAGAACCCGGTGAGAAGACCTATCTCTCTGGCTAAAGTGTAAAAGCTTGGGTGAGAGGAAGCTCTGTTATTTTTTTTTTTTTCCTTTTCTTTTGCCTTTGCCCTGAAGGTGTTCCAATTGTGCGGAATTGCATAATAGCACAGGGGATTAATACTCTACAAGAAATATCATCTATTTCCAGTTCCTTTAGCCAGAAGCTATTTCTTATACAGTATTAACTGGGAAGTGAAGAGTGTAGGGAAATTCTTGGAGAGGAGAGAGTTGGAGAAGGCGGATTCCTTAATTCTGCGAATGAACTGACACAAGTTCCAGGCTCACTCCTGAGCTAAGCACATGTAACAAACTCAAAGAATTATAAGAAAGGCTTTTAAAAACATAAGTAAAATACACTCCACTGCCCACATCTCAGGCTAACTCCTGAATAGTTCATGTGCTGGGCAGACCCAGACAGTATAGCAAAGGCTGAATCACTATCCACATAAGGTGAGACAGAATTTTTAATCTGAATCCAATCAGCTTGATTCCTGAAACAAATTAACTAACTAACTAACTAACTAACTAACTCTCTCCAGAGGATTTTAACAGAGTCCAGAGTCTTAAAAGATAATACTCAAAATGTCCAGGGTACAATCCAAAATTACTCATCACAGAAAAGAATCAGGAAAATCTGAGCACTTCTCACAGAAAAAATCAACAGATGTTAACTCCAAGGTGATTCAGACACTGGAATTTTTAGAAAAATAATATTAAGCAGCTATTATAACCATTCTCCTTTTGAAATAAATGGAAAGATAAAAATTCTTAGCAAAGAAATAGAACCATAAAAAAGCAGCGGAATAGAAATTTTAGAACTGAAAAAATACTGTATCTGTAATTTTAAAATGCACTGGAGGGACCTCCCTGGTGGTCCAGTGGTAAAGAATCTGCCTTCCAATGCAGGGGACGCGGGTTTGATCCCTGGTCGGGGAATTAAGATCCCACATGCCGCTGGGCAACTAAGCCCATGTGCCACAACTATTGAGCTCGCGCGCCTCAGTGAGAGAGCCGGCGTGCCGCAAACTACAGAGCCCACGTGCTCTGGAGCCCACGCCACAACTAGAGAAGAGAAAACCCACACACCACAACTAGAGAGAAGCCCGTGAGCCACCATGAAGAACCCATGTGTAGCAATGAAAGATCCTGTATGCCTCAGTGAAGATCCGGCATGCTGCAACTAAGACCCAACGGAGTCAAATAAATAAATAAGTAAACAAATATTTTTAAAAATTCACTAGATAGGCTCAAAGGCAAAATAAAGATGAAAGAGGAAAAATGTCAGTGAACTTGAAGATAGATTAATAAAAACAATCTGAAGAATAGAGTAAAAATGAATAAAAAAAGTGAACATCAGAAACCTGTGACATGTTATCAAAAGATGTATAATCCATATCACAAAAGTACCAGAAGAAAATGAGAAAGAGATTGGTGCAGAAAAAGAAAAGTCTGAAAAATAGCTAAAGATTTCCCAAATTTGGTTAAAGACATAAGTTTACAGATTCAAGAAGCTCCTTTAACCCAAAAGGATAAACTCAAAGAAAACCACACCCAGATACATAAAAATCAAATTGTTGAAATCAAAAATAAAGAAAAAATATCTTCAAAGCATCCAGAGAAAAAAATCATACATATAAGGGAATATCAATTCAAAAGACTGTGGATTTCTCCACAGGAACCATGGAGCCAGAAGAGAATAGAATAACATTTTTTTAAATGCTGAAAGGAAAGAATTGTCAATCCATAATTCTATATCTAGTGAAAATATCCTTCAGAAATAAAGGTAAGATAAAGACATTTCCAGATGAAGGAAAGCATTAAAAGGTTCTGCCAGCAGACTTGCTCTAAGAACTAGAATTATGAACAAATAACAACACAACAGTGATCAACACTTAAACTTACTATGAATCAACTGTTCTGGGCACTTAAGCGGGCTAGTTTACTTAATGCAAGAAGGCTGGTACTACTAACATCCTCATTATAGAGATGAGAAAAAAACGATGTTATGTAACTAGTAACAGAACAAGAATAGAACCCAAGCAGTCCGAGTTCAGAGATGACACTCTTAACCTTTACTTGATGCAATCTTCCAACTTACTTGTACAAAAAAAAACTGGAAAACTGGAAGATATTAAGTTAACCAAGCAGATGAAAACCATTTAAACAGATGTAGTAATTAAAAAAATTATTTTTATTTAATGCTGCTCTCTAGAGATAAAAATAGGAAGGCAAGGCACCAACTTGATGCATTACTTAACCTTGAAAAAAAATTCTATTACAGCTAGGATGAAACACTGAGTTATCAATAGCAACCATAACAAGAAACATTTTTTTGAGTGCCTACTATGTGTCAGAAATTGTTTTGGGGCTGAGGATATAAAATGAATAAGATAAAGCTGCTGTTCTTAATACAAATTTGGATTTTATACAAATTAGGTAAAACAGACAAGAAAGTAAATAATTACAATATAGCACGTGTTATAATATAAGCATGTACAAAGCCCCAAGTACATACAAGGTAAAAATGCTAAACAAAGGAAGCATCAATCTAATCGTGGCTGTTTAACATTTTTTTTAAATGATTTGAAAAGCACCAAAAAATAAACATTAAGGGAAATAGTCCACAATTCCCTTTTCCATAGCTCATGCCAACTACTATCTCTGTTTCAAATTTGTAAATAAACTCTCAGTTCAATAGGTAATGAACATAAAGAAAAGCCAGAAGAATCTGACTGTGTATACCATGTGTATATAGAATCTGCTTGTGTATACTATGCTGTGTACACTTTAGTTTTCAAAGCCTTCAGCCTAAAGATGATGGACTTATTTCAAAATACTTAAAATCAGCTCTTGCTAACTTATTTCCCATTCACTCAGCAGTCTACTGCTCAGTAATTATGTGGATTCAGAAGGGAGAGGAGAAATTAATCCAGAAAAATCTTTCAATAAGGCAAAAGTGTTATTTCTATATTAGATCAAGAAAGCTATATTCAATTTAAAGAGTTACCTTAGCAGTTGTAAGGAACAAGTTCTCCAGATAAACTGGGGATCCTGAAGGTAAGGACCATTTCTTACTTTTCTTTCCATACTTACATCCCTAATGGTTAATGCAAGGCCTGGCAAATAGAGTATTATTATGTCTGTTGAATTAGATTTTTATTATAAAATAATTAACAAGAGGTAACGTTTAATTCTTTCCTGACTATATTCCTTGAATGCCAAGAAAGAGTTCTTTTATGTTCAAAGACTACTACTTAATTCCATAGAGAAAAGAGACCAAATGTGACCTTTGATCTCCTACAGTCAGGTAATATAAGTAAGGGTTAAAAAAAGAACAGCATAGGGCTTCCCTGGTGCCGCAGTGGTTGACAGTCTGCCTGCCGATACAGGGGACACGGGTTCGTGCCCCGGTCCGGGAAGATACCACATGCCACGGAGCGGCTGGGCCTGTGAGCCATGGCCGCTGAGCCTGCGCGTCCGGACCCTGTGCTCCTTAACGGGAGAGGCCACAACAGTGAGATGCCCGCGTACCGCGCAAAAAAAAAAAAAAAAAAAAAAGAACAGCATAAAAGAATCAATGTGAGTTCATTAAAGGCCAGCATGGACTTTTAAATTCAAAATCTCTATCAAGCTACTTTAGTTCTTTTTTTGCTCTTATTAAAATGAAATGTTATAATATAGTATTTGTAACAGGAAAGAAAATACAGTTAACTAATGACCCATTCACATTTCCCTGTAGCTGTGCTTCAAGTGGCTGACATTTATGGCATACAAACTTAGTCTAAGTAACAGAAAGAGCATTATAACTCATAGTCTATGCATTCAATAGATATATTTACTTTTATATTCATATTGCACACAGGATCAATAAATGGCTATAAATAATGATTGTGAAACCCTGCAATTATAAAGTTGCTGTGTATTTTCTAGATTGCTCTGAAATCAACTGTATTAATCAATGGTCATTAAATCAACAGATTCTCACTAAGTTGATATTTCTGTCTTTAACGTAAGTGATGTATGTTGTTCTCATTAAAGGGGATTTTAATTTAAGAATTGCTAAAATAATAACAAATAAGTAACTAAACCATCAAATTGAGGATGGATGTCACCATCTAGGTCAACAAAGGCATAGTTTTAAATACACTAATTTAATATACTAGTAATATATTATTGATTGAGCTTCTTTTCATGACCACACATCAACATGCCTATTTATAAACTGACTTGTAAAAACTTATTAAAAAAGACTCTACTTCTTAGTTTTACTAAATTAGTATTTAATGACAACTAAGGGAAATTAATTGATGATTATAATCACACAAAAAAAGAATATTTTACATCTTAATAAACTGGATTCTTCTTGGGGTTATAATTGATAACTTTTAGCAGTAATACAATATTTTCTAAAAGTTTCAACACAATATGCAAAAACAAACAAACAAAAAAAGAACTTGAAAGAAACTGTGGCCAATATTTAACTAGACAGGATACTGAGACTCATAACTCTGGGAAATAAGGGGGGCAAAATTAAGTGGTATGACTGGAGTTTCTTAGGTTTATCAGTCTATTGTAGTGATTAGTGGTATGGAATTAATTTTCTTTGCAACATGTTGGTGACTTTCTTACCTAGAGAGCATGCCCAGAGGTGTAACATTAAGTGATCCCATCAGCATTGCCAGGGCCATCCCTGGCGCTTCTCGTTCTATTACTTCTTTTGTGGCCTGTAATTAAAGATTAAATAGCAGACTGAGTGAAATTAACCAAAAATAAGGAAGGCAGAGTAGTAAAATTAACTTAATTATAAATCATGCTATCTATAAACCATACTTAGTAGTTCTCCAAATATTTTTTTAAGGCACCAAGACTCAATTCTTTGGGACCACTGAATAAAAGCTGAGGACCAGAACATCAAGGGAGCTTTTACATTAGCAGACCTTTCTTATCCCTTACAATTCAGAAGTATTTAACAGAAATTTCATCTTGCCTAATAACCTGTATTTTAAAATTAAGCCTCAGATTGCTATAAGAGCTCAATAGATTTTCACAGAATAAAAAATCAGGGTAGTTTTCTTTGTCTATTACTCTTGAAATAATTAGTCCATAAAAACCCAAGATCACCTTGTATCTCTCCTAGCTCTATGATTTTATGATATAATAAATGGAACTCAAGAAATCATCGAGTCAACTTTCCCCATAAATTGGGTAGAAGAAAAACTCTAGATTTACCATTTCCATATCTTCGATATAAATGAACTGATTGTTTTTAAAAAAGAATTAATGAAGTGATAGGCTTTAACTATATAATAGAACTTTTAAGATAGGGCATTCTTAAGACAAGTGTGGTTAAACCTTGAATAAGGTACTGAAGGAGGCAAGAAAATTTCATTTTCTAAAGGTCAATGAAAATAGGCATATATTTATCATAATGTGATGGTAAAGATATGTTTTAGGCTAAAGTTGGGAGTGAAACACATGATTTAATCCATTTCTAATCCTCTTTCTACATATGTAGCAGGTTACAATAACTGGGAGCAACACAGGAAGAAAGCTTGCAAAATAAAGTATTACAGTAAGTAAGAAGCAAGACAAAATAAAAAGTAAGTTATGGAAAAATATAGTGAAAGATTGATAGTTCAATATTTCATTAGAAGTCGAGTGATCGTCCTAAGTAAAAATCACTGTTCTAGGCAAAATTTAGGTTGGTAAATATCTCATCTAGCCTAACAACCTAAACTTTAAAATGAAGCCTCAGATTGTTATAATAGCTCAATAGATTTTCATAGAGTAAGAAATCTGGGCAGAGCAGTTAAAATGCACCAAGTATGTGTTACATGCCAGTTGATGTTATAAATAAACTTTTAAGATGCATATAAATTAGTTAATCCCTTATAATTATATAGAATAAAGGATTACTGGAATTGATGTAATCTACTGGTTCACTGAATCCCAGCATAATGCAATATTGAACAATGTTAGAAATTTTAAAGGAAAATTAACACTACCATAAAGCTTTTCAATAAAACCTGCTTTAAAAATAAGGGGCCAGCAGGAAGGAGAAAAGGACATACTTAAATTTCTAAGTTTGGGAGTTAACTACTTTCATTAAAATATCAATATATAGCTGAAAATTGTTGAGCTAGTGTTATATATAATCTATCCCATGTTTTCCAAATTTAATAAATCCGGTATGATTTTGAGGTCTCCTGAGAAGAAACACTATTTCCATGTTAAAATTGCTTCACTGAAGTTTACAACTTCTTCTTAGGGACCTTAAAATCTTAGAGCCCTAAAAATCAACAAAGGGATGTTACTGAGAACAATCTTAAAACAGCTCTTTGTATAGGGTTAATATTTATTTCATTATCTGTTTGAAAAAGTCACCTAAGCAATGCATGACGTTTAATGAATTTGAGGGTCCACATAAAGATGATATACTCCAAAGTATAGTAGCACACGTTATTTAAGGACAAAGGAAGAAAATATCAACAGAGAAGTGACAGAGGAAGTCTTTCACTTACATACTTCAAAGCACAGCATTTATCCATCCATACAACAAATACTTATTAAGCACCTACTATGTACTAGGTGGTATTCTATGCAATGATGTTGCAGTAGTGAGTAAAACTTGTAAGAGTGTGCAAACTCACTGTTATCTAGTACATGAAAAACTCAATTGACAAATTACATATGAGAATTACCTAAAAGAAATGTAATTCATTCATTTTTCGAGATCCTCTAAAATATACCATCGGATTTAGCCAGACCACAGTGATCTACCTGAAAAGGCTCATCCACTTTTAAAAGAACTGTTTTACTGGACTTTGCTTTTATGGCATGCAGGTGGATACAATTAAATGGCTCAGTGAAACTCGTATTTATTTTAGCGAGTATTTGAGAACATTGCTCACCACACTGTACTGAGGTCCTCTTTAGGAGGACCTGTAGGAGAAATTTCCTCTTACGTATTACAACTAGGAATGGGGTACACTTCTGTGATACCAGTTTGTCTTTAAAATTATGATGACTGTGAATCAAGTTACCGTTGAGAAGAGAGACTAATTTATGAATATTTTTTAGTAGGCTTACTGAATACAACCCAATTTCATCTTATTTTTCCTTGCCCTATTTTCCATATTTATCTTATTAAAAGTTCTGTTATATTTTATGTATTTGGCTAAACCATCTTAAATACTTTTTAGGGTATTAGTAAATATATGGATAATAGATGGATGAATGAATGTATGTATTCTTACACAGGGGTCTTCATCTTTTTCCAAACATAATTTAGGGAGGACAGTTAATTCTTTCTGAAGACTTTCTAGACAATGTTGGGCTATAGACATAAATCTTGTACAGCATAGAACATAAGAGGAAAATATATATTGTGGTGATGCTACTACAAGGCATTGGTGTTGACAGGGGTGAGTGAGGAGGGAGACCCTCTCCAGGACTAGACACAAAGCAACCCTTTTGCTATATATTCCTAAATAATGCACAAATATAGTCTTTCTTACATCTATAACAAATACATCTTTTCCATAAAACATCAGAACCATTCTATTTACTTTTTATTTTCTCTTCTTCTGTTTGGTGTAGCAAAAAGATCACCATCTGTGAAGTCAGACAATACCACCATACAATTAAGGTCTGGAGAGTAAGGACCGGATCTGTTGAAGCACCTACCATAGTGTCCAACATACAGAACGTGCACTCAATAAATATTTGTTGAATAAAGGAGTGAATAAATGAACCCATATAGGCTTGAAACCCGGCTTTGTCACTTAGTAGCTCTTAGTAGAACAAAATATTTAATCTCTCTGAGCTTCAGTGTATTTATGAATAAAATGGAGCTAATAATAAAGCATACCTACATTTTATGAGAATTAAATGATGTAAGTAAATCACCTAGCATAGAGTAGGTGTTCAATACATGTCAATTTTCTCTATGCCTCTGCTTTCCAATTGTTACATCCTTGCAGTTTTGATTATACCAGTTAAAGAAGAGAAATAATACAAAAATCCAGAAACCAAACCTAGAAACAGTGGTTGAGAACCAAAGATGAGGGGAAAGAGAACAGAGAGCAAGAACCTAAATGTAAGAACATTGACAAGTTGGGGGCAGGAAGAATACTGAATAATGGTATCTAAAGGGAAGAAACAGCCAAACGAGATGGAAATTGGAAGATGGACAGGAGGGCAAGAGCTGGGTGAAAACATATGTAAACTGTAAATGGAGAGGCTCAACTAGAAGGCAAAGAGCAAGAGAATAAAAGTTAGTTTAGAATAAAATGAGAAAAAACTATCTGTCGAACTTACTAGAAAATCCAAACAGAAGAGTGGTTTTAACAAACGTAGCTTTATTCCTTCAATCATATACATTAGGATGACAACCACAGATAAATGAAGGTTATCAGTACTTGTTAACAAGTAGATAACAAGCAATCATTATCAATGGACTATTCATAATCAATGGCAAAAAAAGATGCCATTAAAAGTTTGAAATCCTTTTTTCTTAATTAGTTTCATTCCGTTTCCCACATTTTTTAAATAAATTATTAAATTTGATTACCAAATTCTGTTTTTCCTTGAACAATAGTAGAAATTTATATTCTTACTTCAGATATAACCTTTTTTGGACTAGTAGTTTCCAAAATAATGAGGTTTAATTGGATTTAGCTATACTCTTTAAATAAGACATTTTATTTTTAACTTCTAAATACTTTCTAAACTTTGAAGGTTGCAATCTCCTACGCAAAATCACTTATTGTGATTTTTTCTTTTACCCTTGACACTTTGAAGATAACATGAAAGTCAGAAAGATGCTTCAAAGACTACTCAAGTTGCAAAAAAGGGTGTCATAAACAATGATTCTATAGTCCAGGGAAATTGTCAATGAAGTTCAAGTCCATTTTTAACCTTCATAGGAAAAATTACCTTAAAAAACATTATTGCTAAAAGTCAATGATATTTAAGTATGCACAGGACACACAATAGTTAAATGTAAATGTGCAGAAATTTCTTGTATGCATGGTGGTGGTGAAAAATCACTTAGTATAGTGCTTTTACTTATGTTTATAGACATATTTTTATTAACAGGTATAATTTATGCATTAATATTTACATGCTTGTTACTTGACCATGTAGATTTAATACAATTTCCTCCTAACAACTACTACAGTGCCCTCTGCTGATTAAATAATCTTAAATAACAAAGACTATCTTTGAAACAGTATCTAATGGGTACTAATAACCTTGTTAAGCTATCAAGGTGGGATATGATTACAGCAGTGGTTCTCAAACTTTAGTGTGCATCAGGATCTCCTAGAAACCTTGTTAAATGCTGATTGCTGGGCATACCCAGAGATTTTGATCCAGAATGTCTGGCTAGGGTCTCAAATTTTGCATATCTAACAAGTTTCCAGGTTATGCTTGTGATGCTGGTCAGAGGACTACACTTTGAAAAACAGACTGCAGATAGAAGGAATGAGGTAGATTCATGATAATGTACACAACTTGTTCTAATATTCATAATCACCTTATAATCAACTTTGTAAAATAGATTGAAATAAATGTGAGGATCCTTCATCAGAGCAAAATATAGACCTAGTGAGGAGATAAATTAGGTAAAAATAGGCAGTTTAATGCCAGCCAATCAAACTTTCCTGACTCTATCCATTAACGTCAGCCAAATACATTTTCTTGACTCAAACACATAAATTTTATTTTACACTTTAATAAAAGGTTATAATAAACAAACAATTCAGATCTTGTCTCTATATGTATCTTATGGTACAGAGAAGCTATCTTTAATATATTTTTTTCTCAGGACTATACATGATGAATAAAATTTACATAGATGACTAACTCATAGGGATGTTCAAGGAACACCAGCTATAAATTTACTCTTTTCTCTCCTCATTTAAGAAGCAGAGCAGAGTGGAAGTAAGAGTCGCAGTATTATAAGGGCAGTCTTTAATTTATTCCACTTGATTAAAAACATTCATATACAGATTTTGTTAATTTTATATTACTAATTACAAACACCTTTCAACTAATCATGTCATTGTATCGTAACAGTGTGACTAAGTGGTTAAAAACTACTGCTACAAAGAAGAAGCTGCAACTAAGTAATGAAAATAGTTATTCCAGTTTAATTTGAGAGTTATGAATGCACTGGTAATGTATTTCTCTTCCTTGGAGCTTTAGCCTTCTTAAATATTTACATCTTTTTCCACTCTTGGAAGAAGCAGAAAGCTTTTCAAAATGGGGATACTCCATTTTGTTTTTCAGTTAAAGTGGTACAATATTTAAGTAAGATCTGGTTATAATGAAAGATCAAAGGAGACAGTATAATTATAGAGAAAGAAACAAAAAAATAAAAATAAAAATTTAAGTATTCCAGGCAATTTCATCGTCCATTCCATTCAACGAACATGTACTCTGCAGTGAGCATGAGATGTTGAGTGAAGAGTCTACTCTTTCCATTGTTCATCTCAACCCTTATTAAATAACCAAGTTGAGTATATGTATAGCAGTGAGTACTCCAAAGTTTTATAATTTCTTTACCCAGTGAGTACTTTTTCATATTATTTTCCTCATTTATCTAAATATTGGTAGTCAAATTATCAAATAAAAAATCAGGGAACTCAAATGAGTGAATTATTTTTTATAAGAGATTTTCACAAGAATAGCACTTATCTTTATAGTCTACTTATAAATTGTACTATTTTATATCTCATTCCAGGAAAAGGGAGAAAATAGTGGTATTTCTATGGATTATTAGCATTTTTATATATGCATTACACTTTTATTCATTTTTGGCACTATGTGAAAAATAATAAAGTTCTCCTTTATTGTAGATTGTTGGTTACATGTCCTTTAAGCTATAGAGAAGAAAATGTTATTCATTCATGTTCTTCAAAAGTTGACATATAGATATGGAAAAATATCCTGTTTCTCAAATCTGAAGAAAGATGAAGTAGAAAGATGATTCAATTTGAAATTGTACTGAAAGGCTGTTGTCTGCTCAGTTAACTGGTGAATGTATAACCCAGCTTCTTTACTCCAGCTACTTTGGAATTTTGTTTTTTTAATGTAGTTAGTGGTGTATAATATAAGTAGAAACATAAAAGCTACCTAAAAAAATCTATACATTGGATTTCCACTCTAGTGATGGTCACACATAATTACTTGGTTTACTAAAAGCAGTGTAAGTTTTTAATGTTCATATAACAACATAATTTAAGCCATTCTTAAACATCTTAATTGAGAATAAAGGAAATAAGCTCCTACTTTAGACTTATAAATACTATTTGCAAATGACTCACTGCCAATTGATTTTAGAAAATCTAAAACTTTGCTCTTTTGCCTTAAGATACAATAATTCTCACTGGTGGCCTCTTTAGGAAGTATCCACATTAGAAACACGTAATTATCACATCTGCAGTTCTCTTGTGACAAAACTAGATTCTCACCAAAACAGACACATGTGAAAAAGTGAGAGGAAGAAATAGGTGAGGTAAAGGAAACAGAGTGAGTGGAAGAACTGCTAAGAAAAGAGAAAAACCAAAAACAGCTCATTCCTATTTTAAATATTATTATAAGGTGTTGCATTTTGTCTTCTCATACCACCCTCAGTTTTAAAATTACAGGCCAACTGGGAAAGATGGAAATGAGTACAGTACTTCCTAAAAGCAAAGAAATGCAATATTGCTGTTGTCTTGCGATAAGCTTAACTTAGTAGAAGTTTCAATAGTAAAGATGAGAGAAAAATCCATACACATTAAGTATTTGGAGGCTATGACATGCTGTAGCTTGAATTAAATAACTTGTTCTCTTACGGTTTTGCTCATCTAAAGATGGATTTTAAAGCTACTAACCTCTCACTTTATGATCAGGCTTTTTATCCGTCATCTATAACCTAATAGTCCTTCATTATTCACATATTAAATAAATATAAGCTTTTGTTCTTATGTCTCCAGAAATTTATCCATCTCTCAGTTTCCCATTTGTAAAAAGGGGTAATAATATTTGTTATCCATCTTATAAAACTAAATTGTTAACACTATAAAGCAATTTTAGTTAACTAAAAGGATGTCATATTTATAATGCTAGTATGATAACATTATATATAACATAAATTTATAATGTTGTGAAAAAGCTCTTATTTCTCTTATTGCACTGGAGAGCTAAACATGAATACTATTATTTAGCAACATAATTTAATAATAGGAGAAATATTCACATCAGAATGTTTTATTTATGGAGCCTTTCTTACAAAACATCTATAGATATTCTCTGTTTAAACACAACATATTCCTATATTACATAATACAGAGGAGACATATTTTATTATCTTTTTGTAAGTGAAGAAATAGACACACTAATAAATTCTATGAATAATGCAAAGCCACACAGTAAATCAATAAAACTTAGGCCTGTAGACTCCAATTCTGAAATTAATCCATTAAATCTATTATATGTTTTCAGTTTACAAGGTATTACACCCTATTCAGACATAGGAAGGATCTTTGTACTTTGCTTAAATGCGACAGAACATAAAAATGCTCAGTATCATTCCTAACACGTAGTAAGTGCTTAACAAATGTTGAATACTATGATTTGTACTAAAACAAAAGTCTAAAGTCACTTATGTCATACAAGTTGCTGTAATGGACTACAGTCAAAGCAACTGTGAAAACTGAATAGTTCTACCAGAAGCAGTACAGAATAGAAGTTATGGGTACGTTTGTTTTTGAATGTGTGTGAATTACCAGATGTCTGAAGATTGCAATATGCTAGCAATAATCTTGAAAACTTAATGAAGATTTATCAAGAAACAGCAGTTTTGGAGATACCAATGACCAGGAATATAGCCTTGGACATTACCATAATACCTCCAAAGTAAACTGGGAAAAGAAAATGAGAAGATTATAAATATATTTTGAAGAAAAATAACTAACAGCACCTCCTGCATTTATGCTTTCACCTAAGTCCAATAGAAAACAGCTATGTAATTACATACGTAAGCAAAGATGAAAAAATATAAGCAAGTATCCATAACTACTTATGGTAAATAAATTGTTCAAATTGGTAAGCCAAATAAGTTTATATAATTTTTAAAATTTCCATAACAACCATACATTACAAATGAAGGCTGTGAAAACAACATCAGCCTGACAAGTCAGAATGGACTTGGACCCAGGATGTTGTAAAATAGGGGAACGCAAAGAGGCAACGTTTGACTCAAGTTAATGCTCTGCTGCTCATGCTAAACAGAGGGGTCTTATCATAAGAGGGAGACGCAAGCGGGAAGAGATATGGGAATATATGTATATATATAACTGATTCATTTTGTTGTGAAGCTGAAACTAACATACTATTGTAAAGCAATTATACTCCAATAAAGATGTTAAAAAAAAAAAAAAAAAGAAGCCATAAAAAAAAAAAAATAATCACTTAAAATCAACATTATACTTTATAGTAGAAAAATCTACTTTGCAAGAGTCTCTCAAAAAAAAGAATGAAAAATAACTCAGTGAGTTACAATCTGGAAGACATATAAAAGCAAGAACACATTATTTATTAAATAAAATTGATATAAGTCAGATGAAAGAAAATCTTTACCTTTATTATAATGGAAGAAAAATCTCTTAACAAGGACTTAAAATAATGAGAGGCCCAATTTTTAAAAACTATTCTAAAGAGTTGCAGCTATCCTTCGCCAATGAAAAAGGTAAAACTGTAGGAATGCAAAAAAGATAAAAAAACTTCTTAAAAAGTTAAATAACAGCTCTTATATACACTCTAATTTGAAAGATAAAAGAAATATTTTATTCTATAATTATGAGATTCTTCCATGGAATCGTAACTTACATATTTGTGTGTGTGTGTGTATACCCTTGTGTATACACACACCAAATATATTTTTTTGGTATGGAACTTAGAGCTGATATCTTAGAATCAGGATCTATAATTTAAGCTCTGAAGATCACAAACTCTTTTCAAAACATCCAGACTATGATGCTTAGAATAAGGCAGTTCACTATCCAAATAAAGCCTATGTTGCCTTCAAGTCTGAGATTTAGAAGTCAGAATAGAGTCCATCCTTGAACAAAACAATTACACTTCATAAAACTGGGGATAATGTATATGTGTGTGTACACACAAGTACATGTCTTAGAACTGGAGTTGAGTTCTTTAGGTTAGGGCTATAAGCAACTGAATAGTTGACTTTATTACGGCAGCTGGTAGGAATGGGGAAGAAGAAATTGGTTCTATCTACCACCACTAAACAAATCCCATCACCTAGTCAGAATGAGTAGAAATGACCATTTCTACTAACACGCAAACAACATACACAAGAATATACACACACACTCCTGAGGCTGCTCATTTACAACACTGCTTCTTTCAATGCTACCTTGATGTTCATTTTAACCCAATTATATGCTTTACCCCTAACTGTACCCTTAATTGTACCCCTAAGTGTAGCTCAGCATATGGTAGGCCCAAACCAAATACACAAGAATCAACAAACAAAGGATATAAAAAATTCAGGTTTATAAAACAAACCTGAAAGATTTGGTAACCAGATAGGTAATTATGAAAAGAGTTAACTCAGATCTTCTTTTCACATAATAAAAATTAAGTATCCAAGAGTAGAAGGTGCCCAAAGTAGGAACATTAACTGGGGCAGATGGAAGTTGACATTTTGCTCAATCAATACTGTAATAGGAAGGGCAGACGTCTATACCTAACCAAGTTTGTCTCTAGAGAAAGGAAAGAAAACAAAGAAATAGGTGGGGATGTGGAGAGTGGCAACATTAGATTCTGTCGTGTCCTGGTTTCCCAGAGGAGTCTTTGTTTTTTCCTTCTTTTTCTTTTTTGAACACAAGTTTCCCAGAAGTTATCAGACTTTTTAGAATTTTCTGTGAATAATTTTCAGATACCACCACTTCTGCAAATTCTCTATTTTTTAAAAGCTTTTTATGTTACAACATGATGGGTGCACTTAAGGAATATTCTTAATCTTTCTGACCTGTCTCTGATCTCCAGGAGCAATGACAAGAAAACATCAAAGAGAAACAGCAGTTGTTTAAACTTGGAAGGAATCATTAAAAAAGAATGAAATTATAGTATTAATTTCCAGCATCTCAAAATAAATGTGGCCTAAATCAATCAGGGAAAATGTAGATTTACTCTTAAAATTATTTATTAAAATGGAGGGTAGGTCTCAGTTGTTCTTGTGTCATTGGCAGAGGTAGGTTAGGAAGCTAAATAAATAGTAATTAACAGAAATCCAAAACATTAAAGACTATTTAAAGCAGTAAAGACTATTTAAAGCAAGGGACACACTCCTGGGCATATTTAAAGCAATAAAGACTAGTTAAATCAAGGGACACACTGCTGGGCATATATCCAGAAAAGACAAAAACTCTAATTTGAAGAAATACATGCACCCCAATGTTCATGGCAGCACTATTTACAATAGCCAAGACATGGAAGCAACCTAAATGTCCATCTACAGAGGAATGGATAAAGATGTGGTATGTGTGTGTGTGCATAATGAAATATTAATCTGCCATAAAAAAGAATGAAACATGATAGACCTAGAGATTATCATACTAAGTAAATCAGATAAATACAAATATCACGATATCACACACGTTGGAATCTAAAAAAAATGATACAAATGAACTTATTTACAAAACAGAAATAGATTCACAGACATATTGATAGAAAACAAACTTATGGTTACCAAAGGAGAAAGGGCGGGGAACAAATTAGGAATCTGGGATTAACAGATACACACTACTATATATAAAATAAATAAACAACAAGGACCTATTGTATGGCACAGGGAGCTATACTCAGTATCTTGTAATAACCTATAAAGGAAAGGAATCTGAAAAAGAATAGATATATATATCTGTAAGTATAACTGAATCACTTTGCTGTACACCCGAAACATTGTAAATCAACTATACTTCAATAAAAAATACAAAAAAAATAAAGCAAGAGACAAATGATATGATATGACACAATCATTATCATAATTGAAAAGTAACCTCAAAATTACTTACATGCTACTTCATAGAAATATGAGACACTATATTGTTTTCAATCTAATATGATATATTCTGGGCATAAATCTTTACAGATAAAGGGAAACTGCTTTTGGTTAACTATGGATAACTTTGACATGAGTCTCAAAAATCAGTGAGTTTTCAATGCTGGCATATTAAGATCATTCTATGGATTGCTCTCAAGATTTTTCAAAGTTTACCAATTAAATAAAACAGTAAAATTATTATAAGTGAGAAGCAAAATTACAATGTGGGAGAAGCATAGCTTTTAATATATTATTTTTACTATTTAAAATATACTATTTTTATTACATGATGGAAGAGTTTTATTTATTTTTTAGGGATATCAAATAAGACACAGGATATCCATTTAAATTTGAATTTCATATAAATAGTGAATCATTTTTAGCTTAAGTACTCCCTAAATATTGAATGGGCATATGTATGCTAAAAACATACCTATTTATCTGAAATTCAGATTTAACTGGGAGTCCTGTATTTCTTTCCTTCCTTTCTTCCTTTCTTTTTTCCTCCCTCTCTTCCTTCATTTCTTCCTTCCTTCTTCCCTCCCTCCCTCCCTTCCTGTTTTATTAAAGTACAGTTGATGTACAATATTATATAAGTTACAGGTGTATAATAGAGCAATTCACAATTTTTAAAAGTTATACTCCATTTATAGTTATTATAAAAAGTTGGTTATATTCCCTGTATGGTACAATACGTCCTTGTAGCTTATTTTTTATACGTAATAGTTTGTACCTCTTAGTCCCCTACTCCTATTATGCCCCTTCCTCCTCCGCCCTCCCCATTGGTAACCACTAGTTTGTTCTCTATATCTCTGAGTCTGCTTCTTTTTTGTTATATTCACTAGTGTGCTGTATTTTTTACATTCCCCATATAAGTAATAACATGATGGAAGATTTTTAAAAATTGTTCCTCAAAACATCAAAGTGAGAAGGCAGGTAGCAGTAGAAAAATAGAAAGTATTAAATATTATATTAGGAAGAGAAAATAATACAATATTTAGATATTTAATTCAGTTGTGAAATATAACTGTTTCATTTTAATATTAGTAAAGAAAGTCAAACATGATTACTAAGTTTGAAGCATCTAAGATATCTTCATTCAGGAAAACATTTTGTAACTTTTAATACACACCACAAATGTAACAGGTACATGGTATCCTATGTAATAGGTACATGGTATCCTATGATAATATTGTTGTCCTGACCTAATGAATATGGTCTAACTGCTCTCTATCCAAAATTTCAGAACAAGTTTTTGTAGTATATTGTGAACCTCAAAATAAACACTTCACACATGTATGTCACAAAATGAAACCCTGTACAAAATAATTTCCAATATAACTTCTTTAATACTTTTAAGATATTATTCTATTATCTATTTTATTCCAATGTTGTTTAAAAGCCTGCTGTCATTCCTATATAAGTGATCTGTCCTTTCTCTCTGACAACTTTTAAAATCTTCTCAGTTATTTTGGTTCTAAAGTTTTACTTTTATGTGTTTAGGCATCAATTTATTTTATTTATCCTTCTTGAGATACACTATTCCTTTAGGATCAGTGGATTCATGTTTTTCCATCAGTTCTGTAAAATTTACAGCCATCATCCCTTTAATCATTGCCTTTCCTCCATTCTCTTCTTTTGGGGCTTTGATATAATAATATATCTTGGACCTACTCATTTCATTCTCCATAACCTATGTCTCTCTTTTTTCCATTACATCATCACTCTATGTAATTGTTTCCAAATGAGGTAATTTCCTCAGGTACATAATTCAGTATGCTAATTCTCTCTTCTACTGGTCCAATCTGCTGTTTTCTCTGTTCTTATACTTAAAGTTTTTAACTTATGTTTTCTTATTGCTAAGAGTCCCATTTTCTCCCCATTTGCTCATTCATAAATGATGGTCTCTTGTTATGTTTTCACCTTTTAAGTATTGGGTTGGCCAAAAAGTTCCTTCGGCTTTAAAGTAAAACTAAAAAGACACATTTTCATTTTCACCAAGAACTTTATTGAACAATGTTCTCACTGTTTTGTTCCACTACCTTCTGCCATTTTTCAGGCAACTTCATAATTCCATATTCCTCAAACTTTTTATCTTTTTTGAGCAAAGAACTTTTCCAGGCACCTCTTACAGTCTTCCAGGGAATTGAAATTTTTTTTCATTAACAGAATTTTCTAAAGACCGAAATAAATGGAAATCTGAAGGTGCAATGTCTGGTGAATACAGCAGATGAATCAGAACTTCCCAGCCAAGCTGTAACAGTTTTTGCCTGGTCATCAAAGAACATGTGGTCTTGTGTTATCCTGATGGAAGATTATGTGTTTTCTGTTGACTAATTCTGGAAGCTTTTCATCCAGTGCTACTTTCAGTTGGTCTAATTGGGAGCAGTACCTGTTGGAATTAATCATTTGGTTTTCCAGAAGGAGCTCATAATAGAGGACTCCCTTCCAATCCCACCATACACACAACATCACCTTCTTTGGATGAAGATTGGTCTTTGGTGTGGTTGGTAGTGGTTCAATTCGCTTGCCCCATGATCTCTTCTATTCCACATTATTGTGCAGTATTCACCTTTCATCGCCCATCACAATTTGTTTTCAAAACAGAATGTTTTTGTTACGTTTAAGCAGAGAATCGCATGTGGAAATACGGTCAAGAAGGTTTTTTTTTCCCTTAACTTATGTGGAACCCAAACATCAAAGCGATTAACACAACCAAGTTGGTGGAAATGATTTTCAGAGCTTGATCTGGATATTTTGAGTATGTTGGCTATCTCCCAAGTGGGGTATAATGATTGTTCTCAATTAATGTCTCGAATTTGATTGCTATCAACTTCAACTGGTCTACCCGACTGTGGAGCATCGTCCAGTGAGAAATCTCCAGCAGTAAACTTTGCAAACCTCTTCTGACAACTTCAATCAGTCACAGCATCTTCTCCATACACTGCACAGATCTTTTTTTTGCGTTTCAGTTGCGTTTTTACCTTTCTTGAAATAATAAAACATAATATGCCAAAAATGTTGTTTTTCTTCCATCTTCAATATTAAAATGGCTACACAAAAATTTACCAATTTTGATTTTTTTTAATTTTATGCACGCTGATATGACAGCTGTCACAATACAATCTAACAAAACTGTTTCGAATGAATTTAAAGACAACTAAGCACTACTAGAGCCATCTTATGGAAAAAATTGAACTAACCTTTTGGCCAACCCAATATGTCTTTGTTCTTCTGGATATTTCATCATACACTACTTAACCTTGGATTGTCAGGGACAGTTTGATATACTTCTGTTGTGTCTGCATCCTTTGTGGTTTAGTATTTGTCCTAAACAAAATTTTCCAAATATGGATAATAAATGATAATGCTCACCTAATTCTTCTCTGTATTTTGTATTTGACAGTTCTAGCAGTCATCTTTTCAGTCCATCTATTGATTAATGGTTTTGCTGCCTTACTTGTGCTTGGTGAGTTTTGGTAGTACATTCATTACTTGATTTTAATCTGTTGGAGTATGGCTGACCGAAAGTGGGGAAAACTTCCTACAGAGAAAATTTATTTCTGCTTCTACCTTTAATCAGAGGACACCACTGACCAGTTCCACTTCAGCCTCCCACAAGTGTCTCATAGTCTCAGGGATCCCAGGCTGAGCTTTACACATTGCTGCTTGTCTAAGTTTAAGTGTCTTACCAGCAGTGCTGCGATGGTCATCTGTCCTCAGAGCATCTCCTTCTCCCTCTCCCAAGTCCTGGCTTCCTACATTTCTGGCTCTTGCTCCCTGCTCCTTGGTCTCATGGTATTTTGGGGCAAGAGTGAATGTAAAGACTGACAGTATATGTCCTTTAACAGGGTATGCCTCATAGGGTATGTCCTTTTACTGGGTCAAATTTTTCTACAGAGGGAAGGTTTTTCAAAGTTCCAAATCAACAATTATTCCAGGCCATATAATTTTCGTAAAATGCTTTATTCTCCTATAAAATGAATGTCTTTTATATCATCATTACATTGAGGTTTTTGATGCACTGCACACTGCCCTACAAGAAGATGCTAACAATTTATATGCCAAACAACAATGCTCTTTTCATCTAAACCCTGCCAATTCCAGGCAATCTCAGTTTTAAATAGTTATTTAACTGATGTGTACAAAGAAACAGAATATTTTAAAAATTTACATTTCTTACCAGTTATGAGTACATATTTAAAAGCAACGTGCTTCTTTCCCCTTGCAAATGGCCTGTATATATCCTTTGCCTGCTATTCTACTCATTGCCATGTTATTCCTATTTAATATTTAGAAAACTTAATATATTGAAAATATTAAACCTTTGGCAGTTAAATCTATTGCAAATATTAATTTTAAGTTGACATTTGTTACAATTTTTGTCGCTTAGTTGCTTAGTAAAATTTGTTACTTAGTTGACATTTCCATTAAGAGGTTTTAAATGCTTATACAGGGGTTCTATCATTATTTTTATTATATTTTCTGGGTTTCATGTCTCACCTAGAAAGGTTTCTTTTACCTAGAGATAAAAATAACATCTTAATTTTTAAATCATAAGTTTGCAGTTTTTAATATTTAATGTCTGTAGTTTAATTCTGTTTGCATGATCAGTCTTCTCCACCAAAATGGATAGCCAATTTTCTCAACACCTTTTATTGAATGACCGACCCTTCTTTCCTCCAATGTCTTGATGTATCATATATATATAATACTAAATTCCAATTTTATACATAGGTATGTTAATGAAATATCATTTGGTTGCATTTCTTTCTGAGTTTATTTTCCTGTCATTGCTGTGCCTTTATATTTTATTGTTTTACTTGAAAAAAATCACTAGTTATTTTCATACCTTTGCTATTTTAAAATGAAATTTAGAATCAACTTTGTTGATTTAGAATCAATTTCTCCTCCAAAATTCCAGTGGGAATTATATCACATGTATTAATCAAGTTAAGGTAAATTGATAAGTTACACAAAAAATATTTTCACAAAAATATTTGCATCTAAGAATATCGCATGACTTCCTAATCATTCAAGCTATATTTTACGTCCTTTAATAAAGTTTTCTTTTTTCAGGTCTGTCAAATGGCTTAAGTTTATTCTTAGGTATTATGAAGTTTCCTTTTTTCTGCTATTGCAAATGAAATCTTTCCAAACTTTTTTCTAGTGGGTTGTTTCTAATTTAAGTAATATTAGCATATAGATGTTTATAAAATAAAATACTCATATTCAGCTGCCATCCTGAACTCTTCTTGCTTCTAATACCTTTTCAGCTGATTCTTTTGGGTCTTCTAGGTGAACAATCACATCCATAAATAAAGGGCTTACAGCTTTAAAAAAATTCATGTTAGAGTTCTTCATTTTAAAAACATTAATAAGCAGTGTGCTCTGTTATCAAAAGCTAATTGCACTCATTCTCTAGGTCACAAAGAGACAACTGACTTTACTATCTCAGATAGCAGTCAATGCATCTTTGAAGTGATGCTATTAGGGGTGACTACGGGGAACTTTCTGACTCACTGCCTTTATTCTCTTTAGGGATGCATACACAAACAAAATTAAAACACAGTAATCTTCCTACCTAGAGATAACTGGGAACTCTATTAATTCCACTTCAGACAATTTCCTTCTTATTCACAGAGATGCAATATTTTAACCCCTTTCTTCCTTTCCTTTCTCAACTTGTGCTTTTAGTACACACACACACACACAAACACACACACACTTATCTCTTATTTTTTCTTCTTGAACTGCAAACCACCTTATTCATGACTAAATGTACAAATTTAGTAAATAAAAATAAAAATAGCAAAATTCTGAAACAACAAAAAGGAAGACGTAAGTTTTAGATTAAAATTAAAACAAATAAAGGGCCAATGCCATTAACCTTCATCTAAACTGTTAACAATTTTCCTACATATTCTCCATAAAGATTCCCATCAATTTATTCATTTTCAATTAATGACATCTGTTTTTCTACAAGTTTGAACACTATAGATACATCTGAATGTTATTTTGAATTCAATTTTAATTACTAACATTTAATTCTATTATTTTTCTTCATTGCACACATTTTGTATGTCAGGAACACACAAAGTCTTTTGAAAGGTGGCTCAGAAAACTACTCTCTGCAACCTCCATACCTCGTTCGTCAAAAAGTGTTATAAATTCTATCTTGAGAGTAATCTACCCTTTCTACCCGCATCTGCATTTAGGTTCTCAGCATCTTTTATTTGAATATTCCAATAACATCCTAATTGGTGTTGTAGCTAAGTTCACTCCCATTCAACCCATTCTCTATTCTGCTGCCAAAGTAGTCTCTCTAAAATGCAAATCTCATTAAATTCATTGCTGTTTAACATCTTTAAAAATATATATATATCTTCATTTCCTACTAGAAAGAATCCAAATACCTTTTTTTTTTATGACACAGAGAGCCTTCATCATTTGACTCTACCCCTCTCCAGGCTCTTTCTTGCCACTGCCTCCTCAAAACCCATTCTGCAGGCCGACTGACCTACTGGCAGACTTATGATTTCAGCCATTGTGCCTTTATTGTAGAATTAATCAATTCTTTATACAATGGTATATTTATACAATGGCATATTTATACAATGGTAATGAGAATCAACAAACAACTACATGTAACAGTATAAATCAATTTTACAAATATAATGTTGAGCAAAAGAATCCAGACACAAAAGATTACATACTACTATACACTTTCAATTATATAATGGTTAGTACAAACCCAAAAAATCTATGATGCTAAAAGTCAGAACTGTAGTTACTCTCACGGGTTGGGCTGTGAGGAAAAGGGGGCACAAGAGGGTCTTCTGGGACACTGATAATATTCTCGTTTCTTACACATTGTAAATCAACTATATTTCAATTAAAAAAAGAAGAGATTAAGAAACAAAAAAAATTATTCTGGTTTCTTGATCTGGATGCTGGTTACATGGGTATGTTCATTTTCTGAAAATCCATTAAATTGTAACTATACTATTTGTACACTTTATGTAAATTTAAGTAAAAGGTAAAATAAGAACAATAGTTCTAGTATCACTTTTTTGAAAATTTCCCTATGTCCCTCAGATAAACTTTATCTTACATATATACCAATATTATATTGATGATCATGTTACCTTTTATATATCCAATTCTTTCCTGAGTACTAAGATAATAAATATCTCTAAGGAACTTCCCTGAGTACTAAGATCATAACTTTCTATCCATGTATCCCCATGCCCCAGCACAGTGCCTGGCAGTGAGTAATCACTAATATTATGTAAATGAGGGTTTCTCAATTTATGCACATTTAACATTTTGAGCCAGAGAATTCTTTGTTGTGGGAACTGTCCAGTTCATTGGAAGATATTTAGCAGCATTCCTGGCCTCTAATCACCCAATGTCAGTAGCATCCCCCCAGTTGGAACAACCAAAAATGTCACAAAGCATTAAATGTACCCTGGGGACCAAAATGCCCTACTTGACAATCACTTACATAAAAAAATGTTTCTGTCAAAAAATACAAGCCACATGTTTTTCCGCGTGGCTTGCAGTATCTTAGTTCCCCACTAGGGATCGAACCTGGGCCACTGCAGTGAAAGCGGTGGACACCAGGGAATTCCCAAGCCAAGCCAAGCCAAGTGTTAAACAATTCACTTACCAAAAAACTTTGGGCATTACATGGTTTGCTTCTAAGGGGCGACTAAAAAACGTAAGCTGTCTTGAACACTAGAGGGGAAGTTAAGCTCTGTCAGGAAAAGTTTATAAAATGCTTTAAATGTCTAGATAATCAAACGTAATTCATATTAATTGCATGCTAGAATATTGTTTCCTTTGGAATTCTATGCAGAAAAGTAAGTTTGCCAAGCAAAATAATTGTGTAAATAGGACTGTACATTGTGGTGTTTTAAAAAATGACTGTTAATAGTAGCTATATGTATTCAATGTCCTAACTATAAATTATTTTGCAAGGTTTGTATCTATGAATTGACCATTAATTCTAAAATATTAAGGTTCATAATATTCTATCCATAAAACATTTAGTGTGAATATTCCATAAGAAAAGAATAGTTAGAAAATAAAGTACTGTGCATCAGCTATGAGAAGAAAACTTGAACAAGGGCATAACTAGCTTGTTAGAAAATAATGTGTTTGCACTTTATAAACTGCATGTTTTTGATTCAGGATGTGTTTTGAACTTGACCTCTGTTGCAAGATGGTGAGTAGTGAAATAATTGAGTACTATTATGTTAATGGAGTTCGAAAAAAGAGAAAATGAATTGGTTTACATTTATGTGTCAAACTGAGATAGTTAAAGTATAAATCTGACTCTGCCAAAATTATTTCCTGACAAGCAATTAGAATCAGTCTTTAAGAACAGGCTGCTGAGCCAAAACTGAATATAGAACACAGGCAGATAATAAAAGAAACAAAACTGGAAAAATACAAGAAAAATGTTTAATCTCATTATTAGTCTGCAATATGCCAATAAATGCATACAATTTTCACCTATCAAATTAGTAAGATTAAAAATGATAATGGATGTGTACTTTCATAAACTGATAGTATGAATATATAAATTTGTACATATTCTGGAGGGCAAACTGGCAGACTTAGCAATCTTGACTGTTATTCTATTTTAAGGAAATATTTCTAAACTGGTAATCAGAGAAGTATATGACAATTTATATAAAGAGAGTGTTGACGACAGGAAATAATAAAGGACCTAAATGATTAATGACAGGGAAATTAAATTACTCATAGCTTGTTTATACTCTGTAGTGACTGACACATCCCTACTCCCCGTTTTTGTTCTTTTATAAGAACACTTACAAAACAGAGAAAATCTTACTTTATATGAAAAGGAGAGTGATTAAGAACAAGGGCTCTAGAGTCAAGACTACCTTGTTCAAATTCTAATTCTATTATCTTCTACTCTGTGATCTGGATTAACTTATTAATGATTTAATTTTTCTAAATCTAATTTTCCTGTTTGTAAAGTGGTACCTCTTGTGTAGGTTTGTTGTGAGGATTAAATAAGACATTACATAAATGTTTATCACAATGCCTGGCACACAGTAAGTGCACAATAAATTTTCATAGCTATGGTATCACTTGGGATGATGTTATTAAGAAACCCAAGATATAAACCTTAATATATGTTGGGTTTACTACTGGGCAAATTAATCAATTAGTCCTAGCTAATAACTATATGTTGAGATTACTGGTGGTTTGTATTTACTTCATTTTGCTTTTCTGTATTTCCCAAATTATTTTTTGGCAAAAACAGTAAAATCAAAATATATTTAGAAATCTACATTCAGAAAAAAAATTTAAAGCTATTCATAAAAGGCATTTTATTATGCCTTTTGTAAGTCATAAAAACATGTCTTTTCCTTATCCTAAATGACCGTATGTTTTTTAGTTAAAATCTCACCTTTAATACTGTGTCTTAATAAAAAGGTCACCATTTTTATGCTCTTATTAAACACCTATAATACGCAAAATGCTGGGGTCCTAATATTCTCATTCTGATTCTAACAAACCAGGAATTATGGAAATTTGAAGACAGATTTTCTGGTTAATAAAATAGGAGTTTTCTGCAGACGGCCTTAAGTTTTATTTTTAGTTACTAACCATCATGAGAAACAGGACATCTACAAAGGCTTTTGCCTTTTATCCTTCTCTCAAGATTGATCTTAGTTTTGACCAGAGGACAGCCAGTTGGAGGATGAGAGAAGAATTTAACTAGTAAGAGATATTTTCTTTCAGAACATTAGCTCAAGATTTCTATAATGAGATTACCTATGATTGCACAGTAAGTACACATCTACTACTGTAATATGGTTATGAACAAACTGCTTATATGAATAGAAAATAATCTCTATTTCTTCATAAGTACTAAATATTACAAGAAATCTAAAAGCATTCAGAGATAAATACAAAAAGTTTAGAGTGGTTTGTATTTTATAAACATCGAAATATATAACTAGTGAACTTTTCAGGTATTGATTTTGATGTTCACGGAATTAAATACTGGTAAATATACATGAAGAAGTTTGTATTGAACAGTTTCTTTATCCAAGGCAATTGACTTTTCCCTCAATGGTCTCTCTCACTCCACTGGATCTCTTGTGCCACACATGTAATGTGTTAGTTTTTGCCAGCAACACTGAAATATTTGATGTAGGAGACAAAGGGTAGAAAAAGAGACTGGGGTTTCAGAGACTGGTTATTAGTACCTGCTACTGTCATTGCCTATATTCAGAACTGAAGGAGTGAAACTTCCTAACAAAATGCTCATATAAGGAAGCTACATCTTCCTTTGTGAAGTATTGAAAATGATCTACTGTTCTTCAGGAGAGAAAGGAAAAAAAGAAAGAAAAGAAAATGAAAAATTACACGACAACTTGTTTGTTAGGAGTAGCTGCCTACAAAGAATCTCCTGATTGCAAAGAAATTTAGAGGATCTTCTTATTAAATATAAAAAGGACTTGAAGACTAATAAAGGTATGACAGAAATACTGCCTTTCAGGTTAACCTTTACAAAAAAATACATTACAAAACTCTATTTCCAATTGAGCTTCCCTCAAAATAAAAACAGAATTTCAGATGTCACGAGAAAATAAAAAGTATATTTATTACAAATAAAACAAGTTGAATAAAATGATGTTACTGATATTTTCCTTTAGCCCAGGTCTTATACTTTAAAATACATAAATCGGGCTTCCCTGGTGGCACAGTGGTTGAGAGTCCGCCTGCCGATGCAGGGGACGCGGGTTCGTGCCCCGATCCAGGAGGATCCCACAGGCTGCGGAGCGGCTGGGCCCGTGAGCCATGGCCACTGAGCCTGCGCGTCCGGAGCCTGTGCTCCGCAACGGGAGAGGCCACAACAGTGTGAGGCCTGCGTACCGCTAAGAAAAAAAAAAAAAAACCCTAAATCATTTATTTTCATTAAATATGTTCTTCAGAATGAATACAAGTGAAGAAAAATCTTTTAAAATTATTCACCATTGTTAAAAAAAATAAAAGTTAAAATCTGGATGTAATTTCTATTTTAATGCTTTTTTCCTGACATGAGAACTTTGATCTTCCCAGCTGTGCTGTCAAAATAAGTAACTTTAGTAGGATATCAGGGGATGGGAGGAAAAATAGGTTACTAAAACTTATCTTAAGTGCAGCACTTTTAAAGAGATTACTTTAAAGGAATCACTGTGAAGTACTGACCAATAGGAATGAAGCTAATTGCTCTCAAATTTGAAGGCACACATCAAGATAGGGAGGACAAACAAACTCCTAGTTCAAATGATAAATTAATCAAAACCATAATAAAAACCAATAAATGTAACCAGGAATTCAAGTGAGCTTTAGTTGACAGTAAGAATAAATTAAATTACCAAACATTTTCAGTATTAGTATATAGTTGTACCTCAGGGGGTAAAATCCCTCATTGTGCTTGCAATTACATTCAAGAACAACCTCCTGAACATTAATTATCTATTTATCTCTAACCATTCTCTATTCTTCCACTATAAAACCAATAAACTTGGTTTTAGGTAATGCTGTTTATTAACAGCTAACCAGTGAAATCAGTAATCTGTCACTGAATGCCCTAGGTTTTAAAATTAAAGAGATTCTTATTGGCATTTAAACTATTACCAGAATCCTTCAGCTGTGCAAAGGTATTAACATAGAAGACATTCTTTTTCCTGAATCAGTGATGCTTAGAAGAGGTGAAACGATTCCCTCATATACAATCACTCTGACTTTGAACATTTTCCCTGAAGAATTAGAAGAAAATAACAAAATTTTGTGGATGATACTAGAAGTGTATTTTTTTGCTAAATGTCTTTTTCCCTCTTTTGGAATGTAAGTTCCTTGAGAACAAGTCTTTATCTTTGTGTTACAGACACCTAACAGAGTATATGGCACAGAGTAAGCCTTTTTGAATAGATTCTGAGAGAATTATTGGATGTATTGAATTAACTTCTCTCCTATGCATACAGAATAGTACTAGTTTATACACCACCCTTGGGAGAACTGAGAAGATAGTCACTCAAATCATTTTCTGTGTTTGATACTTTAGATGAGGAACCTTGGCTCAGAAAGGCTGGATAAAGTATGTAAAATCACCAAAAAATTGTTGAGTTCTGAAAACATTATCACCTAAAGGATTGAAAATCTTCTTTCCTAAACACATTATTATTGCATATTTAACTACTCTAGTTTCAAACCCCCTGAAGACAAGGAACAATTTTTTCCAATCTTTGTAACTCCTGTAAGGTCTAGGACACTATGGTGCAGAGTTCAATTCAGGTAGAAAGCTGGGTATCCAGAATTGAAGACCACTGAATTGAAATGAACTCCTGTTCCCATTACTGGTTCCTATAAACACAACCTGGTTGCCTCATCTCAGTTCCGTTAACTTCATTTAAACCTTGCCTTTCAAACGCTTACCTCTGCTTCTTTTAAAGTCTGCATTATTCCACTTCGAGTATTTTTTAAATTCAACCTTCTCCAGAATCACTTTTGCTGTCCTTCAAACATCCAATATCTGTGTTATTTCAACTTTATTCTCCCTTTTATTCTTAGAATATAGTGTCTTCTAAATCTCACTTGGCCTTCTGTGGCCTTTCTAAAGGTTTATAATTTCTTCGACTCCTGATACAGTATCTTGGACTTATACATCTTTCGTGTTAATTATGTAGTTTCCCTGATGTCTTTGCTACTAATTTAATTTCTTCTTAGACAAAAGTATTAAAAGCTACTGAATTCACTTCTAGGTAAATACCCAAAAGAATGGTAAGAAAAACAGGTACTTGCATACTAATGTTCATAGCAGCATTAATGTAAGAGCCAAAAGATGGAAACAACTCAAGTACCCATCAACAGATGAATGGATAAACAAATTGTATATACACACAATGAGGGATGAAATTGTGATATATGCTACAACATGAATGAACCTTGAAAATATTGTTAAGTCAGACATAGAAAGACAAAAATTGTATGATTCCACTTATATGAGGTACCTAGAATAGGCAAATTCAGAGACAGAAAGTAAAATAGAGGTTACCAGGGGCTAGGGGAGGGAGGAATGGGGAGTTATTGTTTACTGTACAGAGTTTCTATTTGTGATTGTGAAAAAGTTCCGGACACAGATAGTGGTGATGGCTATACAAAATAGTGAATGTACTGTACTTAATGCCACTGAATTGTACACTTAAAATAGTAAATTTTATGTTATGTGTATTTTATCACAATAAAAAAATTAAAACCTACAGAAGTAATTTTCTTGACTTTCCTAGAGCAGTCTTTTGCTTCATATCAATTTTATCTCTATCACTAAAGGAAAAGGAGAGGGAGAAACAGAAGCAAAACCTATCCGTACCTTTTCCTGTACTCCCTGTTTATCACTCTCTTTTTAGCTTTTCCCTTCTCCTTTTCCCTCTCATTTTTAGTAAAAATAAAATAAAATTTAATATGGATACTCAGCATTTTCCACACTTCAAGCACAATGATGTTGTGGATATATATACACATAGAACACTTCAAGTCTACATACACACACTTTCATGCATGCATACACACCCCACTTTAAATCTCCTCAGACTCTTGAAATTGTGTGAAAATTTCACCAAGATTCTTCTCTACTTTTTGTTTGATCTTGTCTTTTGTTTAAATACAAGTGAATAAGACAATAAGCTTTATAGTCCAGATAATTAAAGCTTTTTAGTCTAGTTGCCAAATACTTAGTAAATAAAGGAAAATTTCAATTTTAAAAGTTTACCCACACAAAAGAAAACACAGTCTAAAATGTGGGAGGGAAAGATAAATACATCAAAAGGATCTCTAAATGATATTACATAAATTATGGAGTAGCAGAGAAATGATATTCTCAAAGGAAAAAATGGAGCAGAGTGGAAAGTTACCTTAATCTTAACTACAAAGAGCTATAAGACAACTAAATTTATTATTTTTAGAGATGATACTTTAAAGTTTCAAAAAATTCTTCTGGTCTTAACTAAAAAGGATAAAATTAATAGGAGTAGTTTATCCTCATGAAGCCCTGGAAAAATCAGGGAAAATAAATTAGGAAACAAATTTATTATATGGAAAATTACTGAAAGATCCCATACACAAGGAACAAAAGTACATAATATATGATATGAAAAGGCAACTGAAGCAAAGATGATAAATGATTTAGAAAAAAATCTATTCCTAAATAGAGGGAAGAATGTGGAGTTGTATAAAAAAGCAGAAAGATGGTAGTAGTGAATTTAAGTCAGTTTAGGAGTAAACTGGACTGGACTTAAATAGTGAGGCATTTTCCTATTGCTAAGATATGTTTGGACAATATGTAGGCAACACTTCTTGGAAATAAAATCTGATCAGGGTTACAAGACAACAGAGGAGCAACGCCAGTGATTTACCAGATGCAGAGAAGTATAAGGGAGGCAATATGGACCAATCAGCAAGTTGCAAGGCTGAGTACACAGGCGATGAATGTGATGTCTCATGTCAACTAATGGGGCAGCCATGTGCAGCAAATAGGTAGAGAAGAACAGTAGTCAAGCAAATTCAGTCAGCAGTCCAACTTAGTGGCACAAGGCAAGTAGAGATAGGTAACAAAAGTGCTAAACAATCTGAACCTACTTATAATATTACTGGTATAGACTGGGTAGGGCAAGATCAGGCAGACAGATAGCATAGCACTTGGAAGGCCACGGTATAGGAGAATGGTAGGAGGGCCGACAGACAATGCTGGGCAGTCTAAAATGCTAAAATAGCAGATGAATATGTAGTACCAGGCCATTTGCTGATGGACAAAGCACCAGTGAGTGAAGAATGCAAATCATTCAGCAGATACGTAATGGGGGGAAAAAGGAGAGACAAAAATCAAAGGCAGTTAAACAGGAAGACAGAACAGCAGAGAAGTGATGACAGATCATCAGAAGCAGTTGGGTAGGGTAGTGAAAAGCTGTCAGCAGGAGAACAAAACAACACTCAGGAAAAGAAGAGATTAAGACTGAAGCAGTCTCCTGAATGGGGTGTCTTCCATCTAGGAAATAGTCATCAATAAACTGCGTATGAGAATCTACAAGAGAAACAGCACACAAATGGAGATAGCATATGGATCTGAACTCTACTGCCCAGGGATACGGAATGACCCTAGAACATAGATACATAACAATCCACAAGGAAATTAAACAAATGGGAAAAATGGGTCCAAGCGTTTTTTTATGATGATAAAAGAAACGAAAACACTAAAAATTATTAATCTGGAAATGACTGGCTGGGATTGAAGTCTTCGCTTACCCCTTTCTGGAGCCCACAAAATGGGAATGTTGGGAATTTCTGCAGCAGAAAAACAGAAGAGAAAAGGGATTTCTGACTCCCAGTTTGAGGAAAGCAGGTCAAATTTAGGGCTGTATAAACTGGTTCAGGGAAACAAGAACCAGCCTGAACCTTCTCCCTTCCTCAGAATCAGGCCATTCCTGAGGTTTGGGAAAGGTTTAGGAAGCCCTCACCCCATCATTCCCCACAACCTCCCCTTTCACACTTACCTCCAGTGCAAACAGTTTCCAGCAAGGAGGTACTTGGGAAAATTCACTCCCATGTTTACACCATGGCAAAATTTCAGGATAGCCAACTAATAGTACTTCCTGTGTAGGCCAGGTTCCTGTTCAGTGGGATCCCTTCCACCCTTCGTGAGTGAGCAGAGGGGACAGGTTACTAGAAACTACATACCTCTTTGAAAGTGGATGGGAAATGAAGCAGGGGTAGTAATACAATAAATAAATAGTAATACTAGTAAATACCTTGATGATCTCATCAGTTGTCATGGATTTTAATTCCATTAAGATACTGATGACTCTAAAAAAAATAGTATCTCTAGCCCAGACTTTTCCTTTGAACTCCAGATGCATATACCTAACTGCCAACTTAACACCTCCATTTGGATATCTAAAGGCAATTCAAATTTCCATGACCAAAGTAAAGCTCCTGATCTTCCTCCTCAAACCTCTTCTTCCCCCAGTCTTCTCCATTTCACTGAATGGCAACTCCATTCTTCCAATTGCCCAAGTCAAAGTCCTGGATCTTATACTCGACTCTTCTCTTTCTCTTACTCCATCTGTTACCTCTACCTTCAATATATAACAATAATGTATTTCTCACTACCTCTATCTCTATCATTGGTCTGAGTCACTATCATTTTTCACCTGGATTATTTCAATAGCCTCCTAAATGCTTTCTCTGTTTAAATATAAGTCAGATCATGTTACACCTCTGCTCAAAACTCTCCATTATACTAAGGGTGACACACAGGTTCTACATGATCCATGGTTTGCTCCTTCTCCTCCTTTAGGTCTTTGCTCAAATGTCGCCTTATCAATGAAGCCTTGCTTGATAGCCTTATTTAAAATTACAACCCTCTTTCCGGCCTGTACTACCTATCCACCTTCCCTGGTTTATTTTTATCCATAGTACTTATCACCATCTCTAATACTATGCATTTTACTAATTTACTTATATTTGTGACACACCACTAAAATGTAAATTCCATAAAGGCAGAATCTTTGGACTTCTTTGTTCATTGCTGTATCCCCAATATCTTGAACAGTGCCTGGTATATACACAGTAGGCACTCAGGGCATATTTGAGTCTATGAAGTGTTAATTTTCACAGGGCAACTCCTTTCTGTCTTAAATTCTCAGAGCATTTTTCTGAAAACCTTACACCCTATGAGCTTTTGATTAACAGAGCAGATGCTAATACACTATAGGTTAGGAATGTCCTAAAGTAGGGGGTGGCAAACCACAGCCAATGGGACAACTCTTGCCTGCTGTCTGTTTTTTTGCATGGCCTGAAATCACGGTAATCTTCGCATTTTTAAATAATTGAAAAAAAACTCAAAGGAAGAGTAATACTTCATGACATGAATATTATGAGAAAGCCAATTTTAGTGTCCATAAATAAAGTTTTATTGGGGCACAGCATGGCCCATTCATTTATATCATCATATGGCAGACTTTGTGCTACAAGGCTGGCAGAGCTGAGTAGTTATGACAGAGACTATATAGCCCACAAAGCCTGAAATATTTATTATCTCTAAATATTTACTACCTCTAAAGAATAAGTTTGCTGATCCCTCTTTTAAGGTATTTTATATTTAAAAGGCAAACAGTAATAACTAAAGTTTGAACAAAGATAAACTAGAGCATTATTATTAATACTGTTGCACAAGATACACCTATGAGGGAAGGTGCATTTATATTAGGATAGGCTTTCAATATTATATAAAAGCAGACCTCTCATTCCTCTAAATATTTAATACTGATGGTGATATTCATTCATCTATCCACCCCACAGAGCAATCTCATCTTAAGGGACAGGATACAGTACAGGCAAGTCTTAAAAAATGCCAAAAAGGGAGTAAACGAGAAAGGGAAGTAAATAGGACCCACAAATAGAACTCATATCAAAGTATCACGTAATTACCCAAAACCTCTAAATTCTGTGTTTAACAATAGTGGGAAATTGGCATGACGTGAATCTCTTTTGAATCTTATCAATGGGGTTATAATGCGGGTCTCCTATATAAAATACAGTCTTGAATCACTGCAAGCATGAGAAACATTATAATAAGACCCCATTTTACTTTACTTACTTACTTATTTACTGCCATGCCACATGGCATGTGGGATCTTAGTTCCCTGACCAGGGATCAAACCCATGCCCCCCTGCACTGGAAGCACGGAGTCAACCACTGGACCGCCAGGGAAATCCCATATTTATACAATATTCAAAACTAATTTTGTCATTGCTTCCAATGCCTACATTTTGTAGAAAAGTATTCTTAAAATTTGCAGAACTCTATTCAAAATCATCTTCTAATCAAAACTGACCTATCTTCTCCTCACATAAAATTTTATGCTGAGGATTATTACATGCAAGGGCCATATATCATATGCTGTAATCAAACTTATGGGAAGGAGTGAAGAAGGTGAGGGGAAAACACTTAAATTATTCAATGACATCCAACAATATAATGCTATCTTCAGTCTTCATAGAGGATTATAATATATTGCCTCTTGTCAATTGGTCCTTTTAGCACAATCAATTGCTTCTTCTGCATTGTGCCTTTGATATTTGATGTCCTTCTCTCTCTCTGTGCAACTGGTAACAGTTCATTTTCAAACTCCATACTTCCAACAGCTTTACTTCTTTCTTCTCAGCATCTTTTGAAGGAACTTGGATTCTTCCTGTAAATTCTCAGTTGTGTCTGTTATTATGATTATCTGAAATGGTTACTCCCTCTGTTGGATATTTGTCTGCCATTCTTTAATAGCAGCCATGGTTTTCCCAAGTTCCAATATGAGGAAATAATACTAGTAAAATTATTAGCATAATTCCAAACAGTTTATTTTGTTATCTGAGTCCATTTTCTTACCCTCTATCAGTTTCCTTTTATGCCTGGCAATACAAATATTCTGCTCTAATTCAGTGATATTATTCTAAGAAGCTCAGAGGACTTGATAGATATAAATCCATTTGTCATCATATTACATTTTGTGTGAAAAGTGATATTAAGTCCATTTTATAGATGGAGATCTAATAAAAGGAAGATGAATTCACATTCTTGGTTTCAGACAATAATGAAGAAAGGAATATTCTGAAATCTTCATTCCTGAAACTATATCTCTAAATAAACATGCTTTTAGCATTTTATATTTGCAAAATATTTAATGATGCTTTATTGTCAATATCTTAGCACATATTTTGCAAAACTATTCTAGTTTGCCAGTCTCTGTTCATTTTATGAGAGTAGGTTGTAAGGGTGAGTTGGAACACTGATTTCAAGATTTTATTACTCTGATAAATTCAAGGTAAAAACAAACATTTAGCATGTCATCTCTGTTTCTTTTTCCTTTTCTGTAACCTATCCTGCTTGATTTTTTCCCTAGAGAAAAATTCTTTCAATATTTACTCAACCATTATCTACTTACTTTTTAAGCTAAAGTTCTATTTAGATTGTAGGTACTAATACGAAATATTTATGTAGCAAATAAATATTGCTTTTACTTACATTAACTCACATAATATAACTACCCTCTGAGGTAGGTACTCTTATTCTCTCCATTTTACACATAAGAAAACTGAGTAAAGTAAGTTGTGTAAGGTCACATGCTAGTAAGAGGTGAATCTAGGATTCGAATCCAAGTAGTCTGTGCTCTTAAGCACTATGTTATGCTGCGTCACAAATGGTTATATGGGCAACACTACTTTTCTAGTAAGAGCTCTAATTAGACATAGAATTTACGATAAGTATATTTGTACTCACTTGTATGTTAACTGATATGATTCATCTCTCTTCCCCATCAGAACTCCCCAAAAGTTGAAAACTTGTTCTGATGCAGAGTAGGCATGCAATAAAGAAACGTACTTAAGGGAAAATGAAGACAGCGTTTTATTTATGGGTTCTTCATATATGAAATTTTTCTTTTTGCCTTATGCTAAAAATTCCAAAATCCCCACTTCAAGGAACAATGTACACTTCCCTCTGCAGTATTGCTATGTGGAACAGGAGGCTTTCAACATGATTTTTAAATGCAATGTCACATATTGCTCTAATTATCTAAATGTTCTAATGTTATACCTGTTACTTTTCAACTGGGATAGTAATACTAAGGAGCTTTTCCTTTTAATGCATAAATAAAACAAAGGGTAAATGTCTTGGGTAAGGTGGCAGGGTTGGACTTTCAAATAACTAGAACTACACAAGCAATAAACTCTCAGATGAAAGAAGCTGTGACTGAGATGTTCACACAAAGGCTGGGAATGATGAAAAGGTCATGCTAGGACTTTGAACACGACAGATTTTGAATTCTCATCAAACGGTGAGTTCTCTATTATTACCTAGTAATTTTATATAAAACATTAAGCCAACTCGAGGTACAGCACTGACAAAAAATCTATGATAAAAAATATCCCTTGTTTTGATGGTAAGATAAGTATTGACTGAAAAGGTTTCCAAACAACAAATCAACAAAATTAGAACCTGGTACTTCACAGCAGTTTAAATTTTATATACAAATAATGGTATGGATAGTCACTAGGTTTGCACATTACATCAGAACTTCAAAAACAAAATAAAACAAAACAAAAACCAGGGCAAAAAAACCAATCTTCAAAAATAATGATGTTAGTCTTACTGGGGAATGTACACTTATTGAATAAGTGCCAATTCTCAAAAGCATTTACTTTTAGAAAGGATTGATGGCACGGTTTTACTGTGTGTATTGCTTGATAGTCATCTTATGAATTCTGGCTTCAGAGGAATCTCTGAATAATGATAGTTGCTGTTTTGCATCTCCACAGATGGTACTACTCTAGCTGTTCTAAGAAAGAGATTAAAATAACATAGTTCTAGTTTATCCATCCTTCTATGTAAAGTGAATCTTCTGCTCTAGCCAGGAAGATTTTCTTAATTTTATCTTTCTCTGTAGCTTGATCATACATTTCCCTTTCTTTCTTACTCCCATCAGTAATGTCTTCTTCTCTCCTAATCTAAATCCTATTTCTCTCCTTCAATTTAGCTTAAATTCTACTTGTATAAAAATTTCATTGATAGCTCAGCTTTATATTAATCTTTCCCTTTAAAGAATTTTTTTGACCTGAATTGTCTGATTTTTTTTTTTTTTTTTTTTTTTTTTTTGCAGTACGCGGGCCTCTCACTGTTGTGGCCTCTCCCGTTGCGGAGCACAGGCTCCGGATGCGCAGGCTCAGCGGCCATGGCTCATGGGCCCAGCCGCTCCGCGGCATGTGGGATCTTCCCGGACCGTGGCATGAACCCATGTCCCCTGCATCGGCAGGCGGACTCTCAACCACTGCGTCACCAGGGAAGCCCATTTGTCTGAACATTTTTGATACTAAGTTTGTATTGTTTTGATTTGTCAGGTGACAATTTTAGGAGTACATGTACTTTAGCTTTCACTCAATAAAGCCCAAGGTGCTTGGTAAATACTTGTTAAATTGAACAAAGACTATAAATGTTGTTTTTAGCAAACTGGTAGGTCATAAATGTGCCCGTGCTCTGAGGCATATACTACTTTACAATGGATAATGCAAAATAAATATAAACCCCAGATAAAAGGGACTATTACTAAAAAGCTATCCTGAATGTCACATATTTGGGCCATTTCAAGCCATATTCCAAAAATTTTAAACTACAGAGGTACAAAGTAAATAGGTTCAGACAGGATATCAGGAGGTACTTAATGCAACTGCACTAATAATCCACATATCATATAGACTATAGAAATTCTTATTCTTGTTCCTTTGCCCATGCCTTGAAGTAGTAGTGGGAAAATGTTGACTAACATTCTTATTTTTTAGACATATCCACCAGGTGTGCTAATAGCTAACAATAGGTATCAGAGTACAATGGTTAGTAGCAGAAACATTTGGGGCTGTCATATCTAATTAGAGGTAATAGGTAATATTATTAATTAAATGAGAAAAAAATGGTAAAGGACATTTACTGAGCATCTACAAACAAGCCAGGTTTTATACTAGATGCTTTTACATGCATTATAGTCACTTCCTAGCTTGGATAACCTTGGGCAAATCAATTAATTGATCTGTCTCAGTTTCTCCACCTTTAAAATAGATACAACAATAGTACCTGCCTCACATGGTTGTTTTGAAGGCTAAATGAATTAACATATGCTTGAAATAGCTCCTGACACATAGTAAGTACTATATATGTTTGTTAATTAGTATTATTGACTACTTTTATTATCTCAATTATCATAAAAAACAACCTTGAGAGGTAGGCATTAGTTAATTGAGTAGATGAGAAAACTGAAGTTTGAACAGGTTAATTTGCTTTAATTTCATAGCTAGTTAGTGGTAGAGTTTTAGATTCAAATTTAGGTCTGTCTGACTCACTAAGTGTTAGTATCAGGATATAGACATATTGCATCCCAACATATTTAGACAAAGGTAAAAAGATGAAAACGTATTTCCCATGTCCAGGACTATTTCATAAAAATTACAAAAAGAGCTCCTTCAAATGGCATAAAATATAACCTTATTTGACCATAAAGGGATAGTATATTTTACTGAATCTAGTTTTAAATATTTCCAGTACAAGAGTTTCTAGTATTCTGCTTTCTTACCAATTTCACACTGTTTAGTTATCCTATTTATATAGAACAATTTAAAAATACTCAAAATTTTATTTCAATATGGTTATTTTTACCTTTACCATGTATAATAGTATTTTACTTTAGTCATAACAATGTTAGAATTACAAAACAAATATTCGTAGAGTTCTACAGTATCAGTATATGATATTTTGCTAGGGAAATTAACAGTGTTTTCTAGAGAATATTGATATGTACTTGAAAGCAACTATATAATTTAAATGACCTACAGTAATGATCAAATTTTCTTTCAAAAACACAAATTATTAAACATGGTGTTCTGCTATGCTTCTGCTATAATGCAGGAGAGTTCTTCTGGTTTTTAAAATGTCCAATGTTAACTTTTAGATGGTGCTGTTAAATGTAAATTCTCACTGATTTTCACAAAGAGTCACAAATTAAGAATCATTAACATATAGTCAGTAACTCAGCTCAATTATGTCTCCTTCCTTTTACTTACACAGTATTCTCATTTTTGAAGCATTATAATGTAAGAAAAATGGTTAATGACCACATAAAATTACAGTTGACTTACAGTACATTCATACCTGAAGTTATGAAATATATAAATTTCAATATACTGATTATGAAATAAATTTTATAAAATAAATAGTTTTTCTTTGATTTGATATTTCTGTAAAAAAATTCCTAATAACCCAAGTGGAAAATATTTGTAGAAAGTTTAGGTAGTAATCTGTTCCAAAGAAATGTAAATATTTTAGGCTATAAACAAAATATGTGATCTGGAATTCATAATCTTTTCCTAGAAATTCATCCTTTGTACCAGATTTTACCTCTTTCAGCATTAGTCATTTTGTCAGATGCCTCTTCACTTCCAAAATGAACCATAAAAACCCTTTTAAATGAACATCCTTTACATCAAATTTATAGTTTCCTGAAATTTTTGTGATTCCTCCTTTAGTTTATTTCATAATGACAACTTTTATCAGGACACTTTTTAGGAGATACTACTACGAACAAATGCTTGAAAATTTTTTTGGAGTGAGACTTTACTTAATGTATAACAAATCCAATAATTTGATCAATTTTGAAGGTTCAAAATTTTATATATTATTTATAATGAAGGATCTTTTGTTTTTATTATTCTATATTGTCTACTGAGACAATGGTGCAATACATTTTACTATGGAAGAAAAGTGTTCTTTCTTTGCTCCTTCTAAAAGTAAAAATTTAAGAAATGAAACCCAACATCATTTCAAATTACTAAAGAACAAAAGGTAAAAGTAAATTTAAAAGTCAGTTAAAAATGTGAGTAAAGATGACTTATGTTCATCTAACAGACAGAGGTTGGCAAACTTTTTCTGCAAAGGATCAGATAGTAAAGATTTTAGGCTTTGCAGGCCTATACGATTTTCATTCAACTATTCAGTTCTGCTGTTGTAGCCATAGGCAATAGGTCAATGAATGAGTGTGGCTATGTTCCAATAAAACTTCATTTATGGACATTGAAATTTACATTTCAAATAGCTCTCGTGTCACAAAGTATTATTTTCCTTTTGACTTCTTTCAGCCATTTAAAAATGAAAAATCCATTCTTAGTTCACAAGTCATACAAAGAAATACGACAGGCTGAATTTGGCCTACAGGCCATAGTTTGCTGACCCCTGCAATAGATTGAGTTTCTTGAGGACAGGGACCATGTCTTATTCATTTTTTAACTCCAGCACCCAACATGGCATCAGATACATATCAAGGATTAAAAATAAAAAGTTTGATAAATGAATAAATAAATGAGACCTAAGATGCATGCTAGGCTTTTATTTAACTCTGTAATTCATAATCAAAATAATATATTACTATACAACCTTTTATTCTGGTGTAGCTTAGTAGTCTAAAAGTGCTGAAAATTATTTTTACCTTACAAATATTAAATAGTTCAGTATTTTCTAATTTACCATAATATATTATCAAACATTTCTTTGTAATTGCAAAGATGTTCTTTTTAAAATAAATGTTTCTTCATCTTTTATTCTCTTCTAGACTTTATGTCTAAAGGGCTTTCACTTTACCTCACTTATACGTCCTTAATTATACTTTTACCTTTTAAGAATAATAAAAGATTCTTTACGTAATAATACCTATTTTGGATATAATTGCTTTTAAGTGATAATGGGACATGAAGAGATAATATACTTGGTATAGCAATGAGTTACGTTCTATAGCATTTTATTACTAGCATTTCACCAATGTCAACGATTATCCAACCTTTATCAGATCCGAGAAAATGCAATCTATTATTAAAAATAAAGCTTTTCAAAAGTTGTAGAGTATGGATTATTATGCTACTATATGTAAGCTTTGATAGTATCTCATGTTGAGAGGCAGGGAACAGACCAGCAGGTAAGTGACTATCAGATAAACCTCATTCTAAGATACAGGGCCTAAAAGTAGAAACAAATTCGTAATTTAGGAAAATCAATTCTGATTGCCTTATTCGTATAAAATATGTAAATAAGATACATTTTACTAAACTTGCTATTTCCATTTTTCTGTTAATAGACCTGGAAGAACTCTAAAGCTATTAAACTTTTCATTTTCTCTAAGGTTCAAACACAGTGCCAATAACTTTAGATTGCTTTATTTCACTCATTCAACTTATCATTTTCCCCCTTCCTTTTTTTTTTTTTTTTGCGGTACGCGGGCCTCTCACTGTTGTGGCCTCTCCCGTTGCGGAGCATAGGCTCCGGATGCGCAGGCTCAGCGGCCATGGCTCACGGGCCCAGCCGCTCCATGGCATGTGGGATCCTCCCGGACCGGGGCACGGACCCGTGTCCCCTGCATCAGCAGGCGGACTCTCAACCACTGCGCCACCAGGGAAGCCCTCCCCCTTCCTTTTTTTAAACAACCCGCACAACTCACAAACATTGTCCATTGTGTTTGTAGATCAAACTTATTACTGACAATTACTGACTATAAAATATTAGCACCTTAAGGGAGAAGTTTTATATTATTTTACCTTTATCACTAATATTTGTGTTTTCTGTCAATAACTTCTGACTTTATTTAAAAATATTTGCAACCTTAAGTTCTATATAGGTACATATGCTCTACAAATAGGTTTCTCTTCTTAGCCACAATTATCTAAGACAATTAACTATATTATTACAGGTCCAAAATTATATTTCTGGATTCCTAGCTGACATCCCAGTGTTAAATTTTAGATATTATAAGAATTGCAACTATTTAAAGATAAGAAGAAATTAGAATTATTTTTGGGTGGTCTTATATTGCTTTTATGTTTATTTTTCAAAGGCTTAACAGCCCTATGGACTTTTGCTGTAGATAATCATACCTTATATGTATGTGTGTGTGTGTGTGTGTGTGTGTGTGTGTGTGTATATATATATATAATTTGAAATAAAGTAAATCTATTAAAGATCAAGATATTCACAATCAAGTAACTTACTTGTTTTCAAAAATAGATATTAGAGAAGACATAATTATATGTATTTACCCTAATACAATTTTAGCCAGGTAGTTGCTATAGGCATATACAAATATAAGAGCACTTCTAAGGTTTTCTGGTAACTGAAGAACTGCATTGAAGAATAAAGAAAGGACTTCTCAATTTTCTGATATAATGAAATACACAAAGTCATGGAAAGACATAGACTCTTGTTAACAGTAGCAAAAAAAATGTTGGGCGATAAACAGATACTAGAATGGTAGAATTTCAAGACCTCTGAATTATATGGAGATGGAAAAGATAAAATATGAAGCTTACTATGTTAAAATTTTAAAAAATTTAACAAGATTGTGACGATTTCATGGATATACTTTAAATCTAGTATACGACTATTTTTGCCCATTTGATAGTTATATATAAAAAATACTACAAATTTGTCTACTTTGGTAGTTATGTAGTAACTAATAAAAAAAAATTAACCCTTATAAGTTAACCCTTACATAGTGCTTACTAAAATGCCAGGAATAGTTCTCATTGAAACCTCACAGCCACCCTAGTAGATAAGCACTTTCATTTCCCTCATTTTATAGGAAATTAAGGCACAGAATGATTTAATAATTAGTCTACACTCACCGTGTTGCAAGTAGCAGAGCCAGAATTTAAAAGTCTGGATTTGCAACCTAGTGTTTTGGTATTAACTTGAAACTCCACGGAATACAAAATATTTAATTTTGTGATGCAAATTATTTTCCCACAATTAAAAATAATTTTGTTAACTGGTTATGAATGAATTCTATGGTAACTTTTTTTTACTTTTCTGATATAAAAGTAATATTATGAAAATATCAAACCAGTACACAAACAACAAGGATATATAAAACCAGGGTCATTTACTTCAAACACTTAACCCAACACTCAAACTCCAAAAATCAATGTCTTCACATATGTGGGAGATTTTCTTACAAACAAAACAAAACATAAACACACCTTTACAGGAGATGGCTCCCCTGCAATTGTACTTTTTAAGTTAGTCTCACAGTTTAAAAGAAATATAAAAATTGGCCAAAGGACCATTTCCCCTTAGGACCCAGAAGCTATATAAGAATTACTTCCTTTTTAAGTAGTTGAAGCTAACAATCTCCCAGAATTCTATTCTAATTGCTTAACAAAATGACTTTATTTATAAGCTTAATTATAATAATATTCCAAAAATTTCTGTGCCATGATTTTTACATAGAAGAATAGAAAACATTTTAAAACTTGTTAAAACAATGTGCATTTTCACATACTAGAGCCAATGGTTCCCAAAGTTTGGAAGCACGGTCTATGGGCCAGCAACATGTGTGTTACCTGGGGCCTTACTAGAAACACAAATTCTTGGGACCCACTGCAGATTGACTGAATCAGAAACACTGTGGGTGAGACACAGCAATCTGTTTTACCTCTAACTGTGGTACAAGCTAAAGTTTGAAAACTGCTATATTAGAGTAAGGACAATAATTAATAGGTACTGAGCAAAAGTATCTTGCTATGAATAAGATAGGAGACACAATGGTGCACTGATTTGGAAATAAAAAACCAGTTAACAGTAGCTTGAAATTCAGCCAAGAAACACTTTTCTGGGAGGTAAAGAACAATGTCACAAGTATTAATATAAGTTTGCATATGACTCTGAAGTGACACATGAAGCTTATGGCTTCTTTAAAAAGAAAGAAGGACTTTCCCCCTGTATCACTGAGCACTGTCTATTCTTCATTCTTTCCCTAATTTTTTTTCCTGTGCAAGGTTGAAGGTAATTCTTGTGGCATGAAGCCTAGAGATTAATTCTGCCTTTTGGCTTATTAAATTCTGCATTTAAATTCACATTTAAAATTATGGAATATATAACTTTCTCATCAAATACTATAAAATTGGTATAAATATGCTATTGCAGTCATCCTACTTGAGACCAATGACAAGGGTATCTCAAGACAAATCAGAAACATTTTGAATTATATTAACAAAGCACATCAGACCAGATGCCATGCTGAGTCAGAGTTCTGCTATTACCTACTTTGGCAATATGCCTGAAATTCAGCCAATACCACAGACCACTGAGCAAATGCAGGATTACCTTCTGGACCAGTTCAATCTTCCTCAGTTTAGATAATTTCTAGTTTAAGTCCAAAGACAAGAAGTCAAGACAGTTTTTTTTTAATATAATGATTCTCCCACAGCAAAATGTTCACATTCTTAGAACCACAGGTCTCTTGTTCTGTCTAGCAAAATTACATAAATCATATAAAAAGAATAAAAAGGATTAAAAATAACATAATAGTCTACTCATTGAATATCAGAAAAGCATATACTATCTCACCTCTGGAGTGACATCTCGTGGCGCAAACCCTGTTCCTCCAGTTGTTAGTATCAAATTAAGTTCCTTTTCATCACACCAATCTATCAGGGTTTCCTGAAAGAAAACAATAATATTTTCACATGCAGAAGGACTTGCCTGCCTACTCTTAAAACATTCACATACTGAAATACTTCGTATACAGTGAAGAAACAGATTCTTTTCAACACTCATTAAGAAAAATGTGAAGCACAATTCATGGAACAGTTTCCACTGTTAATCAAAAGACACTGCAGTTTTGGGTATGCATTTTATTCATTATAGAAAATGAAGATGCAACCATCATATTCTTGAAAGTAAATGTAACACAGGAAATAGCATAAATAGTTTATAATTAATGTTCATTATGTATTTAAATGGCATGTCTGACATCTTGTCAGCCACTCAAAATATATTCAGGTTAAAAAAATTGAGCACTATTTCTAATTATATGATCTCATTATTTAATAAGTATAGCAATCCTGTCAGGTAAATATTCACACTTCAATTTTATATTTAAGGAAACAGACTCATTGTTTTTTTTCATTAATAGACTCAGAGAGATCAAGAAATATACTTGCTCATGGGCTCACGAACGAGAAGGGGAAAAAGCTAGAATTTAAACTTAGAGCTGTTGGACGATGTTCCTCTATATTTTGCCTATGATTGAGTCAATATTTTTTTTTCCTAAGTTTCAAGTGGTTTAGGAAAGTTTTACGTTTTTCAGGATGTTATTTTACATAGTTGCCTTAAAGGAAAGGTGTAGGAATAAATGATTGGTTAAAGTTTCTCTTTTTCCACACCAATATTATGACACTTAGTTGAGATTAGAATTACATACCATAAAATTCTGGAGTTGGTAGAGACCTTAGTAGATTTGTCTATTCATTTTACAGATAAGACAACTGAAGTACAATGTGGTTAAATAATTTACTCAAAGTTACCCAGCTAGTTTGTAAAGAAGTGGGACAAGGATCTCTGCTTACTCTATTGCTAGTTCTATTCATCCATCCTACATTTTGGCTATTTATTAAAAAGCACTACTAAGTGCTCATTTAAATTATAATTAAATATTTGCTTTGGTATTTTATTGTTTCATTACCTTTATACAATTCAGGTCCAAAACTTAATAATACAATTATATCATTTATGTACTGATAATTAGATGTGAAATACCAGTAGCAGGCTGATATCTATAGGTAAAATACAATGTCCTCAGTTCTCTAATTCATCAGTGAGACAAAATGCATGATAATTATTCAGAAGGACAATTCAGGATTTTTAAATGATTTTTTTCCCTTTTCTCACTCATTTTTATTTCATCCTGGTATCACAGGAATGGAGAGCGCAAAACTCCAAATGAAGGAGATTTTTTCCCCTGCTGTGATTAATTAATGGCAACAAACTATTTTTAAAAAGACATAAAATATAGACTACTAGAGCCTAACTGAAGAACTCCCACCACTGATATAGTTATAATTTTGTTCTGAGGAAAGCTCACACACACAAAAAATCAATGGTTAATCTATAAACAATAAATGCTGGAGAGGGTGTGGAGAAAAGGGAACCCTCTTGCACTGTTGATGTGAATGTAAATTGATACAGCCACTATGGAGAAGAGTATGGAGGTTCCTTAAAAAACTAAAAACAGAACTACCATATGACCCAGCAATCCCACTCCTGGGCATATACCCTGAGAAAACCATAATTCAAAAAGAGTCATGTACCACAATGTTCACTGCAACACTATTTACAACAGCCAAGACACAGAAGCAACCTAAGTGTCCATCAACAGATGAATAGATAAAGAAGATGTGGCACATATATACAATGGAATATTACTCAGCCATAAAAAGGAACAAAATTGAATTACTTGTAGTGAGGTGGATGGACCTAGAGTCTGTCAGTGAAGTAAGTGAAGTGAAGTCAGAAAGAGAAAAACATACACCATATGCTAACACATATATATGGAATCTAAAAAAAAAATGATTCTGAAGAACCTAGGGGCAGGATAGGAATAAAGACACAGACAGAGAATGGACTTGAGGACATGGGGAGGGGGAAGGGTAAGCTGGGACGCAGTGAGAGAGTGGCATGGACATATATACACTACCAAATGTAAAACAGATAGCTAGTGAGAAGCAGCCGCATAGCATAGGGAGATTAGCTCCGTGCTTTGTGACCACCTAGAGGGGTAGGATAGGGAGAGTGGGACGGAGACGCAGAGGGAGGGGATATGGGGATATATGTATACGTATAGCTGATTCACTTTGTTATACAGCAGCAACAAACACAACAATGTAAAGCAATTTACTCCAATAAAGATGTTAAAAAAACAAAAACAAACAAAATCAATGATTATTATAATAAAGGTGATTATGTGGTGGTTTCACAAATCAAACTTAAAATTTCCAGTGTTTTGCTCTTCTATTTATTTAGAAATTAGAAAAGCAAAAATACTCATCATTCTAAGTAGTTATTATTTCTGGTCTATAAAAAAATACATAGTTGACTCCATAACTCAGCAATGAGATGAACTGATCTTGTCTTCCCACTAATAGACCTTAGAAACTTTAGATTTCTTTGTAATATTCCATATTACTGAAGTGTTTGTGCCACAGCTTTCTAGTCTTTGACCACACCTCCATTTGTATCAGATCTTGATAAAAAGTGATGTGAAATCCAACTTGTATCAACAAAAAACAGCTCAAGCACTAAAAAAAAAAAAATTATATCAAATACTAATTTTCAGTATTGTCAATACCAAGAGGGCAATTCAAACTTTTCAAATTTCAAGATGCCAACAAAAATAGGCAAAATAGTCCCTTTAGAGTGAAGAATGCTATTGTTTGGCAACAGGCAATAATTCTTATAACATATTTCATCCATTGATTAAATAAACATTTACTGAGGACCTATACCATGTCTTAGGTGTTAAGAGTTAAAAAATAAGTGAAAGACTGACCCTGGTTTTAAAGAGGTCATAGTCCAGTAATGGTTCTCAACTTTGGTTATACACTGGAATTATCTGTGGAGCTTGTAAAAATACTGATGCTTGGGTCTCATTTCTGGGGTACAGCTTGGAAATTGGGATTCTAAAAAGCTTCCCAGGTAATTTTAAAATGCTGCCAACCAGTTGAGAACTACTAGCTTAAAGAGACAATAAGTTCAGTTATCTGAAGGTGAACTTCACAGCTAACCCAACTGGGTGGGCCCACAAAGATGTCATAGCTTAAGATTAGTTGCACCACAGGAATATTACTTAAATTTTTCTATTCCCAGGATGGATAACTGATAACACATACTCTATACATTTTCTTTCATTTAAATAAAATTTGATATCTTGAGCTCAGTTAAGGATACGTTCTAGTATTTGAAAAGTAATATTTTGTGGTCCAAAGTAGCTGTGTGATGTACCACAGTTTTTCAACTGAGCAAAAATCTTAGTTAGGATTTTGGACTTTTAAAAGAAAATAGCAATCTTATCATTCACTCAGCTGTGAATTCACTTATCATTCACTCCAAAACATAAGGATTCTTTCTCAACCATTAATATAAAATACGAGTCTTCCAGACACCTAGTGGTCATATACTTATTTAACACATCAGTTCGTTTATTTAACAATAAAGTGCCTTTTATTCAGGCACTTCATTAGATAACAGGGATCTAAAGACAAATAAGGCCCTGGCCTCAAGGATTTAGTCAAGTATAGGTGCTGTGAGTCTAGTCAAGAACCTTGCTACTAAAAGTATGATCTGAAGACCAGCAACATTTGTTTTACCAGGGAGCTTGTTAGAAATATAGAATCTCAGGTCCCATCCAAGACTTACTGATTCAGGATCTGCAATTTTAGAAAGACTCCTCAAGGTGCTATATATGCACGTTAAACTGGACTAAGCCATGCTTTCTAACCATGTACCACTCAGGATATTGTGAGTCTTACTTTTCTATCATGTTAGATCACCTGAAAGCAATTTATCTCATCATATATGTTTCTGCACCTATAAGATACCTTTCATTTTGAGATATACCTGGCTGCTACCAGGTAGTATGTCATTGAGGATTTCTACATAAACCATCATTATGAAAAATTCCTCTGCATCTGTTGCAAAACTGAGGCTGAAGACATTGTCTATTTTAATGGTTATTTTCCCTTACATAAAAGGTATTTCTTTAAAAATTTACTGCCTTGAGCTTACAGGTTAGCACAGTAGGATCAAGCTGTAACAAAGAATTTCTGCCTCTCCATATCTAACAGAAATCAACAACAACAAAAAAGAGTACAAACTAGAGGAAAAAACTTCCACCAGCAATGATCAAATGGGGAAAAATATACAGCTTTATGTCATAAATCTCAAAAGTTGGGTGGTCAACGACAGAAATAAATGGTCTTTGAGAAGCATACTGCAGCAGGGTTGAGGCTCATAATGCTGTTCTGGCTCCCAAAGAAGTCATAATGGTGAATTATCCGAATCATAAAAATTCTCACTAATACCTTCAAATCTAGAGAGATGTAAACTGAAAGAAACTATCTTTTCATCTTGAAAGCAGCTGCTGTGAGAAACAAATGAAACAAGGGGTTGAATCTCTGTGATCAAGTTGAAGGTTCCAGGAACAAATGCACACTGAATTGGGGAACTAATCTGAAACCCAATGATATCCCCACATAAACGGTGAGTTAAACCCTTATCTAGGTAGAAAAACTCTAGTACTGGACATTTAATAAAATCTCACAGAGAAAAACAGAGCATTCCATAAAAGACGATATGTTGTCTCTATTCCCTCGCTTCCTCTATTTTCCTTTGTGCAAGTCTGTCAAGATCTGATATACTCTGGGCTGACTTCATCTTTCTTCCTATGTCTCTGCAATGGTTTATAAAATAAGCTCAGATTGAAGACTGGATATTGTTCAAGCAGGTTTTCTTTTTTTTTTTTTTTTTGATAACCATACAATAAGCAGAAATTTGAAGGCAAGGAGAGGGTAGTTAGAAGGAAATGTAACAGTGCTAGCTTCCTTATCTTTCAACCAACCCTAAGGTTTAAAAAGTTAAAACTATGACTGTAACCTATTAATGATTTTCCTGATTTTTTTTTAACTTTAGAGAGATCTCTGTTTAGCAAATAATATCTCTTGTAATATGCTCTTTTCATTCATTTTCTTTTCCCTCTGTTTAAATGAAATAAAATGCTATTCTGTATTAACTTTAGAGAATTATCCTAATTTCATATAGCTGTATCTTTTACTCAATTAAACATTCATTCATCCATTCTTCTACCTGTAATATAGACATAGAAAGATGTTAGAATGTTTTACAATTAATCTTAATAATAATTATTTCTGGGTAATTAGATTTGAAGTGCATTTTATTTTTTACTCTTTTTATTTTAGTTTTTTTGTATTTTTGGAATTCTTTATAATTCCCATGTATTATTAAAAACTAAAGGGATTTTAAAAATTTAATTTTCTGTCCTGTTTCAGGAACTAACATAGTGTTGTAAGTCAATTATACTTCAAAAATAAACAAACTTAAAGAAAGGGAGATCAGATTTGTGGTTATCAGAGGCAAGGGGTGGTGGGAGGGGGAATTGGATAAAGGTGGTCAATCTAGTTATAAGATAAATAAGTACTAGGGATATAATGTACAACGTGATAACTATAACTAACACTGCCATACATTATATATGAAAGATGTTAAGAGAGTAGGTCATAAGAGTTTTTATCACAAGGAAAAATTTGTTTCTATTTCTTTCTATTCACTAAACTTATTGTGGTAATCATTTCATGATGTATGTAAGTCAAGTCATTATACTGTACACCTTAAACTTATATAGTGCGGCATGTCAATTGTACCTCAATAAAACTGGAAGAAAAAAATGGATTCTTCTGGTATTAGTTCTTCATTCTGGTAGCTAGTACTTTAATGTCTCATTTCCCCCTCATTATGAGCCAGCTGAGAAACAAATTTTATACTTAGCAACAACTCATGTATTATTGTGGAAGATTAAATATGGTCACATATTCTTTATAAGTCCTCCTATCAAGAGGTGGAATGTATTTCTACAACCTTTGCATCTGGACTGGACTTATGACTTTGGCCAACAGAATGGGGCAGAAGTCATGGTGTGTGAGTTCTGAAGCCTATGTCTCAAAAGGCCTCACAGTTTCTGCCTTCACTCTTTTGGTATACTTCTATTAACATGATAGGAAGCCCAGGCTAAATCATGGAATGGTGAGAGATGATGTGGAGAGAAAGGCCTAGCAAAACAGATAGCAGCAAGGCCCTAGACATCTGACTGAGGCCATGTTAGATTCTCTAGCCATAGCTGAGCTAACGAATTATTTCAGCCACATGAGTGATTCCAGGTAAGACCAGATGATACACCTACCTGAGACCAGCAAATCTACAGATTTGTGAGAAATACTAAGTCATTGTTGTTTTAAGTCACTAAGTTTTGTGGTGGGTTTTGTTTTGTGTTTTTTTGCGGTACCCGGGCCTCTCACTGCTATGGCCTCTCCTGTTGCGGAGCACAGGCTCCGGACGCACAGGCTCAGCGGCCATGGCTCATGGGCCCAGCCGCTCCGCGGCATGTGGGATCTTCCCACACCGGGGCACGAACCTGTGTCCCCTGCATCGGCAGGCGGACTCTCAACCACTGCGCCACCAGGGAAGCCCTTGTGGTGGTTTTTAATGCAACAAATACAGTACAGATAACTATTTTAATAATTAGCATTTTTGCATCCTTCTCTTTCTCTGGCTATTTCCAATTTATATCTTATTAGTCATAAGTTCATACAAACTTTATAATAAATTTCCAAATAGCTTTGAAAGTGAACTTGATGTGAGTTACATTTAAAAAAACTGGCATAAAGTCTCACGAAAGTGATTGTAGCATTTAATTATTCAGTTTAAGAAACATACCAATGCCTAGTATGTGCAGGAAAATGTAGGAATGGGGGGGAAAAAAAAAAACCATGACAAATGTCCTTGATATCAAAGAGCTCAGAGGTATGAACAAATTAATATAGTATGGTACATCAATATATCACGGTTAGTGCTATGAAAGAGGGATGCCCATGTTAAGAAAAGTTTTTTACAGATATTACATATTTATGAATATATAACAGTTTCTCTACCATAACTAGGATGAAAACTATCACTACAGAGGTTTTTAGCAATACTTTTCTCTTGCCCAAGAGTGAAAAACCCAATAAAGAGAAAAATGGGACAGTAAGAGATATGAGGAATTAAGTTTAGACAAGCCATCTTTCTCTACGTCCGCCCGAAGTCACATACTCATCTAGATCTAAATCTAAAATAATACATTTTCTTCTTTTCTCTACATTTATTGACAGAAACATGAATCATTGAATTAAGCAGACCTCACCAAAATAAAATCATTTGAGAAATGTTACATTTTTCTTTGGTCTACTAAAGAGCTGTGAAATAACCACCTGAAAAATTCCTATGTGTACATAATGAAACAGGGTCTTAGGGTCATCTCAGTAAAGTCTCCTCTAATGCCTCCAGGCAATTTGTTCCCGGAGTGTGTTCCTCTGGAAAGCACTTTTCACAGTTTAAAGAAATTTACATGTTTACATGTCTCATCTCTGAGAGTAACCTCCAAAAGGCTGATCATGTATCTCTATCAGTAAACAATTTCTGAATGTTATTTTCACAAACCACTGGAAAAGCATGTAGTATATCATACTTAAATAGAAATTTTAAAAAGATGAGATAAAGATGACATAATATTTTAAATAGCTTTTCATTTTATTTTACTAAATAATGCGCAAAAAGTTCTCAACAATGTTTTTGTGAGAGCAATGTGATTAATACGCGTTATTTTAGAAAATCTTGGTTTGATATTTTGTGATATGGTAATTAAAAAGTAAAAAATAGTTTTAAAAGATAACTAGACTGAAATGGAAGAAGTACTTTACCTATATTTACTACATCATTACACAACATTTATTTTTTCAATCTCATCCACCAAACACGCAAGTGCCTTTTTGAAATGGGGTTAATAAATTTCCATCTTTTATAATATTAATTAGTTGTTTCTACAAAATAATTGGAAGATGTTACTTTGGAAATATTAACAAATAGGTTCAAAATCCACTAAAATTCTTCAAATGGAAAATTTTTAAATCAGTTAGAATTTTGTTTCCTAGATTCTTTTAAACTCTGCAGTTACTAGTTTTTATAAATAACGCAGTATCATTTCCACTAACGAAATAACTTAATGTGAACAATTTTAAATATCCAAGTAACTTAAGCATGTTTTAATATTTTAGGAAAATTTTCTTAAGTTCTTCTTTCACGTCATTTTTTCCAAGTTGTCTCCTGAATTGTTTTAACTTCTCATTTATTAGGCAGATCCTCCCATTCCTTGTCCATTAGTATCACCTTATCTGTATTCATGTATTATCTGGGCTTAAAATCTCTCTCTCTGGTCCTTTTTGGCTTTGTCAATCTACTCCAAGCCACTTTAAAATTAATATTCTAAAATATATTTCCTTAAAACGTTTTAAAAATAACATTTCTTCATTGGAGAAAACAGCAACACATTTTCTAAATATTTGTTAACATAGCTGAAGCTTTCACTAAGCTCTTAAAAAAGTAAATGCAAACAATAGGTATCATCTGTTAGACTAAAGAGCATAGCAAGTGATTAAAATGAGAAGTATAAGGGTTTCTGAGATATTTTGGGGGTTGTAGAGATAAAAAGGAAGCAGGTGGCTTTATCCAAGGAGTACTCATCCATAATTTTTCATACATTTATATTTTCCATTTCCATGTATATGAACATTATATGCGTTCAAAACATCTATTTTTAAAAATATATATATGTGTTGGACTTCCCTGGTGGCACAGTGGTTAAAAATCCGCCTGCCAATGCAGGCATGGGACATGGGTTCGACACCTGGTCCGGGAGGATCCCACATGCCACAGAGCAACTAAGCCCGTGCACCACAACTACTGAGCCTGCGTGCCACAACTACTGAAGTCACGTACCTAGCACCTAGAGCACATACTCAGCAACAAAGAGTAGCCATGGCAATGAGAAGCCTGCACGCTGCGTTGAAGAGTAGCCCCCGATCGCCGCAACTAGAGAAAGCCTGCGTGCAGCAACAAAGACCCAACGGAGACAAAATTAAATAAATAAATTAATTAAAAAAATATATGTATGCATGTTTACATAATCCTTAGAACATCTCTTATGTAGAGAATATTTCAAAACTAAGATTTATTTCATTTCAAATCATCATTCGTTATTCTCTTACACCCACAAAAAATGTCAACCCAGGTGCTATTTCAGGCTAATTGTACCTTCTCCCTTGTAAGAAAGTGAGGGCTGTTCTTTTATTCAAGTTGTCTGATTCTTAACCCCTGGACCAATTTCAGTTTACTTCTATACATTTAGACACCAAACACTATATAGTTTTCCAATACTGTATGTACTACTTATATCTTTATTTTAAAGAATGTGAGTGATTAGAGTTCTAACCATTGTTGATCTTCATTAACATAATGTAAGACCTTGCACTGATTGTGTCAAATGGTTGTGGACAGCAGATAAATATTACTTATGATAATCCTTTTCTTGTGCTACTAAATGTCTTTTATCAATATTATTTTCTCAACCTTAACTAGGTAACAGTATATTAATCCTCTCACTGCTGAAAGAAATAGAAATGAGTAGATACAACTATATCACATGCCTAATTATTCAAGTATAAATAATTTGTGCTTGGGCATCTCCAGTGTATTGTTCTGAAAGAAGGTAACCCGGGTCCACATTCTTCAATTATCACAATAGTGTGGGAACACTGTTACGATGAGGAATTAGTAACTTGAATTGTTTCACAGAATACCAAGGACTTGCTCCTAAAAATGGAATATCACAGATGGAAGTTAAGCACTTGGCAGAATACTTCAGACATAGCAAGGGCTGAATAAATGATTACTTTTGTTACTTTTCAACATTACTTCTGTCAAGAGTTACACTGTCTAAGTATGGAATTTCTCCACAAGTTAATTACCTTAGAAGATATCAGTAGAGTTCAGGGTTCATGGTAATCTTCTTAGCATGAATTATGATAGGTCAAAATCGAAATGACATTTTTTAAAAGATAAACTGCAAAAGAGAATAATCAAATGATTTATAGACCTAAATGGATTTAAGAGATATGTCTTTTGACCTTTTCATCCTATTTTCCCTAAGGCCTTCACTAAGCTTAAGAGCCATATCTTGTGCATATCTGTACTCTTGAGTGATTTTATATAATAGGTTACGTGAATAAATTGTGATGATGCTACCGACATAAAGCTTTTCCTAAGATTGACTAGAACTCTGAAAGGACATTGAAATAAATAATAGGAAATCAAACATATTATCTCAAGATGACTCCAACAGGAAAACTTAGGAATCTACCTAATATAAGAAATGCAATTTCAGGCTTTCTCCAATCAGTCAAGTATTTGCTACCTAGGAAAACAGAATGGTTAAAATATGGAAAACAAACTAATAAAAAAGCTTCCCTCCAAAATTTCCCTTAGGATTCTAAGACTAGTTTCCTCTCTCTAACACAATAAACAAAAATAAACTCAAAATGGATAAAAGACCTAGATGTAAGACTGGACACTATAAAACTCTTGGAGGAAAAGATAGGAAGAACACTCTTTGACATAAATCACAGCAAGATTTTTTTGACCCACCTCCTACAGTAATGAAAATAAAAACAAAAATAAACAAATGACACCTAATGAAACTTAAAAGCTTTTTTTTTTCAACATCTTTATTGGAGCATAATTGATTTACAATGGTGTGTAAGTTTCTGCTTTATAACAAAGTGAGTCAGCTATACACATACATATATCCCCATATCTCCTCCCTCTTGCGTCTCCCTTCCATTTTCCCTATTCCACCCCTCTAAGTGGTCACAGAACACCGAGCTGATCTCCCTGTGCTATGCGGCGGCTTCCCACGAGTTATCTATTTTATATTTGGTAGTGTATATATGTCCATGCCACTCTCTCACTTCATCCCAACTTACTCTTCCCCAACCCCGTGTCCTCAAGTCCATTCTCTACGTCTGCGTATTTATTCCTGTACTGTCCCAGGTTCTTCAGAACCAGATATATATATATATATATTTTTTTCAGATTCCATATATATCTGTTAGCATATGGTATATGTTTTTCTCTTTCTGACTTCACTCTGTATAACATACTCTAAGTCCATCCAGCTCACTACAAATAACTCAATTTCGTTTCTTTTTATGGCTTAGTAATATTCCATTGCATATATGTGCCACATCTTCTTTATCCATTCATCTGTCGAAGGAGACTTAGCTTGCTTCCGTATCCTGGCTATTGTAAACAGAGCTGCAATGAACATTGTGGTACATGACTCTTTTTGATTTATGATTTTCTCAGGGTATATGCCCAGCAGTGGGATTGCTGGGTCGTATGGTAGTTCTACTTTTAGTTTTTAAAGGAACCTCCACAATGTTCTCCACAGTGGCTGTATCAATTTACATTCCCACCAACAGTGCAAGAGGGTTCCCTTTTCTCCACATCCTCTCAAGAAGTTATTGATTGTACATTTTTGATGGTGGCCATTCTGACCTGTATGAGGTGATACCTCACTGTAGTTTTGATTTGCATTTCTCCAATGATTAGAGATGTTGAGAATACTTTCATGTTTGTTGGCAATCTGTATAACTTCTCTGGGTAAATGCCTATTTAGCCTTCTGCCCATTTTTGGATTGGATTTTTTGTTTTTTTGATACTGTGCTGCACGAGCTGCTTGTATATTTTGGAGATTACTGCTTTGTCAGTTGCTTCATTTACAAATATTTTCTCCCATTCTGAGGGTTGTCTTTTCATCTTATTTATGGTTTCCTTTGCTGTGCAAAAGGTTTTAAGTTTCATTACGTCCCATTTGTTTATTTTTGTTTTTATTTCCATTTCTCTAGAAGGTGGGTCAAAAAGGATCTTGCTGTGATTTATGTCATAGACTGTTCTGCCTATGTTTTCCTGTAAGAGTTTGATAGTGTCTGGCCTTACGTTTAGGTCTTTAATCCATTTTGAATTTATTTTTGTGTATGGTGTTAGGGAGTGTTCTAATTTCATTCTTTTACATGTAGCTGCCCAGTTTTCCCAGCACCACTTATTGAAGAGGCTGTCTTTTCTCCACTGTATATTCTTGCCTCCTTTATCAAAAATAAGGTGACCATATGTGCGTGGGTTTATCTCTGGTCTTTCTATCCTGATCCATTGATCTATATTTCTGTTTTGTGCCAGTACCATACTGTCTTGATTACTGTAGCTTTGTAGTAGAGTCTGAAGTCAGGGAGCCTGATTCTTCTAGCTTCATTTTTCTTTCTTAAGATTGCATTGGCTATTTGCGGTCTTTTGTGTTTCCACACAAACTGTGAAATATTTTGTTCTAGTCTGTGAAAAATGCCATTGGTAGATTGATAGGAATTGCACTGAATCTGTAGATTGCTTTGGATAGTATAGTCATTTTCACAGTGTTGATTCTTCCAATCCAAGAAAATGGTATATCTCTCCATCTGTTTGTACCATCCTTAATTTCTTTAATCAGTGTCTTACAGTTTTCTGCATACAGGTCTTTTGTCTCCTGAGGTAGGTTTATTCCTAGGTATTTTATTCTTTTTGTTACAATGATAAATGGGAGTGTTCCCTTAATTTCCCTTTCAGATTTTTCATCACTAGTGTACAGGAATGCAAGAGATTTCTGTGCATTAGTTTTGTATCCTGCTACTTTACCAAATTCATTGATTAGCTCTAGTAGTTTTCTGGTAGCATCTTTAGGATTCTCTATGTATAGTATCATGTCATCTGCAAACAGTGACAGCTTTACTTCTACTTTTCCGATTTGGATTCCTTTTATTTCTTTTTCTTCTCTGATTGCTGTGTCTAAAACTTCCAAAACAATGTTGAATAATAGTGGTGAGAGTGGACAACCTTCTCTTGTTTCTGATCTTAGAGGAAACAGTTTCAGTTTTTCACCATTGAGAACAATGTTGGCTGTGGGTTTGCCACATATGGCCTTTATTATGTTGAGGTAAGTTCCCTCTATGCCTAATTTCTGGAGGGTTTTTATCATAAATTGGTGTTAAATTCTGTCGAAAGCTTTTTCTGCATCTATTGAGATGATTATATGTTTTTTCTCCTTCAATTTGTTAACACAGTGTATCACATCGATTGATTTGCGTATATTGAAGAATCCTTGCATTCCTGGGATAAACCGCACTTGATCATGGTGCATGATCATTTTCATGTGCTGTTGGACTGTTTGTTAGTATTTGTTGAGGATTTTCGCATCTGTGTTCATCAGTGATATTGGCCTGCAGTTTTCTTTTTTTTGTGAAATCTTTGCCTGGTTTTGGTATCAGGGTGATGGTGGCCTCGTAGAATGAGTTTGGGACTGTTCCTCCCTCTGTTATATTTTTGAAGAGTTTGAGAAGGATAGGTGTTAGGTCTTCTCTAAATGTTTGATAGAATCCGCCTGTGAAGCCATCTGGTCCTGGGTTTCTGTTTGTTGGAAGATTTTTAATCACAGTTTCAATTTCAGTGCTTGTGATTGGTCTGTTTATAGTTTCTATTTCTTCCTGGTTCAGTCTCGGAAGGTTGTGCTTTTCTAAGAATTTGTCCATTTCTTCCATGTTGTCCATTTAATTGGCATATAGTTGTTATAGTAATCTCTCATGATCCTTTGTATTTCTGCAGTGTCAGTTGTTACTTCTCCTTTTTCATTTCTAATTGTGTTGAGTCTTCTCCCTTTTTTTCTTGATGAGTCTGGCTAATGGTTTATCATTTTGTTTATCTTCTCAAGGAACCAGCTTTTAGTTTTCTTGATCTTTGCTATTGTTTCCTTCATTTCTGTTTCATTTATTTCTGATCTGATCTTTATGACCGCTTTCCTTCTGCTAACTTTGGGGTTTTTTGGTTCTTCTTTCTCTGATTGTTTTAGGTGTAAGGTTAGATTGTTTATTTAAGATGTTTCTTGGTTCCTAAGGTAGGATTGTATTGCCACAAACTTCCCTCTTAGAATTGCTTTGCTGCATCCCATGGGTTTTGGGTTGTGGTGTTTTCATTGTCATTTGTTTCTAGGTATTTTTTGATTTCCTGTTTGATTTCTTCAGTGATCTCTTGGTTATTTAGTAGTATATTGTTTAGTCTCCATGGTTTGTACTTTTTATAGGTTTTTTCCTGTAATTGATATCTAGACTCAAAGTGCTGTGGTCGGAAAAGATACTTGATACGATTTCAATTTTCTTAAATTTACCTAGGCTTGATTTTTGTCCCAAGGTATTATCTATTTTGGAGAATGTTCCATGAGCACTTGAGAAGAAAGTGTATTCTGTTGTTTTTGGATGGAATATCCTATAAATATCAATTAAGTCCATCTTGTTTAATGTATCATTTAATGCTTGTGTTTCCTTATTTATTTTCATTTTGGATGATCTGTCCATTGGTGAAAGTGGGGTATTAAAGTCCCCTACTATGATTGTGTTACTGTCGATTTTCCCTTTTATGGCTGTTAACAATTTGCCTTATGTATTGAGGTGCTCCTATGTTGGGTGCATAAATATTTACAATTGTTATATCTTCTTCTTGGATTGAACCCTTGATCATTATGTAGTGTCCTTCTTTGTCTCATGTAATCATCTTTATTTTAAACTCTATTTTGTCTGATATGAGAATTGCTACCCCAGCTTTCTTTTGATTTCCATTTTCATGGAATATCTTTTTCCATCCCCTCACTTTCAGTCTGTATATGTCCCTTGGTCTGAAATGGGTCTCTTGTAGACAGCGTATGTATGGGTCTTGTTTTTGTATCCATTCAGCCAGTCTACGTCTTTTGGTTGGAGCATTTAATCCGTTTACATGTAAGGTAGTTATCGATATGTATGTTCCTATTACCATTTTCTTAACTGTTTTGGGTTTGTTATTGTAGGTTTTTTCCTTCTTTTGTGTTTCCAGCCTAGAGAAGTTCCTTTACCATTTGTATTAAAGCTGGTTTGGTGGTGCTGAATTCTCTTAGCTTTTCCTTGTCTGTAAAGGTTTTAATTTCTCCGTCGAATCTGAATGAGATCTTTGCTGGGTAGAGTAATCTTCGTTGTAGGTTTCTCCCTTTCATCACTTTAAATATGTCCTGCCACTCCCTTCTGGCTTGCACAGTTTCTGCAGAAAGATCAACTGTTACCCTTATGGGGATTCCCTTGTATGTTATTTGTTGTTTTTCCCTTGCTGCTTTTAATATTTTTCCTTTGTATTTAATTTTCCATAGTTTGATTAATATGTGTCTTGGTGCTTTTCTCCTTGCATTTATCCTGTATGGGACTCTCTGTGCTTCCTGGACTTGATTATTTCCTTTCTCATATTAGGGAAGTTTTCAACTATAATCTCTTCAAATATTTTCTCAGACGCTTTCTTTTTCTCTTCTTCTTCTGGGACCCCTATAATTCCAATGTTGGTACATTTAATGTTGTGCCAGAGGTCTCTGAGACTATCCTCACTTCTTTTCATTCTTTTTCTTTATTCTGTTCTGTGGTAGTTATTTCCATTATTTTATCTTCCAGGTCACTTATCTGTTTTTCTGTCTCAGTTATTCTGCTACTGATTCCTTCTAGAGAATTTTTAATTTCATTTATTGTGTTAGTCATCATGGTTTGTTTGCTCTTTAGTTCTTCTAGGTCCTTGGTAAATGTTTCTTGTATTTTCTCCATTCTATTTCCAAGAGTTTGGATCATCTTTTCTATTATTACTCTGAATTCTATTTCAGGTAGACTGCCTATTTCCTCTTCATTTGTTTGGTCTGGTGGGTTTTTGCCTTGCTCCTTCATCTGTTTTGTGTTTCTCTGTCTTCTCATTTTGCTTAACTTACTGTGTCTGGGGTCTCCTTTTCTCAGGCTCCTGGTTCGTAGTTCCCGTTGTTTTTGGTGTCTGCCCCCCGTAGCTAAGGTTGGTTCAGTGTGTTGTGGAGACCTCCTGGTGGAGGGGACTGGTGCCTGTGTTCTGGTGGATGAGGCTGGATCTTGTCTTTCTTGTGGGCAGGGCTGCGTCCAGGTGTGTGTCTTGAGGTGTCTGTGACCTTAATATGAGTTTAGGCAGTCTCTCTGCTAATGGGTGGGGGTTGTGTTCCTGTCTTGTTAGTTATTTGGCATAGAGTGTCCAGCACTGTAGCTTGCTAGTCATTAAGTGGAGCTGGGTCTTTGCATTGAGATGGAGATCTCTGGGAGAACTTTCGCCGTTTGATATTATGTGGAGCCGGGAGGTCTCTGGTGGACCAATGTCCTGAACTCGGATCTCCTACCTCAGAGGCACAGGCCTGACACCCGCCCAGAGCGCCAAGACCCTGTCAGTCACACGGCTCAGAAGAAAAGGGAGAAAAATGGAAAGAAAAAAGAAATGAAAATAAAATAAAGTTATTAATATTAAAAAATTATTAAAAATAAAATAATTAAAGTTATTAAAAAATGAAAAAAAAGAATGAAAGAAAGAAGAGAGGAACCAAACCATAAAATAAATCCACCAATGATAACAAGCGCTGAAAACTATAGCAAAAAAACGAACAAACAAAAAAAATGGACAGATAGACCTTAGGACAAATGGTAAAAGCAAAGCTATACAGATAAAATCACACAAAGAAGCATACATATATATACACACTCACAAAAAGAGAAAGAAAAACATATGTATTTTTTTAAAAAAAGGAAGAGAGCAACCATAGGAGTAAACAAATCTACTGATGATAAGAAACTCTAAGTACTAAACTAAGATAAACATAAAACCAGAAACACATTAGACGCAAAAAGCAAACCCCAAGACTACAGCTGTTCCCAAAGTCCACTGCATCAATTTTGGAATGATTCCTCATCTGTTCAGGTATTCCAGAGATGCCAGGTACATCAATTTGATTGTGGAGATTTAATCCACTGCTCCTGAGGCTGCTGAGAGAAATCTCCCTTTCTCTTATTTGTTCGCACAGGCCCTGGGGTTCAGTTTTGGATTTAGCCCCGCCTCTGCATGTAGGTAGCCTGAGCGCGTCTGTTCTTCGCTCAGAGAGGATGGGGTTAAAGTAGCAGCTGATTAGGGGGCTCTGGCTCACTCAGGTCGGGGAGAGGGAGGGGTATGGAATGAGGGGTGAGCCTGCGGCGGCAGACGGCGGTGTGACGTTGCACCAGCCTGAGGCACACCATGCATTCTCCCAGGGAAGTTGTCCCTGGATCCCGGGACCCTGGCAGTGGCGGGCTGCACAGGCTCCCAGGAAGGGAGGTATGGATAGTGACCTGTGCTTGCACACAGGCTTACTGGTGGCGGCAGCAGCAGCCTTAGCATTTCATGCCCGTCTCTGGTGTCCGAGCTGATAGCCAGGGCTCATGCCTGTCTCTGGAGCTCATTTAGGTGGTGCTCTGAATACCCTCTCCTTGCGCTCTCCGAAACAATGGTCTCTTGCCTCTTAGGCAGTTCCAGACTTTTTCCCAGACTCCCTCCCATCTAGCTGTGGTGCACCAGACCCCTTCAGGCTGTGTTCACACAGCCAACCACAGTCCTCTCCCTGGGATCTGACCGCTGAAGCCTGAGCCTCAGCTCCCAGCCCCCACCCACCCCAGCGGGTGAGCAGACAAGCCTCTCAGGCTGGTGGGTGCTTGTCGGCACCAATCCTCTGTGCGGGAATCTCTCTGCTTTCCCCTCTGCACCACTGTTGCTGTGCTCTCCTCCGTGGCTCTAAAGCTTCCCCCCTGCCCATCAGCCGTGTTCACCAGTGAAGGGCTTTCCTAGTGTGTGGAAACTTTTCCTCCTTCACAGCTCCCTCCCAGAGGTGCACGTCCCATCCCTATTCTTTTGTCTCTGTTTTTTCTTTTTTCATTTGCCCTATCCAGGTATGTGGGGAGTTTCTTGCCTTTGCGGAAGTCTGAGGTCTTCTGCCAACGTTCAGTAGGTGTTCTGTAGTTGTTCCACATGTAGATTTATTTCTCATGTATCTGTGGGGAGGAAGGTGATCTCCACGTCTTACTCCTCCACCATTTTGAAGGTCTCCCCCACTTAAAAGCTTTTGCATAGCAAAGGAAACCATAAACAAAATAAAAAGACGGCCCTCAGAATGAGAGACAATATTTGCAAACGAAGCAACTGACAAGGGAATAATCTCTCAAATATACAAACAGCTCATTGACCTCAATATCAGAAAAACAATCAAAAAATGGGCGGGAGACCCAAATAGACATTTCTCTAAGAAGACACACAGATGGCCAAGAGGCACATAAAAAGATACTCAACATCACTAATTATTAGAGAAATGCAAATCAAAACTACAGTGAGGTATCACCTCACACCGGTTAGAACAGGCATCATCAGAAAATCTACAAACAACAAATGCTGGAGAGGGTGTGGAGAAAAGGGAATGCTCTTGCACTGTTGGTGGGAATGTAAACTGATACAGCCACTATGGAGAACAGTATGGAGGTTCCTTAAAAAGCTAAAACTAGGACTACCATATGACCCAGCAATCCCACTACTGGGCATATACCTGAGAAAACCATAATTAAAAAAGACACATGAAGCCCAATGTTCACTACAGCACTATTTACAATAGCAAGGACATGGAAGCAACTTAAATGGCCATCGACAGATGAATGGATAAAGAAAATGTGGTACATATACACAATGGAATATTACTCAGCTATTAAAAGGAACGAAATTGGGTCATTTGTAGAGACGCGGATGGACCTAGAGACTATCATACAGACTGGAGTAAGTCAAAGAGAAAAACAAATATTGTATATTAACACATATATGTTGAATCTAGAAAAATGGTACAGATGAACTTATTTGCAAAACAGAAATAGACACACAGACATAGAGAACAAACGTATGGACACCAAAAGGGGGAAGCAGGGGGGAGGGGGTGTGAGATGAACTGGGAGGTTGTGATTGACATGTATACACTGCTATGTATGGAACAGAGTAACTACTGAGAGCCTGCTGTATAGTGCAAGGAACTCTACTCAATGCTCTTTGGTGACCTAGATGGGAGGGAAATCCAGAAGGGAGGGGATATGTGTATACATATGGCTGATTCACTTCTCTGTACAGCAGAAACTAGCACAACATGATGAAGCAACTATACCTCAACAGAGTAAAAAACAGAACAAGACAAAACAGACATATGACCAATAGTTTGAGAGCAATTCAACATTAGGTATTCAATATATTTCAATCAGAACTAACAGGGCTTTGGAAAGAGGAGAGAGAACCATTTATCACATTAGTATACTAGGTCCCCAAAGTTGTTAAAAACAACTGAGAAACATTCACACATAGAACACACTGCTACAGTATTTACACTTTGCTCAATTTGTGTGTGTGTGTTACTTGTACCATCATTCCTTTTCTACTATAGATACATTTAGATTTCTAGGTCTAGGGTGGTATATTGTGGCCCACTGCTAAAGAACTCCGCAAGGTAAGGACAAATCTGCTCATCCCATGAGATAACTGCAAGAATATTTATCCCATTTTATAGAGATATCACACTAAATTTATGAGATATTTATATGACTAGCCTGATAACAATCAAAGTTCAGTAAGATTCCAGAATACAGAATCAATGTAGCCAATAGAAATATAGAAAAATGCTGCTTCCAAGGTTGAACATTTGGAATAACAATATATGTGTGGATTTGTTTACATACTAAAGATATAACAAGATCTAAGAGAAAAGGGGATGATGGCATCTTCTTCTTCGACCTTTAGCCTTAAGAGTCTTGAATCTCAATGGAAAACAGTCAATATAAACTCTTGCTTCAGGGAAGCTAATTTTTTTAATGATTAAAATCTTTATAGAACAAAAAAGATTGTTCTATTGTTTGTTTATAGAACAAACATATTTGTTTTATTTTTCTAATTTTTTTTTCCTGAAGAGTATACTTTCCATACTTCAATGAGGTAATGGAAAATAATATTAGAATGAACAGCTGGGATGCTAAGAAAGCAAACATAGATGTTTATTAGAATATGGTTTTATTTTTGTTATCACTACTGGTACTCTTTCCATTCATTATCCCCTATTCATATGTTTTACCAATGTATTTTGTTCTTCTATAGTAAGAGATTTGTTTAATTAGTACTGGTAGATGGTAGTAATAAAACTCTGGTCTCTATAGATTCCCAGCTCTTTACCCATTTTTACCATGGTTTCAGAGGGCTCTTTTCTTGTCTTACATTCTTTCTCTCTCTGTGTCTAATTCTTTATATCAACTTTCTCGCTCAAGAACTCCTAAATCTTTTATCCAACTCAGGCTATTTCATTAGAGTAATAAGGCTCTATGTTCTTACCATGGTCCATGATTTACATTTCTTGTAAAATCACATCCAAAAGTATATACCTATGAGGATCTTCTGGAGAGACAAGGGTCAAGGTATCCATAACCTCCAAAAAATTAAATATAACAGCTCTAGCAGGTCACACAATATTCACACACATTCAGGCAGTAATGATATATCACTTAGTAAACAGTGTAAAGGTGAATATGCATCCAGATTACATAATTTAGTATTTCTTGGCTGTCTTCTTATTTCCTAATCCCAGTTCATCCTGATCTGCTTCAAATACACTAAGACCAGGAATGGTAAAACTAATTATACACACTTAAGGTCTATATTAGGGTCTATTATATTTAAGGTCTATTATTACTTACCAATACTTTTACATTTTCTCACTATTTAGCCCATCCCATGGATTAGGCTTACTTAAGAAACTTTATTTGTGTGAGCTCATAATCTTTTTTTTTTAAAGAGCTTTATTGAGATACAGTTCACATATCATAAAGCTGTATATTTAAAGTATACAGTTCATTGGTTGTTAATAAATTCAAAAGGTTGTGCAACCATTACCATAATATAATTTTAGAATTTACCAACACTCCAAAAAGAAACCTGGCAAACATTAGCAGTCACTACTTCTCAGACTGGGAGGGCCCAAGCAACCACAAATTTACTTTCTGTCTCTACGGATTTGCCTATTCTAGACATTCACACAATTGGAGTCATACAACATGTGGTCTTTTGTGACTGGCTTCTTTTACTTACCATAGTGTTTTTAAGACTCACACATGTTGTAGCAAATTACCAACACATAACTCTACTTTTCTTTTCAAAAAGTTTTTTATTGTGATGAAATATTTATATAATAAACCCTGCCATCTTAACCATTTTTAAGTGCACAATTCAGTGACACAGTGGCATTAATTTCATTTACAATGCAGTGCAACTATCATGACTATCTCTTTTCAAAACTTTTTCATCACCCCAAACAAATCAAAATTATTGATTCAGTGTTTGCTTGGCTGCTATAAACCTTTGACTATTTTCTGAAATAGAGCTCTGAAAAAGTTGATGCTAACAGTTGTTGCTTGTTTCTCTTGATTCTTTGTTATTTTAAAGATTTTTTTTGATGTGGACCATTTTTAAAGTCTTTATTGAATTTGTTACAATATTGCTTCTGTTTTATGTTTTGTTTTTTTGGCAGTGAGGCACATGGGATCTTCGCTCCCCGACCAGGCATCGAACCTGCACTCCCTGCATTGGAAGGTGAAGTCTTAACCACTGGACCGCCAGAGAATGCCCTGTTTTTGTTTTTTAAGAGGAATAATTCTATTCTTTTAATTGAAGTATAGATGATTTACAATATTCTGTTAGTTTCAGGTATATAGCAAAGTGACTCAGTTATATACACTTTTTTCAGATTATTTTCCATTATACTTTATTACAAGATATTGAATACAGTTCCCTGTGCAGTAAATCTTTGTTGCTTACCTATTTTATGTTTAGTAGTTTGTATCTATTAATACCATACTCCTAATTTATCCCTCTTCCCCCTCCCTTTCCCCTTTGGTAACCATAAGTTTGTTTTCTATGTCTGTGAATATGTTCCTGTTTTCTATATTTATTCATTTGTATTATTTTTAAAATTCCACATGTAAGTGAAATCATGTAATATTTGTTTATCTCTGTCTTACTTGTCCGAGTATGATATTCTCTAGGTCCATCTATTTTGCTGCAAATGGCAATACTTCATTCATTTTTATAGCTAATTAATATTCCACTGTGTATATATATATACCACATCACCTTAAACCAATTGTCTGTTGATGGACACCTGGGTGGTTTCCATGTCTTGGCTATTGTAAATAATGCTGCTATAAACATTGGAGTGCATACAGATTTTTGAATTAGAGTTTCCAACTTTTCTGGATATATGCCCAGGAGTGGAATTGGTGGATTATATATGGAAGCTCTATTTTTAGTTTTTAAGGAAACTTCATACTTTTTTCCATAGTGGCTGCACCAATTTACTTTCATACCAACAGTGTATGAGGGTTCCCTTGTCTCCACACCCTCTCCAGCATATATTATTTGATGATAGCCATTCTGACTAGAGTGAAGTGGTATCTCATGGTTTTCACTTGCATTTCTCTAATAAGCAATGCTAAGCATCTCTTCATGTGTCTCTTGGCCATGTGTATGTCTTCTTTGGAGAAAGGTCTATTTAGCTCTTCTGTTCATTTTTCGATTAGCTTTTTTATTGTTGTTGCTCTGTACTAGCTTATTTAAGTGATCGTCAATTCTTTTTATAAATTTGCCTTTCCTATTGTGATATTCCCTTTCCTAGAGATTCATGCTTCTCTATTTAGAGAAGACCTTTCAATATTTCTTTTAGGGTACATTTACTATTGCTGTCTTCTTTTAGTTTTCGTTTGTCTGAGAAATTTTTTTTTAAACTTTTTATTTTATATTGGAGTATAGCCAATTAACAATGTTGTAATAGTTTCAGGTGCATAGCAAAGGAACTCAGCAATACATATACATGTATCCATTCTCCCCCCAAACTCCTCTTCCACCCAGGCTGCCACATAACATTAAACGGAGCTCCCTGTGCTACACAGTAAGTCCTTGTTGGTTATCCATTTTAAATGTAACAGTGTGTACATGTCAATCCCAAGCTCCCTAATGATCCCTTCCCCTCATCCTTCCCCCCTCCCATAACCATAAGTTCCTTCTCTAAGTCTGTGAGTCTGTTTCTGTTCTGTAAATAGGTTCATTTGTACCATTTCTTTTTAGATTCCTTATATAAGGGGTATCATAGGATATTTCTCTTTCTCTGTATGACTTACTTCACTCAGTATGACAATCTCTAGGTCCATCCATGTTGCTGCAAATGGCATTATTTCATTCTTTTTAATGGCTGAGTAATATTCCATTGTATATATGTACCACATCTTCTTTATCCATTCCTCTGTCGATATATTTAGGTTGCTTCCATGTCCTGGCTATTGTGAATAGTGCTGCAATGAACATTGGGGTGCATGTATCCTTTCAGATCATGCTTTTCTCTGGATAAATGCCCAGGAGTGGGATTACAAAGTCATATGGTACCTCTATTTTTATTTTTTAAAGGAACCTCCATACTGTTCTCCATAGTAGCTGTACCAATTTACATTCCCAGCAACAGTGTAGGAGGGTTCCCTTCTCTCCACACCTTCTCCAGCATTTATTGTTTGTAGACTTTTTGATGATAGCCATTTTGACTGGTGTGAGGTGATATCTCATTGTAATTTTGATTTGCATTTCTCTATTAATTAGTGATGCTGAACATCTTTTCATGTGCCTCTTGGCCAGCTGTATGTCTTTGGAGAAATGTCTATTTATGTCTTCTGCCCATTTTTTGATTGGGTTGTTTGATGATATTAAGTCTCAAAAGCTGTTTGTAAACTTTGGAGACCAATCTCTTATTGGTCACATCATTTGCAAATATTTTCTCTTAATCTGTCGTTTGTCTTTTCGTTTTGTTTATGGTTTTCTTTGCTGTGCAAAAGCTTTTGAGTTTAATTAGGTCCTACTTGTTTCCTTTTGTTTTTATTTCCGTTATTATGGGAGAAGGATCGAAAAAGATATTCCTGTGATTTATGTCAAAGAGTGCTTTGCCTATGCTTTCCTCTAGGAGTTTTACAGTGTCTGGTCTCACATTTAGGTCTTTAATCCATTTTGAGCTTATTTTTGAGAATGGTGTTAAAGAATGATCTTGTCTGAGAAATTCTTGACCTCTCCTTCTATTATAAATGATAATCTGTTGGGCAGATTATCTTAGGCTGCAGGCTTTTCCCTTTCAGGACTTTGAATATATCATGTCATTCCCTTCTGCCCTGCAAAGTTTCTGCAGAAAAATCAACTGATAGCCTTATGGGAGTTCCTTTGTAATTGACTCTTTGTTTTTTTCTTGCTGCCTTTAGAATCCTCTCTTTAACTTTTGCCATTTTAATTATGATGTCTTGGTGTGGGTTTGTCTGGATTCATCTTGTTTGGTATCCTCTGTGCTTCCTGTACCTGGACATCTGTTTCCTTCTTTAGGTTTGGGAAGTTTTCAGCCATAATTTCTTCAAATACTTTTTTTTTTTTTTTTTGCGGTACGCGGGCCTCTCACTGTTGCGGCCTCTCCCGTTGCGGAGCACAGGCTCCGGACGCGCAGGCTCAGCGGCCATGGCTCACGGGCCCAGTCACTCTGCAGCGTGTGTGATCTTCCCGGACCGGGGCATGAACCCATGTCCCCTGCATCGGCTGGCAGACTCTCAACCACTGCACCACCAGGGAAGCCCTCAAATACATTTTTAATCCCCCCTTCACCTTTTGGAACCCCTATCATGGGTAGGGTGTCACACTTTATATTATCCCATAGATCTCACATGTTAATTTTTTTTTCATGTTTCTAGCTGCTGTTCTGATTGGATGATTTCCATTATTCTATCTTCCAGATCACTTATTTGTTCTTCTGTGTTATTTTTCTGTTATTCAGTGCTTCTAGATTGGTTTTTATTTTGGCAATTGAGTTTTCTAATTTTGATTGGTTCCTCTTTATAGTTTCTAGTTCCTTGTTATAATAACCTGCATTTCTATTGATAATCTTTCTTAATTTCTTTAGTATTTTTATTACCTCCTTTTTGAACTCGGGGTCTTGTAGACTGGTGAGACATTTCATTATTTGTTCTTTCAGGGGATTTCTCTTGTTTTAATTGGGATTAATTCCGCTGCTTTTTCATTTTACTTAACTTTCTCTGTCTCTATGAATTTAGGAAAAACAGTTATCTACTGTGATCTTGAAGGGGTGTTTTTATATGGGAGCGTCCCTGTGTAGACTGTGTGAGTCCAATATTTTTGATGCAAGGGGTGTTTTTGGTATGGATGCCAGCCACGTTTTTCCTCAGAGTGTGCTTGCCATTATTCCCTTGATAGAGGGTGTGATTGGTGTTATGGTTTTCAGAGCCTGCACTGGATGTTAGGTGGGGCCTCCTCTCTGCTCACAGCCCTGTGGAGGGCAGGGTCTGCTTCCCAGTTGGAGTAGAACTCCTGAGGGTTGGGTTTTATAAGGTTCCACTGCCTTTAAGTGCATGATTTGTCCCAAAGGAGGTGAGTGCTGAAGCAAGTGAGGCCCATGTGGTCACAGCAAACCTATCTGCTGCCCGTGCAGGCATCTGTGGTTTTGCCTAGAAGCAGCCCAAGGTTGCATCCCTTTCTCTGTTGTGTTCATCCCAGACCTGGTGCTAGGCTGGTGCTGGGGGCCAGGGTGCTGTCACTGCAGGAACTGAGTTGGTATGCTGTGGCCTGGGACCTGGGTTGCTTCTGTGGCAGGCCTCTCCCAAGACCTGTCACCCCAGATCTGGCTCCAAGTACTGGTGTAGGATGAGCAGAACTGGTGTGCTCCTGCTGGAAAATTAACCACTTGTGTACTCCTCCCCAGAGGCTGTCAACCCGAGACGTGAATTTCTGTGGTGCCACCTGGTGTGTGCACCAACAAACTCTGTGGTTGCTTAACCCGCACCCACCCACCTGAGTGTTAACCATGGCTCTGATTCAGGACCTGTAGTCTGTCCCTGTGCACACACTGACAATAGGCTCTGAGATTTGGTCTGGACTATGCCCCCAAGGCCTCCAGGCTGTCTCCATGCACCTAGACTGAGTCCTCTCCCAGGGCCCTTCCCTCTGAGATTCAGTACCTAGCCTCTGTGCATACTAGTAACCCTGGCTGGTGCAGGTTTTGGGCTAGGAAGCGTAGCAAGATGGCAGCTGTCAGTGTAGATCTCTCTCTATCCTGATTGCTATCAAGCCAGCATGAGCTCACTCCTTGCAAGCAGAGTCCTGGCCCCATCAGCTCCTCTGTGTATCCTGGCAGTCATCCCAGCAGGCAATGGGGCTCCCCAGGGCAAGGGGCTGCCCACGTGGGCCTTCCCTCCATCACAGATCCCTCCCAGTGGCGATGATCCCATCCTGATCCCTTTTTTCCCCCATCCTACCCATTTACATGGCTATCTTTCTTGAAGCTTTCATTGTATAAGAGATCTTCTGCTAGTTTCCAGTTGGTTTTCTATGAGAATTCTTTCACATGTAGGTGTACTTTTGATGTGTCTGTGGGTGGAGGTGGGCTCCACATCCTCCTACTCCACCATCTTGATCCTCTCCAATAAGTTTCTGCTTGTTTTATAGTGTTTCTGTGGAGGGGTGGGAGCTTGACGCTCTAACACTAGCTGTTCTACTATCCACTATTAATTCTAAATAGATATGCTATATTACATAAGAAATTTGCCAAGGTAAAACAGTGTGTTACCTTTAGCATGATCTCTGTCTCATACCCAAAGATGATTTTTCAGAGTAAAAACTGTGAATATTTTCCAGTTTTCCTTTTATTCTACATTTCCACAGTACAGTTCCACTAACAAACAATACCAAAACTTTCCAAACACAAATAACTAGGCATGAATTCTGTTGGTTTGAAAGTGAATCCAACATGCTGTAAAGTTTTATTTAATAACTCTATGCATTTATTACATGGTCTTATTGCCATCATTCTTAAATTAGCTCATGTGAGACCCTGAATTAAAGATAAAAAGATACTCTCAAAACACTTTTTAGCTATTGTATTTTTCAGTTCTAAAATTTTCATTTGGTTCTTTTTAATAGTCTCTATTTTAGGGCTAAGATTTCATGTCTCTTCATTAATTACAAGCATGTTTTCTTTAATCACTGAGCCTAGATATAGTAGCTGCTTTAACAATCTTTGTCTGTTAATGCCAATAGCTGGGTCATCTTGGGGTTAATATCAGTTGATTGCCCTCTTGAAAATGGGTCACATTTTTTTATTTCTTTGTATGTTAAATAATTTTGGATTGCATCCTGTACATGATTGAATGATATGTTGAAGAGATACTAAATTTTGTTATATTATTCTGAAGAACGTGGATTTCTATTTCAAGAAGCAGATGACTTGGGTAGACCTAACTGAAAACTGTCTGTTCTGCAGTGGACGGCAATCCAAAATTTAATTCAATTCCTTTAGCCTTAGCTGTGCTGACAATAGTTTACTAATGGTTCAGATGTCAGCCAGAGATCTAGGGAGCTTTTTTACAGAATTTGAGGCACCTCTCTTTGGCTCTATCTTTTCCAGGATTTCCCCACTCACTTTTCTTTTTATATTCTTTTCCATTATGGTTTATTACATGATATTAAATATAGTTCCCTGTGCTATACAGTAGGACCTTGTGGTTTATTTTATATACAGTAGTTTGTATCTGCTAATCCCAAACTCCGAATTTATCCCTCCCCCACCCTCTTTCCCTTTTAGTAATCATAAGTTTGTTTTCTATATCAGTGAGTCTGTTTCTGTTTTGTAAATAAGTTCATTTGTATCATATTTTAGGTTCCACATATAATTGATGTCATATGGTATTTGTTTTTCTCTTTCTGACTGACGTTACTTAGTATGATAATCTCTAGGTTCATCCATGTAATGCTGCAAATAGCGTTATCTCATTCTTTTTATGGTTGAGTAGTATTCCACTGTGTATATGTACATCATCTTCTTTATCCATTCATCTGTCAAAGGACATTTAGGTTGTTTCCATGTCTTGGCTTGTGAATAGTGCTGCTATGAACATAAGGGTGCACGTATCTCTTTGAAGTGTAGTTTTGTCTGGATATACGCTCAGTAGTGGGATTACTGGATCATACGGCAACTCTATTTTTAGTTTTTGAGGATCCGCCATGCTGTTTTCCACAGTGGCTACACCAATTTACATTCCGACCAACAGTGTAGCTGGGTTCCCTTTTCTCCACACCCTCTCCAGCATTTGTTATTTGTAGATTTTAAGGATGGCCATTCTGACCAGTGTGATGTAGTACCCCCATCACTTTAAAGCAGCTGTGGCTGCCCAAACTCTGTTTTTCCAGCCAGTAAGCCTACAGATTTCAGCTGCCAGCTAGGCCAAACTGGGGCCTATTCTGGGGTTAAGTGTTATAAAAATGGAATACTCAACTAGTGCCTTCTTCCAAATGTCAGAATCTACTTGCTCTTGGTCACTCTCCAGTGCTTTCAGGTAGTTATGGGGGTTTTTTGGTCCAGACTTTATAATTGTTATTTATGAAAACAACAGGGGCTTCTAATAGGGGGCTTCTAATAGGAACTACTATGCTATACTGGAATAGAGCTTCCTCTCAAAGCAGTTTAAATGCTTATTATTTTATTTATCAGTAAAATTTAATGCCACCTCTATGGGTCTGGCATTTAAAGTCATTCTACTCACTGCTGTAGAATAGGCAATATGAAAAAAAAAGAAATGGCTATGTGAGAGAAGTTTGATTACACGTATCATCTGTTATACAATTACAAACTAGGTTCTAGAAATGACCGTTGGTGAAAAAAATAAATGTTTTGTATTTTAACCTGTTCCTATTTTTGTACCACTTTTAATTTTTGGGTGCCAAATGAGAACAGTCTTAGTGATTTTCATGATTCTAAACATACATGCTTACTGAAAAAAAGACAAAAATAATTCAATCAAAATAAAGAAATATAAAGAATTGAAAATCACCAACATTTTACCAGAGATAACCCATTTAAAACTTGCTAATCATCCTTCTATACAAATTTCCATATATAAACACACATACCTGTGCTATTAACTTGATTTTTCAGTTTGACAACATATCATTAGTAAGTTCACGAAAATGATTTTTAAATCTACATAAAATAGTCTATATATTTTAATTTAAAAACCCTATGGATAAATATTTTTGCTGCTTTTAGTTTTTCACATCTATAAACAACACTATTTACCTTTATAAGTTTTCTAACTGTGAGCCATTGGGGTAGAAGAAAAGGTAATAGAAAGGGAACAGGCTTGGAGGCAAGACAGACCTGGGTGCCTGTTTCAGTTCTAGTCGATTTGCTAGCTTTATATCCATAGGCAAGTTAGTGAAATTCTTTGAAAGCTGGACCACTGTTAAGAGGAGTAAGGTAAGCAAGGACATGAAAAACATCTACTATAATTCTGGGTACACAACAGGAACTTAAAAAATAAGTGCCTGTTTGTATGTGCATGGATGCACATACACACACAATATAAAACTATTAAGAAAGCAAAGATACTTGGTCAAAGCACATTTTTTTTAAGTATTTGAAATTTTGGTTTAATTTGCAACCTAAATGCAGAAGAGATTTATTTTGTTTCATTTTCATTTTAATACATCTCTACTGGAGTATAATTGCTTTACAATGTTGTGTTAGTTTCTGCTGTACAACAAAGTGAATCAGCTATATGCATACATATATCCCCATATCCCCTCCCTCTTGAGCCTCCCTCTCACCCTCCCTATTCCAGCCCTCTAGGAGGTCACAAAGCATGGAGGTGATCTCCCTGTGCTATGCAGCAGCTTCCTACTAGCTATCTATTTTACATTTAGTAGTGTATATATGTCAATGCTACTCTCTCACTACACCCCAGCCTCCCCTTCCCCCCCATGTCCTCAAGTCTGTTCTCAACGTCTGCATCTTTATTCCTGCCCTACCACTAGGTTCATCAGTACCATTTTTCCAGGCTCCATATATATGTGTTAGCATACGGTATTTGTTTTTCTCTTTCTGACTTACTTCACTCTGTATGACAGACTCTAGGCCCATCCACCTCATTACAAATAACTCAATTTCATTCCTTTTATGGCTGAGTAATATTGCATTGTATACATGTGCCACATCTTTATCCATTCATCTGTCGATGGACATTTAGGTTGTTTCCATGGATTAAACCACATTATTTATTACTGACTTATGCATATACCAAAATTTTGTGTGAGAATCCATCTTCATATTCAAATTTTATAATGAGTAGGATATAAAAGAATTTTTTAAATTACATCACCTTCTTTCAAACGTCAATGATATGCCTCTGACAAAGTTTTGTATATGATGTGGTTCTCCTTTGAACATTTTATTCCAGGCTGAATATAGCTAGGTAAATAATTGGGCATAGATAACACCTATTATTTAATTAATTTAATGCTATTTAAAAATCTCCTTAACAAAAGTTATCTCAAAACAATTTTATTCACTGATATTTAGCCATATGTGGAATATAAAAGGTCTGATTTTCAGTAACTTTAATAGTAATAACCATCACTATGGTTTAGTTTTCAATAAGAATATCAGTGGCAAAAAATATTTTTAAGATGTTACAATATAATTTATATGTTTATTAGTAAAGAAGAGCAGAGGAAATTCATTTTAGTAAGGTTAAATATAGTATTTGGATGGAATTTTTGCCAAGACCTCTGTGTAAAGATATTAATAATAATTAGTAAGAGGAACAATAAAACTCTGATCTATCTATAGGCAGCGAAAAAATAGAAGAGAGGTAGGCTTAAACTATCTTTTCAAAGAGAGCCAAGAACAACTCATTTTACCAGATCAGATTGTTCTGATATTGAAAGGAAAATTACATTGCACAATGGTAATGCAAGGTCTGTTTTTTTTTCCCCCTTAAGGGACTAAATGATCAGAAATACGGTAGAGAGAAAACTTACAGCAATATAATATTTCTAATATTTTAAATAAATACTTTTTTTCATCATTCCTCTGGGATGCCCTTATCCTGAGGAGAATATAACATAGAAAAAGGTGCTCTCAATTAAGTGAATAGTACCAGAAAAGAAGAGAGATGAAAATCATCAACACTGAACAAACCAGACAAAAACACTAAATTAATTGCATTGGGAAGTGAATAAATTCCCAGTTTTAGATTCTTACCTATATGCCTTAAAGACCCCCAACATTCATTAGTCCTCCCAAATATGATTTTTTCCTTTTAATTCCTGACCTCAGGGACTGGCACTATCTTCCATGACATTGTCTAAGCTAAAAACCTGAATCAGTCTATTTCTACTCCTCACTTCTCAAGTCTACTTGGATCATATCACATAGGTGCCATTTACTGTGTGCTATGTACCAGGCACTGTGCTAAGTACTTTATAAACATTTCATCCTCAAAATAACAACAGCAGGTTTTGTAATCCAACAAAGGCTGGTTTGTTCTATCCATATTTTTAGGAAAACACAGAATGGTTAAGATACAGGCATGGTCACAATCCAATTAAGATACAGAGTCTGTTTTATTAACCACTGTGATGTACCTCCCATATTTTCCATTACTGTTGGAAAGACATGAGCCTTGCCTTTATCATCATTCATCTAGATTGGTATAGAGCATCCTAAGTATTCTGCCCCTATACCTCCTTCCAATCCATTTGCTAAGGATAGCAAATCCTCTGAAATATACCTGAAAAAATGTCTCTTTTCAAAATCTTCAAGTTTCCCTCCCTAAGACATACAAATCATTTACAATGTGACTCCAGCAACTTAACATTCCATTGTCATCTCCTAAAGTTATTCTTAATAATCCCTTGACTTTAGACAAACTTGCATTTCTCAAAAACACTGTTTAGGGCTTCCCTGATGGCACATTGGTTAAGAATCCCCCTGCCAATGCAGGGGATATGGGTTCGATCCCTGGTCTGGGAAGATCCCACATACTGTGGAGCAACTAAGCCCGTGCGCCACAACTACTGAGCCTGCGCTCTACAGCTCGTGAGCCACAACTACTGAAGCCCATGTGCCTAGAGCCTGTGCTCCACAAAGAAGAGAAACCGCCGTGATGAGAAGCCCACGCACCACAATGAAGTGTAGCCCCCACTCGCCACAACTAGAGAAAGCCCACGTGCAGCAACGAAGACCCAACGCTGCCAAAATAAATAAATTTATTTTAAAAACCAACTGTTTATTCATATATAGTGTCTTTGCTCACTTTTTTTTTTTTTGCTTTAGAAGCCCTTCTCATCATATTCTTCATGAAGAATTCCTTTACCCTCTAAGCCAAAATTAGTCACTGTCCCCTCTGTGCTCTAAAAGTTTTAGTATACATATTTAACATAAAAATTACATTTTATAATGAATAAGACTGTCTCTTGCACAAGACATTGAAATCTTCAGGATCATTCATTTAATCAACAAATATTTCTTCACTAATTATAACTGAAAAGGTTGACAAGCTGACTTACATAAAAATTTGGAATTTCTATTTGTCAGAGACACTTTTAAGAGAGTAAAAAGGGAAGCAACAGACTGCGAGAATAAATGTGTAATACACATATCAAAGGACTCATCCAGAACACATAGGTAATGCCTACTATAAAGAAGAAAAAGACAGCTAACCTAACTTTTAAAACACAAAACACACGAACAGTCATTTCACAAAAGAGGATATCCAAATTATATGAAAATATGCTCAATATCATTAGTTATTTATTAGAGAAATACATATATTGGAAACATTTTTGGTCACAATTCTCTGAAATAATTAAATGAAAAAAGACTGACAATACAAAATGTTAGTGAGAATGTGAAGTTAAGTGGAGTTCTCCTAAAATGCTAAAGAGAATATAAATGCATACATGTACTTGGGAAAACTGCAGAATCTAGTGAAATTATTCATTTATATATCTTACGATCCAGTATCTCTAGGTCACATCTAGCTTGTCTATTAGGTGGATATCTAATGAGATTATGTGTATATATGTGCACCAAAAGACATGTTCAAGACTGTTTATTGCAGCATTATTCATAACAGCCCCTAACTGGAAACAACCCAAATATTCTTCATCAAAAGAATGGATAACTAAATTGTACATTTAATAAAACAAAAAGCACAGCAATTATCCATTGCTATAAAGTTTGATACAGGTAAAGATAATTCATGGTGACAGAAATCAGATAGTAATTACCTTTGAGGAAGAGGGAAGGTGTAGTGATTGGAAGGGGGCATAGGGAGATTTCTGGGATGCTGGTGATACTGTATTTCTTTAGCTGTGGGTTACTCAGATGTGTTCTCTTTGTGATAATTTAACAAGCTTTACACTTACGATTTGTGACTTTTATGTACAACTCATATAGAATATTATACTTCATTAAAAAGTTTATTTTAGGAAACAGAACTGAAACAAGAGCTATGAAACTGGATGAGATAACCAAGTGAGTTTAAGTACAGAAGAAACAAATGCTAAATAAATTATTATTGAATAAATAAAAGGGCAAATGAGAGATTTAAGAATAACAATCCAATTAAGAGAAGGGGTATCAAAAAGTAACAAATATTGGGCTTCCCTGGTGGCGCAGTGGTTGAGAATCTGCCTGCTAATGCAGGGGACACGGGTTCAAGCCCTGGTCTGGGAGGATCCCACATGCCGCGGAGCAACTAGGCCCGTGAGCCACAACTACTGAGCCTGCGCGTCTGGAGCCTATGCTCTGCAACAAGAGAGGCCGCGATAGTGAGAGGCCCGCGCACCGCGATTAAGAGTGGCCCCCACTTGCCACAACTAGAGAAAGCCCTCGCACAGAAACGAAGACCCAACGCAGCAAAAATAAATAAATTAATAAACTCCTATTTCCAACATCTTCTAAAATAAAACAAAGTAACAAATATTGAAGTAAACATTTCCTCAATGGGTCTGCTGTATTCACGTAGAAAGATTGGGTGAATGATGTCTTGTGTCTAAGCTACTACTAATTCTCATTACCATAAAAGAATCCAGAATCTGGGCTTGAACCTGGCTCCACCACTACTTGCTGTGTGACCTTGGACAAATCACTTAATGATCTTTGCTTCATTTTCCTCACTTATGAATAGTAACAATAATAGTACCCACCTCATATGTTTGTTATGAGGATTAAAATGAGTTAGTAGTTTTTAAGCAATTACCACAGTGCCTGATACGCTGAACATTAAACAAACAAACAAAACACAATCCTGGCAAAAGGATGTGACTTTGTGATTTCACTTTACTGAAGTTTATTTAAATCAATCAACTGAAAAACTACTAGATATAATAACAATGTTTCCTAGCAATAATCAGTTAAAAATATAATGCCAGAGTTCTGCTTTTGGGCAGAGTGCAGTAGATCATAGCACGTCAATACTTACATACCATAATGAGTAGACAATCAAATAATTACAAAAATCCTACTTTTTAAAAGACACTGAAAAGCTACAGAACCAATAAATTAGACAAAATAAGATTTTAGAAATGGGGAAACTTTTCTAAGTTAAACTGATAATCTGTAGCTTTTCTTACCCACCGCACCCATCTACACTGGGGATATTTGCTGATTTTGGTCACAGGGCTGACCATCAGCTTTTCCAGGCAGAGATCCTCTGCTGGGAGGAAAAGAAACCAGAAAGCTTTTAGACATTTAGAAACTGGAAACTTGAATAGACTTAAACACATGGCTGTTTTTTCCTTTGGAACAATTGTGGATTGCAGTGTTGTACATAAGCCTGCAAAGCTAGACAAAAAGCTTATGAAAGGCAGAGTGAAATCCTTTGCATTCTTCATGGTGCTTAAGAAAGAAAGATCTGCTGGGGAAGGCTGACCAAAGAACAATGGAAGTTTCCACTTCAAGATATCTGCCAGTTTTTGAGGCTTATATTGGTTAGGCTGGAGGCAAGAGAGCTAGGCTGGAACCTAAGACTATCAAAGCTAAATCTCCTATTGTAACAGGAAGGAAGGGATGAAAACCCACTATATTCTCAACTCAGCTCTAACCCAGCAAAATTCTTGACTGAATTGGAGTGATCACTTTCTCCTATTTTCTACCTATCAGTAGAAAGGGAGACAGTATGATGGATGATAAATCAGCTATAACCAGTATGACTGTTTTACACAGGAAATATATTTATAAAAATTACTTGGTACGTAAGAAAATACGGCACAATATTAAAAAGAAAACACAGATGAAAAACCCCACAAGAGATGCATGGGGAGTTTGCAGACAAGAATTTTAAAGTAAACTATGATTAATATATTCAAGAAAATAGAAGAGAGATAAATAAAACAGAAAAAATGATGGAAAATTACACCAGGAAATGGAATCTATAAAAAATTAAATGGACATACTAGGACATAAAACTTACAATATCTGAAATTTAGATCTAAATGAGTAGGTTTATTAGGATTGAAGAATGTAAACACAGGTCAAATGGAAAAATGCAGCAGAACACAGAATATTAAATTCAAAGACAAATAAACAGAAAAGTAAAAACTGATGTAGAGAAAGTAAAAAGAATGAACAAACAGGACAAAACAAATATGTGAGACATTCTCAAAAGGATAGATATATATATATAAACTAAATACTATATATGTTTTAGAGCTATTTCCTTAGTGATTGCTCTAGGGTTTACTATATGTATCTTATCAAAATCTACTTTAGAGTTTATTAACTTAATTTCATGAGATATAGAACCATTACTCCTACATAGTTCTAGTCTCTCATCTTTCCTTTTTGTGCTATTGTTATCCACGTTACATATATATATATATGTTTTTGTACATACAAATACATCATGCATCAAATTCAACAATTTGCTATAATTAAGATTTTATGTAATTTATGTTTATTGAAGAAGCCAAGAAAAGTAAGAGGGCAAGTAAATATTTATAGAGTTTTTGATATTAACTTTCTTATTTACTATTTCTGGTTCTATTTGTTCCTGTGGTTCAAGATTTCACCTGGTGTTATATACTTACTCTAATGCAGCTTTGCTCTCCAACCTACCTTCTTTGTTTTGTTATTTTCAAATATATTACATTTCTATATATTATTGGCTCAGCAAAAAAGTTGTATATGTATTGTCTTATACAATTGCTTTTCAAATCAGTAATGAGAGGAAAGGACAAAGAACATTCATCTATAATGTCTTTTATAACTACATAATTACCTTTACCAGTGCTCTTTCTGTGTGTGCATTTACTTTATGTGGCCACTTGTCTTCGGCCTGAAGAATTTTCGTCAGTATTTATTGCAAGGTGAATCTGTTAGCAATAAATTCTCTCAGTTTTTGTTTACCTGGGAGTGTATTTCATCTTCAATTTTGAAAGATAGTTTTCCTGGATACAAGATCCTTGGTTTGTTGACAGGTTTTTTTTCTTTCAGTACTTTGAATGTGTCATACTACTGGCCTCCATTTTTATTGATGTTAAGTCAGATGTTAATTTTATCAAGTTCACTTCTTTTTGGTGAAAACTTTTTATAACTTTTATAAAACTTTTTATCTTTGTCTTTTGGCACTTTTACTATGATGTGTGGTATGAAACGAAAGTCTGTGTCCCACCAAAATTCCTATGTTGAAACTGTAATCACAATGTGATGGTATTTGGTAGGTGTGGGGTCTTTAGGAGGTAATTAGGTCATGAAGGTGAATTCGTTATGAATGGAATTAATGCCCTTATAACAAAAGGCCAGGGAGCTAGCTAGCTCTCTTTCTCATGTGAGGAATGGGAAGAAAGCTGTCTGCAACCCAGAGAAGGTCCTCATAAGAACCTGACCATACTGACACCATTACCACGGACTTCTAGCCTCCAGAACTGTGAAAAATAACTTTTGTCGTATATGAGCCCTTTGTTATAGCAGCCTGAACTTACTAAAACCAGGTGTGTGGGTATGGATCTATTTTAGTTTATCTTATCTGGAATTGGTGGAGCTTCTTGGATGTGTACATTAATGTTTATAATTAAATTTGGCAAATTTTCAGCCATTATTTTTTGACATATTTTTTGTGCTCTTTTATCTCCTTGTACTCCCATTACCATATGCTGGTGTGCTTAATGGTGTTTCACCTTTGTCTGAGGTTCTGATCATTTGCCTGTCTTTAAGTCTGCTGTCAACTCAGAACAGTTGTTGAGTGAGCCCCACTAGCAAATCTTCCATTTCATTTATTATACTTGCAACTGCAGAATTTTCATTTGGTTCTTTTAAAAAATAATTTATATTTCTATTGATAGTCTCTATTTGATGAGACACTGTCATCATGGCTTCTTTCCTTCTTTCAATATGGCTTCCTAGAAGATTTGTTTCTTTTTCTAAAAACGTATTTAAATAGACTGCTTTGAAATCTGTTAAATTCAATATCTAGGACCTCTCACAGGCAGTTTCTGTTGTCTGCTTTGTTTCTTGTGTATGGTCACACTCTCCTATTCTTTGTGTGTCTTAAAATACTTGTTGAAAATTGGACATGTTATATAATATATTGTAGCAACCTGGGATACTGACACCCTTCCCTCTCTCCAGAGCTTTGTTGTTTATTTATTTGTTTACTGAAATCAGCTAGGCTACTTTAAAAAGACTATTTCCACCCTGTATGAAACTTCTGATATTGCTCCTCAGAGGGTACAGCCAAGGCATACACAAAGTCACCTTGGGAAGACAGTGGTTTTAGTAGGGGTTTCTTCAACTGCCTCTTTTCTTTCCTTGATCTGTTAAGCTTTTTGCCTCTTTGCTGGCACATCCAGCTGTTATGCTCCACTAATGATACTACTGTGATGAACAATGCCTGGGGACATACGTTGCTCCACAGTCTGATCAATTAAATTCAGACAGGGTAGATTTTCATTTCATCTTTGAGGTTTGTTCTGATCCAAGGATTCTTTTTAGCTGACTTTCTCCCAGGTTCAGTCTGATAAACTAATTTAGCTTCTTGCTCTTTTAGAGAGATTATCAGCCTACTCTGAATTGTTTACCACCAAAATATCCATTGTTTTTGAGAGTGACCTTAGGCTTGAACTTCTCCACATTGTTTCAAATAAGGTCTTTCCTTTGGGAATAGCTTAAGAGTAATATATTCTTATGGACTACCCTGGATAAAATCTTTAAGCCACTGTTCCAAGTGCTGTGTAGCCTTTGGTCTGCTTGGGCTGCCTCTCCTAATGTGGATGTTCTGCCCTATGAGCAAGCTGGAGTGAGGATGATGAGGCCTCCAGTATTCTCAGTGTGCTGCATCAGGGCTAGAGCTACCCTCCTATGAATGGGGGCTGGGTAAAGGAAGGGAGCCCCTGACTTTCGACTGCATTCATCAGGAATCTAACCTCTGCAATTCAGAGTTGGAGGCATGAGAAATGATGAAGGCCTGCCCATCTTGGAGAGATACCATAACCCTTAATTGGGAGCTGAGTGGAGAGGAAGACCCATACTCGATGCCACATCTACCCAGAGTGAAATTTCCATCAAGATGAGGAGGGGTTACTCCTACACTGTTGGTGGGAATGCAAATTGATGCAGCCACTATGGAAAACAGTATGGAGGTTCCTCAGAAAACTAAAAATAAAATTACCATATGATCCAGCAATCCTACTCTGGACAAAACTATAATCCAAAAAGATACATGCACCCCTAAGTTCATAGCAGCACTATTCACAATAGCCAAGATGTGGAAACAACCTAAATGTCCATCAACAGATGAATGGATAAAGAAGATGTGGTATATATATACAATGGACTACTACTCAGTCATAAAAAAGAACAAAATAATGCCATTTGAAGCAACATGGATGCAACTAGAGATTACCATACTAAGTGAAGTCAGAAAAAGAAAGACAAATACCATATGATATCACTTATATGTGGAATCTAAAATATGGCACAAATGAACCTATTCTACAAAACAGAAACAGACAGACATAGAGATAAGACTTGTGGCTGCCAAGGGGAAGAGGGGGAGAGAGAGGGATGGACTGGTAATTTGGGGTTGGTAGATACAAATCATTATTACATTTAGAATGGATAAACAACACAGTCCTACTGTATAGCACAGGGAACTATATCCAATCTCCTGGGATAAACCATAATAGAAAAGGATATTTAAAAAAGAATGCATATATGCATAAAACTGAGTCACTTTGCTGTACAGCATAGATTGGCACAACACTGTAAACTATACTTCAGTTAAAAAAAAAGATGAGGAGGGGTTAAAATAAAAATAAAAGAGAGAAAGCATTCCATTTATAGTAGGAAACAAAAAATAGGACATAAACTCTTTGCCTAACCATAGGTCGTGAACATTTGTCCTTTTATTCTTTTAACAGCTTTTGTTTTATATTTAAATCTATAATCCATTTTGAGTTAATTTTTATATAAGAGGTATAAAATGGGTGAGGTTAATTTTTTTGCTTATGGATGCCCAACTATTCCAGCATCATTTGTTGAAAAGGTTATCCACTGAAGTACTTTTGTAGCTTTATTAAACATCAAATGGACATATTTGTGTGAGTCTACTTACTGGTTATACATTCTGTTTCATTGATATTATCTATCTATCTGCCAATACTACACTATCTTGATTACTGTAGCTAACAGTAAACCTTATCATTGGGTAGAGCTAGTCCTTCCCTTTATTCTTTTTCGAAATTGTTTTAGCTATTCTAGAACCTATGCCTTTCCATATAATTTTAAAATAAATTTATGTAATTGTATGTCATAAAAAAAACTTGTTGGGTTTTTTAATAGAAAGTGCATAAACCTATATGTCAATTTGGAGAACAATGACACCCTTACTATGTTTAATCTTTCCATCCATGAACATGGTATGTCTGTCCATTTCTTTAAGTGTCCTTTTATTTCTTCAGCATTTCGTAGTTTTAAACATACAGATATGTGTGTTCTTAAGTGCGACCTATTTAATTTTATTTGAAGTAATTGTAAATGGTATTGTTTTAAATTTCAGCTTCCTACTGTTGTAATTATATAAAAATCAAATTGACCTTTTTGATGTTGATCTTATATCCCCCAAATTAACTGAACTGACTTATTAGCTGCAGTTTTTCTCTAGATACTTTTTTCTACATAGACAATCATGTGATCTGCAAATAGGGAGTTTTATTTCTTACTTTCCAATCTTTGTGCCTTTTAATACGTTTTCTTGCCTTCCTGTGCTACTGAGAACTTCTAGTGCTCGGTTGGAGGAAAGTAGTGAGAGCGGACAACATTGCTTTTTTCCTGATCTTAAGAGGAAGGCACTCATTCTTTCACCATTAAGTATATTGTTAGCTCTAATTTTTTGTAGATGTTCTATATCAAGTTCAGGAGGTTTCCCCCCGCCCCATTCCTATTTTGTTGAGAGGTTTTTCAAGAACGGGTTTTAGGTTTTGTCAAACACCTTTTCTGCATCAATTGATATGACCATATAATTTTTCTTTTTTAGCTTGTAGATATGATAGATTACATTGATTGTTTTTCCAATGTTGAACAAGTTTTTACCTCAAATAAATCCCACTTAGTAGTAGTGTATAATAATTTTTTATACATTGTTGGATTTGATTTGGTAATATTTAGTAGAGGATTTTAAGTTCATAAGAGATCTTGGTCTACAGTTTTCATTTTTGTAGTGTCTTTTTCTGATTTTAGTATCAATGTAATACTAGCCTCATAAAACAAGGTGGAAAATGACTCAGTAAAGCTGAGTAAAATAGATATTAATTCTTCTTTAATGTGTGATAGAATTCTCCCATGAAACCATCCAGGACTGGAGCTTTATTAGGAGCTTTTTCATTACAAATTTAATTTCTTTAATGGTTATACAACTATGCAGATTGCCTATGTCATTGTGGTTAGTTTTGGTAGTATGTGGGTTTTGAGGAAGTGGTCCGTTTCTTCTAAGTTGTCCAATTTATGAGTATAGTTTTTCAAAGCCCTTTCTAATTATCCTTTTAATGACTAGAAGATACGCAGTGATAGTCTTTGTCCTATCCTAATATAGGTGATCGTGTCTTCTTTAGTTTCGTTAGTCTAGTAAGAGGTTTACTAATTTTATTGAGTTTTTAAAAAACCAGCCTTTTATTTGATTTTCCCCTGTCATTTTAATGTTCCCAATTTCACTGATTCCAATTCTTAAGTATCTCCTGTCTTCTTCTTGCTCTGACTATATCTGGCTCTTATTTTTCTAGTTTCTTGAGGAAGAAATATAGATTAGTGACTTGAGAGCTTTCCTCTTCCCTAAAAATTAGTGTTTTCATGGTATATCTTTTTCTATCCTTTTACTTTCAACCTACCTATGTCATTGTTTTTCAAATGAGTTTCTTGAGAATGGCATATGTTGGATCATTTCTAAAAATCCATTACATCAATTTCTGTCTTTTAATTGGTATATTTAGATTATTTATTTAAGGTAATTGTTGATATCTCAGGATTTAAATCTGCCATTTTATTATTTATCTTATGCTTGTATCTTCTGTTTCTCTTTTCATGCCTTATTGTGGATTACTTGAGCACTTTTTAGGATTCCATCTTAACTTACAGTGTTTTTGAGTACACAATTTTAAATACTTTAGTGGTTGCTTGGTGTTTCAATATACAGATGTAACTTAAAACAGTCTACTGGTATTGGCGTTTTATCATTTCAAGTGAAATACCGAAACTCTACTTCCACTTAGGCACCTTTACCCTCCCACATTTTAAATATGATTATGTTCATTATTTACTTTACATACATTGTGCACCACATCATATGGTGTTATAATTTTTGCTTCAACCTTCAAATGTGATTTAAGAAAATCATAAAAAAAGATCAGCTAATCTATTTACCCATTCTGCTGTTGTTCCTCCTTTCTAAATTTTCAAGCCTTTTTCTCTTATCATTTCCTTTCTCTTTAGAGAATTTATTTACCCATTCTTTCAGGATAGGTTTCCTAGTGACAAATTCTTTTATTTTTCTTTTGTCTGAGTATCTGCTTCCCATTCATTCCTGAAGGATAATTTGACTGGATGTAGACTTTGTGACGGGTAGTTCTTTCTTTCAGCACTTGAAAAATGTTGTGCCGCTTCCTTCTGGTGTCACTGCCCACCCTGCCACCACACCCCCCGGCCCACCTTCAGTGTTTTATATTGGATACGGTACTTTTCAGTTCTGTAATTTCCATTTGGTTCCTTTTTGTAATTTCTATTTTCTTCATTTGTTTCAAGAGAATTACTAATAGCTTGTTGAAGCATTTTTATGACTGTTGCTTTAAAATCCTTGTCAGATAATTCCAACATGTGATTATTCTTCATACTGGTGTCTGTTCACTGTTTTCTTCTCATTCAAGTTGTGATTTTCACTGATCTTGGTATGATGAGTGACTTTTGACTGTTCCCAGGACGTTCTGGATATTATGAGACTCTGAATCCTATTTAATCTTTTTAAGATGTCCTCTTGTTGACTTGTAGTATAAGGGCCATGTGTTCAGCTTCTTGCTGGGTCCCACTGACACCACTCTGGCAGAAGTGAAGCACTGATTCCCACTGCCTCATTGAAGACAATAAGGTAGAAGTTTAACTCTTCTCTTAACCTTGCTGAAACCTTTCTGGTGAAAGTGGTGCATCACCTTGCTCCACATTGTTGTTAGTATGAGATATTCAGCTCCCTGCTGGACCCTGTTAACACTGAGAGGGGAAGGGAAGTAGAAGGTTGACTCATACTGAGAGTGCAGTAACATCTCCACTGATGTTGATGTATATGAGGGTGGAGTGTCATCTCCCTTAAAGGCCTTATTAACACAGTAAAGGGGGGGTGAAGTAGAGTGACGACTAGTCCTATCTTGCACTGCCTCTTGGTCTAACTTCTGCTGGGTTGGGGGAGTCTCGGCTCATCACTGGACCCTACTGACACTACCCTGCAGGAGCAATCAGAGCATAACCTGTTTCTACTGGGCTGGTGATAGAATATCAACTCCCTACTTGGTCCCCACTACCATATTCTGGCAGGGAAATCAGAGAACTGTCTACCCTGCTATGTGAGAGATGGAAGAATAGCTCCCTGATCACCCCACCAACACCACTGGCAGAGGGGATTCAGAGATCTGCCACCTGCTTCTGTCAGGTGGCAGGGGTGAGGTGGAAGATCAGCTCCCTTCTTGGCTCTGCTGAAACTCTGGGGAAGTTAAGTAGTTTTCTCATTGGCATTTGGCTGGAGTAGGGAGGGTATGCCAAAAAAGGCTTTCTGTTCTGTTAATCCACCCTTGTCTTGGGTCCCTTGGCAAGAGGGAACAGGCTTTTCTACGTGCTTTTCTTCTCTGCCTGTTGGTGGTTCCAGGTTGGAGGCTGGGTAAAATGGGAGACAAAAAGAAACCCAGGTAACTCAGTGCCATGTCATTCCTCAAGTCCTGAAGTCCTAAGGCAGTCTGATTTCTTCTTCCTACCTTTCAGAGTCTTTCTATGCTTGTTTATTTTTTAATATAAACAAACAAAAGTCCAGGGATTTTTAATTGTGAGAGGAAAGATTTTGGCAGAACAGGGCTACTCCACCTTGGTTAGAACCAAAAGTCTTCTCAGTAGGAACACTTTTGAACTTGACAAACTCAGTGTAATATCTGGAGCAATTAATACATGAGCCAACAGAATAAAAAAGAAAAGCAACATACAACCTTTCCTACTATACAAAGAAAGCACTATAATCATAATAGTATGGTGCTAGCAAAGGAACAGATAAACAGATCAATGAAACAACAGTTCAGGAAAAGAGAGATTTGTGTATGTGTATGTGTGTGTCTAGGCATATGAAAATTTAATACATGGTACATGAGGCAATTCAAACCATAGGGGGAAAAGATGGGTTTTTCAATAAATTGGGCTGGGGAAATAGATACATTTGGAAAATATTATGAAAGTTTAGTCATCTCGTTTGTAAATAAAAACAAATTTACACCAATATAAATTACAAATATATTAAAGAGTTAATACTTAAATATATCTATTTTAAATAAATTCAGCCAAGTGGCAGTATAAATTGGCTTAACTACCTTGGAAAACAGTTTGATTTCATCCAGAAAATATACATTACTAAAACTCAGGAATCCCATTCCTCAGTATATATTTCAGAGAAACTCTTACACAGGATATTTTTATAAGAATTTTATAGCATCATTTTTCATAATAGTTCCAAATGGAAATAAGTTGAATATCCTTCAACAGAAGGATGTCTCAATAATTTGTGGCACAATGCACTATTTTATAGCAAAAAATAAAACAAAAAAGTAAACCAAAAACAACCCCCCCAAAAACCTTAGCTATAGACAACAACCTGATGAATCTCACAGTATTGAAAAAAAGAAGCAAGGCACAATAGATTGAATACAATGCGACTCAATTCATACAAAGTTCAAAGAGAAACAAAAATAAATTGTAATATTTAAGGATGTATACATATATAGTAAAACTAAATAAAAGAAAGGAATTGATAATGATAAAAATTCAGGGTATTGGGTGGAAGAGATGGTTGCGATTGGGCTAGGAATGTATTTGCTCTTTATCCCTTAAGGCTTTGGCCAAGCAGCCATTCAATATGAGGTGATTTACGGTAAATTATAAATGTATGCTTAATTCAAACTGTGTATGAACTAAATAATGATTTCTGGTGCTAGAAACATTGTGAAAGATTACCACATCTGACAAAAACTGAATTATGCTTCATCAACCAATCATATCTTTTTAATAGTAAATGTAAACATGCATATTTATTTATACATAGTATACTACAAAGAGTATATTTCAAATTTAGACTCAATTGTACTATTTAGGTAATTTAAAATTACTCATATACTAGCCAAATAAAATAAACATTACAACCAGATGTTTCAAATTTCCTCCAATCAAAACAAAAAGATATCAGCTGAAAATACTAATGGTGCCAAAAAATGTTGAAATATTTTATGACTGTTTTTCTTCCAACACTTTTGAAAGGAAGAATCAATTTCACATTTTTTAATGCCTCAGGCCTCAAACTCTCTAAAGCTGTTTTAGATACAGTAACTGATGGAAAATAATCACTATTAACATGTCATCCATGAATCATGTTTTTTTTCAAGGAATCTCTTGAGGAGTAACTGTTAAAATTCTATAATTAAAAAGAAAACACGGGCTTCCCTGGTGGCGCAGTGGTTGAGAGTCTGCCTGCTGATGCAGGGGACACGGGTTCGTGCCCCGGTCCAGGAAGATCCCACATGCCGCGGAGCGGCTGGGCCCGTGAGGCATGGCCGCTGAGCCTGCGCGTCCGGAGCCTGTGCTCCGCAAAGGGAGAGGCCACAACAGTGAGAGGCCCGCGTACCGAATAAAAAAAAAAAAAAAAAAAACAATGAAAAACACTACTCCTTTAGAGAAAAGTCACTACTAAAAAATTGAAAACATTTCTGCTAATTAATTAAACTAATAAAAGAGTATATTTATCCTCTGTTTCTAGGATGGGCCTTCCCCAAGGCAACAGTTTGGGGCCACTATTATGATCTCATATAGCTCTTTTAGGCAATTCCACTAACTAGCATGGCCTCAGCTAACTTTTGCATAATGACAAATCTCGGTATCAACTGAAAGACAGAATTATCTTTCTTTTGAGTTACAAGCTGATTTACCCAATGGCTTAGTGGATATATGGTTATCTAAAAGGAACCTCAAATTCAGTAAGTCCAAAACTTACCCTATTTCCTCTCAAACTTATTCCTTGTTTTGTATCTCCTCTTTAGGTTAACAGCAACACAATCTACTCAGATTCCCAAGGCAGAAACCTAGGTCAACCTTTCCATCTTCCCTTAAATATCCAATAAATCACCAAATATTGTTGATTCTATTTTCTTAAATAATATTTCTTGAATCTGAGGCTTTTTTCTTCAGCCTCACTGCCACTGCTTTAGTTCAAGTTTCAATCGTTGCCTATATTCCTGCAATCTGGTCTCCTTCTTTATAGATGGAACCTCTTCTCCACTGAAATAATTTTTCTCACTCATCAAAGAAAAACCTAATAAAATCACCAACCTGATTATGCCACTTTCCTTCTTAAAATCACATAATGGCACTCCATAGTTTTCAGTTTAAAATCCAAATTTCTTAACATGGCATAAAGGCCCAATGAAAATCCTACATCTCAACAATCTTTATTTTACACGTGTGATCTATCTGGTGTCATATTATCTCCTATTTATGCATTCACAAGTGCCCCTGCTCTGTACAGAATTCCAATTTGCTTAGTATACCTCTTGGAAAGATTTTGCTGATTATCTTTTTTGAATGACCAAGTGTCCTTCCTTCCTGTGTATTTCATAGAATACTTTGTTTACCTTTATCACTTAACACATATTGCAACTGTAATATAAGACAGAGCACCTTTAAGCACCACAAAAAGTTAATTTCAACAAGCTCACCTTTATTAATTCCCATTTTATTTTCTGAAAAATGAGAGATATGGATTAGACTTAAGGTTCCTCTCAGCCAAACTACTTTATGAATTTATGTCAAGTTGGAAAGAGTCTCTTGACACTCCTGACTTTTTCCCCCCACTTGCTGCTAGAATACAATCATGGTATTAATTACTGGTGTTGTCCACACAGAACACCTGAGATACTGAAAGTAACAGTATAGAACATAAACATGAATTTAACTTATTTAAAAATAATGTAACCAAGTTTAGGAATTATTTACTAAGATTTGAATTTATTGAACTTGATTTAGAAAAGTTTGATCTAATCAAACTTAACAATTTGTTGAGATCTTTACATGTACTGTTAAGAGGCTCAACTCATCTTGTTTACCCTTGACTATTGCTATCCAATTGTTAAATTTTATTCATGGAAAAGACTAAGTTCAGTTCTCTTTAGACTGTAAACTGCTTTTAGGAAAGGGCCACGTGTTATGCTAGAAGACTAATAGTCCACGGGATTTAGTAAAATGTTAGAGACAGAAAATGTAACAATGCTGTAATATTCAAAGAATAAGGTCAATTTTTCATGTAGTGTGCTGTAAATTTTAAATTGAGATTGACCTACTGTGTTATCAAAGGAACCAGGAAGTATATACTAGAAGACTAATATTATTTATAATTGGTGAAAGATGATAGGGAAAAGAAATTAAAACAAGATTTAAAAAAGTCCATTATGCATACTAATGCTTATAAAGTGCTTTCTTAAGTAAATTTTCAATTAATTTTACAAGAAAGGGTTGCTTTCTTGATTTTCCTAACATGTATTGATGATGGTAGATGAAATCTGATGATGATTATCTGATATGTATATTTTAATTCAAACAGGATAACTGGGAATTAAATGATGCCCTAACACTGCCAAAGATTCAATAGGATAAAGAAAAAACAATTATTTGCCCACCTTCCCACTGAGACACTGATTCTTTGTAGAGGTGAAAAACGCCATACTATACCTTGATTTCTTCTATTTCATCTGGTACTATCTTGTATGCTGATATAGTCCCACCCAACCTGAAATTAGGAGAAAAAAAAATTCTCAAAACCGGCAACAGTGTATTAAAAATATGGACTGTTTCTTCCATTAGCATCAGAGTGCCACCAATAATTGCCCATTACCCACCCCAACAACCATGGAGGAAAAACAACCATTTTGTGCTCAGGTTTTCCATATAGTAGTTTAAAAAGGTAGACAGTAAATGACTACTGAAAGAGGAAACGTAAGTTAGATTTTTAACCATAATTAAACTTCTCTTATCGATGGTTTTAATGATGCTCAAACTGTCACTTTTACTGATAGATTCTGTCACAACTAAGATGTATCAAGAACAATAGCAGACATTTCTATTTTCATGGCATCATGAGACACAGCTAGGTTTAGAATACCTATCAATTTAACATACCATCAGTATTCTATAGTATTGTACTCAGGAAGACTGATTCCAAATTTCATGTTCTTTCCCTTACAACACACTGCTTTCCTCACTAAAGGAATCATTCTAGAGGTAAAGTGCTCTTTTACTCTAATCGCAATTTTTCAAAGGTCCCACAACTAGGAGTGGCAGACTGGGCTTAAGAACTCACTTCCAGAAACCGATAAGCAAATTCTAAAATTCATATGGAAATTCAAGGAACACATAACAGTCAAAAAATCTTGAAAAGAAGAAAGCTGGAGAAGTTACACTTTCTGATTTCAAGTCACTACAGATCTACGATAATCAAGACAATGTGGAGCTGGCGTAAGGATAGACATATAAAGCAATAGGGTACAACTGAAAGTCCGGAAACAAACATCACATTTATGGTCAACTAGTTTTTGTTTTTCTTTTTATTTTATTGTAATAAATATAGTTAACATTTCAACATTTTTAAGTGTACAGCTAAGTGACAATTACATTCATAATGATGTGCAACCATCATTACTATTTATTTCCAAAACTTATCCATAACTTAAACAGAAACTCTGTAATCATTAAGGAATAACTCCTAATTTTCCCCTTCCCCCAGGCCCTGGTAACTCCTAAACAACACTGTCTTTACGAATTTGACTACTCTAGGAAACTCACATAGAGGAATCATACAATATCCGTCCTTTTGTATCTGGCATATTTCACTCAGCATAGTTCTCAAGCTTTATCCACATGGTAGCATGTATCAGAACTTCAATCTATGAATTACTCAATCATATGGTAATTCCATGTTTAGCATTTGAAGGACTGCCAAACACTTTTCCACAGTGGCTGTACGATTTTACACTACCACCAAGAATGCATGATGGTTCCAATTTATCCACATCTTCATCAATACTTGTTATTCTATTTTTTTAATGGCTACCCTAATGGGTGTAAACTGGTAACTCATAGTTTTGAGACTCGCATTTCCCTAATAAGCAGTGATATAGAGCATGGGTCCCCAACCCAGGGAACGGTGGGCAAGCGATGGGCAAGTGACTAAAGCTTCATCTGCCAGTCCCTGTCCCTCGAATTACCACCTAAACCATCCCACCCTGCCCTGTCAGTGGAAAAATTGTTTTACATAAAACCGGTCCCAGGTGACAAAAAGGTTGGGGACCACTGCTACAGAGTATCTTTTCATGTTCTTATTGGCCATTTGTATATCTTCTCTAAAGAAATATCTATTCAAGTGCTCTGGCAATTTTTAAATTGGGTTGTTTGTCTTTTTGCTGTTGAGTTGTAGTTTTTCATATATTCTGGATATTAAACTCTTACCTAAGATATTATTTCCAAATATTTTCTTTCATTCTGTAGGCTGTCTTTTAACGTTCTTGATAATACTTTGATTCACAAAAACTTTTAATTTTGGTGCCGCACAATTATGTATTTTTTTCTTTTCATGCTCACCTTACTGGTGTCATGCATAAGAATCCATTGCCAAGCAGAAACTAACACACCATTGTAAAGCAATTATACTCCAATAAAGATGTAAAAAAAAAAAAAAAAAAGAATCCATTGTCAAATCCAAGGCCTTGAAGATTTATCCTTATGTTTTCTTCGAAGTGTTTTATGGTTTTAGTTCTTCTATTTAGAACACTGATCTGTGTTGAGTTCATGTTTGAATATGGTGTAAGATATGGGTTCAAGTTAATTATTTTCCATGTGGAAATCCAATCATTTAGCAACATTTGTTGACAAGCTTTTTCTTTCCCAAAGCTGTTGTCAAAGCTTTGACTTAGCACCCTTGTCTAAAATGAATTTTCCATAGATACTGGTTTATTTCTGGATCCTTAATTTTATTCAATTGGTCTATAGGTCTATCTTTTTGTGGTTCTCGGCACAGAAGTCTTTTAGCACACTGGTTAAATGTATTCCTAGGCATTTATTTTCAGATGCTATTTTAAATGGCGTAGCTTTTAATTTCCTTTTCAGATTGTTTATTACCAGTGTATAGAAACAAGTAATTTTCATGTGTTGATCTTGTACCCTGTAACTTTGCTGAACTTGTTTATTTTTTTAAATTTATTTATTTAATTTATTTTTGGCTGTGTTCAGTCTTCGCTGCTGTGCACGGGCTTTCTCTAGTTGCGTGGGCTTCTCTTGTTGAAGATCATGGGCTCTAGACGCGCGGGTTAAAGTAGCTGTGGCATGCAGGCTCAGTAGCGGTGGCTCGAGGGCTCTAGAGCACAGGCTCAGTAGTTGTGGTGAATGGCCTTAGTTGCTGCACGGCATGTGGGATCTTCCTGGAGCAGGGGCCGAACCCATGTCCCCTGCATTGGTAGGCGGATTCTTAACCACTGCGCACCAGGGAAGTCCCTGAACTTGTTTATTGACTCTAGTAACTTTCTTGTGGATTATCTATATACAGGATGATATTATCTGTGAATAGAGATAGCTTTACTTCTCACTTAACAGGCTGGATGCCTTTTATTTCTTGTCCTTGTCTAAATACTCTGGCTAGAACTTCCAATGCAACGTTCAATATCAGTGGTGAAAGCAGGTATCTTTGTTTTGTTCCAGATATAAAAAGAAAGCTTTCCATTTTTCACAATTGAATATGGCGTTAGTTGCGGGGTTTTCACAAATGCCTTATATCAGGTTAAGGAAGTTCCCTCTGTTCCTAGTTTTCTGAGTGTTTTTACCATGAAAAGAATGCTGGATTTTTGTTAAATGCTTTCTCTGTGTCAAATGAGATGATCATGTGGTTTTCTGCTTTTCAATCTTTCTGTTAATGTGGTATTATTGCAGTGATTAATTTTCTTATATTGAACTACCCTTGAACACCTGGGGTAATCTCACTTGGTCACTGTGTATAATTCTTTTAATATGTGGTTGCACTCAGTGTCGTGATACTTTCCTATTTTGCATCTATATTCATAAGGGTTATTACTCTATAATTTTTCTTTCTTCTGGATGTCTTTATCTGGCTTTGGTAGCAAGGTAATTCTGGCCTCATTGAATGAGTTAGAAAGTATTTTCTCCTCTTCTGTTTTATGGAAGGGTTTGAAAAGCATAATGTTAATTCTTCAAATGTTTGGAATAATTAACCAGTGAAGTAATCTGGTCCTAGACTTTTCTTTGGTGGGAGATTCTTTTTTTTTGTAATTAATTTTTATTGGAGTATAGTTGTTTTACAATCTTCTGTTTGGTGGGAGGTTTTTCATTGTTGAAAATCTGTTTACTTGTTACAGATCTGTTGAGACTTTCTATTTATTTTTATGTCAGTTTAGGTAATTCACATGCTTCTTGGAATTTGTCTATTTCATCTAGGTTACCAAATTTGTTGGCATACAACTGTTTAGAGGATTTTTTATAATCATTTTTATTTCTGTAAGATCAGTAGTAATATTCACATCTTTATTTCTGATTTGTTTTTGAGCTTTCTCATTTTCTTAATCAATGTAGCTAATGGTTTGTCAATTTTGTTAATTTTTTCAGAGAACAAACTTTTGCTTTTGTTGACTCTGTACTGTTTTTCTATTCTCTATTTAGCTCCACCTTAATCCTTATTATTTTCTTCCTTGATCTTTTCTTTTTACCCTGCCTCCCTCCCTTCCTTACATTAATTGTCTTATGTATCTAAGCTGATTTTTTTTCTTTTTCTGTAGTGAATCATTTTAATTCCCGTGTCATTTCCTGTTTTACATCTTTTAGGTACTTTTTGGTGGTTACCATGGGGAATACATTTAATATTCTAAATTTATAGCAATCTAGTTGATTGTTAACAACTTAAATCATTACATGAAATGTCTGCTCCTATACAGGGCTATCCTCCTACTTTTATGTTGTTGTCATAGCTAAATTTGCTAGTTTTGGAGTTAGTTTTCTCTTTTTCTCTAGTCCTTCAGGGTATAAAGTACTGTATTTATCGAGGATGTTTCTTTCTTTTTGATGTGCACATTTATAGCTATATATTTCCCTCTGAAGAGTGCTTCCACTGCATCCGGTAAGTTTTGGTATGCTGTGTTTTTGTTTACATTTGTCTCAAGGTATTTTCTAATTAACCTTGTGATTTCTTTTTGAACCACTGGTTAAGAGTGAACTGTTTAGTTTCCATATATTGTGAATTTTCTAGATTCCCTACATTTTTGTTTGCTAGCATCTTTCCAGTGTGGCCAGAGAAAATACTTGGAATGATTTCAATCCTTTTAAATTTACTGAGACATTTTTTTGTGTGTCCTAACATTTGGCTTATCCTATAAAATGTTCCAGGTCTTCCTTTGTGTATTATCAGCAATTCTCTTTTGAAACATGACTGTGCTTGTGTCTGTTAATTTACTGTTAGAATTAAATGTGATAATACATTTATTTCCTTAATGCAATTTCATTTAACAGGCTTCTAATTATATGACTTTTCTGAATGAATTAATCTATGTAATAAAAATAAAGGAATCTGTAGATAGTGATTATTTCCATTACTGAAACAGTTCCAGAAAAAAAATATTGGTCCAAATTCATTAGGAATAGAAATATTTAAAGGTAATTCAAAGTTGCTCAGAAATATTTTAATTTTCTCCCAAACTCTAATCTGCTTCTTCTACAGTTCTCCCCAGTTTTTGTTATGGTAAATGTTAATTGATCCAGTAGTCCATGTCGTAAGTGTGGAAATCTTTCAAATGCCTTTACCTTTCTCAGCCCCTACAAGTAATTGCCTTCTTTTTTTTTTTTTTTTTTTGCAGTACGTGGGCCTCTTACTGTTGTGGCCTCTCCCGTTGCGGAGCACAGGCTCCGGACGTGCAGGCTCAGCAGCCATGGCTCATGGGCCCAGCCACTCCGCGGCATGTGGGATCTTCCCGGACCGGGGCACGAACCCGTGTCCCCTGCATCAGCAGGCAGACGCTCAACCACTGCGCCACCAGGGAAGCCCCTCCCTACAAGTAATAACAGTCAAATTTTTATTGGCCTTAATTTATCTGGAAAATAGCCATTCTTCCATTTCCACTTCAGTACTTTAAGATTTTATCATTTCTAACCACAGTTTTAGTAGTATCCTCGCCACAGTTGTAACAAGCTGTATCTTTCGAAAATGTAATTCTTCTCATGTCACATCCTTATTAATGGATAATACCTTAAGAAGTGATGAGAATTCCCTTTATAAACTCGACTCCTCAGTCCATTTCTTGTTTCATTTCCTGTAACCCTTTCACAGTACCTCTTTGTTCTAGCCATGCCCAATTGTCACTAATTTCATAAATGCTTTATGCCTCTCTATTACCTGTATCTTGAATGCTCTTCTACACCCCCAAAACTCCATATCAACCTTCAGGAGTCAAATACCACTTTGAGAACACTTATACAAACTCTGGAAGCAGAAATAAGCACCTCCTCTACTGTGAATAGTGCCTTACTCACACTTGCATTATAGCTTTTATCCTACTATTATAATTAGCTGTTTCGAGAACTACCTTCTCCACTAGATTATGAAGGTACAGATTATATTTTAAATTACTTTCTACACTTGGCAAATAGTGAGTACTTAAAGCTTGATAAAGCAGCACACATTTGATAAATTAATGAGAGAGGTTAGAGGAGCCAGACATGTGAATTTTCACCAAGATCATAAACAAAAATCTTTTTTAAGAGCAGTATCTCCAGACTTTCAGATCAAGATGGATGAGTGGGAGAAAGCATGAACACACCAAAACTACATCTACATTACTATAGGAGGCAGGTCAAAAAGATCTTGCTTTATGTCAGATAGTGTTCTGCCTATGTTTTCTTCTAAGAGTTTTATAGTATCCAGCCTTACATTTAGGTCTTTAATCCATTTTCAGTTTATTTTTGTGTGTGGTGTTAGGGAGTGTTCTAATTTCTTTCTTTTACATGTAGCTATCCAGTTTTCCCAGCACCACTTACTGAAGAGACAGTGTTTTCTCCATTGTATATTCTTGCCTCCTTTGTCATAGATTATGACATGGAACAGGTGTGTGGGTTTATCTCTGGACTTTCTATCCTGTTTCATTCACCTGTATTTGTTTTTGTGCCAGTACCATACAGTTTTGATTACTGTAGCTTTGTAGTATAAGCTGAAGTCAGGGAACCTGATTATTTACATTCCGTTGTGCTTTCTCACGATTGCTTTGGCTATTTGGGGTCTTTCGGGTTTCCATACAAATTGTAAAACTTTTTGTTCTAGTTCTGGGAAAAATACCATTGGTAACTTGATAGGGATTACATTGAATATGTAGATTGCTTTGGGTACTACAGTCATTCTGATACTGTTAATTCTTCCAATCCAAGAACATGGTATCTCTCTCCATCTGTTTGTGTCACCTTTGATTTCTTTCACCAGTATCTTATAGTTATCCAAATACAGGTCTATTGCTTCCTTAGATAGGTTTATTCCTAGGTATTTTATTCTTTGTGATGTGGTGGTAAGTGGGATTGTTTCCTTAATTTACCTTTTACTCTTCTACACTGTTGGTGGAAATGTAAATTGGTACAGCCACTATGGAGAATAGTATGGAGGTTCTTTAATAAACTAAAAATAAAACTACCCTATGATCCAGGAATCCCCCTCCTGGGCATATTCCCAGAGAAAACCATAATTCGAAAAGATACATACACCCCATTGTTCACTGCAGCACTATTTACAACAGCCAGGACATTGAAGCAAGCTAAATGTCCATCAACAGAGGAATGGATAAAGAAGATGTGGTACATATATACAACGGAGTATTACTCAGCCATAAAAAAGAACAAAATATTGCCATTTGCAGCAACATGGCTGGACCTACAGACTATCATACTGAGTGAGGTCACACAGAGAAAGACAAATATGATATCGCTTGTATGTGGAATCTAAATAAAAGGTCAAAATGAACTTATTTACAAAACAGAAATACAGTCACAGATGTAGAAAACAATCTTATGGTTACCAGGGGGAAAAGGAGGGGAGGGATAAATTGGGAGATTGGGATTGACATATACATACTACTATATATAAAAGAGATAACTAATATGGACCTACCGTATAGCACAGGGAACTCTACTCAATACTATTTAATGACCTATATGGGAAAGGAATCTAAAACAGAAAGGATATATGTATAACTGATTGACTTCTCTGTACAGCAGAAAGTAACATTATAAATCAACTATACTCCAATAAAAAAAAATACATCTACATGAGGAACAATTCTCACTAAAAAGTAACTGAAAATTGGCATAAAGACTCCTGTACAACTAAGGTTGTAAGACAGAATCACAGGGAATCAGGCAGCAAGGGAAGTGATCAGGTCAGGACTTGTGCCCCTGGGAGGGGACTCAGAGGAAAAGGGAGATTACAGGGGTGGAGAATTTCCCTGGAGAGTGGTTCCAGCCACATATTAGGTGCCCTAGTACTGGAGTCTGACACAGGGAAGATAAGCCCCCTTGGCTGGTTGAGCTCTGCTGCGATGAACAGGAGGGCTGTTGGCAGCACGGACTTCATTTGTGAGGAGTTAACCAGCACTGGCTTGCTCCCACGGCAGAACAGAGAGGGAGAATTAGGACTGCATGAGTGGCTACCCAGTTTCCCACAACAGCCCCAGCATGCACCCCAGCCCAAGCTGAGCTAATGCTCCAGCCATGCTTATTTCACCTCAGAGCTCCACAATGGAGTGACAGTTGCCACAACTGGGAAGGCTCATCTGTGGGAGGCAGAGGTGACTCAGACCTGGGCAGTGTCTGAGCACAGCACGGTGGCCAATGCTGGTGCTTACCGAGAAAGCTTATCAGAAGCAACCCTGATCTCTGACACTGGCCAGACTTCACAGCCTGCATACTGATACACATCAAGAGGCCAGGTGGGCTCTGCCTGCCCTGCGGCACAGCCCTACAACATTACAGGGTTAGTGGAGACTGCGGAGGAGTGTGTGGCTGCAGGGGGAAATAGAGACACAGATGCAGCGGGGGCTGTCATCGCAGGCAGCAAATTGGAGGTAGCATAAAACTCTGTGGCCAACCTGCAGAAGCCCATGCCCCATCATGAGCCCAGAGCCTGCATGGCCGCTGTTGGTGCAGCACTGCTCTCCTAGGGCAAGGATGCCAGGTACTGAAAGAGGAGAGAGCACATATTTTAAGGAAACAAATCCAGCTCGTAATCAATATTGAGGGCTTCTGCTCCTTAAACTTGGGATCCAACCCCAGCCCCAATAGGGCAGAAAGGGACAATGAGTAGAGGGGAAGCACTGCCTTACAGTTAGCTCTGGCCCTATCCCTTCATCTCCAGCCCTATCCACTACCAACGTGATAGATGCCACAACACCCTGAGGAAAGATGTCACTTCTGTTCATGTCAAATCCAGCTCTCTCACCACAGGCATCAGGCACACACAGACTGTATAGGGACACTTCCATATAGGGACATTCTTTCAAGACCACAATAGGTAACTGTTTTACCTAAATTCATAGTGACAAAAAAAAAATGAAAAAAAGGGCTTCCCTGGTGGCGCAGTGGTTGAGAGTCCGACTGCCGATGCAGGGGACACGGGTTCGTGCCCCGGTCCGGGAAGATCCCACATGCCGCGGAGCGGCTGTGCCTGTGAGCCATGGCTGCTGAGCCTGCAGGTCCGGACCCAGTGCGTCTGGAGCCTGTGCTCTGCAACGGGAGAGGCCACAACAGTGAGAGGCCCGCGTACCGCAAAAAAAAAAAAAATAGGGATTTGTTTCAATTGAAAGAGCAACAGAAAACCTCTGAAAAAATAATGAAACAGAAATAAACAATTTATCAGATAAAGAATTAAAAGGCATCCAAATTCGAAGGGAAGAGGTAAAACTGTCACTATTTGCAGATGACATAATACTTTATACAGAAAACCCTCAAGTCTCCACCAGAAAGCTCTTAGAACTAACAAATGAATTCAGTAAAGCTGTAGAATATAAGATTAACATACAGAAATCTGTTGCTTTTCTATACACTAATAATGAACTATCAGAAAGAGAAAGCAAAAAAAAAAAATTCCCTTTAAAATCACATCAAGAAGAATAAGACACACAGGAATAAACTTAACCAAGGAGGTGAAAGATCTATACTCTAAAAACTATAAGCCACTGATGAAGTAAACTGAAGATGATACCAAAAATATGGAAAGATATCCCATGTTCATGGATTGGAAGAATACTGTTAAAATGTCCATACTACTCAAGGCAATAGATTGATTTAATGCAATCCCTAACCAAATACCCATGACATTTTTCACAGAACAAATCATTCTAAAATTTATATTGAAAAACAAAAGGCCCAGAACTGCCAGAGCAATCTTGAGGAAAAAGAACAAAGCTGGAGGTATGCTCCCTGACTTCACACTATATTAAAAAGTTACAGTAACCAAAACAGCATGGTACTGGCACAAAAAGAGACAGATCAACTGAACAGAATAGAGAGCCCAGAAATAAACTGACAAACTTATGGTCAATTAATTTGTAACAAAGGGGACAAAAATATACAATGGAGGAAAGATAATTCAATAAGTGGTGCTGGAAAAATTAGATAGCTACATGTAAAAGAATGAGATTAGAACATTTCTTAACATCTACAAAAATAAACTCCAAATGGAGTAAAGACCTAAATGTAATACCTAAAACCATACAACTCCCAGAGGAGAATATAGGCAGAACACTCTTTGACCTAAATCACAGCAATATTTCTTTTTAGATATGTCTCCTAAGGGAAAAGAAAAGCAAAAATAAACAAATAAGACCTTAATTTAAATTAATTTAATTTAATTAATTTAAAACCTTTTGCATAGCAAAGGAAACCACCAACAAAATGCAAAGACAACATACTGAATGGGAGACAATACCAATGACATACACAATAAGGGGTTAATATCCAAAAGACATAAAACAGCTCATACAACTAAAAATTTTAAAAAATCCAGTATAAAAAATAAACAGAAGATACAAATTGACATTTTTCTAAAGAAGAAAGATAGCTAACAGACACATGAAAAGATGCTCAAGATCACTAATTATTAGAGAAATGCAAATCAAAACCACAATGAGATAGCAATTCACATCTGTCAGACTGGCTAACATCAAAAAGTATACAAGTAACAAATGTTGGCGAAGATGTGAAGAAAAGGAAACTTTTGCACAGTTTGTGGGAATTAAATAGGTATAGCCATTATGGAAAATAATATAGAAAAAACTAAAAATAGAATAATCATATGATTCAGCAATTCCACTTCTGTGTCTATATATGAAGAAACTGAAAACATTAATTTAAAAAGATACATGCACCACAATATTTATAGCAGCATTACTTACAATAGCCAAGATATGGAAGCAAACTAAGTGCCCATCAACAGATGAATGGATGAAGAATATGTGGTAACTATATATATAATGGAATATTACTCAGGCATAAAAAAATGAAATTCTGCCATTTGCAACAATGAGGATAAATCTAGACAGTATTATACTTAGTGAAATAAGTCAGAAAGAGAAAGACAAATCCTCTATATTATCCATAATGTGGAACCTAAAACATAACTGAAATGAATGTGTATAACAAAACAGAAATAGACTCATAAACAAAGAGAACAAACTAGTAGTTACCAGTGGGGAGAGGGAAAGAGAGAAGGATAAGATAGCCTCAATTACCAGAAGGTAAGAAGCAAAAGCAAGAAGAACTACACTCCTGCAGCCTGTGGAATGAAAACCACATTCACAGAAAGACAGACAAAATGAAAAGGCAGAGGGCAATGTACCAGATGAGGAACAAGATAAAACCCCAGGAAAACAATTAAATGAAGTGGAGATAGGCAACCTTCCAGAAAAAGAATTCAGAATAATGATAGTGAAGATGATCCAGGACCGTGGAAAAAGAATGGAGCCAAAGATCAAGAAGATGCAAGAAATGTTTAGCAAAGATCAAGAAGATGCAAGAAATGTTTAACAAAGACCTAGAAGAAATAAAGAACAAACAAAGAGAGATGAACAATACAATAACTGAAATGAAAAATACACCAGAAGGAATCAGTAGCAGAATAACTGAGGCAGAAGAATGGATAAGTGACCTGGAAGACAGAATGATGGAATTCACTGCCGCAAAAGAGAAAAAAGAAAAAAGAATGAAAAGAAATGAAGCCACCCTAAGAGACCTCTGGAACAATATTAAACACACCAATATTCACATTATAGGCATCCCAGAAGGAGAAGAGAGGGAGAAAGGACTCGAGAAAATATCTGAAGAGATTATAGTTGAAAACTTCCCTCACATGGGAAAGGAAATAGCCACCAGTGTCCAGGAAGTGCAGAGAGTCCCAGGCAGGAAAAACCTAAGGAGAAAAATGCCGAAACACATAGTAATCAAACTGAATAAAATTAAACACAAAGAAAATTATTAAAAGCAACAGGGAAAAACGAAAAATAACATACAAGGGAATGCCCATAAGGTTAACAGATGATTTCTCAGCAGAAACTCTACAAGCCAGAAGAGAGTGGCACGATATATTTATAGTGATGAAAGGAAAGAAGCTACAAACAAGATTATTCTACCCAGCAAGGATCTCCTTCAGATTCGACAGAAAAATTAAAAGCTTTACAGACAAGCAAAAGCTAAGGAAATTCAGCACCACCAAAGCGGCTCTACAACAAATGCTAAAGAAACTTCTCTAAGTGGAAAACACAAGAAAAGGACCTACAGAAACAAACCCAAAACAATTAAGAAAATGGTAATAGGAACATACATATGGATAATTACCTTAAATGTGAATGGATTAAATGCTCCAACCAAAAGACACAGGCTTGCTGAATGGATTAAAAAAATAAGACCCATCAATATGCTATCTACAAGAAATCCACTTCAGACCTAGTGACACGTACAGACTGAAAGTGAGGGAATGGAAAAAGGTATTCCACGCAAATGGAAATCCAAAGAAGGCTGGAGTAGCAATACTCATATCAGATAAAATATACTTTAAAATTAAGAATGTTACAAGACACAAGGAAGGACACTACATAATGATCAAAGAATCAATCCAAGAAGAAGATATAACAATTATAAGTATATATGCATCAAACATACGAGCACCTCAACATAAGGCAAACGGTAACAGCTATAAAAGAGGAAATCAACAGTAACACATTAATAGTGGGGGGACTTTAACACCTAACTTACACCAAAGGACAAATCATCCAGACAAAACATTAATAAGGAAACACAAGCTTTAAATGACAATAGACCAGAGAGATTTCATTGAGATTTATAGGACATTCCATCTGAAAACAGCAGATTACACTTTCTTCTCAAGTGCACACAGAACATTCTCCAGGACAGATCACATCTTCGGTCACAAATCAAGCCTTGGTAAATTTAAGAAAATTGAAATCATATCAAGCATCTTTTCTGACCACAAAGCCATGAGATTATAAATAAATTACAGGAGAAAAAAAACGTAAAAAACACAAACACATGGAGGCTAAACAATACAATACTAAATAATCAAGAGATCACTGAAGAAATCAGAGGAAATCAAAAAATACCTAGAGACAAATGAAAACAAAAACACGATGATCCAAAACCTATGGGATGCAGCAAAAGCAGTTCTAAGACGGAAGTTTATAGCAATACAACCCTACCTCAAGAAACAAGAAAAGTATCAAATAAACAATCTAACCTTACACCTAAAGGAACTAGAAAAAGAAGAACAAACAAAACGCAAAGATAATAAAAGGAATGAAATCATAAAGGTCAGAGCAGAAATAAATGAAATAGAAACAAAGAAGACAATAGCAAAGATCAATAAAACTAAAACCTGGTTCTTTGAGAAGATAAACAAAACTGATAAGCCTTTAGCCAAACTCATCAAGAAAAGGAGGGAGAGGACTCAAATCAATAGAATTAGAAATGAAAAAGAAGAAGTTACAACGGACGCCACAGAAATACAAAGCATCATAAGAGACATAAGAGAGCATCATAAGCAACTCTATGCCAATAAAATGGACAACCTGGAACAAATGGACAAATTCTTGGAAAGGTATAACCTTCCATGACTGAACCAGGAAGAAACAGAAAATAGGAACAGACCAATCACAAGTACTGAGATTGAAACTGTGATTAAAACCCTTCCAACAAACAAAAGTCCAGGACCAGCTGGCTTCACAGGTGAATTCTATCAAACATTTAGAAAAGAGCTAGCACTCATCCTAGCAGAGGAAAGAACACTCCCCAACTCATTCTACGAGGCCACCATCACACTGATACCGAAACCAGACAAAGATAGTACAAAAAAAGAAAATTGCAGACCAATATCACAGATGAATATAAATGCAAATATTCTCAACAAAATACTAGCAAACAGAATCCAATAATCGATTAAAAGGATCACACAACATGATCAAGTGGGGATTTATCCCAGCGATGCAAGGGTTCTTCAATATACACAAATCAATCAATGTGATACACCATATAAACAAACTGAAAAATAAAAACCATATGATCATCTCAATAGATGCAGAAAAGGGTTTTGACAAAATTCAACACCCATTTCTGATACACACTTTCCAAAAAGTGGGCAGAGAGGGAACCTACCTCAACATAATTAAGGCCATATATGACAAACCCACAGCAAACATCATTTTGAATGGTGAAAAACTGAAAGCATTTCCTCTAAGATCAGGAACAAGACAAGGATGTCCGCTCTCGCCACTATTATTCAACATAGTTTTGGAAGTCCTAGGCATGGCAATCAGAGATGAAAAACAAATAAAAGGAATACAAACTGGAAAAGAAGAAGTAAAACTGTCAGTGTTTGCAGATGACATGATACTATACATAGAGAATCCTAAAGATGCCACCAGAAATCTACTAGAGCTAATCAATGAATTTGGTAAAGTTGCAAGATACAAAATTAATGCACAGAAATCACTAACAACGAAAGATCAGAAAGAGAAATTAAGGAAACAATCCCATTTACCACTGCAATAAAAAGAGTAAAATACTTAGGAATAAACCTACCTAAGGAGGTAAAAGACCTGTACTCAGAAAACTATAAGACACTGATGAAAGAAATCAAAGATAACATCAACAGATGGAGGGATATACCATGCTCTTGGATTGGAAGAATCAATAATGTGAAAATGACTATACCACCCAAAGCAATGTACAGATTCAATGCAATCCCTATCAAATTACCAATGCCATTTTTTTACAAAACTATAGAAAAAATCTTAAAATTTGTATGGAGACACAAAAGACCCGGAATAGCCAAAGCAATCCTGAGGGGAAAAAAACGGAGCTGGAGGAATCATACTCCCTGACTTCAGACTATACTACAGAGCTACAGTAATCAAAACAGTATGGTACTGGCCCATAAACAGAAATATAGATCAAAGGAACAGGATAGAAAGCCCAGAGATAAACCCACGCACCTATGGTCAACTAGTCTATGACAAAGGAGGCAAGGATATACAATAGAGTAAAGACAGTTTCTTCAGTAAGTGGTACTGGGAAAACTGGAGAGCTACATGTAAAAGAATGAAATTAGAATACTCCCTAACACCACACACAAAAATAAACTAAAAATGGATTAAAGACCTAAATGTAAGACCAGACACTATAAAACCCTTAGAGGAAAACACAGGAAGAACCTTTTTTGACCCACCTCCTACAGTCATGGAAATAAAAATAAACAAATGGGACATAATGAATCTTAAAAGCTTTTGCACAGCAAAGGAAACTATAAACAAGGCGAAAAGACAACCCTCAGAATGGGAGAAAATATTTACAAACGAATCAACGGACAAAGGATTAATCTCCAAAATATATAAACAGCTCATCCAGCTCAATATTAAAAAAACAAACAACCCTATCAAAAAATGGGCAGAAGACCTAAATAGACATTTCTCCAAACACATACAGATGGCCAAGAGGCACATGAAAAGCTTCTCAGCCTCACTAATTATTAGAAAAATGCAAATCAAAACTACAATGAGGTATTACCTCACACCGGTTAGAATGGGCATCATCAGAAAATTTACAAACAATAAATGCTGTCGAGGGTGTGGAGAAAAGGGAACCCTCTTGCACTGTTGGTGGGAATGTAAATTGATACAGCCACTATGGAGAAGAGTCTGGAGGCTCCTTAAAAATCTAAAAATAGAATTACCATATGACCGAGCAATCCCACTACTGGGCATATACCCAGAGAAACCCATAATTCAAAGACACACACACCCCATTGTTCATTGCAACACTATTTACAATAGCCAGGTCATGGAAGCAACCTAAATGCCCATCGACAGACAAATGGATAAAGAACACATAGTACATATATACAATAGAATATCACTCAGCCATAAACAGGAATGAAATTGGGTCATTTGCAGAGACGTGGATGGACTTAGAGACTGTCATACAGAGTGAAGTAAGTCAGAAAGAGAAAAACAAATATTGTATATTAATGGATATATGTGGAATCTAGAAAAATGGTACAGATAATCCGGATGGCAAGGCAGAAATAGAGACACAGATGTAGAGAACAAACGTATGGACACCAAGGGTGGAAGGGAGGGTGTGGTGGTGGTGGTGGGATGAATTGGGAAATTGAATTTGACATATATACACTAATACGTATAAAACAGGTAACTAATAAGAACTTGCTGTATGAAAAAATAAAAATAAAATAAAATTCAAAATAACAGAGAAGAGAATAATAGATGTGTGGAACACAGTAAAAAAATGGCTATAAAAAAATAAAGAGAGAAGGATAATATAAGGGTATGGGATTAATAGATACAAACTACTATGTATAAAATAAATAAGCAGCAAGGCTATATTTTACAGTAGAGAAAAATATAGCCATTATTTTATAATAACTTTAAATGGAATGTAATCTATAAAAACATTGAACCACTATGCTGTACACATGAAACTAATATTACTTTGTTAATCAATTATATTTCAATAAAAAGCATTTTCTCTACCTTAATAATATACATTTGTGGTATGCACATTATGCACACTTCTTTTATAAAATAATTTTTACACACCTTAGTTTGAGCAGTGTTATATTCCTCAATGCTTTCAACTTGACTGAACAAGCAAGCAGAATATCTTTAGAGATTTTCATAAGAAGCCAAATTATTGATTCATACATTAAACTTCAATGGATTAGTCTTGCTTAGACAGAGTTCAAAAAATATCTCTGCCCTTGGCTTGGTTCCTGCCATTTGTAGAAGTTATCAGATGTCAGTTTAACATTAAGTAACATTAATCTTATTTTTTTCCAGCAAGAGCATGTTGTCTAAATAATGCTGAACTTTTTAATCCCAATAGAAAGGTTCTTCTATTAAATATAAAAGTGAGACTACTAGTCCAACTTAATACACACATATTCAATAAATTCTGTAAGTGATTATTTTTAGAGTTTTCTACGCTTAAGGCTCTGTTGTGGCAAATAAAGTCTCGCTTCCAGCTCTAATTAAAATTCAAATCTAAAACTGCTTCAAGGGAGTTCCCGCGTGGTCCACTTGTTAAGACTTTGCCTTCCAATGCAGGGGTGCAGGTTCAAACCCCTGTTCGGGGAGCTAAGATCCCACATGCCTCGTTGCAAAAAACCGAAACATAAAGAACAGAAGCAATATTTTAACAAATTCAATAAAGTCTTTAAAAATGGCCCACATCAAAAAAATCTTGGAGGAAAAAAAAACTTTCAAGAAATTATATCTCCTGGTAATGTGGTTTATTACTGATTTATTGTAAAATATACAATATTAAGAAAATGAATACTAAAATTATCAAATCAAGAAACTGGGAGTCTCTTTATTCAATTATATTTCTGTTACTGAATTGTTCTATTGATTCATTCAACAATCATTCCTTTCTAAAAAGACTTTCAATGTATTGAAGGTTTATTGAATGCTAGAAAATCAGCGGGTGCTGCAAAGAGACCTCAAAAAATTTGAAAAACCATCCTTCTCTAAAAAGTAAATTATTAATGTCTAGGTCCAATCATAATTGGTCACACATAATACAAGATACTAATGTATACATCAATCTTTCAAAAATGGTTTCTTCGGACAGAAATCTATAAATGAACAGTCCTTGGAAATACAACTTTACAAAAGCAAACCACTTTTGAGATTTCCCTAGATTTTTAAAGAAATACACTTTTATGTCATTTGGAAATGCAGGTACAATTTCTAAGTGTGCTATTTAATAGAGTTTAAAAAAAGCAACAGTTTGGAAAGTGGATCTTAACAGGACAGTGATTAATTTTCTTAAGTCTAATATTTATGGTACTCAACTATGTCCGTGTTATCAGTCTTCAGCATGTGCAATGTACGTGTAAAGAGAAGATGGAGGAAAGAAAAAAATGTCCTTTGATTACAAAGGACATGACATTAATTTTCTTAATGTGGCCAGCTATTAAATCATATCTAGAAAAACCTGAATAAATGTAAACTCCTTGAGAGTACGATCGAGATTTTATTCATTTTTGAATTCCATACAGTGTCTAGGATAACGTCATACAGGTATCAAACAAATCTGTATTGAATGAATAATGAAATTCATGTAGCACTCCGAAAACAGTGTTCTTTGAGGTGTTAATAAATACACTCCCTCCTCATTCCAAAGTTAAATATACAAATACACTTAGGACACCAACATGTTACATGTCTTTTTTGGATATATTCTTCATAGTTCTCCTTAGCATAATAAATAATAAAGGTGCTGGGAAGTTCTAGGATATAGTGCTGAAAGAAAAAAACTGCCAGCAAACAATATTAAATCTGACAAAATTATCCTTGAAAAATGAAAGAGATATAAAGATTCTCAGAGAAACAAAAGCTTTGGAGCCCATCACTACTAGACCTTCATTACAAGAGATTCTAAAGGGAATTTTTCAAGTTGAAACAAAATGAAACTAAAGAGTAACATGAAAGCATATTAAAGTATAAAACTTACTGGGAAAGATAAATATATAGACAAATACAGAATACCATAATAACTCAATGGTGATACGTAAATCACTTCTAATTTTAGTATTAAAGTTAAAAGACAATAGTAAGATTAAATTTTAAAATATTAGAGATGGATACACAAGAAAAAAAGAAAAGTAAAACTGTTGAGTTTTGTGTGCTATTGAAATTAAATTGTTATCAGCTTAAAATAGACTGTGATAAATATAAGATAATTAATGAAAATCTCATGGTAACCACAAAGCAAAAACACATGATATACATGAAAGGACTCAAAGCATACCAGTAACAAAAGACCATCAAATCACAAAGGAAGAAAGCAAGAGAGGAAGAATGGAACAAGAAACTACAAAATATTAGAAAAAATGAACAAAATGGCAATAGTAAGTCCTTAGCTATCAATAGCTGTATTAAATGTAAATGGATTAAACTCCCAAATCAAATGACATATAGTGACTCAATGCGTAAAATTTAAAAAAAGAAAGAAAAGAACAAAGATTGAACTATATGCTGTCCACAAGAGATTCACTATAGAAATAAGTACACACATGCAAGAAGATACTCTATGCAAGTGGTAACCAAAAGAGAGCAGCGGTGGATGTACTTATATCAGACAATATAGAGTTCAAATCAAAAACTGTCACAAGAGAGAAAGAAGGCTATTATATAATGTTAAAGGGTCAAGTCAACAGGAGGCTATAACAATTATAAATATATATGCACTCAGCATCAGAGTACCTAAATAAATAAAATATTGATAGATTTGAAGGGAGAAATAGACTACAATACAACAATAGTAGGAGATTTCAATACCCCACTTTACATAATAGACAGAACATCCAGACAGAAAATCAGCAAGGAAACAGTAGACCTGAAAAACACTACAGTTCAAATGGACCTAACACACATATACAAAACACTGTATCCAATAGCAGCAGACTATACATTCTTCTCAAGTGCACACAGAACATTCTTCAGGATAGATCACATGTTGGGTCACAAAACAAGTCTCAACAAATTTAAGAATACTGAAATTACAGCAAGTATCTTTTCTGACCACAATGGAATGAAACTAGAAATCAATAATATAAGGAAAACTGGAAAATTCACAAATATGTGGAAAAACAACAGACTCTTGAACAGCCACTGGGCCAAAGAACAGATCAAAAGGCAAATTCAAAAATAACTTGAGACAAATGAAAAGAAATAGAAAGCACACCCAAACTTATGGGATACAGAAAAAGCAGTGTCAAAAGGGAGTTTTATAGTGACAAATACTACATTTTAAAGAAAGAAGAAAAATCTATGGGCTTCCCTGGTGGCGCAGTGGTTGAAAGTCCGCCTGCTGATGCAGGAGACACAGGTTCGTGCCCCGGTCCAGGAAGATCCCACATGCCGTGGAGTAGCTGGGCCCATGAGCCATGGCCGCTGAGCCTGCGCGTCTGGAGCCTGTGCTCCGCAATGGGAGAGGCCACAACAGTGAGAAGCCCATGTACCGCAAAAAATAATAATAAAAAATTTTTTAAAAAAAATTTAAAAAAAGAAAATAAAAAAAGAGAAATCTCAAATGAACAATCTAACTTTATACCTCAAGGAATTAGAAGAGCAACAAAGTTAGTCAAAGGAAAGAAACAGCAAATATTAAAGCAGAAATAAACAAAATAGATTATAGAAAACCATTTTAAAAATCAAGGAAAATAAGTTGTTTTTTTTAAAAAACAAATAATTTACAAACTCTTAGCTGGACTACAAAAGAAAGAGGATTCAAATAAAATCAGAAATGAAAAAGGAAACATTACAACTGACACCACAGAAATAAAAAGAATCATGACACTATTATGAACATTTATATGCCAACAAATTGTGTAATGTAGAAGAAATGGATGAATTCCTACAAACATACAATCTACCAAAACTGAATCATGAAGAAATATATAACCTGAACCGGCCTTTAACTAGTAAGTTGACTGAATCAGTAATGAAAGATCTCCCCAGAAAGAAAAGCCCAGGCCAGATGACTTCACTGGTAAATTTTACAAAACATTAAAAAAGTAACATTAATCCTTCTTAAACTCTTCAAAAAACTGAAGTATAGGAAACATTTCCAAATGCATTTTATGATGCCAGCACTACATTGACATCAAAGCAAGAGAAAGACACTATAAGATAAGAAAATATCAAGCCAGCAACCCTGATGAACACACACACAAAAATCCTCAACAAAATACTAGCAAACCACATTCAACAGCACATTGAAAGGTAATACACCATAACCAAGTGACATGTATCCCTGGGATGCAGAAATGCCTCAACATAACTAAGTCAATTAATGTGATAAACCATGTTTACAAAATGAAGGATAAAAATCACACGATCATCTCAATAGATACAGAAAAGGCACTTAAAATTCAACACACATTTATGTTAAAAACCCTCAACAAATTGGGTGTAAAAGAAATGTACCTCAACATAGTAAAGGCCATATGTGAAAAGTACACAATGAAAAAAAAATCAAAATCAACAGAGGAAAACTGAAAGCTTTTCCTCTAAGCTTAGGAATAAGACAAGGATGCCCACTCTTACCACTTCTATTTAACATAGTACTGCAATTCTATAATTCTGTAATTGCCATAGCCAGGGCAACTAGGCAAGAAAAGAAATAAAATGCATCCAAATTGGAAAGGAAGAACTAACACTATATCTCTTCACAGATTACATGATTCTATATATAGAAAACTCTCAAGACACACACAAAAAATGTTATAAGCTAAAAAAGTAATTCAGTAAAGTTGCAGGATACCAAATCAATATACAAAAAAAAAAAAAATCAGTTACATTCTATTCTATAAACTAACAACAAACTATCCAAAAAGTAAATTAAGAAAATGGTCCCCTTTACAATAGTATCAAAAAGAACAAAATACTTAGAAATGAATTTAATTAAGAAAGCAAAAGACTTGTATACCAAAAACTACAAAACATTGCTAAAATATACTTTAAAAGACAGAAATAAATGGAAAGGCATCTGGGTTGATAGAGTGGAAGACATAATACTGTTAAAATGTCTATATTACCCAAAGCAAACTACAGATTCAATGCAATCCCTATCAAAATCCTAAGAGCATTTTTTAAGGAAATAGAAAAAACAAGCCTAAAATTAATATGTAACCATAAAAGACCTCAAATATCCAAAACAATTTTGAGAAATAACAAAACTCTAGGCATCACATTTCCTGATTTCAAAATATATTACAAAGCAAAAGTAATTAAAATAGTATGGTACTGCAGAGACAGAGACATAAACCTATGAAAAAGAATAGAGAGCCCAGAAATAAATCCACTTATATACTGTCAACTGATCTTTGACAAAGGTGTCAAGAATACACAATAGGTATGAGATAGTCTCTTCAACAAATGGTGTTGGGAAAACGGGGTGTTTTCAGAAAATAATTTGAATGGAAAAAAAAGGTGGAAAGAGGAAGCTTTTAGATTTAAAAATACTTAAACATATCAAGTCAAAACAATTTTGTTTGGATACTGATTCTAACAAATCAACAGTAAACATAAAGAAGAATTATAAGACAAATCTGGAAAATTTGAACATATACTGAGTATCTGAGGATATCAAGATAATAATGTTAATTTTTTAGGTATGATAATGGTATTGTGGTTATGTTTAAACACTGAAGTGTTTTCACCTTTGAGAGATACATACTGAAATATTTGTGGATAAAATTATGTGATGACAGAAATTTCCTTGAACATAATCCAGTGGTGTATGGGGAGACATGGGGTAGAAATGAAACACGTGTGGCCATAAATTATTAAATGTTGAAGGTTTGTAATGGGTAAATTAGGATTTATTACACTAGTCTCTCTTTTACACATGTTTGAATCTTTACATAATTTTTAAAAGGAGAGAAAAAGAATGGGAGGAGAGGAGCTGTAGATAAAGTAGAGAAATTTTCTGCACAATAAAGGGAAGACTTATTAAAGAGGAAAAAAGATTCAATAACTGAAAAAAGAAAGGGAATCAAAAGATATCTTTTTAAAGGATAGGAAAATACCAGCATAACTGTATGCTAATGAGAAAAATCAAGTAGAAAGAGAAAAGTAAAGATGCAGGAGAGTTGTAAATTGTGAGAGCTACATATTTGGATGGATAAAAAGGGATTAGATTTAGTACACAAATGAATGGCTTGAACTTTCGTAGAAGCCTACATGGTTTTTCATGTATATGTGTTTTCACGGGTAATGCACAAGAAAACATATTGTCTGGATTCAGATGAAGGAAGGTAGATCAATATGATGAAAACATAGGAAAATTGTATTAGACTGTTTTTCTTTACTCCCTAACATAAGAAACAAGATCATAAGCTAATAGAAAGGACTGGGGAGGAGGTGCTAGAGAACTAAAGATTTAGAGTAAGGTACAACTGCCATCTAACATTATGGGAGAGAGAATGTATTAGGGCAGGGCTTGGCAAAATCAGGCCTGCTTTTTTTAAAAAATAGTTTTATTAGAAAATAGACAACATTCATTTGTTTATGTATTATGTCTACGTCTACTTTTGTGCTAGAACAGGAGAGTGGAATAGTTATGACAGAGACCATATGGTCCATAGTCTTAAAAATCTTACTATCTTTTACAAAAAAGTTTTGCCAACTCCTGTACTAGAGAACTAGGCTGAAATAAACAGACCCATGTGAAGTCAGTGATCATGAATCTAAAGACAGATGAGTCAGTATGGTTACACATTTTTCTCCATTTTATTTAGCTGCAAGAAAGCAGGCCCAAAATAGATGGAAAGTTAGGATTTCATCAGCTTTATGAATTAGCCAAGTGTATTAGTTTCTTGTGGCTACTGTAACAAATCACCACAAACTTGGTAGCTCAAACAACCAAAAATTTATTCTCTCACAGCTTATGAGGCCAAAAGTCTGAAATCAGAATCACTGATACAAGATTATCACTGAAGTCAAGGTGTCAATAGGGCCACACTCTCTCCAATGACTCTACGGGAGAATCTGCTCTCTGCCTCTTGCAACTTCTGGTAGCTGCCACATTCCTTAGTTTTTGGCCACATGACTCCAATCTCAGCCTCCAATTCACATGACCTTCGCCTCTGTGTTTGTGTCTTCTTTTGTCTGTATGAAATCTTCATCTACCTCTCTCTTATAAGGACACTTGTGATTGGATTGAGGGCTCACCCTGATAATACAAAATATTCTCCCCATCTCAAGATCATTAACTTAATCATATCTCCAGATATCTGTTTTCATTATAAGGTAAAAGAGTCCCAGGGATTAGTATCTGTTATCTTTGAGTAAGCATTATTCAGCCAAGCAAGCACAGTGAAACATGAGTAAGACTTGAAAATTAAAGATGTGTTCATAGGAGTAATTATAAAGATTGACCACAGAATGCAAATTAAGTAAGAAGGGAAATGAAAAGGGTAAAGAGCTAATCAAAGGGCAGTGAATTGGAGGTCCAAGTGAGATCAATTGCAGTTGAGTTACTAGACGAGTTAGAGAAAGAAGTGGTGATTGGTGAGAGGGATGACTGAAATAAAAATTACAGAGGGGTTATAGTTATTGGCAATAAAAAATCCTACGGTATGACCATTGGAGCCAGTGGTTTAGGAAGGGTGAAGGATATCATTAGGTGAAGCATATCATTGGATGAAAGGTAGTAAAGGAACTGAGAGGCCTGAAAATCCTTTAATACCTCCCACTTGAACCATTTAGTAATATTTTTAGAATGTCAGTGTTTCATAGAACATTGTATGACTAATGCAGAATTAACGAATATGCACATCTTAGTTACTACTAAAAGTAGAAAGCTGTGATAACTGCAAATAACATACTTTACAGTAGAAGGACTGAAACAGATTTTTGTTCAAAACCTCTATAGAGCAACTGTCAGGCTTTATAGGTTTCAATGTTAAAGTTAATATATAATTAAAGAAAATCCTAAACGGGATCAAAAACTTTAAATTATTTTTTAAAAATATACCAGATACAAGATCATAACTAGCAAATTCAAGAAGTGAAAGAACAGTAAGAAGAATTAAATTTGATTCCCTTCTAACTCAATTTCTTTATATTTCAAAGACGCTTAGCAATTTTTTAAAAGTACTGTTAATAAATACTGTGCATTACCTATATTCTTCACTGTTTTGAGACAGAATAACACCTCTTCAGTCTCATTTCCCAGTATTATTGCTTCTCCAGTCCACCTCAATGCACATACTAAAGTCTAAACAATTCAAAACCACATATAGATGCCCAAAGAGCCAAAGTTTTTCACACATCCATATCTTTGTATACATTGCCTACAGAGTTCTTCTCTAATTGAAGAGCTGTCCTCCTGGTGGCAGATAGCTATATGTTCTTTAAAACCTTACTGAAGGGGCTTCCCTGGTGGTGCAGTGGTTGAGAATCTGCCTGCCAATGTAGGGGACACGGGTTCGAGCCCTGGTCTGGGAGGATCCCACATGCTGCGGAATAACTGGGCCCGTGAGCCACAACTACTGAGCCTGCGCGTCTGAAGCCTGTGCTCCGCAACAAGAGAGACTGCGATAGTGAGAGGCCCGCATACCGCGATGAAGAGTGGCACCCGCTCACCACAACTAGAGAAAGCCCTCACACAGAAACGAAGACCCAACACAGCCAAAAATAAATAAATAAATTTATTTAAAAAAAAAAAAAAACCGAACTGAAGTCAATTTTTCTGGGAAATTACTTTGGATATTACTCTCCCACCCCTCCACTACTCCTTACCCCTTGAGTAGTTAATCATGAACTCATGAACTCTAGTCAATCTACACTGTATATCTATTTCTATTGCTGTGCTTATAAATGTAGACTATAATGCATTGTTCTTCTACACAGTTATGCCTATTACTAAAAGTGGGGTACTGAAGTCTCCAGCTATTACTGTTGAATTGTCTATTTTGTCCCTTCAATTCTGTCAGTTTTTGCTTCATATATTTCCAACTCTGCTGTGAGGTACATGTGTATGTTTATAATTGTTACTTCTTCCTGATGGATTGACACTTTTATCAGTATAAAATGTCCCTTTTTAAAACTTACTGCTTATAAAACTCTCTGCTACAGAACTCTGAAAAGTCAGGAACAGTAGGTCTATTACAGAACTTGGCTTAGTACTTATAATTAATAGATATGACATAACCATAAAAAATCTATTTTAATTTTCAGTGAAGTAGATATGAAATAAATTTATAAAATCTATTTTCATCTTTAATAATTTAGAAAATAAAGTACATTATCTTCTATAGTAATCTATTACAGTGTCTCATATTGTATACTTTTCCCCTCTAGGATATATACTAAAAATCCCTCATTTTGCAATTCATACTGACTTTCTTTTGTTCTGTTTTTGGTATATATATCAAACAAATGTTCAGAATCATATATATATATGAGTCTGATGTATATATATGAACTCATATATATATGAACTCATATATATATATATCACTTCTGTGTACTAGATGGTTAAATCATTTCTCAGATTTCTCTTTAGTAACTTAAAAATTCTCAGCTTATCATAAATCTGACTTTCTAAATCTTTGTATGTTCCTATAGGTCTCTTCTAAATTATGTCCAAAGTTTTGAAATAGATCCATATCTTAAATTAATAATTTTAATCATTGTGTATCCTTATTTATTTTTACTGTTTCTTTTATTATAAACTTATAATACATTATTTAGTATGAGTGTTAGATATTTTCCCTGATATATGCAGTATTCTCTTCTTTAGTAATTACCAGAAATACTACTGACAATTACTTTTATTTAATAACCCTTTCAGCACCTACTTTGTACAAACATTGTTACATACTCCTGGGAAACACAAAAGAAAGTGAAAGAATTTATTATAAATGTATGCTATTGGGGGGGACCTTGAAGATGGCGGAAGAGTAAGACGCGGAGATCACATACCTCCCCACAGATACACCAGAAATACATCTACACGTGGAACAACTCCTACAGAACACCTACTGAAAGCTGGCAGAAGACCTTAGACCTCCCAAAAGGCAAGAAACTCCCCACATACCTGGGTAGGGCAAAAGAAAAAAAGAAAACACAGAGACAAACGAATAGGGACGGCACCTGCACCAGTGGGAGGGAGCTGTGAAGGAGGAAGTTTCCACACACTCGGAAGCCCCTTCGCTGGCGGAGACTGCGGGTGACGGAGGGGGGAGCTTCGGGGCCGTGGAGGAGTGCACAGCAACAGGGGTGCGGAGGGCAAAGCGGGGAGATTCCCGCACAGAGGATCGGTGCCGACCGGCACTCACCAGCCGGAGAGGCTTGTCTGCTCACCTGCCGGGGCGGGCGGGGCTGCGAGTTGAGGCTCGGTTTTCGGTCGGAGCGCAGGGAGAGGACTGGGGTTGTCGGCTTGAACATAGCCTGAAGGGGTTAGTGCACCACGGCTAGCCGGGAGGGAGTCCGGGGAAAATTCTGCACCTGCCGAAGAGGCAAGAGACTTTTCTTCCCTCTTTGTTTCCCGGTGGTGCGTGAGGAGAGGGGTTTAAGAGCGCTGCTTAAAGGAACTCCAGAGACGGGCGCGAGCCGCGGCTAAAAGCGCGAACCCCAGAGACGGGCGCGAGCCGCGGCTAAAAGCACGGACCCCAGGGACGGGCGGGAGACGCTAAGGCTGCTGCTGCCTCCACCAAGGGGCCTGTGTGCGAGCACAGCTCACTATCCACGCCCCTCTTCCGGGGAGCCTGTGTGGCCCGCCACTGCCAGGGTCCCGGGATCCAGGGACAACTTCCCCGGGAAAACGCACGGCGGGCCTCAAGCTGCTGCAACGTCACGCTGGCCTCTGCCGCCGCAGGCCTGCCCCGCACGCAGTGCCCCCCGCCCCCTGCCGCCGGCCTGAGTGAGCCAGAGGCCCCGAATCAGCGGCTCCTTTAACCCCGTCCTGTCTGAGCGAAGAACAGATGCCCTCCAGCGATCTACACGCAGAGGCGGGGCCAAATCCAAAGCTGAGCCCCTGGGAGCTCTGAGAACAAAGAAGAGAAAGGGAAATCTCTCCCAGCAGCCTCAGGAGCAGCGGATTAAATCTCTACAATCAACTTGATGTACCCTGCATCTGTGGAATACCTGAATAGACGACGAATCATCCCAAATTGAGGAGGTGGGCTTCGAGAGCAAGATCTAAGATTTTTTCCCCTTTTCCTCTTTTTGTGAATGTGTATGTCTATGCTTCTGTGTGAGATCTTGTCTGTATAGCTTTGCTTCCACCATTTGTCCTAGGGTTCTATCCGTCCATGGGGTTTTTTTTAAATTTTTTTCTTAATTTTTAATTTTAATAACTTTATTATACTTTTCTTTCTTTCTTTTTCTTTCCTTCCTTCCTTCCTTCCTTCCCTCCTTTAGACAACGAATCATCCCAAATTGAGGAGGTGGTCTCTGAGAGCAAGATTTATGATTTTTTCCCCTTTACCTCTTTTTGTGAGGGTGTATGTGTATGCTTCTGTGTGAGATTTTGTCTGTATAGCTTTGCTTCCACCATTTGTCCTAGGGTTCTATCCGTCCCGTTTTTTTTCTAAATAATTTTTTAATTCAATAACTTTATTATACTTTATTTTACTGTATCTTCTCTCTTTCTTTTTTCCTTCCTTCCCTCCTTCCTTCCGTCCTCCCTCCCTCCCTTTCTTTCCTTCTTTCCTTATTTCCTTCTTTCTTTCTTTCTTTCTCCCTTCCTACCTTCCCTCCTTTCTTTCTTTCTTTCTTTCTTTCTTCATACTTCTACTAATTCTCTCTACTTTTTCTCCCTTTTATTCTGAGCCGTGTGGATGAAAGGCTCTTGGTACTCCAGCCAGGAGTCAGGGCTCTGCCTCTGAGGTGGGAGAGCCAACGTCAGGACACTGGTCAACAAGAGACCTCCCAGCTCCACATAATATCAAACAACGAAAATCTCTCAGAGACCTCCATCTTAACACCAGCACCCAGCTTCACTCAACGACCAGCAAGCTACAGTGCTGGACAACATATGCCAAACAATTAGCAGAACAGGAACACAACCCCACCCATTAGCAGAGAGGCTGCCTAAAATCATAATAAGTCCACAGACACCCCAAGACACACCACCAGACGTGAACCTGCCCACTAGAGAGACAAGATCCAACCTCATCCACCAGAACACAGGCACTAGTCCCCTCCACCAGGAAGCCTACACAACCCACTGAAACAACCTTAGCCACTGGAGACAGACATCAAAAACAGCAGGAACTACGAACCTGCAGCCTGCAAAAAGGAGACCCCAAACACAAAACATAAGCAAAATGAGAAGACAGAAAAACACACAGCAGCTAAAGGAGCAAGATAAAAATGCACCAGACCTAACAAATGAAGAGGAAATAGGCAGTCTACCTGAAAAAGAATTCAGAATAAAGATAGTAAGGATGATCCAAAATCTTGGAAATAGAATGCACAAAATGCAAGAAACAGTTAACAAGGACCTAGAAGAAATAAAGATGAAACAAGCAACGATGAACAACACAATAAATGAAATTAAAAGTACTCTAGATGGGATCAATAGCAGAATAACTGAGGCAGAAGAATGGATACGTGACCTGGAAGATAAAATAGTGGAAAGAACTACTGCAGAGCAGAATAAAGCAAAAGAATGAAAAGAACTGAGGACAGTCTCAGAGACCTCTGGGACAACATTAAACGTACCAACATTCGAATTATACGGGTTCCAGAAGAAGAAGAGAAAAAGAAAGGGACTGAGAAAATATTTGAAGAGATTATAGTTGAAAACTTCCCTAATATGGGAAAGGAAATAGTTAATCAAGTCCAGGAAGCACAGAGAGTCCCATACAGGATAAATTCAAAGAGAAACATGCCAAGACACATGTTAATCAAACTGTCAAAAATTAAATACAAAGAAAACATATTAAAAGCAGCAAGGGAAAAACAACAAATACCACACAAGGGAATCCCCATAAGGTTAGCAGCTGATCTCTCAGCAGAAATTCTGCAAGTCAGAAGGGACTGGCAGGACATATTTAAAGTGATAAAGGAGAAAAACCTGCAACCAAGATTACTCTACCCAGCAAGGATCTCATTCAGATTTGATGGAGAAATTAAAACCTTTACAGACAAGAAAAAGCTGAGAGAGTTCAGCACCACCAAACCAGCTTTACAACAAATGCTAAAGGAACTTCTCTAGACAAGAAACACAAGAGAAGGAAAAGACCTATAATAACGTACCCAAAACAATTTAGAAAATGGCAATAGGAACATACATATCGATAATTACCTTAAATGTAAATGGACTAAATGCTCCCACCAAAAGACACAGATTGGCTGAATGGATACAAAAACAAGACACTTATATATGCTGTCTACAAGAGACCCACTTCAGACCTAGAGACACATACAGTCTGAAAGGGGATGGAAAAAGATATTCCATGCAAATGGAAACCAAAAGAAAGCTGGAGTAGCAATTCTCACATCAGACAAAATAGACTTTAAAATAAAGACTATGACAAGAGACAAAGAAGGACACTACATAATGATCAAGGGATTGATCCAAGAAGAAGATACAACAATTGTAAATATTTATGCACCCAACATAGGAGCACCTCAATACATAAGGCAAATACTAACAGTCATAAAAGGGAAATCGACAGTAACACATTCATAGTAGGGGACTTTAACACCCCACTTTCACCCATGGACAGATCATCCAAATGAAAATAAATGAGGAAACACAAGCTTTAAATGATACATTAAACAAGATGGACTTCACTGATATTTATAGGACATTCCATCCAAAAACAACAGAATACACATTTTTCTCAAGTGCTCATGGAACATTCTCCAGGATAGATCATATCTTGGGTCACAAATCAAGCCTTGGTAAATTTAAGAAAATTGAAATTGTATCAAGTATCTTTTCCGACCACAATGCCATGAGACTAGATAACAATTACAGGGAAAGATCTGTAAAAAATACAAACACATGGAGGCTAAACAATACACTACTTAGTAATGAAGTGATCACTGAAGAAATCAAAGAGGAAATAAAAAAATACCTAGAAACAAATGACAATGGAGACACAATGACCCAAAACCTATGGGATGCACCAAAAGCAGTTCTAAAAGGGAAGTTTATAGCAATACAATTCTACCTCAGGAACCAAGAAACATCTTAAATAAACAATCTAACCTTACACCTAAAACAATTAGAGAAAGAAGAACCAAAAAACCCCAAAGTTAGCAGAAGGAAAGAGGTCATAAATATCAGATCAGAAATAAATGAAAAAGAAATGAAGGAAACAATAGCAAAGATCAATAAAAGTAAAAGCTGGTTCTTTGAGAAGATAAACAAAATAGATAAACCACTAGCCAGACTCATCAAGAATAAAAGGGAGAAGACTCAAATCAATAGGATTAGAAATGAAAAAGGAGAAGTAACAACTGACACTGCAAAAATAAAAAAGATCATGAGAGATTACTACGAGCAACTCTATGCCAATAAACTGGACAATCTGGAAGAAATGGACAAATTCTTAGAAATGCACAACCTGCCAAGACTGAATCAGGAAGAAATAGAAAATATGAACAGACCAATCACAAGCACTGAAATTGAAACTGTGATTTAAAATCTTCCAACAAACAAAAGCCCAGGACCAGATGGCTTCACAGGCGAATTCTATCAAACATTTAGAGAAGAGCTAACACCTATCCTTCTCAAACTCTTCCAAAATATAGCAGAGGGAGGAACACTCCCAAATTCCTTCTACGAGGCCACCATCACCTTGATACCAAAACCAGACAAGGATGTCACAAAGAAAGAAAACTACAGGCCAATATCACTGATGAACATAGATGCAAAAATCCTCAACAAAATACTAGCAAACAGAATTCAACAGCACTTAAAAGGATCATACACCATGATCAAGTGGGGTTTATTCCAGGAATGCAAAGATTCTTCAATATATGCAAATCTATCAATGTGATAAACCATATTAACAAACTGAAGGAGAAAAAACATATGATCATCTCAATAGATGCAGAAAAAGCTTTTGACAAAATTCAACACCCATTTATGATAAAAACCCTGCAGAAAGCAGGCATAGAGGAAACTTCCCTCAACATAATAAAGGCCATATATGACAAGCCCACAGCCAACATCATCCTCGATGATGAAAAACTGAAAGCATTTCCACTAAGACCAGGAACAAGACAAGGTTGCCCACTCTCACCACTCTTATTTAACATACTTTTGGAAGTTTTAGCCACAGCAATCAGAGAAGAAAAGGAAATAAAAGGAATTCAAATCGGAAAAGAAGAAGTAAAGCTGTCACTGTTTGCAGATGACATGATACTATACATAGAGATTCCTAAAGATGCTACCAGAAAACTACTAGAGCTAATCAATGAATTTGGTAAAGTAGCAGGATACAAAATTAATGCACAGAAATCTCTGGCATTCTTATATACTAATGCTGAAAAATCTGAAAGTGAAATCAAGAAAACACTCCCATTTATCATTGCAACAAAAAGAATAAAATATCTAGGAATAAACCTACCTAAGGAGACAAAAGACCTGTATGCAGAAAATTATAAGACACTGATGAAAGAAATTAAAGATGATACAAATAGATGGAGAGATATACCATGTTCTTGGATTGGAAGAATCAACATTGTGAAAATGACTCTACTACCCAAAGCAATCTGCAGATTCAATGCAATCCCTATCAAACTACCACTGGCATTTTTCACAGAACTAGAACAAAAAACTTCACAATTTGTATGGAAACACAAAAGACCCCGAATAGCCAAAGCAATCTTGAGAAAGAAAAACGGAGCTGAAGGAATCAGGCTCCCTGACTTCAGACTATACTACAAAGCTACAGTAATCAAGACAGTATGGTACTGGCACAAAAACAGAAAGATGGATAAATGGAACAGGATAGAAAGCCCAGAGATAAACCCATGCACATATGGACACCTTATCTTTGATAAAGGTGGCAGGAATGTACAGTGGAGAAAGGACAGCCTCTTCAGTAAGTGGTACTGGGAAAACTGGACAGGTACATGTAAAAGTATGAGATTACATCACTCCCTAACACCATACACAAAAATAAACTCAAAATGGATTAAAGACCTAAATGTAAGGCCAGAAACTATAAAACTCTTAGAGGAAAACATAGACAGAACACTCTATGACATAAATCACAGCAAGATCCTTTCTGACCCACCTCCTAGAGAAATGGAAATAAAAACAAAAGTAAACAAATGGGACCTAATGAAACTTCAAAGCTTTTGCACAGCAAAGGAAACCATAAACAAGACCAAAAGACAACACTCAGAATGGGAAAAAATATTTGCAAATGAAGCAACTGACAAAGGATTAATCTCCAAAATTTACAAGCAGCTCATGCAGCTCAATAACAAAAAGCAAAGAACCCAATCCAAAAATAGGCAGAAGACCTAATTAGACATTTCTCCAACGAAGATATACAGACTGCCAACAAACACATGAAAGAATGCTCAACATCATTAATCATTAGAGAAATGCAAATCAAAACTACAATGAGATATCATCTCACACCAGTCAGAATGGCCATTTTCAAAAAAAACTAGAAACAATAAATGCTGGAGAGGGTGTGGAGAAAAGGGAACACTCTTGCACTGCTGGTGGGAATGTGAATTGGTTCAGCCACTATGGAGAACAGTATGGAGGTTCCTTAAAAAACTAAAAATAGAATTACCATATGACCCAGCAATCCCACTACTCGGCATATACCCTGAGAAAACCAAAATTCAAAAAGAGTCATGTACCAAAATGTTCATTGCAGCTCTATTTACAATAGCCAGGAGATGGAAACAACCTAAGTACCCATCATCAGATGAATGGATAAAGAAGATGTGGCACATATATACAATGGAATATTACTCAGCCATAAAAAGAAATGAAATTGAGCTATTTGTAATGAGGTGGGTAGACCTAGAGTCTGTCATACAGAGTGAAGTAAGTCAGAAAGAGAAAGACAAATACCGTATGCTAACACATATATATGGAATTTAAGAAAAAAAAATGTCATGAAGAGTCTAGGGGTAAGACGTGAATAAAGACACAGACCTACTGGAGGACGGACTTGAGGATATGGGTAGGGGGAAGGGTGAGCTGTGACAAAGCGAGAGAGAGTCAGGGACATATATACACTACCAAACGTAAGGTAGATAGCTAGTGGGAAGCAGCTGCATGGCACAGGGATATCGGCTCGGTGCTTTGTGACCGCCTGGAGGGGTGGGATAGGGAGGGTGGGAGGGAGGGAGACGCAAGAGGGAAGAGATATGGGAACATATGTATATGTATAACTGATTCACTTTGTTATAAAGCAGAAACTAACACACCATTGTAAAGCAATTATACCCCAATAAAGATGTTAAAAAAAAGAAAAAAGATAGCTAGCTAGTGGAAGCAGCCATATAGCACAGGGAGATCAGCTCGCTGCTTTGTGACCACCTAGAGGGGTGGGTTAGGGAGGGTGGGAGGGAGGGAGACACAAGAGGGAAGAGATATGGGAACATATGTATATGTGTGACTGATTCACTTTGTTGTAGAGCAGAAGCTAACACACCATTGTGGAGAAATTATACCCCAATAGAGATGTTAAAAAAATAAATAAATAAAATAAAATGCTCCTTCTTACTCAGCCATTTCATTAGATCACTAGTATCAAGGATTTCATTGATTTATACTTGTAGAAAAAAATGAGACCAAGGCTTCATCTTCTTTTAAATATGTTAAAAGTAAATTACAGATTTGTTTTATTCTTATGAACAATTTCCTGCTCTCAGAAAATTTTTAAGTTTAAAAATTTTGAGAAATACCCAAAGCATTATAAATGACTAATATCCTGTACTCACTACTTAAATTATGATATACAGCATTACTAATACAGTTATAGGTCCCTGTTTAAACCTTTCTAATCACATAATCATACTCACTCCCCTAACCCAAAGAAGTACCCACTATCCTATATGTAGTTTAAATCTTTTCTTCATAGTTTTACATCCTAGGGCTTTAAACAGTAATTAGTTTTATTTTATTTATTTAAATGGTATTACAATGTAAGTATCATTTGGCAATTTGTTTTTTTCTCTCTCCATACTGTGTCTTTGAAATTCATCCATGTTAATATGTGGAGCTCTGCTCATTCATTTTCCCCAATGTATATATAGTATTCAATTTCTGAATATACTACCTACCCACTTACCTACTGGTGTTCCTTTATGTTGTTTTCTATTATTCACTTTTACACACAAACATCAAATTCTTTACCTACATATTAACCACTCCTACTTCCTGAAACTTTCTATCCTTGAATTCCATCACATCATGTTTGGTCTCCTCTGCTTGATACTCTTCCTGTACTCATCACTTAAATGATGTTTCCTTATGTCCCTTCTTTTTTTTACCCTGTATACTCTCCTTAGATGTTCTCTCACTCACTCCCATGCCGGCCTAAGTCAAATCTGTATCTCCAACCCTTAATTCTTGTGAGTGGCTACTAAGTTTAGAACATTAGTTGAATATCTAATAAAGGGTTATATATCACATTACAATATGTGATAAAATAATATTATCTATGTTTCCAGATTTTATAGCCACTCTGTATATCTAACCACCAATAAATACCTCCACCTGATAGCCATAATGGAGGATGGAGGACATTCTGAATTGTATTATCATATAATTTATGGCTTAGAGACCAAAACGATTTTTTCCACACAATCCTAGATAAAATTTTACCTCCTCTAGAAACCCCACTTTCACATACTCTTTTTTTAAAGCTTTTCAAAATGTCACAGTAGGTGGTTTTCCGACTTCTGGTCTAAGAACCCCCGTACTCTTAAAACATATTAAGGATCCCAACAGTGAAAAAGGCAAATATGTCTTATTATAAAAATAGCTTTGACCTCAGGGACCTCCAAATGAGTGCCTAACACATTTTGAGGGCCATTGGTCTAGGAAACTATTTTCTAGAGATGTTTCTGGTGCATCAGAGAAGTCATTGGAATTCTGCCTGAACAAATGAAATCAACAAATCATTCCCAAAGATTCCTTAGTAGCTACGGATTGAGGTACCTAGGTTGGCTGACTTACATCTTTCTGAGTTTTTTAAACTCAAATCAGCCTTGGTGCAGGGACATGCCTGAAGGTGATGGAATAAAGATAAATGAGACAGACTAGACCAAAACTATTTAAAAATAAATGAGCTATCTTTTTAAAATATGGTCAAACTTTGATTCCTAAATACTTTTGTTAGAAACTCCCCTCTTTTTTTTTTTTTTTTTTTTGCGGTACGCGGGCCTCTCACTGTTGTGGCCTCTCCCGTTGTGGAGCACAGGCTCCGGACGCGCAGGCTCAGCGGCCATGGCTCACGGGCCCAACCGCTCCACGGCACGTGGGATCCTCCCGGACCGGGGCATGAACCCGTGTCCCCTGCATCGGCAGGCCGACTCTCAACCACTGCGCCACCAGGGAAGCCCTAAATGGGTATTTTTTAAACTCATCATTCTTCTCCACTGTTTTGGTAAATGAGAAGAGTTTCTGTTCCCACTTCATCCAGCAAGAAAAGAGAACTAGAATTTACTGAGTATTTATAATGGGCATTATGTTAGGCATTTTTACATATACTGTCTCAGTACAGTCTCTGTGGTTCAGAAAGGTTAATTTGCTTAAGGATAGACAGGAAGCAAGGAGAAAAGTGTCATTTACCTAGATCTATCTCATTCCAATGCCCAGACTTTTTTTTTTACCAAAGTCATACTTCTCTGCATCAGAAAATATGTTTCTTCGAATTAAGTTTTCATATATAAATGTTATTCTAAAGACTGAGAATGTTCTTCAGACTTTAGTTTATTTAAACAATAGAAAACTTAATTATCATTAAAAATATTAACTGTAATACATTCTTAATTTCAAACAACTCTCATATAGATTAACCACTGGAACACAATTAAGTTTGTATTATTATGCTTCATAAATTAAAAGAGAAAGAAATTTAGGAAGAAGTTAGAAATCTTTTAAGATCTTTAACAATTTGACATAAACCATTAGTAATTAGTATACTGGATACAAGCCTTTATTTATAACTATGCCATTTCCCTTATTTGCAGTTTTAATTTGTTTTGTAGTCTTATTTTTAATAAACACTAGTGAAATTCCATTGCATGTATTTCACATAATATAATTTACAGTAAATATGAAGAACTCACAGATTATATGATAATTTGCCCAGGACTAACATAACTTAACCTCTTGCTGATATGCAAAGAGTGTAATCCATAATTAAATGAGATTGGAGAGTAGTATTTAAATTATCTAAGATAGAAACATTTGTGAGTCTCTAAAGCCTTATTTACAAAGATTCTTTTGATATGCTACTAAAATTCTGTTAATCTATTTGCTAAATAACATGTCAAACACTTTTCTTCATCCATTCGATAAATATTTATTGAGTACTTATTATATGCTAGGCATTACTCCACATGCTAGAGAGAAGGCAATGAAAAAAACAGATTTGGTACTTATAATTATGGATCCTACATTCTATCAGGGGATACAGGCAATAAACAAAGAAAGAAATAAGAATATTTCAATCCAGTAAGTGCTGTGAAGAAAACATAAAAACCAGGATGATGTGCCAGCATGCACAAGATTGGATGGTGCTAGTTAAGCTCTGAGAAAGTACTAACTTTAAGGTCTGATATTAATTATCCTAGTATTTGTATATATTTAAAGTAATAAAGCTATTCTAAAAATAAGCAAAAACTTATAATTCAAAAATTTCTCTTTTAAATGCCAATTTAATCAACATTTTATTTAAATTAGTGAGATTGTGTATTTCTATATCTCTTGGTCTAGGCTAAAAGTAATCTGAATTTATCTCTACTGCCTCCTTTCCTTCTTCTTTGACTTTCTTTTATCTTTCTTTCCTACTCCTATAGTATGCCATGTTCAGATAAAGGTCAATTATGTGGTCACCCTAGGCACTACCTAAGCACCTGCAGAAGGAAATACCAATGACAAGGTGATTCATCTTAGAACTCCTCAAATACTTAGGATTTGTAGGTATAAAGTACTGTAGAAGGTGGAGAATTATAAGCTAGCAGATTGCTTATATAGAAAGACTCTCAGGTCCTCAGTACAGGTAAACAACTACTTATTCTGATGGTGAAGGAATAGCAGAGAGGTATCCAGGTAACAAGCAGAAATCAGATTATTTAATGAGTTTGAAGAAGTGGTAAAGAGTACTGTGAGAAATTTCACAGAGCTCTAGGAGGAAGTGAGAAAATGTAGCTAGAGTTTGAAAAAAAATTTTTAACAAGGAAAAAATGAGATAATTATGCATAATAGGAAAAACAAAAAGTTGTGCATAAATGAAGTACACCACTTGGTTCAGCCACTAATATTTACAAGCCCTAAAAAATGAAAACACTGAATATGGATTCAATAAAAAAAATGTGATATTAACTATAAAGGGACAGTAGGTAGAAGTGAGGGAAAGTTAAGCGAGCTAATAATATTCTTATCTATCATAACGGGAAAGTATAGTAGGTAGAATAACGCCCCTGTGAATACGTTAGCTACGTGGTTTGTGGAATTAAACTTGCAGATGGAATGAAGCTCATCAGCTGACTTTAAAACAGAGAATTTATTCTGGATTATCTTGGTGGTTCCCAGTGTAAAATTACAAGGGTACCTTAAAGGTGGAAGAGAGATGGCAGTGTGAAGACTAGGCTTCCTGATGTTGCTTGCTTCGAAGTTGGAGGGGGTGATGAGCCCTGGAAAGAAGGTGGCCACCAAAAGCTGGAAAAAGCAAGGAAATGAATTCTCCCCTTCAGCCTCCAGAAACGAATGTAGTCCTGCCCACATCTTGATCTCAGCCTGTGAGATCCTGTATAGGATTTCTAAACTATAGAATTGTAAGATAACAACTACTTCTTGTTTTAAGCCATTTATAATAATATTATGGTAGCTACAGAAAACTAATACAGAAGCCAACATATAATCTCTAAAATACAACAGAAGGGCTTCCCTCGTGGTGCAGTGTTTAAGAATCCGCCTGCCAATGCAGAGGACACAGGTTCGAGCCCTGGTCCGGGAAGATCCCACATGCCATGGAGCATCTAAGCCTGTGAGCCACAACTACTGAGCCCACGCACCACAACTACTGAAGCCCACGCACCTAGAGCCTGTGCTCTGCAACAAGAGAAGCCACTACAATGAGAAGCCCGCACACCGCAACAAAGAATAGCCCCTGCTCGCCGCAAGTAGAGAAAGCCCATGCGCAGCAACGAAGACCCAACGCAGCCGAAAATAAATAAATTTATAAAAAACAAAATAAAAAATAAAATACAGCAAAGGGCACAGTATGAAATATGTATGCAAACATCAGAAGAAACAACTACAAGAAAGAAGGTGCTTTTGGAAGCAGCAGGAAAAAAGCAGATAGTTGGTTTTTTTTGTTGTCATGAGCTATTTTAGCATTGCTTGAGTTTTTTTAAAACATGTGAATGCATTACTTCAATGAAAAATAAGAATTAAGTTTAAAAAAAGGAAAAACAACATAAACTAAAGACGTTGTATGGTAGAAAAATCTGATTGCTCTTCAAATGTTTGCCAGGAGTGAGAGTGGAAGATTCAACTAAGCTGAGCTGTAGCTGATCGTTTCACTGTTTTTATTTTTAGCATTAACCAGCAATTATCTTTCAAACTTTTCTGTTCTCCTCACCTCAAACATATCTGTTATTCCTTCTCAAACTCTAACACTATAAAATAAACAATAGGACTACCAGGAAGAAAGTTCTGCTAATCATGACTTTCAGCAGTAAAACAGTTTATTTTCACTTGCAAGTTAATTGCAGAGAGGTTAATAGAACTCACAGTACTGTATTAACCCATATTATTGACTGGAAACTTGTAGTTAGAAGAATGTGTGGCTGGAGAATATCCAACTTCAGGTCCATGAAATGAGCTCTAAACTCTGGTGAAAATTTGAATGAGAAGAATAACAGTACAAAGATAGTCTGATTTTTAGAGAAAGAGCAGAGTAAAAGCAAAATGCTCCTAGTAAAAACTCCTTAGAAAAAGACCATTCCAAGATAAGATGATCTCCCTTCTCTATAGACTTCTAATATTCACTTGTTATCCCAATTCACTTGTCATGTAATCACATATACTGTCTTATTTTTGTTATTGTTTCTGGTTTGTGTGCGCGATATTTTCACAATGAATTTATATTTAGCAGGAACAGTCCTACCTTTTTTAAAAAAGATATTCCATTCAGTATTTAGCACTCTTGTATGCAAACATAAGGCACTTTATATATAACTTGAACAAATAATATGGAGACGTTTTGCACTGAGAAGATGAACACTTAAGGATGGAACTTGTTAATTTTTTTTTTGATTTCTCTCTATTCCTATGTTTTCCCTGCTCCCTGCTAAGTGGTTCATCCAGGCTTCCTGCCAAAGCTAATTTAACATTCTGACAATTTACCTTAGACATTATAAGCTACTGAAGTTATAAATTTGAATAGCACTGAAGCAGCATATCCCTATAGCATTCTTTATAGTTCAGCAACATGTATTTGTAATAGCATGGAAATTCAATAAAACGCTTAAAAAGAAAAACCCCAAAGGTACTTTGAATAAGATTATAATTTTAATTGGCTTATCTACATTTTTATGCTCTGTTGAAAAAAAATCTGCTAAAACCACTGGAGTGGCTGTCAACTGGCAGCAATTTTGCTCCCTGGGGACATCTGGCAATGTCTGGATACATTTTCATTATTTACAGCTTAGATAGTACTACTGACATCTAGTAGGGAGAGACCAGAGATGCTGTTTAACATCATACCATGTGCAGGAGAGCCTCGCACAACAATTATCCAGCCCAAAATGTCAATAGTGCTGAGATTGAGAAACCCTACATTAGAGGAATAGAGAAACCAAATAGAAAATGAGAAAACATTTTCTTATAAGTATCTACAGTAGTACAATATATTTATCATGGATTCTGATACAGATGAAGGTCTATTAGTTATGTCCCAGGCTGTCTTTCCAACATACTAATTTAACAGTAACAATAAATACGTAGTTTCATTTATTTAAATCAAAAAATTTAATTAGCACCTATAATACACAAAGCATCACACTGTGTACTGAAGAGAACACACACAAAAGAAGTTTAGAACATGAAGTAGTTTAACTTATCATCGTTGTCTATCAGGAACTGCCAAAATAGTTAGGGGAATGTGATATAATTAAGTACAACAACATATAATTAAAATGAATGATACAGACAATGAGAACTATCAAACAGTAGAATACAGAATACAGAAAATAATCAGGGTAGGGCTTCCCTGGTGGCACAGTGGTTGACAGTCCACCTGCCGATGCAGGGGACATGGGTTCGTGCCCCGGTCCGGGAAGATCCCACGTGCCGCGGAGCGGCTGGGCCTGTGAGCCATGGTCGCTGAGCCTGCGTGTCCGGAGCCTGTGCTCCGCAACGGGAGAGGCCACAACAGTGAGAGGCCCGCGTACTGAAAAAAAAAAAAAAAATCTGGGTATACTAGAATGGCTACTCAAGACCTGACAGGAAAAAAAAAATTATTTAGGGCCTACAGTCATTTGAATTTAGATAGGTAGAGATAAAGACAAAAAGTACTTCATGTGAGAAGCACAGTATGAATTAAGGTAGAAAGGAGCTTTACAGATCACCTAGAGCAAAAGTTGGATGTTCAAATGAAGTAGTCTATAGGACTGGAAAGACATAAGGGGGCAGGACCAATGAGGTCTTAAGTGTTAGGCTAACAGCCATTATTATGATGGCAATGAGGAGCAACTGACATTTCTTTGATTAGAGAAATAACATATGAAAGCAGATTTAGGAAGTGTATTAGTCAGGGTTCCCCAGAGAAACCAACAGGATATGGATATAGAGATAGAGATTTGTTGTAAGAATGGCCTCACATGGTTACGGAGGCCAAGAAGTCCAACGATCAGTCATCTGCAAGCCTGAAAACCATGAAAGCAGTTGGTATCATTCAGACGGAGTCTGAAGGCCTGAGAACTCAGGGGTCACTGGTGAAAAGTCCCAGAGTCCCAAGGTCCAAGAACCAGGAGCTCTGATGTCCAATGGCAGGAGAAGATGGCTATCCCAGCTCAACAGAGAGAGAATTCACCCTTCTTTGGCCTTATTGTTCCATTCAAGTATTCGGTAAATTGGATGATGCCTGCCCACGTGGGTGAGGGCTGACTCTTCACCCAGTCTACTGAGTCAAATGCTAATCTCTTCCAGAAATACTCTCACAGATACAACCAGAAATAACGTTTTACCAGCGACTTGGGCATTCTGTAAGCCTGTCAAGTTGACAAATAAATTAAGCCATCATGGGAAGATTAGTCTGGAAACAGTACTGGAGCATGAGGAAGAGTGCTTCCAGAAACATCAGAAAAGAGACAACTGTAATAATTCATGTATGTGATAATGAAGGTCTGATTTAGAAGAAAGAATAGACTACAGGCATACCTCAGAAATATTGCGGGTTCAGTACCAGACCATGGCAATAAAGTGAATATCGCAATAAATTTATGGTTTCACACAAATTTATCGTTTCCCAGTGCATATAAAAGTTATGTTTACACTATACTGTAGTCTATTAAAGGTACATTAGCATTATGTCCACAAAAGCAATGTATATACCTTAATTTTTAAATGCTTTATTGCTAATAAAAAAAAAACCATCGTCTTACAATACAGTGTAGCCAAAAATAAAAAGACGCAATATCTCGGAAACACAGTAAAGTGAGGGATGCCTGTAGAAAGAAGCAGGGAACATTAAATTAAGGAAGAACAGTCAGGACTTGGTTTTCTTTTTTTTTTTTAGAGGAAGAGTAAACATTTTGCACTTAAGAGTTTAATGAAAGTTAGAAACACATAGTTCAGATACGTCTGCACAACACCAGACAGAGAATCAAAAAACCCTAGCTTAATAACAGCTTCATCTACTAACAACAAGTTACAAGACTTTAGGTAAACTGGTTAATCTCCCAGATTTTATTATTGGTAAAATAAGCAAAATTGTGAGCAACCTGCTTACCTCACATCTTTGTTGCCAGAAGCAAATTAATTAATATATATACATATACCTTATAAAGTCTAAATGCTATAGAAATTGATTATTACTGTCATTTAAGAAAAGCTGAAACAGTATCTGATCATTTTAATAATTATAATGAATATGGACTTACTAAGATGATGATCTTAAAATGAGTAAAAATTTATCTTATTTTTAATTTACAATGATTAGAACCTAAAACTCTAACTCCAGGCTTTTGTATAAAATTTTATTTTGGTTAGCTATAGGTCATTTTCTCTATTTTGACACTCTGTTATACATATTTCTGAATACAGAAATGACCTTCAATTACATGTATTTTCTTATTATAGATTTATACAAAACAGATGATATGGAAATACTATAGTATAGTGGGAAGAGCACTGACTTTGAAGAGATAATATTAAAAGGAAAAGACAAAATATAAAGTTCTCCAATAATTCTATATGCAATATTATGGTCACATATTTGAAAAATATAAAGGAAATAAAAGATTTCCTGGGAGAATATGAATTCTAAAAATCGATACAGGAGGAAGTTTATAAGTTTTTTAAAATGCCAGCAACAATGAAGAGATGAAAAAAACAGGTAAAATCCAATTCTAAAAAGCCATAATAATCAGAAGCAAGATGGTTTTCACATGTGAGTCTTATAAAACAGTGAATTAATAGATAATTCCTATGCTATACAAACAATTCCAAAGCATTAAAAATGATGGAAAGCTGCCCAACATATTATCTAAAGCTAGCATCAACTCAGTATTAAAACCAGGTTAATGTCTTTTTAAAATGTAGATGTAAAAACCCTAAAATAGACTCTAGTAGTGTATTAAATAAATAACATTATCAAATAACATGTTGAAGTAAGGTATACCTCTAGAGTAGGGTTCAATGTAAATTAAAAAACATAAAACCATCTCAACAGATACTGGAAAAGTACTTGGTAAAATTCTATATACACTCCTGATTTAAATAAGCAAAATCTAAAGCTTCAAGTAAACTAGGCATAGAAAGAAATTTCCTAAGGAGGTATACAAGAAATCAAAAGTAACATTTACTCATACTAAATGGTGAGAAGTCTCATACTAAATGGTGAGAAGTCAGAAACCATCTCACTAAAATAAGTCAGGAAAGCATACTATCTTCAGCTGTAATTAAATTCATATTAAAAGGCTTAGTAGAATAAGTAAGTGTTGGAAGGTTAACAAGCAAAACTCAAAATACCAATAATGACCAATTAGAAAATATAAGAGAGAATAAAAGGACTATGTTCACCACAGGAAATACACAAGCAGATGTGCATGTATGTGTGCACACACACACTATCTATATATAAAACTAATGAGAAATTTGAAGAATCTGCTTTTTAACCAAAGAAAGCTGTATGTATGTAGACATAACACATAACTGTTTTTAAAGGCACTGCTTTCAAATTCAAAGTTCTTCCAGACACCTAAAGGTTGATCCCCAAAGTCAGAGGCTGGGTTGCAAACTTAGCCTAGGATGAATTCAGTCTTCAAAGGTGATTTCTTTGGACATTTGTATGTCTGTTTGTTTATGTGAATGCCTTTAAACATGAATGAACTCTATAGGTTAACAAAGTTCCTAACTCTCCCTATTGTCTTATACAGGAACTTGGAATGTTTATAATACTTCTCTGGAAACTGAAGACATTTGAGTTTGCAGGTCTAGATTTTACTATATGTCAACTTGAGTGTACAATTTCTGAGGACATTAAAACATTATATTTTTATCTTCTGCAGAACCTAATACAATTCCTAGAAAACAAATGCTCAATGAATATTTGTTGGTTTATTGATTTTTGAATGATTTGGGGGAGGTTATAAAGCACATTTGTGCTAGAATAATTGTGGATATAATGTCCAAAATAACTATAGAGTTTACACATTTAAAGTATTAAAACATTTGCTTCTAAATTCTTTTTGATTGCCTTTTATACATGTTTGCTAGAAGATAAACTCTAGGCATTGGTTATAGGCTTACACTCATAATCTAATGATATGGGAAAGGAATAGTGTAGTTCGAATTCACTATGATAAGCATAGTAAACATACATGCTCTTGATTAAAATTAGGCAATTTCCGAAGAATGTCAACACATTATAGCAAATGAACTTGCTACACAATGGGAATGATAAAGCCTTATAGGAAGTTTCTAGTGAGAATATAGAAGTTAAGAAATATCTTTTCCTCCTGGCAGCCTACACAATTCCACTTCCTTTTCCACAAATAGTGTTAGTACAATAAGACATCCATATGCAAACAAAAAAATTTTATTTAAACTTCACACCTTATACAGAAATTATCTAACTGTAAAATTATAAAATTTTGTTAAAAAATACAGGAAAAAAAATCTTTGTGACCTGGAGTTAGGCAAAGAGTTCATCAAAATTGAGAACTTTTGCTCTGTGAAAGACATTTATGAAAAGACAAACTACATATTGGGAAAACATTGGCAACTCACAAATCCAACAAAGGGCTTGTATATATCTTTACAAAGACTATATAATGAACTCTCAAAATTCAACAGGAAGAAAGCAAACAACTCAATTAAAAATAGGTAAAAGATTTGAATAAACACTTGACCAAAGTTGATATACAGATAGCAAATAAGCACAGGAAAAAATGTTCCACATCATTAGCCAATATGATAGTGAAATAAAAACCACTATGAAATACCACTACATACCTCTCAGAATGGCTAAAATAAAAGATACTGACAACAGCAAGTTTAGATGCAGAGCAACTAGAATCCTCATATATTGTTGGTGGGAATGTAAGGTGGTAGAGCAACTTAGGAAAACAATTTGACAATTTCTTAAAAATTAAACATAACTTGTTTATAGAAAAACTTATACTTGAATGTTTACAGCAGTTTTATTCATAATTCTTTCAAAACTAGGGCTATTTCACATAAAAACAGGGGTTTCAGATTTTCATTAAAAACCACAAAACTGGGGCTTCCCTGGTGGCGCAGTGGTTGAGGGTCCGCCTGCCGATGCAGGGGACACGGGTTCGTGCCCTGGTCCGGGAAGATCCCACATGCCGCGGAGCGGCTGGGTCCATGAGCCATGGCCGCTGAGCCTGCGCGTCCGGATCCGCAACGGGAGGGACCGCAGCAGTGAGAGGCCCGCGTACCGCAAAAAAAGAAAAACCCACAAAACCCTAAAAGATCTGGCAGCATGGTTCCCACCTTAGGACAGGACGACACTAGCTGATAATGAATAGCAACTTGTCTATGTACAGGGCATGCCACAGCTCTGCCTCCCCTCACACAGTGAATGCATATGCATTGACATCTGGCCCATTTCACTTTTGTATATTACTTGCCTAGTCTTTTGTGGCAGAACTCAACATCAAAAATTTGTGTTCCTCCCACCACAGTGTCAGATATATTGCTGCAAAGTGGCTGCCTCGTCAGGAACTACATTTTCCAGTTCCTTGGATCCAGATATGACCACATGACAAGTTCTCTATAACTGAATGTGAGCAGAGTGATCTTTTTGAATTCTAGGTTGGAGTTTTTAAAAAGTAGACTTTTCTCTCCTTTACCACCGGAAAGCAACAGTCTCCAAGCTCTTAAGGGATGATGAAGCCACAGATGAAGAAGCGAGACCAGCTCCAGACATAGAGAAATATTCACATTGGACCATTACATGAAAAAGAAATAAAACTTAAATTATATCGTCGAAATTTTGGGTTTATTTGTATAGAATTTAGTGTTACACTAACTCTGCTGTCCAAATAGGGTAGCCATTAGCTACATGTGGTTATTTAAATTTATTAAAATAAAATATTTTGGTTTCTCAGCTATACTCATTCATATCAACTGCTCAACAGTCACATATAATTAGTGGCTACAGTACTGGACAGTACAGGTGGAATATTTCCATCTTCACAGAAAGTTCTATTGCACAGAGCCACTCTAATACATTCCTATAAGCACCTGAGTTTGTGACTCCTGATTTAGGACTTGAAACAAAGAGAAATATAATATTCTTGTCAATTTTAAATGATTATTTAAAACACTATTAACATGTATATGACATTTATAGGTTAAGAAATACTTTCACATGCATTATCTAATTTGGTGTCCTAAAACCAACTTTTTGAAGTTGGTAAGCAAAAATTTCACCTTTCATCCATAGGAGCATTTTCCATCAACAGATCTTTCTGGTTGTGAAGGTAAAATTTAATATAAGAAATACATAATTGACATAAAAATACAAAGAAAAATATTTATTACTGAGACCAACTTAAAATATCTAAAACAAATAAGGGTAGGAAGAGTAATGTCTTTGTTACTATTCTTATTTACTTCTATTTCAGTAAGTATTAATGATTTTCATAATTACTTGTTATACAAAAAACAAAAAGTACTTCAGAGTGGAAATAAAATTCTGGAATTGCCTTTTAGATCAATTTTGGCTTCTTTAGGATGAAGACATATTTGTGATTTTGAAGAAGAAAATGCTTTGTTGAGATTTTTTTCAATGGGTAAATAAATGGGTGTTGACTTCCCAGAAAAAGACCAAACAACTTGATCTCTAGATAATTAAAAGAAAATTTATTAGGTTTTTAAATTCTCAAATAACATAATTCTCTTGCGTTTTGTGGTCAAATTCACTTTGGAGTTCTAATGATTTTCTGAATGTTGGCTTATGTTCACAATCTGACTCAAAAAAAGGTGCAGCCCTTTTCTTCTTGTTCTCTCTTCACTCATTGTCATGATTAATTAAATTGCTGGTCACAGTCATGCAAATAAACATTGTTCAAGCATTTATAATTATAGCACTTGAACACTTAGAATCATCAGGGATGCAGCAACAGAATGAGATAAATCTTTTCTCCTACACAGAATCTTATACGAGGTTAAATGACAAAGACAGTAAGTACCTAAAAGGGGACTTCTACGATTTCTAAGAAAAGGTTTATGTATCACTGACTCATACTGTAATTGACTCAGACAGCTGACATAACCTTCCAAATTAGTGATTTTTTGAAATTTTCAGTACTTGCACTCTTCACGACCTATGAAACCATCATCTTTTCTTCTCATATTCCAGTGGAAAACTTAAAGCTGACCAAGAAATGGTAATTATGAATATAATATAAGAACCTGATGACATTCCCCTTTATTTTTTCTTTTACTAATACTTGAATATGTTTCCTGGGAAAAAAAATTTTCCTTTTCATGTACATTCAATAATCCCATCCTCTAAATGTGGCATATTTGGTTTACCTTCAGTACTTCATGGTTTAAAAAAAAAATTGCACAATATGATTGGGATTCAGTGAAATGAGACAGCAAGAAGCTGGGGACTACCAACAGAGTCACAATATATAGGCTCAGTGAGAAAAAGGTGACAAATAGCCACATGGAACATGATGCATTTAAAAAAAAAATGCTATCCTAGGCCATTAACAGAATGTATAGAGCTAACTTTCCTCTCAAATATTAAACATATCCTCCTTCTACATTTTACTATAGTATCAAATTTTTTGCTAACTCAGTAACATTTCCTTCTAGGTGTTTTTCTACAAATTACACACTTGGAATTGGAGGCAGCCATAATCATCCCTACACAATTCCTGAAGTTGCATCAACTTCCTGACGTCCTAAATGTTAGCAGTACAACTAAGATCTAACAAAGATCTTACCTGACTTTCATTCCAGCCTTTCAACAAGTTCTATAAATTGCTAATTCTAGTAAATCACTTCCTGCTTGAAAAAGCCAGGGTGATTCCTCTTCTCCTGGTTGAATCTTGACCGATTCAACTAACTAATCAAAAGCTAGAAAAGTGACACCAAGCTAAACTTCTCCAAGGTGGTAAACGGAAAGAAATAGGCAATAAAATGGAAAATCACACTGAGTGAAAAAGGGAATATTTAATGTAGAAAATGAAAAATAAATTTCTATAGTTAAAACCATAAGAAATCTCTGAAGTTATGAAGATTCATTCAAAAACACTATTTAAAAAGCATAGGAGGGTCTTCCCTGGTGGCGCAGTGGTTGAGAGTCCGCCTGCCAATGCAGGGGACAAGGGTTCGTGCCCCAGTCCGGGAGGATCCCACATGCCGCGGAGCGGCTGGGCCCGTGAGCCATGGACGCTGAGCCTGCGCGTCCGGAGCCTGTGCTCCACAGCGGGAGAGGCCACAACAGTGAGAGGCCCGTGTAAAGGAAAATAAATAAATAAATAAATATAATAATAATAATAAATAAAAGCATGGGAGGGGGAACATGGCGGAAGAGTAAGACGCGGAGATCACCTTCCTCCACACAGATACATCAGAAATACATCTACACGTGGAACAACTCGTACAAAACACCTACTGAACGCTGGCAGAAGATCTAAAACCTCCCAAAAGGCAAGAAACTCCTCACGTACCTGGGTAGGGCAAAAGAAAAAACAATAAACAGAGACAAAACAAGAGGGGCGGGACCTGCACCAGTGGGAGGGAGCCGTGAAGGAGGAAATGTTTCCACACACTAGAAGCCCCTTCGCGGGCGGAGACTGCGGGTGACGGAGCAGGGGAGCTTCGGAGCCACGGAGGAGAGCGCAGCAACAGGGGTGCAGACGGCAAAGCGGAGAGATTTCCGCACACAGGATCTGTGCCGACCAGCACTCACCAGCCCGAGAGGCTTGTCTGCTCATCCGCCGGGTCTGGCGGGTCTGGGAGCTGAGGATCGGGCTTCAGTCGGAGCGCAGGGACAGGACTGGGGTTGGCGGCGAGAACACAGCCTGAAGGGGTCAGTGCACCACGGCTAGACTAGAGGGAGCCCGGGAAGAAGGCTGGACCTGCCAAAGAGGCAAGAGACTTTCTCTTCCCTCTTTCTTTCCTGGTGTGTGAGGAGAGGGCATTAAGAGCGCTGCTTAAAGGAGCTCCAGAGACGGGCGTGAGCCCCGGCTAACAGCGCGGACCCCAGAGACAGGCATGAGACGCTAAGGCTGCTGCTGCCACCACCAAGAAGCCTGTGTGCGAGCACAGGTCACTATCCACACCTCCCTTCCGGGGAGCCTGTGCAGCCCGCCACTGCCAGGGTCCCGGGATCCAGGGACAACTTCCCCGGGAGAACGCACGGCACGCCTCAGGCTGCTGCAACATCCCACCGGCCTCTGCCGCTGCAGGCTCGCCCCACACTCCGTACTCCTCCCTCCCCCTGGCCTGAGTGAGCCGGAACCACCAAATCAGCGGCTCCTTTAACCCCGTCCTGTCTGAGCGAAGAACAGATGCCCTCCGGCGACCTACACGCAGAGGCGGAGCCAAATCCAAAGCTGAACCCCGGAAGCTGCGCGAACAAAGAAGAGAAAGGGAAATCTCTCCCAGCAGAGTCAGGAGCAGCGGATTAAATCTCTACAATCAACTTGATGTACCCTGCATCTGTGGAATACCTGAATAGACAACGAATCATCCCAAATTGAGGAGGTGGACACAGAGAGCAAGATTTATAATTTTTTCCCCTTTTCCTCTTTTTGTGAGTACGTGTATGCTTCTGTGTGAGATTTTGTCTGTATAGCTTTGCTTTCACCATTTGTCCTAGGGTTCAATCCGTCAGTTTTCTGGGGTTTTTTTACTTAAAAAAATTTTTTTTAATAATTATTTTTATTTTAGTAACTTTAATTTTACCTTATTTTATTTCCTCCCTCCCTCCCTGCCTCCCTCCCCCCCCCCCTTTCTTTCTACTTTTTCTCCCTTTTATTCTCAGCCGTGTGGAAGAAAGGCTCTTGGAGCTGCAGCCAGAAGTCAGTGCTGTGCCTCTAAGGTGGGAGAGCCAACTTCAGGACACTGGTCCACAAGGGACCTCCCAGCTCCACGTAATATCAAGCAGCGAAAATTTCCCAGAGATCTCCATCTCAACACCAACACCCAGCTTCACTCAATGACCAGCAAGCTACAGTGCTGGACACCCTATGACAAACATCTAGCAAGACAGGAACACAACCCCCATTACCAGAGAGGCTGCCTAAAATCATAATAAGTCCACAGACACCCCAAAAGACACCACCAGACGTGGACCTGTCCACCAGAAAGACAAGATCCAGCCTCATCCACCAGAACACAGGCACTAGTCCCCTCCATCAGGAAGCCTGCACAATCCACTGAACCAACTTTAGCCACTGGGGACGGACACCAAAAACAACGGGAACTATGAACCTGTTGCTTGCAAAAGGAGACCCCAAAAACACTAAGATAAGCAAAATAAGGAAACAGAAAAACACACAGCAGATGAAGGAGCAAGATAAAAACCCACCAGACCAAACAAATGAAGAGGAAATAGGCAGACTACGTGAAAAAGAATTCAGAATAATGATAGTAAAGATGATCCAAAATCTTGGAAATAGAATAGACAAAATGCAAGAAACATTTAACAAGGACCTAGAAGAACTAAAGAGGAAACAAGCAACAATGAACAACACAATAAATGAAATTAAAAATATTCTAGAGGGGATCAATACCAGAATAACTGAGGCAGAAGACCGGATACGTGACCTGGAAGATAAAGTAGTGGAAAGAACTACTGCAGAGCAGAATAAAGAAAAAAGAAAGAAAAGAACTGAGGACAGTCTCAGAGACCTCTGGGACAACATTAAATGCACCCACATTCGACTTATAGGGGTCCCAGAAGAAGAACAGAATAGAAAGGGACTGAGAAAATATTTGCAGAGGTTACAGTTGAAAACTTCCCTAATATGGGAAAGGAAATAGTTAATCAAGTCCAGGAGGCACAAAGAGTCCCATACAGGATAAATCCAAGGAGAAACATGCCAAGACACATATAATCAAACTTTCAAAAATTAAATACAAAGTAAACATGTTAAAAGCAGCAAGGGAAAAACAACAAGTAACACACAAGGGAATCTCCATAAGGTTAACAGCTGATCTTTCAGCAGAAACTCTGCAAGCCAGAAGGGACTGGCAGGAATACTTAAAGTGATGAAAGGGAAAAACCTACAACCAAGATTACTCTACCCAGCAAGGATCTCATTCAGATTTGATGGAGAAATTAAAACCTTTACAGACAAGCAAAAGCTGCGAGAGTTCAGCACCACCAAACCACCTTTACAACAAATGCTAAAGGAACTTCTCTAGGCAAGAAACACAAGAGAAGGAAAAGACCTATAATAACAAACCCAAAACAATTAAGAAGATGGGAATAGGAACATACATATTGATAATTACCTTAAATGTAAATGGTTTAAATGCTCCCACCAAAAGACACAGACTGGCTGAATGGATACAAAAACAAGACCCGTATATATGTGGTCTACAAGAGCCCCACTTCAGACCTAGGGACACATAAAGACTGAAAGTGAGGGGATGGAAAAAGATATTCCATGCAAATGGAAACCAAAAGAAAGCTGGAGTAGCAATTCTCACATCAGACAAAATAGACTTTAAAATAAAGACTATGACAAGAGACAAAGAAGGACACCACATAATGATCAAGGGATCGATCCAAGAAGATATAACAATTGTAAATATTTATGTACCCAACATAGGAGCACCTCAATACATAAAGCAAATACTAACAGCCATAAAGGGGAAATTGACAGTAACACAATCATAGTAGGGGATTTTAACACCCCACTTTCAACAATGGACAGATCATCCACAATCAAAATAAATAAGGAAACACAAGCTTTAAATGATACATTAAACAAGATGGACTTAATTGATATTTACAGGACATTCCATCCAAAAACAACAGAATACACATATTTTTCCCAAGTGCTCATGGAACATTCTCCAGGACAGATCATATCTTAGGTCACAAATCTAGCCTTGGTAAATTTCAGAAAATTGAAATCATATCAAGTATCTTTTCCAAACACAATGCTATGAGACTAGATATCAATTACAGCAAAAGATCTGTAAAAAATACAAACACTAACAATACACTACTTAATAACGAAGTGACCGCTGAAGAAATCAAAGAGGAAATCAAAAAATACCTAGAAATAAATGACAATGGAGACACGATGACCCAAAACCTATGGGATGCAGCAAAAGCAGTTCTAAAAGGGAAGTTTATAGCAATACAATCCTACCTTAAGAAACAGGAAACATCTCAAATAAACAATTTAACCTTGCACCTAAAGCAATTAAAGAACAAAAAATACACAAATTTAGCAGAAGGAAAGAAATCATAAAGATCAGATCAGAAAAAAATGAAAAAGAAATGAAGGAAACGATTGCAAAGATCAATAAAAGTAAAAGCTGGTTCTTTGAGAAGATAAACGAAATTGATAAACCACTAGCCAGAATCATCAAGAAAAAAAGGGAGAAGACTCAAATCAATAGAATTAGAAATGAAAAAGGAGAAGTAACAACTGACACTGGAGAAATATAAAAGATCATGAGACATTACTACAAGCAACTCTATGCCAATAAAATGGACAATCTGGAAGAAATGGACACATTCTTAGAAATGCACAACCTGCTGAGACTGAAACAGGAGGAAATAGAAAATATGGACAGACCAATCACAAGCACTGAAATTGAAACTGTGATTTAAAATCTTCCAACAAACAAAAGCCCAGGACCAGATGGCTTCACAGGCGAATTCTATCAAACACATAGAGAAGAGCTAACACCTATCCTTCTCAAACTCTTCCAAAATATAGCAGAGGGAGGAACACTCCCAAACTCATTCTATGAGGCTACCATCACCCTGATACCAAAACCAGACAAGGATGTTACAAAAAAAGGAAACTACAGGCCAATATCACTGATGAACATAGATGCAAAAATCCTCAACAAAATACTAGCAAACAGAATCCAACAGCACATAAAAGGATCATAAACCATGATCAAGTGGGGTTTATTCCAGGACTGCAAGGATTCTTCAATATATGCAAATCAATCTATGTGATACACCATATTAACAAACTGAAGGAGAAAAACCGTATGGTCATCTCAATAGATGCAGAGAAAGCTTTTGACAAAATTCAGCACCCATTTATGAAGAAACTCTCCAGAAACCAAGCACAGAGGGAACTTTCCTCAACATAATAAAGGCCATATATGACAAATCCACAGCCAACATCATCGTCAATGGTGAAAAACCAAAACCATTTCCACTAAGATCAGGAACAAGACAAGGTTGCCCACTCTCACCACTCTTAACATAGTTTTGGAAGTTTTAGCCACAGCAATCAGAGAAGAAAAGGAAATAAAAGGAATTCAAATCAGAAAAGAAGAAGTAAAGCTGTCACTGTTTGCAGATGACATGATACTATACATAGAGATTCCTAAAGATGCTACCAGAAAACTACTAGAGCTAATCAATGAATTTGGTAAAGTAGCAGCATACAAAATTAATGCACTGAAATCTCTGGCATTCCTATACACTGATAAAAAATCTGAAAGTGAAATCAAGAAAACACTCCCATTTACCATTGCAACAAAAAGAATAAAATATCTAGGAATAAACCTACCTAAGGAGACAAAAGACCTGTATGCAGAAAATTATAAGACACTGATGAAAGAAATTAAAGATGATACGAATAGATGGAGATATATACCTTGTTCTTGGATTGGAAGAATCAACACTGTGAAAATGACTCTACTACCCAAAGCAATCTACAGATTCAATGCAATCCCTATCAAACTACCACTGGCATTTTTCACAGAACTAGAACAAAAAACTTCACAATTTGTATGGAAACACAAAAGACCCCGAATAGCCAAAGCAATCTTGAGAACGATAAACAGACCTGGAGGAATCAGGCTCCCTGCTCCCTGACTTCAGACTATACTACAAAGCTACAGTAATCAAGACAGTATGGTACTGGCACAAAAACAGAAAGATGAATCAATGGAACAGGATAGAAAGCCCAGAGATAAACCCACGCACATATGGTCACCTTATTTTTGATAAAGGAGGCAGGAATGTACAGTGGAGAAAGGACAGCCTCTTCAATAAGTGGTGCTGGGAAAACTGGACAGGTACATGTAAAAGTATGAGATTACAACACTCCCTAACACCACAAACAAAAATAAACTCAAAATGGATTAAAGACCTAAATATAAGGCCAGACACTATAAAACTCTTAGAGGAAAACATAGGCAGAACAGTCTATGACATAAATCACAGCAAGATCCTTTTTGACTCACCTCCTAGAAAAATGGAAATAAAAACAAAAATAAACAAGTGGGACCTAATGAAACTTCAAAGCTTTTGCACGGCAAAGGAAACCACAAACAAGACCAAAATACAACCCTCAGAATGGGAAAAAATATTTGCAAATGAAGCAACTGACAAAGGATTAATCTCCAAAATTTACAAGCAACTCATGCAGCTCAATAACAAAAAAGCAAACAACCCAATCCAAAAATGGGCAGAAGACCTAATTAGACATTTCTCCAAAGAAGATATACAGACTGCCAACAAACACATGAAAGAATGCTCAACATCATTAATCAATAGAGAAATGCAAATCAAAACTACAATGAGATATCATCTCATACCAGTCAGAATGGCCATCATGAAAAAAATCTAGAAACAATAAATGCTGGAGAGGGTGTGGAGAAAAGGGAATACTCTTGCACTGTTGGCGGGAATGTGAATTGGTACAGCCACTATGGAGAACAGTATGGAGGTTCCTTAGAAAACTACAAATAGAACTACCATACCACCCAGCAATCCCACTACTGGGCATATACCCTGAGAAAACCAGAATTCAAAAAGAGTCATGTACCAAAATGTTCATTGCAGCTCTATTTACAATAGCCAGGACATGGAAACAACCTAAGTGTCCATCATCGGATGAATGGATAAAGAAGATGTGGCACATATATACAATGGAATATTACTCAGCCATAAAAAGAAATGAAATTGAGCTATTTGTAATGAGGTGGATGGACCTAGAGTCTGTCATATAGAGTGAAGTAAGTCAGAAAGAGAAAGACAAATACCGTATGCTAACACATATATATGGAATTTAAGGGGAAAAAAATGTCATGAAGAACCTAGGGTTAAGACAGGAATAAAGACACAGACCTACTAGAGAAGAGAATGGGCTTGAGGATATGGGGAGGCGGAAGGGTAAGCTGTGACAAAGTGGCATGGACATATATACACTACCAAACATAAAATAGATAGCTAGTGGGATGCAGCCGCCTAGCACAGGGAGATCAACTCGGTGCTTTGTGACCACCTGTGGGGGGGATAGGGAGGTGGGAGGGAGAGAGACGCAAGAGGGAAGAGATATGGGAACATATGTGTATGTATAACTGATTCACTTTGTTATAAAGCAGAAACTAACAAACCATTGTAAAGCAATTACACTCCAATAAAGATGTTAAAAAAAATAAAAAAAATAAAAAGCATGGTATTTAAGTATCTGACCAAAACATTTATGCAAGATAACAGACTTCTATAATGGCAATGGATTTTCCCCCAATTAATCAAAAGTCTCATATTTTTACTATTCTTCATGAAACAAAAACATGTGAATAAACCACTGAATAAATTTACTTTCTACCGTATAGTCTATTCTTTTGCTGTTTTAATGATGAATAATGATAACCACCTGCTACAACTGCAAAAATAAAGCTGCAGCTCTACCATGTCCAGGTTTTTTTACTGGAAAGGAAAAAGTGGGTGTTGTCAACCGAGATCATTCTAGTAATATAAATTTTCTCCTCTAAACTACTTTTGTTATTAGACATCTTTTTAGTTCCTTATATTAGGTTAAAATTCAAAATTTGTCTCCTATTAGATCAGATTTACATAGTTTCACATTTTCCTTCTGTTAAAACTAAAACTCAGCTGAAGAAAAGAATTGTAATGAACTTCTACTTCAAATACTCATATATAATTCATTTCTAATAGCTTAGTTTTAAAGTAATTTTCTGGGATATTGGCAAAGATGGCAGAGTAGAAAGACCCTGAGCTCACCTCCTCTAACAGGCACACCAAAATTAAAACTAAAATCAGCAACCATTAATTTAAAAGACAAGAACCTACTGGAAAAGATTGATAACAAATACATAAAGAAGGAATCACAAGGAGACAGATAGGAGAGGCAGAGTCATGATATAGTCAATTTCCATACCACTGAGTGGGTGACCTACAAACAGAAGAAGTACAATTGCAGAGGTCCTCCCAACGGAGTGAGGGGTACAAGCCCCATGTTGTGCTCCCCACCCCAGGTGTCCTGCACCATAGTCGGCCCCCCAGAGCATTTGGCATTGAAAGCCAGTGGGGATTACTTTCTAAAGTCCCAAAAGCCTGGGGTAGATAGAGACTTCAGTCTTAAAGGGCACACTCAAAGTCTCAAAAGCTCTGGGATCCAGGGCAGAAGCACTAATTCGGAAGGAACCTGGGTCAGACCTACCTGCTGATCATGAAGAGTCTCCCAGGAAAGCAGAAGGCAACTGCAGCCTACCCTGGGGACTTAAGACATTGGCAGCAACCATTATTGGGAGCTTGTTCTACCATGTGGACACTGGTTCTGGCAAGCACCATTTTGGAATCCTCCCTCTAGCAGGATCCAGCCCTGCTCTGGCTCAATAAGCTGTAAGCACCAGTGCTAAAGACACTTCAGGCTAAGCAATTAATGGACAGGGATACAGCCACACCCACCAGCAGGCAGGCTGCCTTAAGACCCACTCAGCTTTCAGCTTCCTCTGGACACAGCCCTGCCCACCAGAGAGCCCAAAACCTGTCCCCACAAACAAGTGTACAGGCACTAGAACCAGGATCGACAGGCCCTCCAGCCAGAGACTCCAGGACCCAGTTCCATCTACCAGTGGGCAGGCACCAGCCCCAGAATCCCCTGGGCCCCAGCCCCGCCCTCCTGCAAGCCTGCTCTAGCCTTGGTACCAGCTTCACCCATCAGGGGGTAGATACCAGCCACAAGAAAACCGTAGCCTTGCAGCCTACAGATGCAGCCCACGCACCAATAGGCCAGACTCTGCCCTGGAACAGACATTACATAATGATCAAGGGATCAATCCAAAAAGAAGATGTAACAATTGTAAATACACACACACCCAACACAGGAGCACCTAAATATATAAAGCAAGTATTAACAAACATAAAAAGAAAAACTGAAAGTAACACAGTAATAGTAGGGGACTTTGACATCCCAGTTAGATCAACGGAGAGATCACCCAGACAGTAAATCAATAAAGAAACACTGGCCTTAAAAGACACATTAGACCAAATGGACTTTATATACACATACACACACACATATACATATATATTTAGAGAG